>NC_064538.1:10613434-11274434 GCF_023856365.1 Brienomyrus brachyistius | reverse complement strand
TGGGGAATTTAGAGGCCAAGTCAACACCTTGAACTCTTCTTTATGTTCCTCAAACCATTCCTTGAAAAAAATTAGCAGTGTGGCAGGACGCTTCATCCTGGTGAAAGAGGCCACTGCCTCTGAGGAATACCCTTGCCATGAAGGGGTGTACTTGGTCTGCAAATATTTAGGTAGGTGGTACGTGTGTAAGTAACATCCATCAAGGTTTCTCAGCAGAACATTGTCCAGAGCATCACACTGCCTCTGCTAGCCTGTATTCTTAGCATAATGCATCCTGCTACCATCTCTCTCCCAGATAAATGCACACATACTTAGGGGTCTGCCTGATGTAACAGAAAACGTGACTCATCAGACCAGCCCATCTTCTTCCATTGCTCTATGGTCCAGCTCTGACTCTCACGTGCCCATTATAGGCATTTTCGTCGGTAGACAGAGGTCAGCATGGGCACTCTGACCAGTTTACGGCCACATGCTGTGATGCACTGTGTGATCTGACACCTTTCTATCATAGCCGGCATTAGCTTCCTCAGCAATTTGTCCTACAGTAGCCCAGTTCCCCGCACACATCAACTAGCCTTGGGCACCAAAGACCCCATCGCCGATTCACCAGTTTTGAGCACTTTTGGTAGCCAATGACCACTGCATACTGGGAACGCCCCACAAGACCTGCCATGTCAGCGCTGCTCAGACCCAGTCGTCTAGCCGTCACCATTTGGCCCTTGTCAGAGTCACTCAGATCCTTACCTTTCCTCCTCTTTGCAGTTTCCACCACATCCACTTCAAGAACTTTTCACCTGTCTAATATATAATGGCACCCACATATATGGTGGTGCAGTGGTTAGCACTGTCGCCTCACACCTCTGGGACCTGGGTTCGAGTTTCCGCCTGGGTCACATGTGTGAGGAGTTTGCATGTTCTCCCCATGTCATCGTGGGGTTTCCTCCGGGTACTCTGGTTTCCCCCCACAGTCCAAAAACATGCTGAGGCTAATTGGAGTTGCTAAATTGCCCATAGGTGTGCATGTGAGAGTGAATGGTGTGTGTGTGTGCCCTCCGATGGGCTGGCCCCCCATCCTGGGTTGTTCCCTGCCTTGTGCCCATTGCTTCCGGGATAGGCTCCAGACCCCCGCGACCCAATAGGATAAGCGGTTTGGAAAATGGATGGATGGATGGATGGATGGATGTGCATGTGAGAGTGAATGGTGTGTGAGTGTGCCCTGCGATGGGCTGGCCCCCCATCCTGGGTTGTTCCCTGCCTCGTGCCCATTGCTTCCGGGATAGGCTCCAGACCCCCCGCGACCCAGTAGGATAAGCAGTTTGGAAAATGGATGGATGGATATATATATATATATATATATATATATATATATATATATATATATATATATATATATAGTGAGTGAAAATCGGGTGTCTGTTTCACATTAATCCAAAGCGACGCTGCAGGGTGATGCCAGCTGATAGTCATTATTTACTCCCAGTCAGTTAATTAGGGTGAGTTCATGTCTGTTCATGAGGCAAATTCATTGTCTTCTCTGAAATAACTTGAAAATGTATATTGATTTATGTGTCTTCAGTTAGCTGCCAATAGGTGAGATGAAAGTTTCATTCTACAACATGCAGATACCCACTAATTAGTGGGTTAGTGAAGCCTGAAGTGTGCTCAGTAAGTCATATTAACTGCTCTTCACCAGGGACAAATATCCATCATTATTGACTAATGTGAGATATTTATTTAACATTTATATTGCAACTGGCTTCTTAGTAAATTTGTTGCGCCTGACTGCACAGAACAAATTTATTATTTTGTTGCCTAACTAACTACCAGAACAGTCCTGGAAGATGTTCGTGAGTGAGCCAGTGTGTAATTCCTTGTCAGACGTTACATGGGAGAATAGTGTATGTCAAGCCTTGAAAACTACCCAACCTTACATTCTCTTTCCTAGTTCGTCTGATAAACACTGTTCATCAAGAGTAATACCATCCATCCATCCGTCCATCCATCCATCCATCTCCTCTAACCACTTGCTCAGTACAGGGTCAGGTTAAGTACAGGAAATTAGGCAGGGCCACTGACTGGGGTGTAGAATGATATCAAGTCATTGAAACTGCCCCTGCTTTTCATTTATTTATTTTTTCACATTGCTTTTAGAGAGGAATGGTTTTTGAGAAAGAAAATATTAATATTACCACATAGATTATTGTTGAATTCTGAGCTGTTCACTTGGAGAACATGCAGGTTACTTCCAAAATAAGGAAAAGGTCTACATGAAGTGTTTTAATGGGACATGAGGCTTTCTTCAACCTCCAGAACTGTTTCAACACACCTGAATACAGAATATACAAGTACCTGAACCTTTAAAGGGGAATGTCACTCCTCATGAAGAAGAGGAATATGATAATTTGGTGTTTTGTTATGGTGACAGATAAATGCCACTTTAGATGTCATTCAGAAATATTCTGTGAGTATATATTTGGGCTACCAATTCATGACTGGGATGTCAATGGAATGAATCTACATTGCTTTCATGCTCCTTCATGCCTTCTGGATAGGGATGTTGTCATTCCGGGAGATTCAGAAGAAAAACATTCCATTGTAGGATGAGTATAAGCACTCAGGTTGGATTTCATTGGCATTTACTTGCCTTTCAAGAGGCTGACTTCATTCCAGTAATCATGCAGTCCCATTCAGTATCAGCAAACCCCAGCCAAAATGCACTGATCTTGGAAAATTCGGTGTAGATTTCTATGACAGCAAAAAAAGCATTTAAAAAACAGTATAAAAAAGAGTATAACTGATATATCTATATACAAGCATAAACAGACACATGGAGCCTGTCCTCGGGGTTACAGGCACAAGGCAGGGAACAACCCAAAATGGGGTGCCAACTCATCACAGGGCACGCTCACAAGCACCACTCACGCATGCACTCCTAGGGGCAATTTAGCGAGTCCAATTAGCCTCAGCATGTTTTTGGGCCATAGGGGGAAACCAGAGAACCCCACGGTGACATGGAGAGAACATGCAAACCCCACACACATGGAGCTATGGCGGAGACTCCCGGAGGTGTGAGTTGACAGTGCTAACCGCCGTACCACTCATCATACCACCTATCATATATACATATCTCTCGCACCTGGATGCCATTTGGTGGCCCTGCTCACGGCACAGCAGCAGTGATGGCAGGCGGACGAAGACCCAGCCAGGCTCCCTGCATGGCTCCTTCCCCCGATTAACAGGCAACGTCTTGAACTGCGTGGTGCGCATGAGTGGCTGGACTCCACATTTCGCCTGACAAGCCATTCAGTTATGAATAATCAAAGCCCCTCCGGTGCATCAAATTGCTTTTATGAAGGGATGCGTAATTCTGCATCCGGCAAAGCTGGTGAGAGTGGTCTGAAGGTCAGGGCACTGGTGGGAATGAGAAAAAGGAGGCTGTTTGGGACAGGGGTGACTCCTTCGCAGTGTATTTTAAATAATGCATTACAGTGAAATAAGAGAAGTGTAGTTTTTTCCATCTGTGGTGAAAGTTTTCTGTGTTTCCTGCATTGGGATTTAATGCCATAATGGTATTAATGTAAAGAAAGGAATCTGCAACAGAATTCTATACTTCTGCCCTTTGATCTCTCTGTTATGATAATTGTACTAGAATTTGCTCATATATATATAACGAAGAGCAGCAGAAGAGCACATGTGGTAAAAATAAATCCTTTGTATTTTGTAATTCTCTGAGGGACTCACACAAACTCTCGCCCATCTCAGCTGATTCCAAATCCCTTCCTCATCCTGTTCTACATTCCGGATTTAACTCCAGTGTACGACATATCCTCCCTGCAAGGCTCTCATACGAAACGAGTTTACTGAAGAAAGACATTTCTATCCATCGTCAAAAGGTAACAGGTGACGAATTTCCGAATGGATAACAGCAACTAGTTTTTCTACATTAAGTAAGGACAGGCCCTTTAGCATGCCTGTGTTAAATAGCCTTATTTGCTACATAAGAAAAATATGAATATAGATGCATGGATTGCATAATAAAGAACATAATAATGAACCGATATGTTTTCGTAAGCGATAACTGCTTAACTATTTAATCTTTCTTTCACATCTGTTTTCCAGATGTCGTTTGCTGTCTGTCACCATGACAGCATTGCTTGCGTGATCTCACTTATTTGGCTGCATACTGAGCGCTTGCTCGATCGTTGCCACCTATAGCAGCTCAGCAACGGTGGATAAGATAGCTCACTCGAGAGAGGCTTACACAGCACGAGATGATTTAGGCGCGCTAATTCTCAGCTGTGTTCTGGCTTTAATCAGTATTGTGAGTGGCTTATTTGTGCTGTCCGAAGGAGTGGAGAGAATTAAGGAGCCATTAGAGAGATTTGCACTTTAGCCAGCTGTCAAACCACCTTACAGCAATCAGACAGACAAAGGACTTTACACCTTCGGCTCATGCATTGTGTTTTAAGCAGGACACTCTTAGACCTAATGGGGCATTAATTATAAATATAGTCAATTCACTTGAGTATTTAAATACACTAGAGTTTAGCTCAAACCCATAACAGCTATTAAGAGGTAACTTACGTCAAAAAATACATTTTAAATAAGTAGAAGTTCTATTTCAATTTAATGGATAACTGATCATGTGCTCATCTAGAACAATCATTTACACAGAAGAAGGAAACCACATTGCCGTCAACCAATTTACATAAATAAAAATGAGTGCACACATGCACACCCACCTACAGCTGCCTACTGTGATTATACTGTATGAAGTTCATGCAGGATGACTCACAGAGGTGTCCGGATTTGTACTCAGTGTGTGTGTCTGAGTGTGTGTGTGTGTTTGTGGCTGGGGGGGGGGGGGTCGAGGATCCAGTCCAGTGCAAAGGTAGGAAGATGCTGTTGGAGTCACACACTCTGGGTTGAGGCAAAACCTCCTCCGGTGAGAGAGTGCAATGCAGAGGAGCATTGAAGGAGGTCGAGAGGGTCCTGCATTCCCACACGGAGCTGAAGGACACCAAAGAGTGCTCTCAGATATGTCTTCCTTGGGAGTGTAAGTCATGACTCACCCATGACATTTATTCTCATTGGTGCTCAGACCTGGGATGTACGATTTGTGCTCTTAGTACAACCATGTTCCCAAAAAAGCTGGGATGCTGTTTAAAATGTAAATAAAATCAGAATGCAATGATTTACAAATTATATAAGCTCGCATATAACTGAAAATAGAACAAAGATGTTGAAACTGAGTAATTTTATTTCAAATAAATGCTCAATTTGGATTTGATGCCAACAAAATGTTTCAAATAAGTTGGGACAGGGGTGTGTTTACTACTGTGTTGCTTCACCTCTGCTTTTAACAGAACTTTTGGGAGCTGAGGAGACCAGCTGCTGGAGTTCTGAAAGTGAAATGCTGCCTCGTTCCTGCCTGATATAGGATTTTAATTGCTCAACAGTTTGGGGTCTCCGTTGTCATATTTTTTGTTTCATGACCCGCCAAATGTTTTCAGTGGCTGGCAGGGAGGCCTGTACGGCAGGCAGGCCTGTACGGCAGGCAGGCCAGTCTAGCAGCCGAACTCTTCTACTATGGAGCCATGCTGCTGTAATACGTCCTGCTGAAACATCCAAGACCTTCTCTGAAAAAGACGTCATCTGGATGGCAGCACATGTTGCTCCAAAACCTGTATGTATCATTCGGCATTAATGGTGCCTTCCCAGGTGTGCAAGGTACCCAAGCCATGGGCACTAATGCACCCCCACACCATCACGGATGCTGACTTTTGAACTGTCTGCTGATAACAAGCTGGATGGTCCCTCTCCTATTTAGCCTGTTGGACGTGGTGTATATTATTTCCAATATGAAATTTTGATTCATCAGACCACAGGACAGTTTTCCATTTTGCCTCAGTCCATCTTAAATGAACTTGGGCCCAGAGAAGTCTGGATCATGTTTAGATTTGGCTTTTCTTTGCATTGTAGAGTTCCATCCTGCATTTTTGGATGCAATGACAAACTGTGTTCACAGTCAGTGGCTTTCAGAAGCATTCTGACTCCATGTAGCAATTTCCACTATACAGTAGAATCGTGTCTGTTTTTAATGCAGCGTCATCTGTGGAGCCGAAGATCACAGCTATCCAATATTGGTTTTTGACCTTGTCTCTTGCATATAGAGATTTTTTTGGATTCTCTGAATCTTTTAATTATAATATGTGCTCTAGATTATGAAATTCCAAAATTCTTTGCAATATTACATTGAGGAACATTATTCTTAAATTGTTGCACTATTTGCCCACACAGTCTTTCACAGAGTGGTGAACCTCTCCCCATCTTCACCGCACAGAGTGGTGAACCTCTCCCCATCTTCACCGCACAGAGTGGTGAACCTCTCCCCATCTTCACCGCACAGAGTGGTGAACCTCTCCCCATCTTCACCGCACAGAGTGGTGAACCTCTCCCCATCTTCACCGCACAGAGTGGTGAACCTCTCCCCATCTTCACCGCACAGAGTGGTGAACCTCTCCCCATCTTCACTGCACAGAGTGGTGAACCTCTCCTCATCTTCACTGCACAGAGACTCTGCCTCTGTGGGAGGCTCCTTTTATACCCAATTAACCTAATTAGTTGTGAAATATTCAACCAGGTGTTTTCTTTCAGCATTACACAAAGTTTTCCTGTCTTTTGTTGTCCGTCCCCAACATATTTGAAACGTGTTGCTGGCATTAAATTGAAACTGAGCATATATTTGTCATAAAACTATAATATTTCTCAGTTTCAACAGTTCATATGTTGTCTTTGTGCTATTTTTAATTAAATACATGATATGATTTGTAAATCATTACATTCTGTTTTTATTTACATTTCACTTTTTTGGAAACAGGGTTGTAAGAGAGAAGGTGATTGAAGTTAAGGTCTAGTTGAAGTAAGGTCAGATATTTCCGCTAGTATCTGTGTTTTGATGTGTCTGACTTATTGATTTGAGGATTTCGTGCCCTATGCTCAGTTTCCAATTTGCTTTCAGATTTCCAATTCAATTTCCCTTTGCTTTCAGTTTCAAACTTCTAGAATGTTCTTCATAGTTAGAAAGGGCTATGAAATAACTCCATTATGTTAACAATAGTTAGTAAAATAAAATAAAAAAGTTAAATTCATTAAAAAAAAATCTTATCTGAGTTACATAAATTACAGGAAATGCTGGATATTTTTGAACATTTCTAAAAAATATGCCATCTAAATTTTTGGTATGGGGAACAACCAGAGCATCGATACACCAGTGGTATTACATAGTCACACAAAATTAATTAACTGACAGTGAATTTTCATTGTTGCATTGCATATGGCCTCATACCTCTGTCAGCAAAACAAGGTAAAACCATGATTGCTTAGGGGCCACTATGGTAATCAAAAGGCTTGGGTACAACAAACGGAGTAAGTTATTAAAACTTCTGAATCACATCCCATAATACAAGGTAAAAAAAAGCATTTTGTGACACCTACCTGTGAATCCTATTTCAGAGGAGCATCCAGTATACATTGTTAATATGTCAAAAATCCATTCAATTTCATGATACAGGCACCTATTAAGGGCAATTCATTCTCACCGTTCCAGCTTCACAACATGTATGCAGATTATGGGAAGTCACAAGACTGGCCAAAGGCGATTCATGCAATTTAAAAGAGGCTGGATGTGTAATGCATGGAAAGGAAGGATGAAGGAAGGATTAAAAAGTAACTCCACAATTCCATCCAGTAACTTCTATGCCAGTCCAAGAATAGCACAGGTCTACAAAAAAAATATTTTTTTCAGGTGCCAAGGTTTTTTGAATGGATTTAGGGTATTTTGAGGGTGCTGAATTAAAAAAATATCCCATTACTTTTGCTGAATATGTTCTAGTTTTTCAGATAATGAAAATTCCCCAATGTGACTTGTGTGTGATAACAAATGCAGTAGCTTTTGGTCTGTCTTTTGACTCTTTAACAGTGTCTTAGGTAATGAAATATCCCACATAATTATTTTGTATTTCAATTTGTAGGCCTACAATGCCATAAAAGCCAGAATTCAACAGTGAATTTGCAGAGGAAAGAAGTCAGCGTTTTTTGAAGCATTGACATTAATAACAATTAATAACAAATTAATATTGTATTAATTAATCAAATCATACATAACTTTTTCCTGTCACTGTTGGCCATTTTACATTTCTTTTTTGAATAATGTTAAACTGTTTACTTACTAGTTGTAACTAAAATAAAAATATTCTTGCAATTCTGAATGCTTTTCAAAAGTGTTGCGTTAATTAATTAATAAACTATTAAATAGCTCAGAAACCAGAGCCAATCTGGCAAAACCGAAGCCAGATTCTTATTCAGCACCATAAACTTAATATAAAACCATTCAGGCACTGTTGGCACCAAAATCACTGTATACCAGTGTAATTTATTCAAACTAAAGTGTTCACCAAAAACTCAGAAACTAGGGTCATTTACACAAACAGAAGTAACTGTTAAAAGCATCCATCCATCCATTTTCCAAACCGCTTATCCTATTGGGTCGCGGGGGACCGGAGCCTATCCCGGAAGCAATGGGCACGAGGCAGGGAACAACCCAGGATGGGGGGCCAGCCCATCGCAGGGCAAACTCACACACCTTTCACTCACACATGCACACCTATGGGCAATTTAACGACCCCAATTAGCCTCAGCATGTTTTTGGACTATGGGGGGAAACCGGAGGAAACCCCACGACGACATGGGGAGAACATGCAAACTCCACACACATGTGACCCAGGCGGAGACTCGAACCCGGGTCCCAGAGGTGTGAGGCAACAGTGCTAACCACTGCACCACCATGCCACCCCTGTTAAAAACATTCCCCTGACATATGGGTCTAATTAATGATCTGCAAAGGAATCAGTGGATCATTGTCATTGTAATTTCCAGAGAATTACACATTGTTGCAAATAAATTCTGATTTGCCATTACGTATTCAAACACGAACAAGAACCATATAGAATGTAACTGCTGATTGTCACGTCCAGCCCACCACATTCACCAGACCCTATTGTCTCCTCCTAAGCACAACCCTCATAAACCACGCCTGTTACTTGCATGTCTTACCACTCGTTCCTAAACTTCGTGTTAATCACGTCCAGCTGCCTCTCGTTAGCTCACTCGTTAGTCTTGTATATACATGTGTCCCAGTCCTGTGTTCCACAGTCCAGTCATTAATGTCAGACCTTCCTGTTGTCTGTGTCCTTTCTTGTCTCAGATCTCCAATTTTGATCCCCCACAATCCTGTTTGTTTACTGTCCCTGTTCGGTTAGTTCAATAAAACCCCTGTTTCGCCAACATGCTTGTCCTCTAGTCCTTCGTCCTTCAAGTCATGGCACTGATGTTACTGGCTCCTTTTTAGACAAAAATAAGACATTACTTGGAACACAATGTGTTTTTATGTAACCAAATATACATATATGTAACAAAAATCTGTCAAACCTATAATTTTTTGACCTTGCAAATAAAATACGTTGTTATAGTATATTTCTGCTTTTCCTTAGACAATTGTTTTGTTTTTAACCATGCACAGTATATAAACCTAGTTCAATCAAAATAAGATGCGTATTTCCAATTGTGTAATCTGAGTAACCATTACAGTAGTCGAATATAAATGTGCAAGTGTTGATAGGTATCTACTCAAATAATCTAATAAATCTTAAATGTGCTTGCACAGGCAATTCCCTCTTTCTACCTGTGTGTAACAGCCATTTCAAACAGAACGGCACTTTACCGCTGACTTCAGGAAGTATGAGGGATCTATTAAATTGGAAAAATGGCAACATTAAATATTACAGTTGTAATAAAGGTTGAGCCGATAATTTTTCTACTTAAAAAAATTATGCTTTTATGGTGTTTAGTTCTGCAGTTGGTATTCGCATTGAGACGTGGCCAGCTTTATTATGCGTCGCTAAACAATGTAAAAGTACTTCGTTTTCCCTGAGGGGAGTTAAAACCTGCTTATTCTTCAGATCTCGATACCTGCTGCGCTAAGCGATCGATTTCACCTCTGAGAGACCGTCCACGTTACCCAGTGCAAGGCTCTGGGCAGAGACCCAGGTGACCGGCCAGGTGATCCGCTTCCCCAGGCACAGTGCTGCGCAGGATGGAGTGTGTCGGCAGGTTGCTCTAGCAAACTGTTACACCCTTCGAAACAGCGCGGAAAAAGCGTTATCTTCACGCAGGATGGACATCCATGTTCCTGAACCTAGTGGGAAATCATCGTATTATATATGTGCTCAGTAATGGAGGACTTTAAATGATGAGTGCCACTGCGGCTTATAAATAGCACATTGTTTAAGCGTGTAACAAAACTCATCTCAAGACTCTCCTTTTATTCACAAGCTAAACGGGTTTGTTGCTAATGAGTGCTTCTACTTCAGCCGTGTATATACGCCAAAGGAGAGAAGTGTTATTGCACATTGTTGTCCCAGCTCGCGCGTTAGTGTAATACCATTAACGTAATAGTGTTAGACGCTATTACACAAACCAGGGCTTTACCGCGTCAGCGTCACATTCAAAACAAACAGTAACTATCCAAATGCATTCGAATGCCTTGCTACTTATTAGCTTTTACTGAATAGATGTGAAGAGAACAATGTAGAGGGAGCCGCTCTGTGCTGCTATGCAGCAGATCGGTGCTGCACTGGCAGCTGCGATCTGACACTGCCTTTTCATCGCAATTACAGCCCTCACATAGAGAACATCTTCCATCCACAGATTTTTTCCTTACGGGGCTCACAGAGGCACACTGAGCCTTCAGTCCTCCAGTTTTACAGAGCCGCGACAATTACAGTGCTATTTTGTGCCTCCATGTTACAAAGTCGACACAGGCGCAGTGTGAATTTTGCTTGATGTCACACAACTGATACCAGCACAGTGTGACTTCTTTATCCGCTATAAAAAAGCTGACACAAGCACGGTCCAACTTTTGTCCTCTGTGCTATAGGTCTGAGGCAATCAGAGTGTGACTGTAGTGAGTGCTGGAGGAATCTTAAATGCCAGCTTCTTAAAGCTGTTTTCTTTCCCCGCTGCCTTTCATACGCACTTTGACAGCCCTGCACGCGCTCTTCAGCCAAGCAGCCATCTATATTTTTGCATATGTGGAGCAGCTGGGATGCAATATGGATCTTTAAAAAGAATTTGCTATCTGGGTAAAACGATTTACCGATTTTCTTCCTTGCTGACCAGTGTGTTTATATAAATATCTTTTTGGAAATGTGCTGCCAGGTGTAATTGTTATCACAGCTATTACAAGCCTAATTAAAGACTGAGGTATGATTATTGGTTGATGTGTATGTTAATGAACTGTATTAGCAATCTGTATGTTTTCTTTTTTATTTCTCTGTGTTTTAATCCACTACTATTTTAAATGATTATTCTGAGCCATAGGAATTACTGATCGAGCGAATGGACTGAGACTGAGACTGTAAGCACCCTGGTCTAGACAGAATGCATTAACAGAGACTTTTTTCACACTCAGTTGAGCCGTCCTGGGCCTGCTGTCTTCATGATGATCATGTTGGAGTGACTGATGTTCTCTCTGGGTTAGGGCTACTTTCTCTGCCTATATACCAGTGACATGTTTAGGAGAATCAGGCACGTGTGTACAAATATGGCCAGTGTATTCAATGGCAAGATCCTCTGTGTATAGTAGAGGAATAAATTGCAATTTAAAAATGACCCCACAATGTCATACAATTATTTTTTTATTTTTTGGTCTCCTCAAGGGGAAACTTAATTTTATAAAAATCTGTAACTGTAATCGAAAAATTAAAAATGTTTGATTTTTGTTTGATTACTTCTGTTTAAGGGTAGGGCTGGGTAGGGGTTAAGGTTGTCTGAGTTGGAATTAGGGTTTTTCCCGTAGAAATAAATGGGCAGTCCCCACAAAGACATGAATACACATGTGTGTGCATGTGTGTGTGTGTGTGATGTATACATCTTCTATGCAAATTGGAGTTCACGTAAGTATTTTTGTGTAAAGGGTGAGTGGGTGGCTCAGGAGCTTGGTGGGAAGTAAGTACTATGGCCTCACACCTTCAGGGTTGAACTGCATGAACTGTGCCAAGCAGCCTAGAGCAGAGTTTCCTAACCCGGTCCTCAGGGACTCCCAGACAGTCCGTGTTTTTGCTCACTCCCAGATCTTTGCCAGACAGTCCACATTTATGCTCCCTCCCAGCTCCAGTGTTTCCTAACCCAGCCCTCGGCATGTTCTCTCTGTGCTGTTCGGTTAACTGGTGTCTAAATTGTCCTTCGTATGTGTCACCAGATGTTTTATTTAAACGTGCATTACTGCTGATCTGGCCTTCTTGTGTTAGTGATTCAGATAAAAGACAGGCCGTGTCATGCGAAAAGTGACAAACACAGGCCATGTCTTGATTAAAGTGCATACTGTCTAGATAAGTCAATCGCCTGTGTGTATACCAAAGAACAAAGACAGGTAATCTATCTTTTCACTGTCTTATGGTGCGCTGATAGCATCCACTGCTTCACAAGGTTTATGATGTAATTTCTGTATGTAGTGCCCAGGTGGCGCTGTGGCTCAGTGGGCAGCGCTGTTACCTCCCCCCCCCCCCCCCCAGGGTCAGGGTATGTTGAGTTTCTCTTTATGTCTTGAGGGGCTCCTCCATGTACTCTGCAGTCAGCTGGATTAACTTCCCTAAATTGCCCATAGTGTGTGAGAATGCCCATGTATGTGTTCTTTATGCTTACCTTGTGCTGCCCCCCCCCCCCCCCACACACACACACACACACTTTGACCTTATAATGGTCATGCTACCTAGCTTTATACTGCGCTTCCAAACCCTTACGATTTTTTATTGTTTTGTTTTGTAACTTAATAGCATTTGAAAGAGTGAGACAGACCATAATCACCTACAGAAAGCAGGTTTAAGGGATTAGAATGCATTGCAATATTTGAATTGACACAGAGATCTCTCTTCACCATGATCAGACTCAAAATCTATCCATGGCAGTGAATGAAATACCCTGCTTTACCAATAACTACACAGTTCTGTCTTTCTGTAGTATGCCTAATGCATCCATGCACATGTTAATAGTTATACATGTTAATTATCTTGTGATAACTTACAAGCATGTAATGCAATGACGTAGGTTTGGTTTCAGTATTGATAGAGACCAAGGTCCTGTATTATGATATGAGATGTGTTGCTTAGCTGGATAAATTCATTCACTTTCATTTAACCCAGACTACCTTGAACCTGACAAGTTATCCAACTAAGCAAGAAATCCTGCTTCATGACACAGACCCCAAATCAGCCCCGAACCCCCTGCACACACAGTATTCCCAAAATACCCAAATCTACACCCTTCATTAATTCAGGTTTTGGGTTTATTGATACCTCAAATTTCAATTATTTTTTGTATACTTTGTCATAATTGAAACAGTACAAAGGCATATGGAGAACATACAATAGTGCGGAAGAGCAGCATCTCTCCAGAGAAGAAACAAAACAGCCATTTACCAGCAGGTGCATTAAAGGCACAAAAAACACTCCAGCTGCCAACAGAAGACTAGAGACGGAGTTGAAATTGAGCACATATTTTTTCAATTGTTCTGAGTGCCTTGAGAAATTCATTTCAGTGCGAAGGTGCAAAGGTTGAATAGAGCGGATTAATATATTCAGAATCTAAATATTGGAGAAATATCTTTTATCAAACTTATATTTTCTTCCTTTGATTTCATTTTCTTTTGATCTATAGCAGAATGGTCTAATATGAGTTCTGATTTGTTCTGGTGGTTCTGAAATTGTTTTTCTGGGTCCTCCTCATTCCATGTGTTGTATGCAAGATTATCTTGCCCTTCACTTCCTTCTGTATTCCCAGCAATGTTGCTGGTGGTATTAAATATCCAGATATTTTTTTTTTCTTAGTGGATAAAAATGTGAAACTCAGTCATTTCAAGTAATCTTGTATAATCCTGGAGTTGTGCTGGAAACCGGATCGATCAAAGGCGGCTGCAAAAAAACCGTCACCAGTAACACCTGTCACTCTTTTATTCATGGGACGGGAAGAGCTCCGATATAAAGGATAATGCGACACTTAAGGAACAGAACTAAGAAGCTCAAAGCAATTATCTTCCATTTATAAGGAAACGTATAATGCTTGACATCCACTCCCCCAGTTTAAGGGGCTGCAAAAAACTTGCTTTCTCTAATTTAGGCCAGTCTGTAGCTACAGTCACGGGACCTAAACAGCCCTATTAATTTCCTGTAGTTATTTGTGCTTTGATGCAACCTATATTGACAGCAACTTGTGAACATGTAAAAACAAATTAGCGCGTTCTTCAGAAAGGTAATAAACATATAATCTAGGAAGGCGAGCGACAGCTATAACCAAACATAGGCATAATCATTGCTATTAGGCAATCTCCACACAGAAATCCTAACAGCATCCAGTATGCTGAGTAATTTCCTGCTTAATGCAATATCCACCAGGGCAAGAGCATTAAATGGCTCTTACAATGCTGCAAAGTGCTGCATTCTAAAGGCAGTGGCTGGTTCAGACTTATCATGGTTACTGTGGGCTTCCTCCTTCACAGCAGTGACACAGGTAATTGGGGCCTGATGAAGAAGGACAGAAAGGGAAACTTTGCAGAGCAGCGATTTTGGCCAAGGAGATGGAGGTTGATAAAATGATTGCAGGGGCCATGCTTGCTGCGCCCCTTCTGTGGGGCAGCGCAGACACATTGGGTCTGATGTGAGTTATAATAGAGCCGCTGGAGAGCTGTGATACTTGGGTTGTCTGAAGGCTAGATTGGTTTAGCTGTTTTTTTTTTTTTGTCGTCGTTGTTTGTTTGGTTTTTGAGTCGTGGTGGTTTGATCTCCTAGGAAACGTTCTCAGTGAATTGACGTTGCGGCAGGTCGGGCGAGGAACAGGCTGAATCTTCTTATACTGATGGAGAGCTTTGATGGAGTGACGGAGTAGCCGTGATCTCATTTGCAGACAGACGTCATGCCAGGTGTCGCACAAGCAGGGGTCCTGGTGCTGTGTAAAATGGCAAGTTATATAGGTTTAGTGAAAAAGAGAATAATCCAGTCGCCAGCGAAGCCTGTTTCTATCGATATTTCAAGCCTGTCGTTCTTTTTAGATTTTATTGTCTAAAAGAGAAGTTGGTGTTAGTAGTGTATGTCAGGCTACTCTTTAATTTCAATAAAGTCATGCTCAGTGAATTCCTCCATGCACATGCAAAGCCTGGCAATGCTGTTAAGGCCACAGCCATTTACTGTACCTAAAGGCAGCAGAAAGCAATTTCAGTAAAAGGTGAAAATTGACTAGAAAGGCAGCAGCCTGTGTCAGTCCTGTGTTTTTACTGTGAGAGGAGCTGACAGGGTGAATATGGTAGGTGATGCCTGAGTGGCAGTCTCCTCGTATAGGATGCCTGCCTGAAGATTCCCCATCACACACCGCATGTTGTTTACTCGCTCTCTCCTTTCCTCTATCTTTCATTTTATAAATGTAGACGGAGACATGCTGCGGAATGTCTAGTCAAGAAATGTTATGTAATTCAGGGCCATTTTAGGACTTGATCTGCCATAATGTTACACACTAGTTTCCTTCGTGAAAAAATAAAGCATTTTACTGAACATTCAGTCCTGAACAGTCATCCTCTCTACTCCTCCCTGCACTTCAGGACTGATATAATGGAATATTTTAATCATACAAGAAATGACCCTTTGTGCCAATTCTCCTGTCAGAATCTATTCTGGGTTCCCATCAAGCCGCAATTTAATAATCAGCGTCAGCTTCCTCTTCACATACTGTTGCATTCTGCAAACTTCTTTTGGAAAACAAAAAAAGAATATTTTTTTTTCTTTCCTGCTATCATTTTTTTTGAAAGAATTGTAGAATTTTTACCTTCTACCTTTTATTCTGCATTACATTAAGCAGTTTTTTTTTTCAAAGGCAATATAATTTTCCAAGAGGGCAGCTTCAGATAGACCCAGGAGCAATTGCTAGTTAAGATCCTTGCTGAGGGGTCCAATAAAGGAATTACACGACCAGTGAGACTTGAACCAGTGACCTTCGAATCACATGCACAGCATTCTAACCCACTAAACCACAGACCACTGCCTTAGTCTTTCTTCCTACCCTGTGACGGGCTAGAATCCCATCCAAAATGTTCCCCTTGCCTTGTGCTCCAGGCCAGTGTTACTCATCCTGCTCCTCAGGGAGCCCCAGCAGTCCACACTTTTGTCCAGGAGCTGAGAGGGAGCAAAAACATGGAATGTCTGGAGGTCTCTGGGGACCAGGTTGGGAAACACTGTTTTAGAAAATGAAATGAAAATCTACCGGGAGCTGAGAGGGAGCAAAAACATGGACTGTCTGGAGGTCTCCGGGGACCGGGTTGGGAAACACTGTTTTAGAAAATGGAATGACAGTCTACCAGGAGCTGGTAGGGAGCATAAATGTGGACTGTCTGGGGGTCCCCGGAGGGGACCGAGTTGAGAAACACTGCTCTAGGCTGCTTGGCACAGGCTCTGGGGTTCCTGCAGTTCTGTACGTCCATTTCATTTTATTCTGATATATATCACATACAGTAGCACAGTGTAATCCGCACATGTATATATTCTGTTCTATTGCTGTTTGTGTGTGTAAAGCCTATGTACAGTACAACATAAATATGTTTACATATGAGAGGCACAATGTTTAACATAGTGTTTAGGTTGAATTCAATAGTAAAGACATTTTTCTACATAAGAAGGAAGTTTTATATATTTTTCTCCATCCAAACTGAGCAACAAGTCCTCACATTTTTATTGCAATTTTTAAATCCTTTCCTTGATGTTTGCCTTGTAAATAAACTAAAAATATAAATCCTCATAACTTAACAATAGTAATCAATATCAGTTCATAAAATGAAGCAAATTCAGTTTCACAAATCACCATAATTGTGATTTATTCAGCTACTCTTCCTTTGTAATCTTGACTGATGGCTTATTTAAGATATAAGGACAATGGCCAGCATGTCAAACAGATTATACTCCATCCATCTACCACATGCTAACTCACTGAAGGGACTAAGTGAGCTTGGTGCGTATCCTGGGAATCAAAGGGCATGAGATTTCGTGGGATGCCAGTCCAACCCTAGGATCACACACTCAAGCATGATATGAGCAATTTAGAGACATAAGGTCATCTACATTGTACTTTCTGGACCTGAACTTTCCACCTCTGGAAGGTCCATCCATCCATTGTCCAAACCACTTATCCTCCTGGGTTGTGGCAGGTCTGGAGCCTATCCTGGAAGCTATGGGCACGAGGCAGGGAACAACCCATGATGGGGGGCCAGCCCATCACAGGGCACACTCACATATACACTGCTACAAGCAATTGAGGAACTCCAATTAGTCTCAGCATGTTTTTGGACTGTGGGGGGAAACTGGAGTACCCGGAGGAAACCCCACAACAACATGGGGAGAACATGCAAACTCCACACACATGTAACCCAGGCGGAGACTCGAACCCGGGTCCCACAGGTGGGAGGCAACAGTGTTAACCACTGCACCACCATGCCGCCCCCCTTTGGCAATTAATATGTGAAGTTCCAACACAGCTAACAGCTAAATTCTTGTTGGCAGGCTGTGGTACATGTAGGTGATGAGAATCTGCTTTATTTAAGGAACTTTCTGATCTTGGCTGGTTTATTGTTACATTGACAAATTGGAGAAAATATCACTATTACACTTGGGTTGAATTGCTCAACTGTTAATCCCTTCATATTCACAAGGGTTAGGAGCAGAAGATCCCTACAAATGTGACAAATCGCAAATGATTCTTGGCCACTAACCTCAATCCATAACAGTCTGCTAGCCTGAACCATTTATTTATTATCATTTGCTCTATTTATTACCAATTCCTAAACCAACAGTAACTGCACTGTACACCTTGCATCTGAAATTACTTTCGCATTAATTGCCAGTCCTCTAAATTCTGCCCCTGTATGTTCCTACTGGTCACCCTGGGGGCCCGATGTCTTAGACTCATTATACAAAATGCTACATGAATGGCACTGAAAAGTTATTGTGAGAAATGGGGGATTGCACGGTCACAAAGACGACTAACACGTCAGTGAGGCTGGTTACCAAGACAATGATGCGTGGTGTAGCCAAGCCAAGACTTTTAATATTAAAGATACGGAATGAACGCGCACTAACAAATGTTATTTATTACCACTTAATTGTTCATGGCCGATTTGCGAATAACCACAACTGCGAATGTCAAGTGTGTGAGTGCGAAGGGGTTACTGTATTGTGCTCTGCCAGTCAGTGCAGGGTTTTAACCAAATGGGAACTCATAAAGCTTGGAGTGAGGGCCCTGTTAAGCAAGTGCCGAGTGTTTCCTTCCCCCAATAAGATACACCCAGCCCTGATACCTGCCCCTACAGATGCCATCCTCCTCGCACCTCCGTGCCTCTTCTTCCTTGTGTTTTCCTCCGTCTGCTGATGCCAAAAGAGACACTAAGCTTCTTTTTTCATTCCTCCACGCAGTTGTGTGGATCTCCTCTCCACTTCCGAACCCTAATAAAGTTCCTATTGCTCCCCCCCCCCCCGCCTTGTGCAGCTCTGTCCGCTGTCCTGTCCTGAGCCTCATCTCTCCCATTAGGACAATTATTTTGGTTTCACAGCTGGAATGTAATGGAAGTTTAAAAGTTTAAATGGACCAGATAAATACTTCCATATGTCTGGGTTTAATGGAGCCTCAGCCAGGCGTCATTGCTGGGGGGTTGCCTTAGCTATAGCCTGCTGATGGAGGTATGAAGTAAATATTTACGCTGCATTGCATTAGATGTGCACCTCCTTAATCTGTTAAACAACATTGACTTTTAATGTCTAATTAATATTCCACATTTGCATCTGCTGTAATCCCTCTTGTTCTCCCCTCTGTTATCTATGTAAAATCAACATTTTAATAAATGCTGTATTCTTTCCTTACACATAATTCCCAAGTGGTTGGAAAATGGAAGGGTAGATATACATATATCTATATGCATAAACACATCTATTAGCTGTAACTGTGAGATGGGGGCTCTCATTACCCCGCTGCACCTTTCGAGGGCCCAACACCTTGTCTCCTGTCATAACACTTACTAAATTAAATCCTCTTTTTGTCCTTTGTTTTGTGTGTGTGCGTGTTTTCCGTCTGAATGG
Source organism: Brienomyrus brachyistius (assembly GCF_023856365.1). NCBI lineage: Eukaryota > Metazoa > Chordata > Actinopteri > Osteoglossiformes > Mormyridae > Brienomyrus > Brienomyrus brachyistius. The sequence goes on along the minus strand of NC_064538.1, from coordinate 11,255,214 downwards.
TGTTGGCCCATTTCCTCTCTGATCCCTGTAACCCAGCAAATTGACCAGTTCTATGCCCCCCCCATATAATAAATGGTTCATTCTAGGTGTCCAGTGTTCAACTGACTGAGCTGATGATGGTATTCCTGAACAGTTTTTACAAATGGGTTAAATATAGTCTGACTGTAATCGATATCAGTTCATAAAAGAGTTTCACAAGTCTGATGTGACTATCTAGAACATAATGCCCTTGTCTCTGGTACATGCTTTGGTGATCACAGCAAGTGTTTTACATTTCTGATCACTGATCATTCAGAGAAAGTTAAGCAAACGTGAGCTTTTGAACATGAAGTACCTTGACACTAAAGGCAACGATACATTACTCTCTTACCAGCCTGATGACATCTGAAAGAGAGACTACAGAGAAGCTAGATAATGTTAATAACCTCCTGAAATTCATGTCATAACATGTCCTTTATTCTCTGCATCTGCTCAGAAATCTTGCAGTTATCATTAACTTTCATTTTCCTTGGAAGCCTGTGGAAGGGTTCCTGTAAGGAAGCCTGCAAGGAAGCCAGTAAGGAAGGGCACCTGTGAGGAAGGGCACCTGTGAGGAAGGGCACCTGTGAGGAAGGGCGCCTGTGAGGAAGGGCGCCTGTGAGGAAGGGCACCTGTGAGGAAGGGCGCCTGTGAGGAAGGGCACCTGTGAGGAAGGGCACCTGTGAGGAAGGGCGCCTGTGAGGAAGGGCACCTGTGAGGAAGGGCACCTGTGAGGAAGGGCACCTGTGAGGAAGCCTGCAAGGAAGCCAGTAAGGAAGGGCACCTGTGAGGAAGGGCACCTGTGAGGAAGGGCGCCTGTGAGGAAGGGCACCTGTGAGGAAGGGCACCTGTGAGGAAGGGCGCCTGTGAGGAAGGGCACCTGTGAGGAAGGGCACCTGTGAGGAAGGGCACCTGTGAGGAAGGGCACCTGTGAGGAAGCCAGTAAGGAAGGGCACCTGTGAGGAAGGGCACCTGTGAGGAAGGGCACCTGTGAGGAAGCCAGTAAGGAAGGGCACCTGGTTTGGAGTTTAAATGATGCTTTATAGCATGGGCTCCCCTCGGTAGATTTCCTTGCCTGGAGGTGTGTCGGGGACCCTAACCCTAACCCTAACCCTCAGGACATTTCACCGATGGGGGGGGGGGTCCTCCTCAATTGATTTATCTCATTATGCTTGCAATGGAATTTTTTCATGTTTTAAAATCAAAACAAACAAATTAATAACCAAATAATTACATTTTTATTAACATACCCTGTAAATCATCTTGCGACCCCCTCACCGGTGTCTCCCGCCACCCCCCACTTTGGAAACCCCCTGCCTTAAGGGAAGCCAAAAGCCATTAGTTATTCCAACATTAATCCAACTTCCTGAAACAGCCCCAGAAGCTGTATTGGCACAGAACTCGCTCACAAACCAGCATGGAGGATGGAGACGCCAGGATGAAGATAAGGGCCCATAATGGAGTATTCACCGATCCACTGTGTGCAAAAGGCTGCTTAATGGTGGCATGGCGGGGGGAGGGGGGGCATGAACTTGAGTGAGGATACGAGTGGACAGGGAGCTGAGGGTCACAGCCGCTACAGTACCAGTGTTCCTCTCTCTTAATGGAGCCCCTCTGCCCTCCATTAATCTTCATTCTGCAGCTTGCCTTTAGCTACTTAATCTTTAATTTGTCCAATGATTTAACTGTGCAGCCTTCCACTGCACAGTTCTGTCCTTAAATCTAATTGTCAGCATTAGCCCTGTTTATGCAGTACTGTATTTACTTGCTGAGAGTGCAGCTGTGATGCGATTCTGCAGTGAGGAGCATTTATCGCTTTGGGACTTGGGGCACACACACATTGTCTGACTTCGACTCTATGTGGTCGTAAGTGCCCCCCCCCCCCCCCCATATGCAAATACAAATTAGCATGGCTGATAAAGGGACTGTTTTTGTATATTCAGCATTTCAGTACTATTGGGATATCCGAGATTCTTGAGAACTGTGGGCGCTCAGGCTGTAAGTGTATATCACACATAATATGTATAGCCCAAAGTGATGGTCATATCCCCCTAACTCTATTCACTTTCTAATGGAAAGATTTGCTGTAGTTACAGAGAGAAAGCACATATTTGGCAGGCTAAAAAAAAATCATTAGTAAGTTTGTAAATTAGGGTAGGAAATGCCACATTACACTTGTGTTTATCATGAGTAATTAATTCAGCGAATACTTTTGACCATGTTATTAATGTCACTGTTGGTAACCAGCTATACAGTTGTCAACGTTCATATGCTGATGTAAACTCTGAGCACCGGCCGCCCACAGGAAGTGGTAGTTTGGCACTTGGGTATCTGCTGGCTTGTCCTGGTCAGTAAAGCCGTGTTTGTCTGGTTTGTTTTGAGCCAGAGTGTTGCAGTGCAGATCCAAACGGAGATGCTGAAATAACACAGCAAACCCATGAGCACAAACAAGCAATTCCATTATCAAAGAAAGCTTTGCAAAGAACTCTGGTGTAAAACACCGTTTATTTATTTTGCTTTGATTAATCATGCAGGTTGTACATTAGGAGAAGCACCAAGCATGAGTGTTGAAATGCATGGAACATTGCTCGAGATATATGTTGCTTTTCGTCTAGTGCTGACATTTTTAACTGCGCCGTGGTTACCCCAGAACCAACACTTCCCAGTTAATGATGGAATAATTGATTTTCAGTTTAATTAAACATTTAAATGCGTTTTTTCTCTTTAATCCGATTTGAGTGGGATTAAATCTAGATGGCAAGACGCAGAAAGAAAAGCCTATTAGCCTTTCTCTTATTTTCTGCTTTGGCATCTAGTAAGAAGCCAGGTCATTTCCAGGGTAAAGTTGGCCACTTTACTGACAAGCATAGCTTACTTACAAAGTGGAAACTGGCAAATTGCACACAAAGAACGGAGACACCCGCAGTGTCCTCTGCTTACTCACATTGCATGTCTATACGGAACCTTAATGCAAAGAATTAGGAGTTCAAATTAACAGAAAAACACAATGCCTAATCAGAAAATTATAAACCTTAAATCCTTTCACCAAATGTGAAAAGTCTGGGCGTTATAATAGCCGTTCATTTATAAATGGCTCTCAGTTTTTTTTTTGGTAGCTCAGAAATTGTTTTATACAAGCTACTGCACAATCCCCAGCTTTATTAAGATTGTAATGTTTTTTATATGATTCAGCAATTAGATCTATTGTTTTCATTGTTCAGGCTTTTAGACTCGTTCCTTTCTACTGTAATTTGCAAAATAACTTTAGCTAAGATATTGACCATGTGGGCTGAACAGTATCCCATAAATCTCTACAAAAGCCACCCTTACTATATTCATTATTTTTGACAGGTAAACATAAAACCTTACCATTTTTAACAAATGTAATTATCCCCTCTCACCTTTTGCATAAATTTGAGTTTTTATGAGGTAATAAACGGACAAATAAATTATTAAGCTGAAATGGAGCAGTAAAAAAATAACGGCTGATTTTAAAAGCTGGAATATAACTGTCTGAGGACACATGATTGAGGTAGTTAGCAAAGCCCCCGCGATAACTCTGTGCGAAGACGACAGGGACTCTCAGCTTCAATAGGATGAATTCGCTTTCTGTCTTTGATCTCCCCTCATTGTGGAAGGCTACTGCAATCATGTCCCCCTTAGCTGCGACGAAACAAATGGCCACAGAATTCTGTCCAACCCAGAATTCAAGAAGGATTATGGCTTATTTACTATCACTTGAGACTGATCTTCCTCCATGGACAAGGATTTTCCATCCTGGCCTGAAACAATCATGTTTGACGCCCTTTATGCGTTATATTAATATTTGGTGGTGAAGGGCAGTCTATATACAGTATATTTTGTATTGAAAAAAACAAAGATGTTAATAAAGTATAACAGTGAGGTGTAGAAAGGGGTACAGATTACCAAGAAATCAAATATGGTGCCAGTTTTGGGAGTGAGTGGTCACATTATGTGGGACATGTACTGTAGTTAGGAATGGAACAACGAAACCCTATTATAGTATCTATTAGATTAATTAATAATCAGAAGAGCACATAATGCAGTGCCCCAGTCTTATGCTGTTTACTGCCTGGCACTCAGGTTTCACAACATCAGTGCTATAGAAGGCTTCACTGAGAGAAATGTTGTTTGGTATTTGCACGGAATATAGTATTAGACAAACACAGTTTCTTCAGAGAGTTGGAAAGGATGGAGATTAGAAGTGAGCTGAGACGATGTCTTAGTTAATCACAAGGAATTATGGCCACGGAATTCAAGCTGATTAGCATGGAGTCAAGTGAAGCGTGACAGAGGCTCTGAATGGATGGCAGGCTGACGAGTCCCATGCGTTGTTCTGCCTCCCTGATCTTCTGCTCAAAGAGGAGAAATCCCTGTCCCGAGGCCTGATGCGCGGCTGTCGCCCTGTAGTGCCGCAACACTTCTCCAGGGCAGGAGAGTGTGCAGAGGGTTACAGGAAAGAAGTCAGGCTTCATTCAACAATAATGCGACAGCACAGAAAGTAGGAAGGGTGAGACCCGAAAGTGAGGGGCGTGAGCATCAAAATATTATATGTCCCCATATATTTGTGGCTATGATTAGTTTGGTAATGGCTGGCATTTATGTGCATAACAATCCAGCGAGTGGTATTGACAGTGTGTGTGTGTGTGTGTGTGTGTGTGTGTGTGTGTGTGTGTGTGTGTGTGTGTGTGTGTGTGTGTGTGTGTGTGTGTGTGTGTGTGTGAACCTGTTGCAGGAATAAGAGTTCAGCAGGGAGCGTCAGCGCCACATCAGATGGAACCGAATCAAGCTCACAGGCAGAAGACAATCGATACCCATGAGTGTGCTGGCATTTGTTATCTCTTTGTGCTGTTTTCCTTTTTACTCTCTATTCCATTGCTGCGATCTGAAACGGGAACAAACAGAAAACAGAGAGGGAGGATTTATGAAGTGGTCTTACCTGAGGTGCGCTCTCCGACAGCTGCAATGAATGCGGGAAAAAGAATGTCATCTCACCACCATCCTTTATATGGGACATTTATTTTTGTTATCAATTTAAACTTTGATGGAGGCTCAGCGACATTCTGTACTGGGGATGATCATCTGTCATGACTTTGGCAAAAGCGTCTTATGAAGAACGTGAAGGGAGCCAAGTCCAATTCTCCCTTTCCGTGAGCGTGATCCCTTTGTATTGACATCACAGCCTGTTTCATACAATACAACAGTCAATTCTGATTCCATGGGTAGAATTCAAGTCTGAAAATCAGACCTTTTGTTAAATGTCATGTATGCAGTGTATTTTTTAAGTCTGAACTTGGATCCTCGACATTACCTCCTAATTAATGTCCATGCATTGACTGCATGTTAATCTAGCATTAATTTATCTCAATATTTAACACGTACTTTACATTTAGGGGGTTAGGAGACACAGAGTACTTTGGGTGGGGGGTTTAGGAGCCGCAGGGTACTTTGGGTGGGGGGGGGGGGTTAGGATTCGCAGAGGACTTTCATGCTAAACATTTCCATTTAATGTACAACACATGTGGTCACTCTGTATTTCATGTGGGTTTGTTCTTAACCAGGGAACATTAGTTTCTATTTCAGCAAATCACGACATTCTTTGAAGTTGAGAAACTCGTTACACATTCATTCAGTCTCGTTTGATGCATTTCTAATTAATGGCGGAAAGAAGAATGCAGCCAGTGCTGCACTGTTTGACTGCTCATCGGTCATAATCGCATTCTGAAGATGAACTGCTGTGTTGTCGGAAAATGTTGCACAGAAGGAAGACCCTCTTTGGAAACCTTTCACTCCTGTTTTCCAGGTATGTGAAAAGGCTGAATTGACACGAACAATGAACAGTAACACATTCAAATGCCTTTATTTAAATGAACTCCGTCTGTGTTGAGTGTGTTGTAGAAAAACAAGGATGATCGTTCAGAAACATGTCGACAGGCTTGTCAGGCGCTTGTTCATTTCGCACAGAAACGGTCCCACATCTTACTTCAGATCCGCTGTATTAAATGGTCGACAGCATAAAACTAAGTAGATTGGTAAGGAGTGAAATGGAGCAGTAATTCATAAATATATGAAAATAACTGTACAGGGAACTCACTTTCGTTAGCGGGTGCGTTCCATGGCTTTTAACATGATTTGCCTCCCTTTGTTTAGTATTTTTTGTTTACACCAGAAATTGACTTTATCTTGCCAGAAAGTGCTGTGTTGTTGTTGGATTGCACTGGGAAGCACTCAAAGTGAGCTCCTGATCTTCACCTTCACTGACAGAATGTCTCTCTCTCTCTCTCACACACACACACACACACATACTGTGTTTTCTTGGACTTGGACAGAGTCACTCTCTGCATAGGATAGAATAATGATACCGTATTGATCACCATAGGGAAATCTTCTTTTTCCCTTCACCATAAGATGCACAGACACATATGCAGGTGAGCGTAAGCTTGTGGGTCACAGCACAAGGTCAGCTAGTGTGCGGCACCCCCGGATCTGGGGGTTACGGGCCCTGCTCAGGGGCCCAACTGTGCCATTAATCTGCCGACCCTGGAATTGGAACGAACGACGTTCCGATCACAAGCACTGAGTTGTAACCTGCTGAGTGACACACCATCCCCAAATGAAAAGACCCACATACCCCGCAGGGCTCAGACAGCTGACCCACGACACTGCTGTGACCCAGCAGAAGAGTGGGATTGTGTGACTCATTTATCATTGTGTCTCGTGGAGATTTAAGAAACACTGGACAGACTTCCACTGGCTCCTATAATGTTTTGTTTTACTGCTGAAGTGAACATTCACACACAGCTTGCAAAGATCCTGCACAGTCATTGAATAATTTACTGTTTCTTCCTGTTCTGTGGTGTTAGTTATGGAGGTGACTCCTATGCAGATCCTTAGCTCTGGATCCTGTAATATTCTTCTACCAACTCTCATGTGCTTATTAATGTAAGAATAACACAATCATTTTGTTTAATCTTGACGCGTTTGTCACTGTGATCCTCTACTGGATAAGCGACAGAAGGATTGACATTGCCGGTCATTTTGTCACCGAAACATAGTCATTGTAATATCAGTCTTCATAAGATTCACTTATTTGCTGGAGCCACATTATAAATCATGTAATGGCTGTTATCTCGCTGGATGTGTGTGTCAATCTGTGTGCCTCTGCGTGTCAGAGACGTCACAAACCTTTAATTCCTCTTTACCCAGCTTGTTTAAGCTCTTAAAGATTTCCTTTTATCATCCTTGAAATGAGTTTTCTCCCTATTGATTAGTCAGTGTTTTCTAGCACGACGCTCCACTGCCCCCCATTATTGTTTTCTTTACAGAAGCTAATAGGAAGCAACAGTCTGATCGGGCCGCGGCTGAAGCAGCTCTAGAGTCTGAACTTGTTCAAATTGTCACAACTGGCCTTCGCTATCGATTTCTGTGTGACACCCTCTACCCCGCCCGCCCCGCTTCTGAAATGTACTGACTGTTTCAAAGAAAGCAAAGCGAGAGGGAGAGAGGGTGAGAGAGCGTGAGTGTCAGTTAGCCGCTAAATGCCATGTGTAGGGAGTCAGCAGAGGTGAAGGAACACACGCCAGGAGACAATGTTCGGGAGACTGCTGTAAAGACCTTTGCGTTTAATTTTCCATTTTTGAGAGGTATTCCCGGACTAACGTCATTGCTGTTTTTATGGTGGGAAATCAGACAAGGGTGTACATGTTGCCATTTTATTAGGCACACCGAGCTAGCAAGTAGGACCTTTTGCTATCAGAATTGCTTCAAGGGTAGATTAGTGGTGCATTTAGGGAAGCCCATCTGCGCATTGCTGTTGTTGTTTTTTGAGCTGTCATTATTTGCATTTGAGGCCTTCCCGGCCGACAGCATGAAGAAAAGGAGATAAGTTTGGCAATTCTCTGACCTCTTGTTAACAAGAATCCACAGAACTGCCCCCAACTCTGTAAACTCCGGATACTCCAGGAGGGTCCCTGTTTCCGAGATGCTGCAACTACCATGTCTGGCGCCAGCAATCATATTATGTTTCATATCCATCACACGTCTTAGGTCTCCTAATGCTTCGCCACACAGTGAACCCATCCATCCATCCATTTTCCAAACCGCTTATCCATCTGGGTGGCGGGGGGTCCGGAGCCTATCCTGAAGCAATGGGCACGAGGCAGGGAACAACCCAGGATGGGGGGCCAGCCCATCGCAGGTAAGTGAACCCATTGACCCCATCTGCATGCTGTACATACTGTATTCAGTTGCAGTCACATGATTTGAATGGAGGAGCAGGCTATTGGCATTAATGCCAAAGCGTACCTAACAGAGTGAACACTGAGGCTATATAAATCTATGACAGCCATGTAAAGATGTGAGACTTAAAATATGGATTTCTGCAAACATGCAGTTTATGCAATTGTTCTGCCCCAACTGTGTGGGTTTCCTCAAACTTGTCAGGGTCTGTGCCGTCTGACTCCGCCCTCTGTGACCCTCCCCATTTGGCCAGCAGGCGTTGCTGGCCATTCTGCCTTTCCCCTCTCTGTTTTGCTTCCTAGTCGGCCATGTGTGCTTCTCCGCTTCCCCCCGACTCCTGCACAGAGTAGTGGGCTGAGTGTGCAGCTCACCCTGTAAAGTGGGGGGTCTTGGGTTCAGGACTGGCCTCTGGCTAACCTCACATGATGACTAGTATTTATTTGTGTTTATGTTCTGTTTTGGTTCTCTTGCTCTTAGGTTTTCCCTGTGTGATTTTTTGTTCCAGGTTTCCTAGTGTAGTAATTCCTAGTGTATGATTACTGCTCCTACAGTAGTTTCAGTGTTTTTTGTGTCTCTTTGTTCTGTGTTTAGTATTACAGCCGTTTCACGTTGTTCTTCTGCCTCGGTTGATTGATTATAACTTACACCTGTTGCTTGTCTGCTCCAGTTTTCTAAGTGTACTTAAATTCTTGTCTTAGTTTAATGCCCTGTTGATCATTGTTACATTTGTGTTAATATTGCTGTGTGTCACATTGTTTCCTCTTAGCCTTCCTGTTCACTGGTTGCTTTTGTATGTTAGCATATTAGTTTTCTTTAATTTGTTTAGTTCTGACCCCTTGTGGTCCTTTGCTTTTGCATTATTGTTTTGTTTAACAAATCCTGCGTTCCATAAGTGGATTGTCGCCTTTTCCCGCCAGCACTGTCCCCTGGTGTCGTTACCCCAGTACTCCGGGCTCCTCTTGCAGTCCAAAGGTATGTTAGGTGCATCTTTAAACTGCCAACAGAGTATGATTATGTGTGTACGTGTGTGTCCTGCGATGGACTGACATCCTGTCCAGAGTCTACCTTTGTGTATGATTTTGTGACCTGAACTGCCTGACATTGGTTCCAGGTGACCCTGAACACGATCAGCTGTTTGAACGTGGATGGATGGATAAGCATTCTGAACTTAATTAGAAAAAGAATGAGCCAACAGCGGCTAATTTGCGAGGAGGAGAGTTCATTCAGGAGGGGAAGCCCACAAGCCTCTTTAGAAAAGGTATAGAAATATTTGCCTAATTAGATGGGCATGTTGTTAATGGGCTTCTACAGGATAATCACCCTGAGGAAATTCCATATTCGTAGTGCTGCCTAATGTGCACGATCTGTCTCTGAAAAGGCGAGGGGGTCAAATGTGAGCTGACTCTTTGAAGATGACTCTGCTCAAAACTGGTTTTGGCTCTTCAAAGCAGGTCGCCGAGGTTGTAGTCCAACTCCTTGCCAAGCACCAATGATAGGCTGCTGCTTCTAGGTTGAATTTTAACTCTTGTGTGGGGGGGGGGGGGGGGGGGGGGTTTCTCTCCACCATTTTCCTCCGAAGATAAACCAGGTATTTAATATCAGAGTAGCACATATTATTTTCAGATGCAACTGAATCTTGTACATTTTTTTTAACTTTATTATTCTTATACATGTCTTTTGAAAACAAAAATGTGTTTTCAACATGCTTGATGAGCCTGTTTTGTCATCAGTAATAACTGCACAGAGGTGCTCACTGGGTACATCACAGATGCAGCTCTTTCCTAGTTTCTGCTCTTATATCTACTTACAGCTTATGATGGTTGTTCATTGCCCAGATGAAAGTTGTAGGAAAGAGCCTTTTGAACATTTAACATTCATTTCATTTGTATAGTGATCTGTCACTTATCTTTATTTCTTGCAAGCAAGCTGTTTTACACAAGGATTCCTTCTTTTACTGGACAGAGAACACATGTCTGAAATGTTTGGATTGAATCGGTAACAGTGTACAATCAGTGGTCAGCTACTTTTGTTTCCCCCATTCGAATGAGAACTACACTGTCTACAGAAAGCATATGAAAGCTGGTTGTGCTGCTTCAGAGTGTTTAGGTTTAATTTCATTCACCTTAGCAATGTACCTGTACCTTAGCCTTGTGCATGTGGCTTAGCAATGTGCCTGTGGCTTAGCAATGTACCTGTGGCTTAGCATTGTGCCTGTACCTTAGCATTGTGCCTGTGGCTTAGCATTGTGCATGTGGCTTAGCAATGTGCCTGTACCTTAGCATTGTGCCTGTGGCTTAGCATTGTGCATGTGGCTTAGCAATGTGCCTGTACCTTAGCATTGTGCCTGTGGCTTAGCAATGTACCTGTACCTTAGCATTGTGCCTGTGGCTTAGCATTGTGCATGTGGCTTAGCAATGTGCCTGTACCTTAGCATTGTGCCTGTGGCTTAGCATTGTGCATGTGGCCTAGCAATGTACCTGTGCCTTAGCATTGTGCCTAGATATTTCCACTAGCGAATAACCCAGTAACATTTCTCTGCAAGCAAGAATTCCTTTCAGATGAAATAGTGATTCCGAACTAAAATTGACCTTAATGTGTCTAAGGCACTGCTGTTTCTGATGTATTTCACAAACAAAATTATTTATATAAAAAATTTAGATGTATAATACATGAATTGTAAACATATATACAAACACATTTGTTTCAACAGAACACATCTACTGGTCAAACTTAGCTGAAATAAATACAGTACATGTGAAATTAATATTGTACATATTCACAAGTGAGTTTTCTAAGAAGTGTTCCTTGTAGGTAGAATTTCATTCTTATCTAATGTGATCCTGAAGGCACTCGTGCACAGACCAGCCTTTACAGAATATTAAGGCTGTCATTCCGCCACATTCATTTCAGGACCATGACATACCTCTGTGGACTTGACAGAAACATAAAGTTTTGTTTTATCGGCTTGTTAATAACATCTGCCATGAAGCAGCTTTTATGGGCAGGAGAATCTTGCGACGGTCCACACCTGACCACAGAGTTTTCGCCAGACTCATCATTTACTCAAGGCAAAGGTTTGATGAGTGTAATTACATTCCTGGTTCTGGGAATTGGGACATTAGCTCAATCCAAAAAAACGAATCAAAGCTTGTGCAAGTCATTTTTGTTGACTGTGGTGGTTAGACCCCATGTCAACCTATGTCATTTTCTGCAATTTAGATTAATATACATATTTATATGGAGTTATATTGAAAGATATGCAATAAATAGCATTGTGATCAAGAACTTGTGACTTGTTATGTAAAACACACAAGTAGACATGCATTCTTAGGTGCAATGAAAAGACATACTGGGATTCCATTTGGGGGGGGGGGATGATTCCGAGGACCCCTGAATGACAGGGTTATAAAAATCTGGAATATTTTTGGATTGGTCTGGGTCGGGGTCCAAAATCTATAGCAGCCCCCCTGGGATATACCATGTAATAAAGAATGTGGATACTGGCAGGTCCGGACCACTTAACCGGGCAGAATTAACTACTGGGACAGAGATTTGGCAGTCCAGGCTCATCTCTGCCTTTACTAGTCTAATGTTGTTTCTATGGCAACAGCCACCAAGGGGTAGGGATAATACATTCAGAGCTTGATTAATTACTGCGAAAATTTGCATTAAATTAAACTTAAAGAAACTGACAAAACTTTTAGGTGGGGTTGGAGGGGATGGTAGACAGAGAGGAAAGGGTAATGTGAAGGTATTATTTTACTCAGGGGCCCCCCTGCATATATATATATATATATATATATATATATATATATATATGTAATGTACAAGAAATGTAATGTGAATATTTTTGTTTATTTAAACAAATTCCTTTGGCACTAAGTATAATGAGGAGATGAACATGACAATGAACTGTTTGTGAAGGACAACAATTCTTTATAGGCAAAAATGACACTGTACATATTTCCAACTCATTGACATGACAATGGAGAATGTAGACAGACATCACAAGATGTCCGGAATTCTACATGTTGGCAGGTTGCATCCACTATGCTTGAGTGATGATAAAAGCATTATGTTATTGGTGAACCCTAGAATTACAGTGGTGCTTTCGAAACATTAAAGGAATCTTAATATCTGAATGGATTACCAGTCCCTTCAGTGAAAGCCCAAAACAGCAGTACGTCTAACAAAAGCTCTTTAGTTTTTATTTAGTGCCTAGGAATCCTTCTGCTGCAGGCCTGATCTCGCTGCAGCCTGTTAGTAGCTGATCTATGCTGAGCCGGTAAAAGCCACACCGGTGTTGCTGCTAAAGTCAGAACAGCAGGACCACCTGAGCTAAATTATACTCCAGGCAGATCCTGCAGAGATATTATATTTACACTCTTGCTGCTCTAGGATCCTCTGATAGCAGCTTGTTAGTGGAGAATCGTGGGGCCAAACCGGATGACAGTGGTACCGCAAGTGCCTGCAGAGCACTGGGAATACAATAACAAAGCAGGAAGGCTGGCGGCGGTATGGAGTGTGTCCCAGGTTGAGGTGAAGTCAGGTCATGAAAGCATCTCTTGGGTCTTAGTACCAATAATACAAAATTCCATTCTGCTGTATGACTTGCTGGAACACTGACACTTCAACAAGCAGCCCATTAAGGTTCTGTCTCAAGACCTAAAGGCCATCCGGATTTCTTGCCTCTTTGCCATGTGCTGGCGCTGAATCTGAATGCGCCATCTTTTGTTTTCATCCTGTTAAATCATTTTGTTAAATCCATCCCCGCCTCTGTACCCGGATAAAATCTCAGTTCCGCTCTCCCTTGCCATGTGGGGCTGTCCACCTGGGGGGTGGCCTTCAACATTTACATTATAATTAACATGAAGTCCCAAAGGGGGGGCGCAGTCTTTTGGAATTTTGCAGCTCCTGTTCTGAAAATTATGAAACAGACCTTGGATATGCCCAAGAGACCAATACTGTCCCAAGAACCCTAAACATCATTCTCTAAATGTTTCCTCCTTAATTGGCTTTACAAAACATGCCATTTTTAAATGGGTGTTTTTTAGCAGCTGAACACACTTTGACTATGGAACCAACGTGTTGTGTATCTATCTTCTTCAACCTACTACACATGTTTCTTAGTACAAGGCATGTTAAAAAACGGCTGCAGGGTAAAAAGCCTATTAGAGACCTGGGTACTGTCTGCTTCTTGGGCCGGAGGACATATTGGGGATATCATGGATAAGTACAAGAGAAAATAATGTATGACTCTAATTGGGAAATGTTCCAAAAGAGTGTAATGTTCCTTAGCACCGGAAGTAAAGTTTTTGATGTTCTTATAGGGGGAATAATCCTGCTCTGGAGATTACAGTCGGTAGGTGATTATAATCAATATATGGCCTCTTGTTACTGCACTGGATCATATGACAAACGCAGCTACTTTTTAGGCAATAGCACCTTTCTTACCCCTGCTATTTAAATTTTAGTTATGAACCTAAAGAGTCATCGAACAGAATTTTTGAATAATGTTTATGAAATTGTGTGTTTATAAAAGTGATTTAAAAAACTTAAAAAAAAAAAAATGATAATGAAGTATATGCATGTAGATTTAACTCGTCCTGTCTGGATAATAAAGTCTTCAGTAAAAGCAGTCATCGTGGTATGTTTTGTGTTTGCGGTGTGCAGTCTTTAGTATGTGTTGTCTCTACAGGCACATCCATCTATCTGACTTCCTACTGCTTCCCCTGGGAGGGGATGTTATGCCGGGCTGCCTGGTTCATAAGGCATCGATACACCACAAATGCTTCCATGTCCGTTGCAAGGCACATATTTAGACACATGCCCAAAACCACAATACCACACTATAGGCAGTTTAGAGATGCCAATCATACCTGCATCTTTGGGTTGTGGAAGGAATCCCACATGACATGAACTCCACAGTTTATAAGGAGGTTTTCTATATAACTTGCTAATTTAATCTGAAAATAATTCTGATTTTTTTATTTTATTGATGTAGCCCCAGGGAACTGACAACACTTTGTGTGGCTAATTCATACATTTTTTAATATATTTTTGATCCTTCAATGTAACTAATTCCTTTTTAAATTAATATTTTATCAGGGTTTTATATCAGATTAGTTCGTACCACAGCTACAAATCGTTCGCTAGGTTAGAACCTGCATTCTAATTCACCACCTAGTCAAGACCCTGGTTCTGGATACAGATTTTAAAGGAAAAACAAATTAAATCACTCGAGTCAACATGGTTTCCATTTCAGTGGACCAGAAAAACAGGCACTCAGTGTTCCATCTGAGCACCAAGTTATTGTACACAGCGGAGCAGGGGAAAGAAGGAAATAATCACGGTAATCATAGAAAATCCCTTGGATGGTCGAGTCGGCCCACATAACATTATTGTGAGTTACCGTGGATACAAAGGACGATGGTGTGAGCATGCATGGGCCCATAGTGCAGTACATTAGTGCTGCCCATCAGCACAGACAGACAGAGCATAGCTGTGCAGCAGATGTGGGCTGTGTAAAGCCACACAGGTTCTCCCTTTGTAACAGGAGACCGATGAGGGAGCTGGGAGAGCCGCCACAAGAGGGCAGTTTTTAATGGTGATGCTTTAGAAGATGGAACACCAGCGGGAAATCCAATCCAACCGGCCGAGCCACACGGAAGGCTTATCGATCGCACTGCCGGCCCCAGAGCTTTACTCCAAGCCTCAGGTGACACATGGTGGCTGGATGCACCCTGACAAGTCACTGTAGACATTTTGGAAAGTGGAACAGCGTATTTTCCAAGGAAAGGTAAAAATTTAAATCTTGGTAATGGTCAAAAGGCAAGACACACACGAAGAAATGTTTGTTTACTAACCAGGGAAATGGAAATATACCCACAACAATAGTGTATGAATTTACTATTGTTTTTCTTTTTTTAGCCATAAATCTTATTTTGCAGTGCAGCATAAATGGTGACAGTGGGATTAATCTCACAAGTGAATAAACATACTGTAATATGGCCTTTTTTATGGTGAGGAGAAGTGGATAGGATTTAGAGTTCAGAACAGATTCACTGGGTTGCCTCACCGCTTTAATGTCAGTTCTCACTGAGGGAGCATTAAAGTTATGGCATATGAAAGTGTTAAACCCATACAGGCATGCTTAGCCGCGTCCTCACACAGGTGCCAGACAGCGGCTCCAGCACTTGTGTTGTTTCCTTGTATCTCCTTATTTACATAACATCCAGAAAATGTGCAAGACTTCAGTATGTCTTCAACACATTTCTGTCATGCAGCTATAAGTCTGAAGGGAACATTCAAAATGAACATTAAAATAATACAAAAAAATTATGTAGTTCTGCTACACTGCACGTAGCACTGTGCTTCTGCTGCAGATGCTAGCTGCTCACTGTCCCCCTTAGGACATCATTACAGTTGTCCTACACGTTCTCGTTTCCCTGCTCCACTTGCTTAAAATTATGCTCCGAGGTCCAGCTAGCAGATACATCTCACATACAGTACAACTGGGCTTAGACCAGTGTTGTTTGCAACATTCCCTGATTTTGTCAGTACTTTTGTGGACCACCATATTCCAGAGTGCATGCGATTCTGTTGTTATCTGCATAAATGTTAGCAATGCTGTGTCGGGATCAAGTTGCACCTACCAACATGTGTCAAGGTCAGCTCTACAGAAAGTACTTTTTTTTTGCAATATTTGATTTACCTCAAGCAATTTAAAACCACCCTTCCACTGCAAAAACAATGATCTTTACCAACTGCAAAACTTCATAACTGACACATGACACAGATCAGACTCTGAACTCACTGCAGGATTATAAAGTGTGCCTTTAATAAAGTCAAGTGCCATCGCTGGGATGTCTCCATTTTAGTAGGACCAGAGACAAATCTGTTTTTCATTACAGACCAAAGGAAATTGTAGGCACCTCTTTCAAAATCAATTCCTCCTTCTGCTTTTACAGCATCACTGTAATCATCATACAAGATGCCCACCACCTCTAGACTTGTGCATTTCTTTGTCTTCAGCAGATACATATATAAAAAGTTCTGTACAGACTAAGATATCCAGTTTAAGTTAGGCTCACAGTTTCTTTTTTCTTTCTTTTCTGGCATTTAAAATGCATTTTTAGGCAGCACTGTCAGAGACGCAGCCTTTGTCCACTGCTGAGGTTATGCATCACTGCTGCACGCAAAAGCTGCAGATTCGTATACAAGCCAGCGGTGGCACAGCGTGTATTATCCGAAAACGATGAAGATGATGCGAAAAATATTAAGACATACAAAACAAAACAGTGGTGTTTTCAAGTTTCACAAGCCACTGCACAAAAGGAATGAAGAGAATGTAAGCTATGCTGGGTGGATTGCAGTGAAGCAGTTGAAGGCCGGTGCAGGGATTCCAGCTAAATCATTTTCTTATATATTCTGCCAGTAACTTTGATCATATTATAATAAATACAACAACAAAAACAATATTAATAATAATAATAACATCCAACAGCACAGTAACACTCATATACAGATATTATACTGTAGTTATACTGTAAATTGCATTTTTGAATCTGCAAATGCTTGGACGTGATCTTCGTGGCATTTGTTGGGTGCCACAGGCCCTCTCAGCTGCATGGCACGTCTGAGTGCAGCCTCTCCTCTGCACATGCCGCTTCCTCATATGTCTGCCTGGCTTATCTCGAGGTGCTGCTCAGATGCTCATACTGGTGGGGATTCAGCTCCCCGTGTGTGTATAGGTGAGCGGCCAGCAGTCCCATATTAAGCTCCACGCTCCATTGAGCCTAAATCTGCATAACTATGATCCGAAGTAGTGGAGCAGTTTTTTGAGAATGGATGGATGATTTATCGGGTTGCTTACATATCTTATCTGATGTAGAATGAAACACTGACTGCGGATGGAAATGAAGGTTTGGCTGAAATGTTACACGCTGATATCAAACACAGGGCACAGAGACAAAACAAGACTTAGTTTTATTACAGTGAGGAAAATAAAAGAAGCTTTATTGGGATCCTTAAATCAGGGCAGATTATTGCTCCACTAGTATTTTGTTCTTTGTTTTTAATGCCGCAGGAAACGGCATTTATGCTCATTTTTATTGTATAACATCACAGTTTTTTAGCCCTATTTTTAATACTCAGGCACACACAAGTCTTTGCATCTTCGATTTGCAAACAATCATGGGAACCTGGAATACATATAGGAGGATTCTTACTTTAAATATGAATACATAACAAATATTTCAATGTTTAAACAAACTGACCGTGTTTATTGGCAGTTTGTGCATTTTATTACTTGAAATCAGGAAAGAAAAAAAAAAACGTAAAGATATTGTATGGGAGTAACCCAACCCAGTATTAAGTGGAAAGCTTCTCTTTTTAGGGATAAACATGACAATTCTCTGTTCGTTGTGTTTATAACCTATTTAGGTGTAATTCAATTAAAACAAAAATTGTCTTAAATTGTCCCTATCTTCTTTGGTTATTCCTGTTCATCATGGCATCTGTTGTTATATAAAGTTCAGAATGTCCACTGTGCACAGTGGCACTACGTTGCTGCGTCAGTAGAACCCAAATGAGATCGCAATTTCAGATTATAACATTATTTCTCATCATTTACATTTATTTATTTTCCAGAAACTTCATCCTAAAGGACGTACCGTAGGGAAAGGACGGTCCACATATATGGAATCATGGGTAAATATCATATATGGTCTGAAAGGTGGCCGTTGGGGTGAAGCGTGACTGGAAAATGACATCGGCTACAACTTAAGCGTAAGACGTTGCAGCATTTCATTAGTGACTGTTTTACCTTTATTTTCGAATGTTTGCACTGTCTAACAACACACACTTTATTATATACTAAGCGTAATGAACACGTTGCATACATTGAATTTCAATATAATTTATGGGAAATTACATTATATATTTCGGTTTTTTTTTATTATTACAATAAGGTATTCGTTTCTGACAGGTGCAACTAAAATTATATATACCGCAACTCATTTGTATCAAATGATTTTCATTTCACACTTGCAGACTGGGAATTCGTTCATTTGAAAACGATGACAGAGACCGAGAAGCGCATTTTTTCAAATGTATTTAATAACGAGGATATGGCGATCCTTCCCATTTTCGATAAGTGAGTGGGCCGGTAAGAGAGAGGGGGAGTTTGGGGACTGGACGACTCATCACTCGCTGTGATCGGGCAGGTTATAAACATTCAACTGCGGCAGCAGTGCCGCGCATCGCCCGCCCGCCCTTCCTGTCATGCAGTAGACTTGTGGGAGCGACATTTTGGCACATTTAATCGGATGCCTTTCTTTAAAGAGTGGAAACAGTAGGTGGTTTAAGTCTACGCCGCAACGGTGCCCGCCGTCTACTTAATGTCAAAGAACTGGGGCAGACATCTCGTCTTGGCAATTGCACGACAGGGAGAACCTGCGGCACAAGACAGCTTCTGAATAGACATTATCAGGTTGGGGATATACCGGATTATTAATACTCCGGAAAGAAGCTTATAAACAGAAAGCAGGGGGGAAAACTATAAAAAAAATGAAGAAGAATGATAACATTGTTGATTTAACGTACAGCGCAATGAAGCCTTTGTAAGAAGTCGAGCAACTCTTTAAAATGGGCGTCTCGCGGATGGTAAAGGTCTGCATGCAGAACTTAGCAAATTCATTCGCTCATTTCATTACTGCTCCTGGTGACCTTGCTTTGAATGTTTCCTAGTACGAATTTCACGAAAGAAAATTACATGCAAATCATTACATGCGTCCGTCCTTAAGGAACTATCCTATTTGACGCTCCTGTTGCATTTCCATGAGAACAAGCGGGGCCTCGAAGTTATTATTGCAGTGCTAGTTAAGATGCCATTACGCGATTTGTGAGATGAACTCCGTTGATATGCCTTTTGCAATAAAGAGTCCGCTTTGCATGAATAGCGAGAAGACTATGGTTGGGTGCAGATCCCTGTCACTGAAGGATGTTAAGTGTTAAACGGCACTGGAGTTGCGTTGTTATTCTCTGCCCGGAGCGCAGCATGCTCCGTCCTGCAGGTGTGCCCGTCAGTGCACAGGGCTGATATTTTACATTTGATCAGATTACACGCGTTTTCTTTCGCGATCTGACTATTTAGATGCGCCTAGTGGTATGTTATTAAACCGATCGTGCATTTAAAATGTTATTTTATCGTGCGTTTTAATACAAAGATTCAGTATTTAAAATAGATTATGCATTTGAGCAGTTTAAATGTAGATGCTGACGACGTGTATACAGTTTCAGAAGCAATGTTTATGTGATTTGGATTGTTTACTCGATCGTATGACAGGGTTAATGGGGAAAATATAAAAATATTTTTTTTTCCATTTGAAAATGTGGCATTTCAAGGAATGTTGCAGTCCGTTTGAAGTTAAAGTCTGTTATTCTACCGAAAAGTAAAAGAACAGGAAAATTTACCAGTATGAGACCAGTCCTCGGAAGATCTTTAAACTTTGTGCTTTTGTCGCCACCATTCCGTTAAGGACGATACAATGAGACTTATTCGTTTTATTCTCTTTGTGTGTCTCTGAGGTAAAAGCAGGCTGATGATGTGAAATGAGTGGAAGCGAAGTATTGCAGGAGCGTTGGAGGAGACCTATCCTTGGAAGCAAGCGCCCAGGACTAAACGCAGATGTCGGGGAGCGGAAGGCTTCCCCGCCGCGCCTGACAGTCTTGGAGCCCGCAGTGATTTCATCCAGCCACCGCAGCACTTTTACCTGCGGTCAGGATCTCCATCCAGCAACTCCAGGAATCTCTTTATTTCCAGACTCCTTCAAAACTGGAATGTAACTTTTACTTTTGAAGACGAAAACAAAACAAACCTGCATAAAAATGACATATTTTTTTCAAGAAAAAAAATATATATACAAAAACTGATGGCTGTTTTTTAAGTGATAAAGGGTTAACGCTTCTGCTATAAGAGTCAGCGCTTATATTCGCACAAATATTCACGAATAACGAATCCATTGGCGTTTTTCACGAGAGAAGGGAAGGGAAGATCGGAAACAGTAACTACTCTGTTCATTTTTTCCCCTATATCATCGTCGGCGTCAGCTTTTCTCTTGAATCAGTTTTTTTTTTCTTTTAATAAATATATATTTTAATGTAATGGAACCGAACATAAGACCAAGAGACTCTAAGGATTGATTTTGATTGATCGTATCACAGCCTCCGTATATATTGATGTACCGTTTATTCTGTGTATAAGACGATTTTTTTAACCCGGAAGGGGCTCTTACCCCTTTCAGTAAACACTAAGGGAACTGGTGGATCGTCTTTTGGGACTGAAGAGAATGCAGGCTGGGGTGAGAACGTTTTGTGCCGGCAGTGGTGCGTCACTCTGCTGCCTGCTTTTACTGTGGGTGATTTATTCTCACCTCCTTAGAGAAGGCAAGTAGTTACGTCCTTATTCTATTTCAACTGCATGTGGTGGGGGGCGTTGCTGGGAAGACTGGATGTTAATATTGAGTCGAATTTCAAATGCTTTCTTTTGAAATGTTGTGGACGTAAAAAGTGTGCCTCCCTTAAAAATATCATCATGCACTCAGTAAAAATGCATCACATTGTCGAAGGCAGTAACTACATCTGAGCAGATCTACAAACCCACCGAGTATAGCCAGGGAATTATCTGATGCCTCTAACACAAACAACAGGGTTCATGTAACGCCATATGGGCTGAAAATCAATATCTTAAACGCGAATTTTACACGTATAACACCATGTCTGCTATATAATATGTGTGTATGGTGTAAAACTATGTAGCTGATCCTTGTATTATGAAGCGTTACATAAAGTTCTTAAGTAACTTTACTGATTTGGTATCTTGACTCAGGAAAATTGTTTACATGCTTTTCTTAAATACAACCCCAGAGTAAATAAGTTCCTCGGATTTCCAGAAACGCTGAATTGTTCGCGACATGTTTCGTCATTTAATGGTTTGTTAATGCACTTTTGACGGATGAGCCGTTTCTCGGAAGGGAAGCACTGCGGCTTCGTGGTAATTAGTGCTGATTTTGCCGAGGGGAGACGCTTTGCTGCGGCAGAGGACTTCGCCTGGCAGCGCTGCCAGCCAGCCAGCCGAGTCATCCTCCACATCTCGCGCTCCTCCGCCCCCCCTTCCTTCTCTGGATTACCTCTGACGTTTCCTCCAGCCAGCGTCACACGGTCCCTCAGCTCCAAGTTCAAAGCGGCCGTATGCCAGCCGTGCAAAGTGTCTTTCAGCAATTGCGTACGTGCATCCGCTGGTCCTTCTCTTAGGAAGCAGTGCCTCGCTGGTATATTTGCAGGCCCAAGGGCCACCTGCAACAAAATCTGTTTTTTTTTTCCATTAGATGCAAGAACAGCTACTTCGCATTAACCAGTCGCACATTGAAATGGTTCGCACATAAAGCTGACTTGCCTTGCGGTGTGCTGGTATTTCTTATCACATACGTATTCTAAATCGGGGGAAACTGCTTGTAATCCCTACATAGCAAGTGACTTCCATCTCTCTAATGACACTGTCATCCACTGCAAAAAAAGCAAAAAAAAAAACAATTTAGATGTGCTGTCCCTGGTGCCTGCTAGATTCACCAGAAAATTGAGCAATTATCAATACTGAAAAGCTCAGGAAGGCTTACAGGGGGACTGTCACTGTTGGTTTATGGTGTGAATGATATGCAATGCTTTTACAAAAGCAAACCACAACAGACCCCCCTGCCAATAATGTATGATTGCTAAAATAGCTGCAGTCCAATGATCGTATTTTGTCACACGTAAACCGGCTGTTAATATTGACATTTAAACAATTTACAAATTGTCCTTGCCTACCCCCTACAACTGCTCTGCTGACCCCTAGTGTGTTGTGGCCTCTACATTCAAACCCCCCCCCCCCCCATTTACAGAAGCCCTCACATTAATGCACACTGATCAATTTTTCTTTTAAAATATGTGTTTATATATAGTTCTGATTAAATGCTCTAATAAATATTTAATTTACATTTACTGTAATAAAATACCCATTCTTGCATTGCTGTCTTCGCTGCACTGTATATCTAGTGCAGGGTCATAGTGAATAAGGGTGTCATGAGGTGGGGTGTGTGTGTGTGTGGGGGGGGGGGGTGTTCATCCTGATTTACACACATATTCTCGTTATTGAGTGGAATTTAACAACATTAGTCCATCAGAGCCTGAGCCAAAACAGAGACCCCCGTTTGATTGGGTATAAGTGCTAGATATCCTCGTTTGATTGGATATAACTCAGGCCAGATATCCTCAGGCCTTGGCCTCCGCAGCCATTGTGGACTCAGCACTGATAAGGACTCGCCACAGACGATTTTAATTCATGATATGTAATGTACATGCAGGTTACGACTGAACGAGGGCAGGATTACAGCCGAAAGGTCGTACAAATTGCACCGGTGGAAATCCCCCCCTTCGAGCTGTGAATGTGGATCACGGCAGATAAGTTTCTGTGATGTTTTTAAAGAGACATTTGGCCAAATTAAAAACATTTAGTTTGTCTTCTGAGTAATCAGATACCTTGTTCACGCTTCAGTAACGTGGAAACAAGTTTAGAAGCTGCTTCTTTTTCCTGTTATCGATCTGTAGGTAATAGTGTGAAAAAGGATCACAGATTTATGGACTAGACTATTTTCTTGTAGAAGAAATTGTTGCAACGCATACATGCCTATTTATAGGTGACATGCAGCAGCAGTTTTAAGAGTTTTATTTTTCTTCTATACAAATGTTAGTGTATGTCTGTGCAGATCTGTCATACTTAAGCAAGTGTTCCTGTAATAGCTCAAAGTGCTCAAACTAGTGATCGGCGTTCACCGAGACTGACTTTTGGCATTTCCTGTTGTTTTTACATTCTGTTTGCCTGTCTGATTGTGACGTTATTGGTTATATCTTAACTTTGTGTTTCGGGCCTGTGTGGTTTGTTTGTTTGTTTGCTTGTTTGTTTGCTTGTTTGTTTGTTTGCGTCTGTGTCTGCCTGCATCCCCGGCAGCTTAGTAACATGGGAATGCTCTTAACCCAATGGCTGTGAATCGCACGGTGACAGCTCTCCCACAAAGCCGCGCCATCCATCATGGCGGAGACAGCAAATCAAAGTGCAGTTGTCTGTTCTCGCATGCCATTGGGCCCCAGCGGAGGCAGACGAATGGCCTGTCAGCACTCTCGACGCTGCCTGTTTATTTAACAATAAATTTGAAAATGCCAGGCTCTCCACTGTATCTGTTACAGTTCTCTGCTCCACCCCACTCACATAGTCCTTGTCATACTTAGAGGTCAGTGACCTATTAAAGCTTTCCGTGGAAAAAAAGGCTATCGTTACCTGAACTATAATACTGTGATAGCAGTATTGATTTCATATAAGTGTCACCACATAAAAATATACGCACTAAATTTCATATCACAATATACCTTAAGCATGCATATATTTTTAAATTAATCTGTATTAATATTTATTTTCCATAAATAGATGTTTTTCCTTTCATCTTGTTCAGGTATTTGCTCTTTTTTTATGCATTACATCGTGTGTATATATGCAGTATATAACAGAAATATTTCTCATGTTTGAAATGCTTTTCTTAGTATTTAGCATTCTAGTAAGCTGTGTTAGCATATTTTTAGTGCTATCTAAATAAATACTGAAAACCGAATTTGTCGGCGGACGAAAGGACATGTTGGAGGTTAATTCATGCGGTTTAAATTAAAAAGACTTCAGCTGGTGTTTACAGTAGATCACATTCTTCTCAGCATTTAACATATTGGGTTACGTGTCCCGAACGGTGAACACTCTGAAGAGCTTTGGTAGTGATATCGACTATAGAAGCTGTAAAACAAGATATGAAACTATTTTTTGGTCGTAGAGGTGAGGGACACATTTAATAGAAATTGAAAGCTGCATTTTCTTCTTTAATAGGGAGCAACATGAGGGAATTTGGGGTCTTGTTTGTGATGGTGATCTTTGCCATAAATTTGGGCTAAAGCGCTACTCCTGTCACAAAATGTAATGAAGCTATAAAACAGAGGGACTATTTATGGGGAAATTGAAAGAAATCTATTCGGCTGCTAGAAAGCTCATATTTCACATCTTTCTGATGATGAGTTTTATTTCCCGTCTGCTATTTGTTTCAGGACTGTGGATTTGTATTGCTAGCTAAAGGTCTGTGTCTCTGTGGCTACCACAGCAATACCGAAGGCTGTAGTAAGTCGAATCGCTGTAAGATCCGTTTTCTTCAGATGTTTAAATTATGCATTTAAAGGTAATTTTAGAGGTGATTATTTCTTTTAAAAGAATTTGTGGAATTTCTCTGCCATCCAGAAGATTTTGCTGCCTCCATCGCTTCCTTTTGCAGAGTCTCCATGAGAATTTTTTCCCTGGCGCTCCTGTGTTATTTTTTTATGCTGTTTTACCACGGTAACTCAATCCACCCGCTCAGCAGAAAGCCAGGCACCTGCTTGAACGTTGATCCTTGCCGCATCCTGCCCTGCGCCGCCAACAGAATTCACCAGCTACCCGTTATCGGGAGAATCAAGCCGACTCACGATTCGCCGCTAATCAGTGTTACCTTCGCGCCGCTTGGATGCGGGGCCAGCGGAGCAGATGGGCGTTTATGAGTTTCACGGACTCCCAGAGATGCTGAATTTCTGCCGTTTTTCCGCTGGTGTGGAAGCAAACGGGCTGAGCTTTGAACTTTGCGGGTCTGGGGCTCACTTAGCTTATACGGAGAGAAGGGAAAAGAAAGGGGACATGCAGCCTTTTCTGAAGGTCATAAAACTGATTAAATGAAAGGCACCTTTAATGCCTGTTGGCTGTTAATATCCTTGGCATGGCGCAGCCAGGAAACAGTTCCAGAGCAATCAGAAACTCCCAATTGCTGGAATTGAGGGCTACGGGGGGGGGGTTGGGATATTTAGTCGTTGTCATCATGAGGGGCAGAGCCGGATGCTAGATGGTGCTCAGAGCATTGGTCAGTATGTCATATGATTTTATACTTTAGACGTAGAAACCAAAGTGAGGAAAGCCAGCAGTGCCGCAGGAAGGTCGTGTTGATCGCACCCTGCATTCAGTACACGGCTTCCACTGAGTGCTATTGTCGATGGAAATGGGGCAACGGACCTCGCGAGTCTTGTCATATATAGTTACGCCACTGGCATGTCAGTGTTTTTATTGGGACACACAAAAGTCACTTGCATAGGAAAAAAAACACTAATAATAAGCTCAGTGGGGGAAAAAAAATTGTAAAATAGGTTGCTAATCTCTCTGTTAAGACTCATTAATGCAGCGAGGATTCCCAGCCTCTGTCATGGGCCAATTTTCTTTGGTCATTAATTAAATATGTAACCTCAGCAGGATCTGAAATTTGGATTCGCATCCATTTCTATAGCACAGATTTTATTTTGTTGCTATTTTCAATGCTGTTATTAATGTGATATTTTCCGTCTTGCATGCCAAGCATCTTACATTTGTCTTCTACCTCGGTCTGCGTGTTAGAAACTACAAAGCTTTTTTTTCCCCAAGACAAGCTGCAGTATTATTTAAGTCTGGGTGGGATTTGAAAAAGTAAGTCTTGATTTCATCAAGTTATAATTATTGCTCTCTAACTCCAGTGTGACATGGCAGCCGCTGGAGTCTGACAGCACAAAGCTAATGCATGAATAGGAACCTGAATGATCATGTTTTGTCATATTTTTCAGATTTTGTCTAGCATGTCATTTATCTGTCTACCAGCTGCTAATCCTGGTCGGGGTCAGAGGGGGCCTGAAGCTTATTTTAGACAGCAAAGGGCTGGGGTACACCCTGGATGGGATGCCAGTCCTTCGCAGGGCACAGGGCTGGGGTACACCCTGGACGGGATGCCAGTCCTTCACAGGGCTGGTGTACACCCTGGACGGGATGCCAGTCCTTCACAGGGCTGGGGTACACCCTGGACGGGATGCCAGTCCTTCTCAGGGCACAGGGCTGGGGTACACCCTGGACGGGATGCCAGTCCTTCGCAGAGCACAGGGCTGGGGTACACCCTGGATGGGATGCCAGTCCTTCGCAGAGCACAGTACTGGGGTACACCCTGGATGGGATGCCAGTCCTTTGCAGAGCACAGTACTGGGGTACACCCTGGATGGGATGCCAGTCCTTCGCAGGGCACAGGGCTGGGGTACACCCTGGATGGGATGCCAGTCCTTCGCAGGGCACAGGGCTGGGGTACACCCTGGACGGGATGCCAGTCCTTCTCAGGGCACAGGGCTGGGGTACACCCTGGACGGGATGCCAGTCCTTCACAGGGCTGGTGTACACCCTGGACGGGATGCCAGTCCTTCACAGGGCTGGGGTACACCCTGGACGGGATGCCAGTCCTTCTCAGGGCACAGGGCTGGGGTACACCCTGGACGGGATGCCAGTCCTTCGCAGAGCACAGGGCTGGGGTACACCCTGGATGGGATGCCAGTCCTTCGCAGAGCACAGTACTGGGGTACACCCTGGATGGGATGCCAGTCCTTCGCAGAGCACAGTACTGGGGTACACCCTGGACGGGATGCCAGTCCTTCACAGTACTGGGGTACACCCTGGATGGGATGCCAGTCCTTCGCAGAGCACAGTACTGGGGTACACCCTGGATGGGATGCCAGTCCTTCGCAGGGCACAGGGTTGGTGTACACCCTGGACGGAATGCCAGTCCTTTGCAGGGCACAGGGCTGGGGTACACCCTGGATGGGATGCCAGTCCTTCGCAGAGCACAGTACTGGGGTACACCCTGGATGGGATGCCAGTCCTTCGCAGAGCACAGTACTGGGGTACACCCTGGACTGAATGCCAGTCCTTTGCAGGACACAGTGTTGGGGTACACCCTGGACGGGATGCCAGTCTTTCTCAGGGCACAGGGCTGGGGTACACCCTAGATGGGATGCCAGTCCATCGCAGGGCACAGGGTTGGTGTACACCCTGGACGGGATTCCAGTCCTTCTCAGGACACAGTGTTGGGGTACACCCTGGATGTGATGCCAGTCCTTTGCAGGACACAGTGTTGGGGTACACCCTGGATGGGATGCCAGTCCTTCTCAGAGCACAGTGTTGGGGTACACCCTGGATGGGATGCCAGTCCTTCTCAGAGCACAGTACTGGGGTACACCCTGGACAGGATGCCAGTCCTTCGCAGGGCACATACAGTCAAAAGTTTGTGCCCCACCGAAAAGGTGATTGCACTATTCTCTGCATTTTAGATATATTTATATGCAGCATGTATGGAATCATGGACTGATTAAATAAAAATTGTTTATTGGGGGGCAGCAGCCTCGTGCCCATTGCTTCCTGGATAGGCTCTGGACCCCCCGCGACCGAGTAGGATAAGCGGTTTGGAAAATGGATGGATGGATGGGGGGCAGCACTGTGGGTTGGGCCTCAGAAGGTTGCTAGGTCAAATCCCTGTATACAGCTTGGCATGTCCAAACTTTTGACTGGTAGCATACATTGACACACAAACTATCATACACTACGTGCAATTCGGAGACCCCATTTGGCCTAACTGCATGTCTTTGGACTGTAGGAGAGAGCCCACGCAACAGAAGGAGAACATGCAAACTCCACCCACATCGAGCAGAGCTGAGATTCTAGCCCCCATCTCTGGAGGTGTGAGGCAATGACACTACCCACTGAGCTGAGGCGAATCATTTTTCAATAAAGATAATCAAAAGCCACTTCGGATTCATTATACATATAGTATAACAGCAATTGGAATAATGTGCATTTAGAGGCTAATCAACTGCTGTGGTGGCTAGCTGTACCCGTGACCTGGGGGCTTATGTTACGTCTCTTAATTAAAATCACATTTTGGATAGTCGGTCGCACGCTTCCTGGAAAGTGGCCTAATTATTTGTACATGCAATCTGTGGACTTCCCTTCAGTGTAGGGGGGAAATAAAATGCATTTTATTTGCCTACACATTTCTATATACCAGTGTTTCCCAAGACAGTCCACATTTTTGCTCCCTCCCAGCTCCCTGCCAGACAGACCACATTTTTGCTCCCTGCCAGACAGACCACATTTTTGCTCCCTCCCAGCTCCCTGCCAGACAGACCACATTTTTGCTCCCTCCCAGGATCCTGCCAGACAGGCCACATTTTGGCTCCCTCCCAGCTCCCTGCCAGACAGACCACATTTTTGCTCCCTCCCAGGATCCTGCCAGACAGACCACATTTTGGCTCCCTCCCAGCTCCCTGCCAGACAGACCACATTTTTGCTCCCTCCCAGCTCCCTACCTGGGCTCTTGGAGGGAGTAAAAATATGGACTGTCTGTGGGTCCCTGGGGACCAGATTGGGAAGCACTGCTATATACACACATCCTCAGTTTATAGGATGTGTAGGTGGGGTGTTGCCATCAGCCTGGCTACACGCATGCCTGCACTGGAAAAGGTGTGAGTTACTGTTCGGCCTTTCATGCTGATTGGACAAAAAGGCAGGGATGATACCAGGGTAAACACTGTAATGCTGACCTTTGGGAAACCTTTGAAGTGCTGGTTATGGCCATGCAGTGGTGACAGCTCCAGGCTGTCGACGACTCAGCCTCACGAGCTCTGTTTTATCTGTTTTGGCCCGTTCTCGGGCCCGGTGCTGTCCGGGTTGCGGGGGGTTGCTGGAGTGTCAGGAGATGTGGAGACGGGCCTGAGCGAGTGTAACCGCGACCATGAATGTGATGACGGCTCTCAGAGGTTGGAGGCTGGCTTGAGGTTGCAAGGAGGGACCATCGCTATGAGAGTGTGTGTGTTTGTTGCAGGAGTTTGGGAATCGTATGCCCATGCATGTGCTGCCGATATGCTCACACACACTGCTGCAGAGCCGTATGGACAGGCGTACACACACTCGGCACATTGCAGAGTCTTCCACAGCACTCCTGGTAAACAGCCAAGAGGGGGTGTCAGGATCAGAGCTCTGCAGTGCCTGATGAAAGGCAGTAACTTACTGTGTACTTACTGACGCTCGCATTAATATTTTTTTAGGAGTATATAAGCATATTGTAGCCCTGGTGGGAAAGTGACAGTCACTCATTATGCAAACAGGAACATCCCACACGCACAGCGGAACATCATGGGGTCTTTGGAATTCCACCCACAAATGTCACGAACGCAGATGTACCTGGAGAGCCGAAATAACAACATTATTCTGCGCACTTGCACAGGTGTGTGTGTGTGTGTGTGTGTGTGTGTGCGTGCACGTGGTTCAGGTATACCTTATGTTGTGGGGACTAAATGGTGTGTACGTTATGATTAAGGTTAGGGTAGGGGTAACGGTCTTTATTTTTAGATTTTGGTTTTTCTCTTAGAAATGAATGGATGGTCCCCACAAAGATAAAGGTTACAGGTCTGTGTGTGTGTGTGTGTGTGTGTGTGTGTGTGTGTGTGTGTGTGTGTGTGTGTGTATGTGTGTGCACACGTGTGCATACCCTTTATTAGTGGAGGCTAATATGTCGACACTTGCTGCTCTCTGCAGAGTTCCGTGCTAATGTCCCCTGTCCCTGTGACTGTCGGCCCTAATGTACAATACCTGTCCTCATCCTCACACACTCCTCGTTCAAAAGGGAGACAAGCCCAAGTGCTATCGTTCGGAAAAGCAGTTGAAAACTTGTGTCAGATCGATTAAGCATGTGCCGTGTGATGTAATGGTTGTCATAGCTTGGGGCACATTAAAAAAAGACTTATTCTTCCTACAGCCTGCTCTAAACCAGCAGGATAATTTTTTCGGGGCTTATCGCATAAAAGCCGTTCATCTGTGAGCTGTTAAGACACAGAGAGGCCACTGAAATCTAATGGCACGGCCTCCCACAGCCACCCAGGCGGCGCGCAGGTCTTTGCTGCTGTAGGAAGTGGGTGCAATGAAAGCACCCTGAACGGCAAACCCACTGGGGTTAATTCCCTTGTCAAAGAACGTGGGTGTGACTCCTTTTTGAAAGTGTTCACCGAGAGAGGTGACGTTAGCCTGCTCTCGTCTCTCCCAAGTAGCTAAATTGGTCTGCTCAGTTTGGGCCAGATCCAGGCCAGCTTGGTGTAAAAGAGCTCCCTCATTCTCTCTCTCCTCCTCCCTCTCTCTCCCTCTATCTCTCTCGTTCTATCTCCCCTCTCTTTCTCTCTCCTTCTCTCTCCCTCTTTCCCCTTCCTCTCTCTCTCCTTCTCTCTCCCTACCTCCCTCTCTCTCCTTCTCTATCTCTCGTTCCCTCCCTATCTCTCTCTCTCTCTCTCTCTCTCTCTCTCTCACTCTCTTCTTCTCTCTCCCTACCTCTCTCACTCCCTCTCACACATGCCCGTCCCTGTGGCATCTGGGGTGGCCTTGGTACATCACAGATGGTCAGATAAAGAGGAGGAGGAGGCAAAACAGGAAGTGTGTGCCACTCCACATCCAGTACAGAGATGTGAGGATGTGTATCCAGCAAAGAGATGTGAGGATGTGTATCCGGCAAAGAGATGTGAGGATGTGTATCCAGCAAAGAGATGTGAGGATGTGTATCCAGCAAAGAGATGTGAGGATGTGTGTCTGGCAAAGAGATGTGAGGATGTGTGTCCGGCAAAGAGATGTGAGGATGTGTATCCAGCAAAGAGATGTGAGGATGTGTGTCTGGCAAAGAGATGTGAGGATGTGTGTCCAGCAAAGAGATGTGAGGATGTGTGTCCAGCAAAGAGATGTGAGGATGTGTATCCAGCAAAGAGATGTGAGGATGTGTGTCCAGAAGTGCTAAAGATGGAATCCCTATTCAGAGGCATTTCATTAATTAGTGAAGAGACATATTTGGACTGGAGCTCTGATAATCAAGTGCATCTCCTGCCACAAATTCCCGTTGGCTGTAAATTTAATGACGCTGTTCTCTCTGCAGTTACTGCAACATCAGAAAACAGTAATTACCGTTAGAGTCAGAATCGACAAGCACTTTTACATACTAGGAATTTACTTTGCTGCAAAACAATCAAGGACAATCATGACAATATAATAAATAAATTATGTGCATAAAAATAAAGTAGTATGCCTAATGCAGGTAATATAACTTTATTTTTATTATTCTGTTAATATTCTAGTTCCATGCCTTGTGCCTGTACCTTCCAGGATAGGCTCTGAACCCACCATGATGCTGTATAGGACAAGCAGGTATAGAAAATGGATGGATGGATGGATGGATGGATCAATACCCTATTTGTTAGACTCCCTCCTATGAAGACCTTTTTATGCGGAGTGAAGCAGCAGTGGGACAGGCATGACCCTTTGCCAAGTCCTCCACTTGGATTTTGTCATGGTGGACAAGTGGGGTGGGGTTGAAGGGGAGTGAGCAGTGGTGGGGATGTTGTAATGAAAGCTGGATGAGTGAGTCCACGGCCTGGAGCAAACTTAAGGGGAAGGAAGGAAGCTGGTTGGCCTGGAATTCTGACCCCATGTCCACTCTTCTCTAACACTTCTCACACACGGGCCTCAGTGAGACGCTCTGGTCTTCCTACAGCTTCTGTTTAACCCTCTCCTGACCGGCTATGTTCCTTCCGCCGCAGGTCAGCTGGCCGTGGGCACCTGTGAGATCGTGATGCTGAATCGCGACAGCAGTCAGCCCCGGCGCACCATCGCTCGCCAGACGGCCCGCTGTGCCTGCCGGCGGGGTCAGATAGCGGGGACCACCCGCGCCCGGCCGGCATGCGTCGACGGTGAGAGCACCTTCCAATTTCCGCCGGTCCCGTTCTATAAAGGGCTGTGAATTTCACAGGTAAATCTCAACGCTACCTGTCAAGTACCTGCAAACCCCGGAGTCACTTTCAATGCCGCTGTAATCAAGGTAGCATGAGAACGCCCGTGTGACTGGAGAGGATCAGCTCTGCCTTGAATTGCATCAGAGGATATAATGAATTCTGCCCAGACTTAGTGGTGGCTGTCAAATAGGGTCGTGACCCTGGCGTGGTGGAGATCTACTATGTGTTTTAACCCCGTTGGGCAGGCACTGCTATGGAGCACTCAGACGATGCTAATTAACAGGACAGACCTATAATTACAGCAGCGGGAAATGGATTATTATTGGCTTTCCCCTGCTGCTTTCATGGTCCATTAATAGGGGGAGTTCATTAAAGCTGAACCTGTCGCTCAGAGGCACAGGGAGTGTGGGGGGGGGGGGGGGGGGCGGGCAGGCAGACACGAGACAGGGGCCACACTGTCCAAAGATGGAGCGTCTTGAGCTACGTCTACACCTGACATCAGGAGTGACGATTCGGGGGGGTTGCTCCGCGGCCATGATTACTGTGGCTCCCCAGAGGGGGGGCCGGAGGTTAGCAGATGGTCCTCGTACCTAGAAAAGGACAGGGGCGGCGACCCTGCCCTGGGGGGGATGTGGCTGAGTGTCTGTGTGACGGGGGCCCGAGCCGGGCACAGATGCTAGGGGCAGTGCTCTCTGCGTGGGGGCTCTGCACCGCACCTGCGGACCCAGCTGGAGGCCTCCATGCTGGAAAGACCTCCCACTTTATCCTGCCTGGCTGAGGTGTTTTTCCCCCCTTCACTAAAAAAAGGATCCTTATTGCCTCCTAAATTAAAAATACATTAGCAAAATGCTGTTGATGCATGTGTTGCGTCTCCCAGGCAAAAATGGGCCATGAAATTGTTTAAGTAGGATGAGGGATGCTGCAGTCTTAAAGAGGGTTAACTGTACACACGCTTATTACTGGCTGCAGCACCAGGCCGGAAAACCTCCGGGGACCGGCGGGCCAGATACTACGCTTTAACACCCTTAAAGGAGAGGAATGCCAGCCCCCCCCCCAGCAGCTGCATAAGCAGGAATGCCCTGCAGAGTATAGCAGAAGCCCTAATGCTGTAATGACAATAGCCACGGCAGAGATAGGAAATGGCTGTGAGAATAACAATTGTGGTGATGAATTAATTAATGATAATTATGTGGTGTCGTGACAGTGATATCATTCGAGAATGGTGACAATTGTGCTAATTATAAGTACAGTGATTAGGGCCATTGTCTGCGTGATTGTTCTGGGCCAGAAACGGTGGGAGAAAATGACGTCGATTGTTAAACTCGAGATGGGGATGGGCGATGCAGCGGCAGCTTAAGGAGCATATTCAGGTCTGACATAACAGGAGACACGGCGTCCTCTGGGTGTACTGCAGCAGGTGTTTGGGGGCGGTCTTGGGAGGGCGGATGGGGGAATGTCGTGAAAATGGTGACAGCTTTTAGGGAGAGATGTAAGACAAGCGAGGGGGGCTCTCTTTTCTTGTGGAAGCGTCCATCAGCGGACGTGCGGGGAGAGATGAAGAGGGGCATGGTGAAGATGGCGAGAGACTGGGGTCTGCATCGCCCGGCCGAGGTGCCTCTCTCTGGAAGTGTCCATCAGAGGAGGGCATGGTGAAGATGGCGAGAGACTGGGGTCTGCATCGCCCGGCCGAGGTGCCTCTCTCTGGAAGTGTCCATCAGAGGAGGGCATGGTGAAGATGGCGAGACCCTGGGGTCTGCATCGCCTGGCGGAGGTGCCTCTCTCTGGAAGCGTCCATCAGCGGACGTGCGGGGAGAGATGAAGAGGGGCATGGTGAAGATGGCGAGACACTGGGGTCTGCTTCGCCCAGCCGAGGTGCCTCTCTCTGGAAGTGTCCATCAGTGGAGGGCATGGTGAAGATGGCGAGAGACTGGGGTCTCTCTGTGGAAGTGTCCATCAGCGGAGGGCATGGTGAAGATGGCGAGACACTAGGGTCTCTCTGTGGAAGTGTCCATCAGCGGAGGGCATGGTGAAGATGGCGAGACACTAGGGTCTCTCTGTGGAAGTGTCCATCAGCGGAGGGCATGGTGAAGATGGCGAGACACTGGGGTCTCTCTGTGGAAGTGTCCATCAGGGGAGGGCATGGTGAAGATGGCGAGACACTGGGGTCTCTCTGTGGAAGTGTCCATCAGCGGAGGGCATGGTGAAGATGGCGAGACACTGGGGTCTCTCTGTGGAAGTGTCCATCAGCGGAGGGCATAGTGAAGATGGCGAGACACTAGGGTCTCTCTGTGGAAGTGTCCATCAGCGGAGGGCATGGTGAAGATGGCGAGACACTAGGGTCTCTCTGTGGAAGTGTCCATCAGCGGAGGGCATGGTGAAGATGGCGAGACACTGGGGTCTCTCTGTGGAAGTGTCCATCAGGGGAGGGCATGGTGAAGATGGCGAGACACTGGGGTCTCTCTGTGGAAGTGTCCATCAGCGGAGGGCATGGTGAAGATGGCGAGACACTAGGGTCTCTCTGTGGAAGTGTCCATCAGCGGAGGGCATGGTGAAGATGGCGAGACACTGGGGTCTCTCTGTGGAAGTGTCCATCAGGGGAGGGCATGGTGAAGATGGCGAGACACTAGGGTCTCTCTGTGGAAGTGTCCATCAGTGGAGGGCATGGTGAAGATGGCGAGACACTGGGGTCTCTCTGTGGAAGTGTCCATCAGCGGAGGGCATGGTGAAGATGGCGAGACACTGGGGTCTCTCTGTGGAAGTGTCCATCAGCGGAGGGCATGGTGAAGATGGCGAGACACTGGGGTCTCTCTGTGGAAGTGTCCATCAGTGGAGGACATGGTGAAGATGGCGAGACACTGGGGAGCTGTGGCAGGCACTCATGGGTAGGCAAGGGGGGGAGGGGGTTGTGACATCACCCACCTGCAACAGGAGATGGGCGGGGCTCCGTGCCACAGCAGGGCAGAGAGTCACACTTCAGGGCTGGAATGCATATTTTTCACCTCTCCGTCTTTTATTCCAGTATAATAAATGTTCAATAACTAGTGCAGCTTTAGGATGATGCAAGAGTATTGCGATAAAGGAAAAAAACAAGTGTTTTTGACTGAGCCTGCAATTTATATGGTCCGGTCTCTTTCCTAATAGACCTTTTCCTGACATAGACTGTCTGGGTGACCCAGATGAATGAGAGCATCAAGACTCTCGTCCTCATTATTTTTAATGAGGGTTTTGTCTGCTGGTGCGAATGTATGTCTGTGTGTAAGTTCTGTACATAGCAATTCACTGAGATCTGAGGGTGTAGCTGGTGGGGAGGAACCGTCTGCCTAACTGCTGAGTCAGGGGGATGGGAAGGTGATTTGTCTCAAGCAGCCGGTCTGCTATGATCAGCTTTAACGTATCAGTGCTTTTGCTCACAAGAG
This sequence comes from Brienomyrus brachyistius, assembly GCF_023856365.1. Classification (NCBI taxonomy): domain Eukaryota; kingdom Metazoa; phylum Chordata; class Actinopteri; order Osteoglossiformes; family Mormyridae; genus Brienomyrus; species Brienomyrus brachyistius. The sequence goes on along the minus strand of NC_064538.1, from coordinate 11,219,767 downwards.
AGGCAATGTCACACATGTGATGAGAGGGAGATATTTTGCCGCAATCCCCCTCTCCACACACACTCACACACACACCTCTCATTCTCTTTAATTCCCTGCTGGTCTACGACATCATCCTTCAGTCCCTCAGCCACCCCCTGGACCCCTGGGAAGTGGGAACAGAGTTTTGCGAATTGTTGGCAAAAGGGGTGATACCCTTTTGAGCCTGACCCCCTGGCTGCATGCGGCACTGAAGGCAGCTGGCACTCGCCAGCCCGTGTAAAACGGACCCTATGCTATTCCACAAGGCCGCTGGAGCTGCAACCAGACACGTCAAACGTTACTCGCTCAGAAGATTGTGCAGGGAGTGCAGTTTCTGTACAAATCTAAGTACTCACTGCCCAGTTACATAAGTTGGCTCAAATACGTGATTTTCATTGATAGTTTTTAATAATTTTTAACTTCCACAGGGATCAGGCTATGTCACTGGTAAACATCCGGGTCAGGTAGCACGTTAGATGGCGACTGCTGTATGTCTGCGTGCATGCATACTTTTCTCACACATACATGCAGTATGTACTGCATTAACGGTCTCCCCACTGTCCCTATCTGTTGGTCCTCAAGCCTGCTGCCCTCTGTGCCCCTCCCTGAATGTCCTCTCTCTCTGCCTGCAGCCCGGATCGTGAAGAGCCGGCAGTGGTGCGAGATGGCTCCCTGCTCCGAGGGTGAGGTTTGCGGGCTTCTCTTCAACCGCTCCGGCTGGACCTGCACCAAGGGCGGGGGGCGTATAAAGACCGTCACGGTGAGGTGGGGGGGCACTTCGCTCAGGTCCGCTTCCACCGGGGCAACGGGATGTGCCACTACTCATCACTGACTTAGTGGTGTAATGTCACAGTGCACATACTTTTGTGTCTGAGTTCATGTGTAAATAAACTATGAATGGAGAAGCACATCACGCAACATCACTATCCAGTGACAACCACTGATGTCCTTTTTCACTATTTCCTGTATATGGAATATGCCCATTCTCATCCTTCTGTTCATAGCATTTGACATGTAATTGGCCAATGAAAAGAGGTTTTATGAAGTCATCTATTTAACTAGTATTTATGTTGGTACTAGATAACATTTGTATTAAATTACATTGATTTAAGCTTATTTTGCAAAGTAGTTTCTGAGAAAATGTGTTTATTTTTTACATTCCTGAAAAAATAGATTTTTGGAGATACATGTTTTTCATTAGACAGTGATAATGAATAGAATAGGATCCCCACTGGAACATTTCAGGACAGGATGGCAAACCGCAGGGCAGATATTCTTACTGTCAACGGCATAACGGTAACATTTTTTCTTTTAAGTCATAGTCGGGATCAGGTAAAGACACGAGAATCACATGATTGTTTCAACCGGGATAGAGGGGAAAGAGACTTATTGAGAGAAACAATAAAATATTTTTATTGATTAACAGCCTCTGAACAATTAAGTCTTTGCAATACTGAGGGCAGTGCTTAGTATTATGGACGTGATAATGTGATGTAGGTCATATGGAAATTTATCCCGGTTTGTTTGAGGGGCAGAAAGCTGCACCGTTGAACCGGGCCGATATTTTTAGCGTCATTGTTGGCACAGATATCGCTTTGTATTATTTATAAAGATCCTACTGCTTTTAGCTTTGAATGCATGCAACATCTAGACAGGTACCACGACATCGCAGACTAGCGTAGTTCAGAACTTGTGTGTCAGAAGCCAGCTAGTACAGCGGTTCCTCCCAAAGCTGGTTTTGAGAGAACGGGCTTAATGTGGTACTGGGAAAAGAGGCAGCTTCCTCTTTTTCGGGAATTCTGGTGATGTCTTTTTTGATGCCAACGAAACATGCGTTGCGCACGCGTGTGATGTCTGACTAATGAGATCTTCAAAAATGGTGCAACTGAACAAGCATCATGTCTTTGAGCTGCTCTGTTTTAGTATTGCATTCTATTGCAACATTTGCATACATATTAAAATATGAATTTTGCCTTTGAGGCTAGCAGGGAAAGATAGTTATCCACTGGATAGTACATCCAAAAAGTCTGATTTGTCTCTATAACGGGGAAATTATCAAAATGATTTTGGTTAAGGTGCATAAGAGGTAAAGAGCAGGCACTGATTACAACGCATTGCCACACCCATCACACGACAGACCACCTCAGGATTGAGAACCTGAGTGCAGCCATGCGGCAGGTGATACCTCAGCATCACACTGGCCCAAATGGAAAAGTGTCAGTTTTTTCCAGTGGCTGGACTGCCAATCCGGCCACCAACTCCCAAATTTTCCAGTTAGTTGGAGGACCTGCTTATAGGGCTGGATGTAGATTAACATCATACTCAGGATGAAGCAATTGCAAGTTAAGGATCTTGCTCAAGGGCCTAACGGAATAGAATCACTTCGGGCATTCACGGGATTCGAACCAACAACCTTGCCGGTACAGATCCCTAGCCTCAGGGCCACCACTCCAGCTAAATTACATAAACTGCTTTCTTTTCAAGCCATATAAGATGTCTCTTGTTTGGATACTATCACTCAATATATGAAAATTCTTCAGTTTCCCAGATCGTAAGATGTTAGCATGAATCACAAAAATTCTAATTTCAGAATAGCTGCAGGTTTAGTGGCCCAACGTGTGTCCCCTTAAGGCACAAGTGAGCTGCAGCACAGCCGCCGCAGAGCAATACCATTTACAGGCTCCATTTTATCAATGTAAATATTACTATGAATCAATGGCACTCAGAATCTTCCAGAATCACGTAGCAAGTAGAGCAATGGCTGAAACAAAGCAGTCCAGGCTCTCTCGCCATACATTTTTTTTGTTCGGTTTTCAGCCTCCTCCCATCTCTTCCATTTGTCCCACAGCTGGCACCACTGTCCTTCGCCTAGTTAGTGGAGCCCGACTACGTTCCGTTTGCATGAGCCCCAATAGCTGGCAGCAGCAGTAAGCGGCAGAGCCAGCATTTCCGAGCCTCACGCAGGCCTCAGAATGGACTTCACCCTGTGCTCCGCTACATCATATCTCCCGCTTAATTGAGTGCTGTGGTGCAACAATCACATCCATTTCTGTCTTGGAAAGATTGGACGCGATCAAACATCTCTTGCTGCTTTCACTTTTACTCCCACCTGCCACCTGTTTCTGCCCATTTATTTGTCATTTTCCCCTTTTTAACTCGGTTGCCTACGGCATTTACGTGCCAGGAAGTATCGGCAGAGCGCTCTGCGCACGTTTTCAACAGACGCCCAGCAAATTTTACCACCCGTGAAATTTTTGTACGACGTAAACTGATCCTTGAACATCAAAGAGATGCGAACCTGTGCTCTACAGGGTCACTGGGAATGAATTGTGGACCGTGCCGCTCCAGAACCCCCCCCCCCTAAAAATTTGGCACTTTCTTTTAGTGATGTCTTCTGCTCATATAACTTCTAACATCAATGATAATATCCATTATCCTATTTAATATCCTTAATATCTCCTTAAAATAAAACCTCTTCGGGTGATTTGATGATGCAGTATAACTAAAAAGGTTTTGCTTTGTAATATGAAATTGCATAGTTCGAAAATATCAAGATTGCTTTTCTTAGGGAGTGAGTAATAGGCATTTGACTGAAGTAGCCACAAAGAAGCTGCTTTGTTCTACTCATAATCGACTCATAATTAAAGGTTTAGAGCTTCTATCAGTACAATAAAAACACATTCAATGTATTTGAGGAGCCTGAATTAGAATGTGTTGTGCTTGTGAGATGACACATATCCTGTGCCTTCTGGGGTAGGTGCCAGGCTCACAGTGACCCAGTGTTGGTAAGTCATTATAGACGGTAGGTGGATGTATACACTATATTGCCAAAAGCATTGGGACACCTGCCTTTACACACACATGAACATTAATGACATCTCATTCTTAGAACATAGGCTTTAGTATGGAGTTGGCCCAACCTTTGCAGCTATAACAGTTTCAGCTCTTCTGGGAAGGCTGTCCACAAGGTTTAAGGGTGTGTTTATGGGATTTTTTGACCATTCTTCCAGGAGAGCATTTGTGAGGTCAGGCACTGATGTTGGACGAGAAGGCCTGGCTCGCAGTCTCCACTCTAATTCATCGTGAAGGTGTTCTGTCGGGTTGAGGTCAGGGCTCTGTGCCGGCAAGTCAAGTTCCTCCACACCAGACTCACTCATCCATGTCCTTATGGACCTGGCTTTGTGCACTGGTGTGCAGTCATGTTGGAACGGGAAGGGGCCGTCATCAAACTGTTCCCACAAAGCCTGGAGCATGAAATTGTCCAAAATGGCTTCGAATGCTGCAGCAGAGTTACACTTTCACTTTTACTGGAACTCAGGGTACAACACCACACCAGTGGCAGTCCAGTGGCAACGTGCTTTACACCACTGCATCTGACACGTTGCATTGCACTTGGTGATGAAAGGCTTGGATGCAGCTGCTCGGCCATGGAAACCCATTCCATGAAGTTCTCTACGCACTGTTCTTGAGCTAATCTGAAGGCCACACAAAGTTTGTAGCTATTGACTCTGCAGACAGTTGGTGACTTCTGCACTCTGTGCGCCTCAGCATGCGTTGTCCCAGCTCTGTGATTTTATGTGACCTACTACTTCATGGCTGAGTTGCTGTTGTTCCCAATTGCTTCCACATTGTTATAATACCACTAACAGTTGACTGTGGAATATTTATTAGCGAGGAAATTTCACGAATGGACTTATTGCACAGGTGGCATCCTATCACGGTACCACGCTTGAATTCACTGAGCCCCTGAGAGCGACCCATTCTTTCACAAATGTTTGTAGAAGCAGTCTGCAAGCCTAGGTGCTTGATTTTATACACCTGCGGCTATGGAAGTGGTTGGAACATTTGAATTCAATGATGTGAAGGGGTGTCCCAGTACTTTGGGCAATGTAGCGTCGTTCAGGGCATTTTTTTTATGGAACAGCAGGCAATGTCTTTCAATAAATATAAAACCTGTTATAGATCACAGTTAAAAGCTGGATTTGAGTTTTTTTCCCCCCTCAAAGGTTCTTCATTGTTTTTTGATAAGGAGCAGATTCTGATTCAGGTTCTACTGATGTTCTCTAGTTCTAAAGTTGTGTCGTTTTGGGTGTTGTTCTGGTTCTGAGCTCAGAATATTCTGCAGGTTATTTAGTGTTTTTATATTATTTAGAGAAGCAGTATACAGTGTGGAGTAAGAAGCATTAGTCAACATAACGTTCTGTCTGTGTGCTGCTCCCTGGGCCTCATAGCCCCCGGGTCGGTGGGCATATATGAGTCAACAGAGGTGTAAAACATTTGTCCTGAAGTTCTGCACATTTTCTACTGGGAAATCTCCTAGCTCACAGTCTTGTTTGGTCAGAAGTCACAGTGATAGGGACCTTTTAGACAGTCTAACTTCACCAGTGCCTTAGGGGACTGATTTTGCTCCTGGGCAGAGAGGCTGCATTGCTGGTTACTGATGTCCCAAATACTGTTTTCTAATGCACTTTTCTAGGTCATCGGCAGACTGACATGGTCTCAGTGGTGAAAGCACTCGGCACAATTGTAGGGGCTTTTCACTAATAAAGCACACTTACCGCCTACACTTTTAAGTTCTGCTTCTTTTATTTAGCACCAAGATGAACATTATTTCCCTAGAGTGCTTAACATTAGATGGATTGACAATATAGCGAATTGTCGTGAAACAATTAACATTAATAATTGCAATCTTTTCGGATATCCTCTTAGACCAGGGTGATCAAGGCAATTTTCTCTTATGTCAACAATTGTTGTGGCCTTTGTGACAGCAGCATGTGCCAGATAAATAGCAATTGTAGTCCAGTCGGTGTCACTGAAGAATTCATTCTAGGAATTACAGTAATTAGAGCCCATAGCTCTGTAATGCTAAGAGAAGAAGCCCAGATGTGTTGGAGATGGGGGGGGGGGTTGCTTGGGAGCTGTCAGTTTATGCAGTTTGTAAAGCTGCCTCACTGCGTTATGACTTTTGTGTTGTTGTACAGAACTGTATGTATCTTTGCAAGTAAACCTGGCTTGTATGTGTGTGTGTGTTAATATGCAAATTTCTCTCCAACATTTGTGTGTGGTTGTTAAAGTTTAAATGACCTTAGATGAGTATAAATGTTGATGCTTGCAGTGTAGTTTCTCTTAAGTTGTTGTGGGTGACGGTGCTCCGTTCGCCCTTAAGTGCACCTGCGGTTGCAGGTGTGTGTGATTTGCGTGTGTGGAAATGCATTTTTCTTAAATGCGTGTGGTCCTGCACATCCCACTGGCAACTACCCTGCATCCAGCTTAGCTGTCTTTGTGGTTCAGGAGTTACAGGAGTTCACTGCCTATTTTATAACTGTGAGATGGTCTGTAATATGAGCATGGAGAAGCAGCATGTGTGTTACTGTGAGTCCATATGAATTGTTGTGGAAAAACTATGTGGATCTTTCATATAGAGCTTGTGGGGAGTCTGGGGGGAATTTAATCATAGTGGGAGGCCATCTAGCAGGGATTCCTGTGGTAGACCTAGGGCTGAGCGACATGGCAAAATATTTAATTACAATAATTTCTTTTCATATCAATCGATATGGAAAATTATCACAATATAATGAAAGTCATTATTTATTTTATTAAGGTTTCATTCAGGTTCCCCTTAAACGTATTCAGAATATGGTTTGTCGATGTGTTTTCTCCCTGATGGCCTTGCAGCTTGGGTTTGCCGATGCTGACAGAGCCGCCGCCTGTCCTGTAGTGAAAAATAAAATGCTGCATCTCATTTTGAACCAATGCAGGATGCGATTCGTACCGCATTTCTTCAGATTGAAAGTGAAAACCCTAAAAGTGGAAACTGTAATTGATGGTGTCTGTGACTATAAGTGCTTGCAGTCTACAGTATATGGTCTGCAGGATGGTAGTGCCTTGAGTGGTGAAATAAGTTTGTAGTATTTCCACTTAGTTGGCAGGAGTTTTCAGCGGAGTTTACAAAATGCAGCACCACTCTGTTATGTGTTGCCGCACCACTGACCTGTTGCCTTGCTTGTCTACTTTTTAAAAAGATGTTGCGGCTGCTGAATAGTGACCTTCTTCACCGAGACTTGAAGTTCCCTCAGAGGAAACACTCGTATTTCCATGATATTACCTGAACATTAGCAGGGTGCTCCACTAGCTCAGTCAACCTTGCTGGGCGTTTGCTGGCCATAGGTTGCCCATTCTTAAAGCACTACTACATGATTGGCCGGGAATTGCATTCATTCCTGTGATGCGATAAGCTGATATATGATGTCAAGCGATATGCGTGATTTAGAAGTTTCTCGTTGTCTTATTGCTTGAATTTTAATCGACAGTAAGTCAACATGTCGGTTATATTGCCCAGCCCTAGGAGATGAGGTGAACACTGTCAGAGCTAACGTGCTAATGGAGTTTACCCATGCAACATATTGAACACCAGCCAGCTATTAATACAGATCACTCAGCAAGCCCCCCCAAACAAACTGGCAATTTGTCTTCACTAGAAAGCTGCTGAAAGGTTCAGAGATTGTATTCTCTGGAGCTGGACTTCTGCCAGCTCTTATGAGGTAGATGTAAGTAAAGACAAGTGCAAAGGTAATGAGATATAACAATGCTAAGTAATGAAGTAGCATGGTGTTTTCACCCCACAGCAATGCAGGGCACAGGGAGACAGACAGCAGTCCTATCAATTATTGCTTTTCACATTGTACCTTGAACCATTAATGAGATGATAAGTGGAAGGGAAGCGTCAAGTGAGAGAAAAGCAGGAGGCTGATGTTCTGCGTATGAGTGATGGAAATTAGGGGCATATGGAGGGGACCTTGTAAGACTAGCCTTCTCGGAGAATAAATCCCATTAAGGAGACAAACCCTGCCTGACGACAGTGGTGGGTGGCTGCGGAGGCAGCAGATGACTGGGTTTATTACTGCACACGTTCGGGAGGATCCTCTGTTTCTCCTCCCGGGGGGAGCTGAAGTGTGGCTGCGACCCCTGCCCTGACTTATCAGTGGTGCATCACCTTCTGTCACAATCACCTCATTAAACAATAATTAAAAATATCAGAAAATTAGCTACCTGTGAAGGCTCAGTGGGTATCAGTGAAGTTCTCTGTCCCGTCCCCAGGGTTGCGGCATTGATCTCCATGGTTTACACCTCTCCTCCTGGGTCCCTCTGGGTGCTCCGGTTACCACCCAATGACATGTGAGGATGTGGACTGGTATCTCTAAAGTGCCCTGCAATCGTAACGATAAGCGATAAATCCTTTATTTGCCGTTTGCACGAGTATGAGTGCAGGTACACTGGAATTCTTCTCTTCACCTCTGATTTGCACTTCTGTGTCGAGCCAACGCCATGACCTTCTCGTCGAGAGCATTTATACTTGTGCGCTGGTGTATCTGTGTTAGCAAAAACACTAGGTGATACATAGTTTTGCATACAGCGTTTATTGTCTTCCCACCCTGTGATATATTCAGTTGTTGAATTGCACAATTGAAAGAGAAAAAAAACAAACATTTGACAAAGTATACATTTTTGCCGGTAATAAGTACTCACCGATATCTCAGCTAATGGCAGCTGGAAGCAGGTCACTGGCAGATAAGGTCATGTGTTTGTATTTGGCATCGTATACGGCGAAGGCTTTTTGGCATTTCAGATGTTGGAGACATCGATCCTTGCTTTCCTCTCCCTCTCTTTTTCTTTGGGTAAAAGCATGTAATTTCTTCTCAGTTTAAGTCAGTGGTGCTGCACCCTGGTCCTGCACAGAGCTGAACTTGTGCTGCTTTGCTGTGGCTTGTGCTCGTCTTTGATCAGGACAGGTGAAGAAGGATGAGCCGTGAGATACAGCAGAAAAAAGGTCTATTGGTTTCCGCAGGTAGACAGGGTCAGTCACCAAGCAAAAGTAAGAACTGCATCCTGTTTGGTTAAATTGGGGGTTGGAGTAATTTAGTAAAAAGATTCAGCCTTAGGTACAGCTTTAGCCTGTGGAGAGAAGAGGAACCAAAAGAGATATTACAATTACAGATGATGATACCAACAGCACAATTTTTGTTCATATCTGTAGGAAAACACAGAGAATTATACCGGCACAAACAATGGGGCAGAACTATTCTGCTCCATTCAAATATTCGCAGAACTGAGCCAGTATTGACTAGATCATAATATGTTGATTAATAAGTAATAAGTATTTAATTTTTATTTATTGCTGATTGTCTTTAAAGTACAGTCAGCCAGAACTGCAGCTCTCTTCATTGTGACTCATTTTCAGTTTGCTTTATGTATGTTTCAAGTTAATGCAGCATTTTCTATTGCAAGTCTTTATCGTTTGACCACTTAACTAATCTGTGGTCCCATCTGGCCTTTAGGAAACAGCATAAACCTTTATCATAATATCAGAAAATCTTAAATCTAAGCCCAAGGGTGGTTTACCCTGGGCTTTACCCCTCTCTGCTTTACATTTTATCCCTAATTGGCTCATTGAGTCCATAGCTCTGCCTAATTGCTCTAAATTACCCATGTGTTCGAATTGCACTGCGATGGATGATTCGGAGCTTTGCTCTAAAGCTGCAGGACGCAGGCTGTCTGGGAAAAGGACTGTGCGGTGGCTTGAGGCTGCCGGCCAGCCTGGAGCGAGGCCCCGACTTGATCTCGCGTCCTCTCCTGACTGCAGTGTCAGGGCGGAGGGTCGTCCTCTTGGCTCCCTGCCAGGTGCTCACCTTAATGAACCCCCTCCTCCCAGATCACCTGGCCCCTGGAGGACGCTCCTCTTCCTGTGTTTCCTTCAGACCAGAACCTGAGCCAGCGTGTGGGTGGAAGAACCCAGTTCATTATTTCTTCGCCGTTTCTTACTGCTCTGTCCTTTGTTTGATGCCCACAAATGTCCTGCAGCAGAGCAGGTGGAGGGCTTTGAATTGTTACGAGTGCGGACCCCTTTTTCTCATTGTCCTTCATGGCGTGATTTGATCTCCTTCCTGCCGCGACTGCTGTGCTCCATGTGTGTTGGTGTGGGGAGGCGAGAGGGCAGCCGTCGTTTTAATGTACAAAGCACAGCTCTGCTGCCAGCTTCATCATATCCCTTTGTGCAGGAAACGCTGATGCTCAGAAAGGGGAAAACAAGGATTCTGAGCTGAGGAAAAAATCAGCAGTCAGACTGAATAGCCTGTGGTGCACGTACTGCTCACAGTATTGGAAATATTTGACCTCCTGTCTTCTCTTCTGCCCTGTTCAGACCATCTTACCACTCTTGTTTTGAAATGCAGGAAGCCGAATCGAATCGGCTGTGCATGACCGTAGGGGCACATCTCAGCCCTGATTTTATTTGCGTGTTTCAGTCAAGGTTTCAATGCTTTTTCACATGGAAATCAGGTAAACACAGAGCCACAATTTTAGCCATAGATCTTGGGACAGAATATGCAGAATTGTTTTAAATTCTTTTAACGTGAGCAGTTTACAGCTACCCCTAAACAGACATCATCCATCTATCCATCCATCCATCCATCCATCCATCCATCCATCCATCCATCCATCCATCCATCCATCTTCTAGCCACTTATCCTGTCGTGGGGGGACTTTTTCAATGAGATTCCAGTATTTCACAGGGTACATACACTTTTGCTCACACACACAATGCATTATGGGCAATGTAGAGGTGCCAGAGCCTAAATGCATATCTATGGGCTGGGGGAGGACAATGCTGAGTGACATAGGAAGAAGCTGCAAACTCCACACACGTCTATAAACAGCCATGCGTCTCCCTCTTTGGGGCATTTCCTGAACATGCTAAAATAATGGTTTTTTAGCAATTGTGATTGTAATGTAATGAAATTACAACAATAAGCTAAATTTGACTTTTTATTCAGATATTCCAACAATTTAACCCTTTCCCTACAGTGTTTTTATTAAATCTGGAGTCTAGGTTAAAATGAAAGGTTTGATAATTGATAACTGAAGTTTTGGTTTATTGTTTTCCAGTGTTTGTAAATAACTTTGGATTAACACAATGACATTTAACCTGCTAGCTTTTACCCTGCGCCTCTATGGCTTTGTACCATGGTTACGCTATCTGAAGGGTGCAGTTAGACCCCACCATTAGAATCCTAATGTTATAAGCACTTTTCATTGTACTCCAAGGTAAATATTGTCAAATGTGAAGGAAATAAGTGAATTTACACCTTGTAGTGATGGATTACTTCTGTTTTACTGCCAGTCATATGATGTGATTGTATAAAATGAACAGCTATCGCCCCACCTGTCTTTTTAGTTGAATAGGTTTTTGTTTTTATCTCAAAATGGAAGAACAATGTGAGCTGCTGCCTGTATTAATGCGCAGGGTGCATGTGTGGCAGCAGTGCGGTCAGGCTCAGTCACGCACACGTCGGCCCGCTATTGTGCTCAGGTCTCCAAATGAACGCCGATGCCTTCCAGCGAATCTCCAATCTGCATTATGTGATTCATTAGCTTCATTAGAAGGGATTTATTTCCCTCCCTCTGATTACCCGGCCTCCTTAGGGAGAAAATACTTCATTTTCACTCTCGAGTTGGAGTTGACAACCATCTTTTTTATATCCTGATAAAACATGTAGTAGAAAATGAATAGATAAGAATCCTGAATAATGCTCGCAGCTCTTTGTGACGGTATTCGCACCCGTGACTCATGGGGCGTCATGTGTGTTCATTTTAGGAAGTATGGCTCATAATGGTGAAATGCATGTGTGATCCCATACACACATTAAGACATGCCAGACATGCATGCGTGATCCCATACACGCATTATGACATGCCAAACATGCATGTGTGATCCCATACACGCATTAAAACATGCCAGACATGCACGCGTGATCCCATACACACATTAAGACATGCCAGACATGCATGCGTGATCCCATACACGCATTACGACATGCCAAACATGCATGTGTGATCCCATACACGCATTAAAACATGCCAGACATGCACGTGTGATCTCATACACACATTAAGACATGCCAGACATGCACGCGTGATCCCATACACGCATTACGACATGCCAAACATGCATGTGTGATCCCATACACACATTAAAACATGCCAGACATGAACACGTGATACCATACACACATTAAGACATGCACATATGATCCAATGCACACATAAAGAAATGCCACACATGCACGTGTGATCCCAGACATGCATGTGTGATCCTATACATGCATTTACACATGCCAGACATGCATGTGTGATCCTATATACGCATTAAGACATGCACATGTGATTCAATGCACACATAAAGACATTCCAGACATGCACGTGAGATCCTATACATGCATTTAGACATGCATGTGTGATCCTAAACACGCACTAAGACATGTCACTGGAACTACTGGCTGCAGTGTTGCAGTGTAGCTGCATTCTTGACATGATTCCTCGCCCGGCACATTATGCTCCAACCTCCCACCTCTCCCAGAAGTTCCAGCAGGAGTCTCACAGAAGTTGAAATTTTGCCAGCAAGAAGTACCAGCACCTCCCATAGCCCCCCCCCCCCCCCCACCCCAACAAAATTTATTGCTCACACCCTGTCCCTTCCAGTTCACAAATCTCCACCTCCCCGAAATCAGCACGCATAATGTGGGATGTACATGTATGGATCATCCCCCTGTCCTTCATGGTTAGTGTCTTGTAGGTCCTCTGCTGTCCTCCCATAATCCGTTGGTGTCTGTATGCTTTTTTACACATTGGACACAAAAGGAGAAACAGATGGCTGAAATACTGTAAGACAATACAACTGATGAAATTTAACACCCAGCCTCTGTGCTCTTCTCTTTGGCTTCTGTCTGACAGTCGGAATGGGAGTTGAGCTCTGCGTCTGATGTCAGTTTGCGTGTTCGGGGTTTCTGCTTGTTCGTAGGCCACAAGACAGCAGTTCACTCTGCGGTAATTCGGCTCCTCAGTTTATCCCGTCTGTTTTTGTCCTTTCTTATGTCTTTTTTATAGATGTCAGTCGGGTCCTTTGTGCCTGGGCTTTTGTTCCTCCCTGTCTTATGTCACGCTGTGTCATATACAGGAACCACTTTCATTTCAATATGGAAGCCAACCCTCCACCCACCCCCCCCCCCCCCCCACCCGGTTCAGTGCGCTGTCTCTCGGACAACATTTAGTCTGCTAGACACTTGCTGCCTCCCTTTGAACTGCCATTGTTATTTTATTCATATTGGTTTGCTCCCAGAGGACTGTTATGAAGTTTGCCTGTTGTGAGATGACCAGACGTGATTCCATTACTCCGCAGCTGGTGGTTGAGACACAAGGGAAATGGGAGTGAGGTGCCCGCAGTCCCCCCCCCCCCCCTTCTCAGCAGCCTCCTATAGGGTCTGCGGGCTGAGTCATTCCCTGGTTTTACTCGCATCCTGTGAAACAGCCAGAAAACGGAGGACAAAAGCAATGGAAAGAGCGTGTGTGAGAGAACAGGAGCTGGTTCATTACCGAAACAGCAAAAGCCTTTCAGAGGAAGCTACATTTGTACTTTTGTTTTTTTTTTCCTTTCATTGCTTTTATGGAGCGTCGTTGTAGTTTTTCTGGCAACCTGTCAGGGTGTCCCCTGCCGGGAGGGACTGCAGACTCTCTGTACTGCCAGGAAAAAGGGTACAGCCCTGTTATAGTTTTGGTCCCCAAGGTGCAAACAACATTAATATACCCCCAATGGTACAAAAATGTTTCTTAGTCCATTTTTGTACCTGAAAAGGTACATTTACCTGTGGCTAGGGTACAATTGGCAGACCCTTGAGAGTACAGCTCCAGTGACAAGTAATTGTACCTGCAGTGGTCCAGATTGGTACAGCCAGCTTTTTCTGACAATGTGCAACCCTGAGTGATTGGCTGGACGGACGAACGCAGTGTCGTCTAAGGGTGAAGGCTCCATATGACCACACAGTCTACTTACAGCTTGAGCTGAGCATTAGCAGTAAATACTGTTTTAATAACGCCAGAAAGGTCTGCTTACGGCTGTATTCTGGAATACCTCTCAATAAATCAGCACCATTGAAGACCTGAAGCTCTGAGTTAATTTGTTCTAATTAAACAAAATGAACGCTCCATTCTGGCAGATCTGTGTCTCCCCAGGAAAAGGTATACCCCCCGCCCTTGTTCCCCCGGGGGCAATCGGCCACGCACCGCAGTGGGTCTGTCAGCCTTGCCTCGACAGAGCTGAGCTCACCTCGTTAGCCTTTTAATTAGCACTGGCTGCTGAATACTCCCCCCCCCCCCGCACGACCACACACACCTGCCGCATCAGCACTTTCTCACCAAGTTTGTACCTTCTGATCAAAATTTTTTGTGTGCCTTGCGATTGCTGTGCAGGGTTCTCAAAGGAAGGTTAGAGAAATTTTGAAATGTTGGGTGTACAGATGCTTTTATTTCAGTTTCTTGCTATATGAAACCAGGCCATAGAGCTGTCGAGATGGACGGGGCAGATGAGCAGACAGACCTGTAGATGGCGCCGCGGGGCCCTGCGAGCGAATAACAACATGCGGCTCAGACACCCACGTCTCACCGCCTCATTGAGTGACTGAACAACCCATTCATTTACTAATTACCCCATTCATTATCTCTTTAAGTGTGGTTGATTCCAACAATTGAGAGATTTGTAAGTTGTTTTTTCCCCCCATTTAATTCAGTTAGAAAACCATTTTAGTAGCAGCGGTTGTAGAATAACAATACAGGAGTTTCGGTGATACTGGACTGTCATGCATGTGTATCTCTGATGGCTCAGTAAAAGTAATATTAGTTTGGTGTTGCCCGCTACAGATAATCAGTCAAGGCAGACAGACAGCTCTACTCAGGAACGTCCAATGCATATATTCATCCGTCTATGACCACTTTTCATATACAGTGAGCCCCGGCACTCCCTCGACCCCCAGCACACCCTGGACAAGGTGCCAGTCTGTCACATGACACACTCAGAGGGCAATTTAGTAACCTCAGCTATCCACATGCTTTTAGACTGTATGAGATAACCAGAACTAACAAGAGAGAAGATGCAAACTCCACACGCGCACCGAGCCCAGGAGTGGGATCCAAACTCGGGACCCTGCAGGTGTTCGGCTATAGAGCTACCCACTCTGACAAAATGCTGCCCTGAAATGGCTTCATTAACCATGTAGTAGGCATCAGCCAGAAGCAGCCTTAATACCATCCCCTGATTGCATTGATAGCCCAGCGTGCCTCCCTGGAGCTGTACATTCTCTTGATGGGTATATTGCAAGGGATGCATATAGTGACCACGCCGTCTTTTTAGACATGGACTCTATTCCAGCAGAACCAGATGTTTTCTGCCTTTGATGGCCCCCACTGTCATTATTTTTATTACCCCCACGTCTGTCATTTTTTCTGATGAAAGTGTAAACGTGAATGTGCTGGTACTTTGCCACTGTACAAAAAGCAGACCATCAAACAAAACAGGCAGCAAGATCGATGCTACTCACAAGCTTCAGACGTGTTAATTGATCATTTTGTGCTCCCTAGATAGAGAGGAGATAGAATGGTAATGTGCAGCCCTCCGTTTGAAGGGCCTCAGTTCTCAGAAAGTCTTCAGACACACGACGCGTTGAAGGTGACTCAGTGGTTTTGAAACAATGGCGCCATACAAATGAACAAGATGATGTTGGCAAGGGCATCGCTGTACAAGTGAGCTTCCAAACAGCTGTACCAAGGGGGGAAATGGAGGAGCCACATCCCTGACCATTCATAACCGCATTCATGAGTCATCATCAGCTTCAGCAAAACCGCATTCATCAGTCATCATCAGCTTCAGCAGAACCGCATTCATCAGTCATCATCAGCTTCAGCAGAACCGCAATCATCAGTCATCATCAGCTTCAGCAGAACCGCAATCATCAGTCATCATCAGCTTCAGCAGAACCGCAATCATCAGTCATCAGCTTCAGCAGAACCGCAATCATCAGTCATCATCAGCTTCAGCAGAACCGCATTCATCAGCTTCAGCAGAACCGCATTCATCAGCTTCAGCAGAACCGCAATCATCAGTCATCATCAGCTTCAGCAGAACCGCATTCATCAGTCAGCATCAGCTTCAGCAGAACCGACTTGCAGTACTTTGAAAATACTGAAGTAGAAGAATACAAATCTCAAAAAATTATGTTCAGTTTTTCATCTTTTTCCGTGACCGATCTCATTCTTACCATCGAGGGAAGGGTGTGTGTTTGATGTCTTCTCCAGTCTAGACTTTTAGGTGATAAGAATGAATAATGATGCGAATTGATTGTGAACCCAACAGGAAGCCAGCAGCTGACCTGCCTTACTGCTTGTCTTTGTTCTTCTGTCTTGACTCTTTTGTCTTTTACCTTTAGCCTTTGCCCAAGGAGCCCTCTTAAAGCATTAAGAGCCAGGGGAGGTGAGTCTACAGCCTTTTCTTCTCTGCATATTGGTTCCTCTTCGGGTATTTCTCATCAGACATAACAGTATGACCCTAACTCTCCTAGCTTGGTATGACTGCATAGTGGGGGATTAGTGGTGTTCTCGGAATAACGGTGAAGCCAGAAGGGATTGGCTGGTTTTCTGTTCTCTCAGACGTATTCCTGCTCCATTCTAAGGTAAGGGCATGAAATCATATAAAACTCTTCTATCGGGCTGATTGTCTTTAGGCCTTCCTCGATTAGGATTGGTCTGGAGCCGTGTACCTCCTCAGCAATGGGGTGAAACAGGATTAGTGGCTAATCAGGACACCTGAAGCTGGAGACGGCTGCCGGGAACCTGCCGTCGATATGCTGGAGACCTGCTCCCAGAAGTCCTACTGCGCCCATGTAACTGTGCCAAGCGAGACAGGGTGGGGGCTGCGTGCCGGCCAGCGTTGCATTTAAGTAGATAAATATACAGTCCAGCTGCTGTTTGTCATCATCACTTACACTTTGCAGCTCGCCCTGGGTGGGCCGTTCACTGAGGGAAGATCCAGCGAATGTGAAGGTACAGGCAGAGCCGGAAAGCATGGGTCCCACTGCCTCTGCTGTGATGTTCCCTCTGACTTGTCCTGAGGGTGTCACGCTCCCCTTTTTGAGATTCTCTGCTGACTTGGGCAAAGACAGCTCAGAACGTGAGGCCAGGCTTCTCTTATGGTACTATCACAATACTTGCCCATCTTTTTTTAGACTCCAAGACTAGATTTTTCCCCTTCCATGACTGACCTGAAGACTAAAACAGTACAGTGCGCCTATTTGCATTATATTACAGTCATGAGGGTGGCATGGTGCCACAACCGTTGGCACTGTCACCTCACACCTCTGGGCCACGGTCTCCGCGTGTGGAGTTTGCTTGTTCTTCCTGTGTCATCGTTAGGAGGTTCCTCCCGGTTTTCTCCAGCTTCCTCCCACAGTCCAAAAACATGCTGAGGTCAACTGGAGATACCAAATTGCCTGTCGGTGTGCATGTGTAAGTGTGCCCTGTCCTGGGTTGTTACTTGCCTTGCACCCGTAGCATCTAGAATAGACTTCGAACTCCCTGTGTCTCTGAATAGGACAAGTGGATTCAGAAAATGAATGGATGGATTGATTTTCACCATGATGGCTTTTCCTGTTTTTAAAGGAATGGCTTTATACTCATAAATAGGGAAAGTGCTTAAAGCAAAACATATAATTTGTTCTCCTTTATAATCCATTGCTTAATCAGATGCCATTATGTGATTCCTGCGGTGGTCTTCGGTCTGCTGTCATGACCTCAGTGTGGTCATAGTGATTGCTTCACGTAATAATAATAAATAATAACAACAACAGTAATGATGGTGTATTGTGAATGCAGCACTGTAGGTCAGGTCTTTGACTGAGGGATTTTTTGTTTAGCCCTTTGTGATACTGAACACTGAAAAATGATGAAAAACACTTTCTGAGGAGGTTGGGAAATGAAGAAGCAGTATTTTAACAGCACTTATCAAACGGGCGTGTCCACAAGTGGCAGGGAATATTCAGTGATGGATCTCTCTGCAGGCGTCCCCAGAGAAATCCCAATGAATCATTGCCAATTACTAGCAAAGGGAAGACAGTGGGTAATAGTCACCTTATAAATATGTACCTATGGGGGCTTTAGATTCATGGAATTCTGTTCGGATGAACAGGATTGCATTTAAATCTTTTAAAGATTCATATTGATGGTTTAGAACGTCAGACTTGCAGATCTCCTCTGTGAATCATTTATACAGAGACGCCGGAGGGAGTCGTGCACACATTCCCGTCTGGGTTCCCCCGAGTTCCGGGACTTGCAGACGTGAGTGCGTACAGCGCGCTTCCTTCATTATGCTCGGACTTATTATGTATCAGTACCATCGGCCTATGACATCAACACAGTGCCGTATGATCGCATCCAGTATTTTTATTGGGAACACAGAAGCAAATGGTCCTGTTCTGTTTTACAGAATGTCAGGAATTGCTGTATAAATAGAGTGAGATGCCTCCCTTAAAGAGACAGTGCGGGACTGAACAGTCATACTGACTGTTTCTTTAAGATGCTTTAGTTTCTCCCAGAATGACTCCATCACCCTTTTAGCTTTGCGCTTCAGAGATCCTTAGCATTTACCCTGAGAACGATGGGATTCCCTTGAGGATGGACACGGCCGTGTGTAACATGAGAGAGCATACAGCTTGTGCATTGTTATCCAGCGCATGATACGTTACTACTGCTCTTTGGTATAGAAGTGATGCCTTTTTTTTGCCGATTCTGTGAACCAGACAGTAAAATCAGTATTTCCTTGACTTAAGTGCAGCATGAATTCCATAAGAGCTTAAGCAGATCAATGTCAGGGTCTTTTATGTAATGTTGACTGGCGATTCTCGTTTTGTCCATATTTGCCTTTACAGGGTTTTCTCATGCTTGTTAAACAGTCCTGATGTCTCAGAGGGCAGGGGACCAGATTCACTTACAATCTGGCCTTTTGTGATTCTGTGGAATTAAAATGCAACATTTTAAAGGCACGTTTCCACTGGCTGTTCCGAAACATACTTTTTTTTTCCTACTGTACTGTAAATGCTCCTCCCCGCGACCCAGTAGGATAAGCGGTTTCGAAAATGGATGGATGGATGGATGTAAATGCTCTTATGGCAAACTAGTCATGCTGTAAGCATGGGACTGATATCTCAGTCTTTACGATTTTATGTTGTTTATCATCGCATTAAGTGTCTGATATTTTTAGGTAAGGAAAGTTTATTTATATAGCATTTCACACACAGAGGCAGTTCAAGCTTTAAGCATGTTTAGGCAGCAGAAGTGTTCAGCTGGTTTGGGACCCAACAGCAGTTCTAATCAGAGATAAGTGGAATGTGTTTTTCTGGAATGTTCCAGGAGCCCCTTAACTGCTAATGGCAGAGCTCCTGTTATACCTGCATGACATCACAGGTGTAGGGGAGGGGAGGGGATGGGGCTCGCCATGGAAACACACAGAAGCCCAGGCTCCCGTTTTGTCATGCAATGTATCCCGGCCCGGAAGTTCAGAGGGTCGCGCTGTCGGCTCAGCGCCTCACACCTTCCGGGATGGAGTCTTGATTTCCGGCCTGCTCTGTGCATGTGCAGTCTGCAGGTTCTCACAGCCTGCAGACATGCAGTCAGGCTAATTGGTATTTCTAAATTACCCATAGACTATAATTGTGTGTGTCTGTGTACCCTGTAATAGGCTGACATTCCACCCCCCCCCCCCCCCCCAAGCCACGACCCTGACCAGGATAAATGGTTGTAAGATAGATGGATGGATATAATTGCTAGAATTAAAGCAGTACTGGAGTTAAAGCAATCTATCTATATCATTTCATCGCATCCGCCTGTAGTCTTTAACCACGTGTACAATCAGGACGCAGTGACTAAGAGCCAAGTCCCGGAAAGCTGAGAGTGTGAAGGAGGACGTTCTCCATCAAGAGACACCAGACAGGAAATTTAAAGTCAGAAGTTCACCTGGATCACACGGTCTTTAGCCTCTGGGAGGAAGCTGTCACGAAACGTGGGAGGGGGACACACACACATACAGCTGGGGGGGGGGGGGGCTGCAGTGTCAACCCTACCTACTAAGCCACTGCGCTGACCTGTAATTAAAGCTAATCTCCTGACGCTTGATGCCGCATCCAGTTTGGCAGCTTCTTCTCTTAGCATTCAGTCCCACTCAGATCTTAATTATCAGTCGGCGGGTCGGGTCAAATCATCAGCTAGCTCAGGTTCCATTCCAGGTCCAAACAAGTGCTAATCGCGGACTGAATTGCAGCAATTGGGATTCCTAACCTCCGCTGTAGCGTGTCAATCAAGCCAGCATTGGCCATCTAGCTAGCTGAATGATGATTAAAGAGGCGAGTGTGTGGGGTGGGGCAGGGGGGGGGGGGGGGGGGGGGGGGGAGGCAGAGAGCTTGCATGAGAATGAAGGCGGAGCAGGAAGACATAGGAGGGAGACGAGGGAGAGAGAAAGTGTGGCGAGGGGGGAGTGAGGTGCCGCACTGCATTGCCCTCTCTTGGTATGCAAGCCCACGCTCCTAACCCTTCAGGCTGCTTCATGCACGACAGCACAGACAGCCAGTTAGATGCAGTTTTGGCTGTCCGGAGCCCCTCCATGTCGATGGAACCATCTCCACAGGCCTCATATGGCCACCGAGCGCACAGACCAATCAAGGCAGCTGGCCGGGCTGTCCCAAGCGGACGCAGAAGCTGCGTGTTTTAACCTGAGGCTCTTTCATTAATATATAACAGCAGTTTAAGCTCTTCAAAGAATGTTTATGTATTACAAACGCATGTACTTCATGTACAGTAATAATTTTTGAAAACAAGTGAGCTAATGGAAATGGCAGATGCATAAGAAAGGACAGTAATGTCACATGTGGGTCTGCAGCAAATGATTAATGCAGCTAGTGTTACACGGCTAAGGCTTGGTAACAATGCACAAAAACGTATTGAGTGTTGAGCGAGTGGATATAAATAATTACAAAATCAATACAAAACTCTGTGTTTGTGTGTGTTTATTTGTTGGGGTTTCCGCAGCCATCAGTAATGAATGTGAGGAAATCTCCAGAAACTTCCATCCTGAAAGTGCAGTGGCCTGGATCTTCTGACTCCTTTCTGATGGTTATACTGCATAATGAAGGCTTTCCTGGTTGGGGGTGGAGTTTGACTGTTTTCTTTCTCTCCCCCCCCC
This sequence comes from Brienomyrus brachyistius, assembly GCF_023856365.1. NCBI lineage: Eukaryota > Metazoa > Chordata > Actinopteri > Osteoglossiformes > Mormyridae > Brienomyrus > Brienomyrus brachyistius. Next base: position 11,198,640 of record NC_064538.1, on the reverse strand, counting down.
TCCCCCCCCCCCTCCCCCCCCCCCTCCCCCCCCCCTCCACTTCTCCACAGGTCTTATGACCATCGTCGACAGAGAGGGATCACTCACCGGGAACATGTCTTGTCTCCATCCATCTGTCCCAGCACTTTTCACCTCTGCCAGCTCCAGAAGAGCCCACATTCATTGCGGACTACTGTTCTGCCCCCCCTCGCCCACCCCAATCCCACCCATGGGTATACCCGCCCAAAGTGGAAGGGGCTTCACTGTAAGGTGATGTGTTCTTGCTTCTTCACTAATGACCCCTTCTACCTGCCCAGTCCATGCGAGGAATGTGGACAGACTGCAAGTGTCTCCGCTCTCCCACTATGTAAATATAGAAGGAAGGAAGGACATTAGAGGAAACTCCCTCTTTCCCCTTTTTCAGAGTGTTGTCCCAGCCCCCCCCCCCCCCCCCCCCCCCCACCCTGCTCTGACTGCCCTCCATTCTGGGATACTTTTTTTAACATGATTCAGTTTATGACGGTTGGATGCGCCTTGCGACACGTTCCCTCACACAGGAGAACAGAGCCTCCCGGGGGGCGCTGTGGCCGGTGAGGACCGGTGAGGACCGGTGAGGACCGGTGAGGGCCGGTGAGGGCCGGTGAGGACCGGTGAGGACCGGTGAGGACCGGGCGAACGCTTCCCTAACCTGTAGGCAGCCAGAAGAATGCTGAGCGCTGCGGCCTGTCGGCATCTGGACTCTCCTTTGGTGGAGACGGGCCGCTGAGTTAGACGCAGACAGACAGCAGCGGGCAGGATCCCAGCAGATGGACTCTCTCCCCCACCCCCCACCCCCCCCAGCTCTGTCTGTCCTGCCTTTCTGGGGCCACTTCAGCTTCACTTTACCCCTCCCAGTTTCACCCAGTTTCTGATTCTCATCTCTGTTTCATTTGTGTTTTTTTGCCTTCTGGCACTGGAAACTTTAACCACTCATAGAGAAAAGAGAAGAAAAAAAACTGTGTGTGTGTGTCTGTGTGTGTGCGTGTGTGTGTGTGTGTGTGCATGTAGTTGGGTCTCCCCTCAGTCACTGTGAGTTGCTCCGTGTTCTTGTAGTAATATGTTTTTATGAACAGAGAACTCAGACCCCCTCTGTCCCTGGCTACGCCCCCGTCCCTCGTCTGTCATTGCGTCGTGTGGGTGCCAGTCTAGCTCTGATTATCTACATCGTGAGGTCATCATCTTCTTCTTCACCTTCTTTATATGGATATATTTATTTTGAGAACATGTGACTTAGAAATGTGAAATACTAAATATTTCCATAGGTTTGTCATAATATTTATATTCGAAGGGGTTTTTGTTTTAGATAGATGTATTTTGATATGACAGGTACGATCACTCTGAACTTTTTTTTACATTTAATCAGTAAGTGCAGTATTTCATATTAAGTGGAAGTCTGAAGCTAATTAGTTAAGTTCTACTGGCTACACCAGTCATCCTGATATTCGTTATTTTCACGACCAGACACTTTTAATTAATATCTCGGAGAGTCTACTGCATCGCTGGGTTACTTACTGCCCTGGACTGTGACGAGACTGTTGCATTGTGAACTTACTTGCACAGTTAAGAGCGCCGATTTTGTCCAGTCCTCCCCATCTCAAAATCTGGAGCAACGGAGGGAAATTGTGAGTCCTTCTATTCATGTGGGGAATTATTCACCCGAAATACATAAATACATATCGAGCATGTGTATTCTCCAAATGCATGAATAAGGCCGGTGAAATATCCAGGTCTCGGGGGGGGCTAATGTAATCCACTGCTCTCTCAGCTTCTGTAAAAGGGGAACTGACTTCAAGAAAGATGAAAGTGTTAAAACTCTACCCACAGTGTTCTATCTCTGAAAGTGTATAACTTCATCTGGAGTGAGAACGTTTGTGTGTGTGTGCGTGTGTGTGTGTGTGTGTGTGTTTGGGCCCGCATGCGTGCGTGGCGTCTGGGGCCTTAGAGTGAATTGGGCTCCACGTCTGCCTCGATTTTTATTTCGGTACGGCAGGAATTCAAAAAACCCCGCAGCTTTAACCGTTTAATCTGTCTAGCTCTCCTTCTTTTGTTATCTTTCTAAAATGAAGTTCCCTCATACTTTGTCTAACGATACTGGTAATCATTAGATGCCCATTGTAAATACGTGCAGTGTTATGAGTTAACAGGCTGGGATCTCTGAGGCTGAATAATGCTCATGGTCATGCACATCATGCATTATGTTATCAGGGTGCTCATCTCCTGCATATAAATGCTTTCATTTGCTCCAGCGTTTACTTTTATAACACCTGAGTAAAGGCTTATGACAGATTCTTTATTGACATCATGTACTGTTGATTAAAAAATCACTATTAATACACTATTGCTAAATGAATCGAACGGCATACATGAAGATGGCTGTTATTTACTGGGAGGTTTCTTTGCGCATCTGCAGTATTATCTCAGCTGTGGCAGAAGGTTAATCCCGTCACCTGGGTCAAAAATCCCCAAACCCCATCACCCCCAAAAACTTGATCTGACCACCACAACTGTGTTCTCGCTTTTCTTCTTACTATGGAGGACGATCTACTCACATTTTTCAGCCACGTGTCATTTTGTGTGTCGCTTTATGCGTTATTCTGTATTTCAGCAAAACTCCCACATGGTAGCAAGGACACGTGTGGAAAAACCCTGGTTTCTGTACAAAAAGACATGTGAAATGATGTAATCTGACCAAGAGCTTAACCTTGTAAAATGAGGAGGAGCAAGGTGATGTATGCTTTTGTATGTTGTTTGCCTGGCAGCCATGGGGGTCTCCCTCCCGGCCTGTAGGTTGGGATAGACCGCCGTGGTTTTTGAAGGCAAACTCAAGCTAGTGGAGTAACAAAGGTATAACTTTATTAAAAGATACATTTACTACAAAGTCGGCCCCTGGTGAGACTCTTATTGTGCCGTGGGCGGAGATGCAAGGGGACGCCTATGGTTAGCTTCAGCGGTGCGAAAAACAGCATAGCGTGCAGAAGACACGAAGACACCGATAGTGGGTCCCGAGGCTCACGGCTGCTTTCACGTTGGTTTTCACACGCTGTAGGCAGGAGCCACTGGAGGACTGCCCAGCAGACTGAACCCAGTGTTATCTGTGCGCTGGGATTCATGTTCTCGCTAATGTTTGTCCTTAAAAAACCATTTATTGAGTCATTGAACATGGCGCCTTGCTAATGAGATGCAAGTGTTGCCTCTGTTGTTGTTTTTTTTTTAGCCCAATTGGGGGTGGGGCTTTTGGGGAGGAAAGCCATCTATACTGGCGATGAGGAGTTGGAAAGACCGGCGGGTTGTTGGCCCAAGGATTCCGTGGAAGACGCGGCCCGACCTGGTGCCCAGCGCAGTTTTGTTGCGCTTTTCATGCTGCCCGGTGGCTTCTTGCATGAGGAGACACCTGAGGGGAAGCAGCACTGTCTTAGGCTATAAATAATGCACCCTTGGTCTAAGAAAGAAAAGTAGCAGCCAAAGAGCAAAGGCATCTAACCAAATTGAGTGGTTAGTCACGCGGCTGCCGTTCCATGTGAATCGGAGGGTGGAGCCATTACAAAGAGGGATCATTTAAACTAATGAACTGAAGAAAAATGGTCAATTGACTGCAGGTTATTAAGCACGCCGGACTAAAACTAAATAAATAAGAAGAGAAGATAAAAAGAGAAAGAAAGAAAAAAAACGGTCACATTCCGAAGAGCAAATGGTAATTTATCATTCTCACAGGCCCGGGCTCTCTGGGTAGTGAATTTTAATGTTGGTTTTTTGCTGTTTTTAATAAAGTCAGTTTTGCTTTTGGCATCTATGGAAGAAGAAATGAAGCAGCCCCCCCCCCCCCCCCCCACTCTGTCTTACCATGTAGCCAGGGAAAGTGACGCAGGTAGCAGTCGAATGTGGCCCTTCGATGTGACCACTGAGTCGTCCTGCAGCAGAGAGGCGTCACACGCGGTCGACCACACCGGGAATGACGCCCGTGCGTTCAGTGGGTTCATCGGTGGTATTGTTCTACATTAGCAGAGGAGACGAGATCTGCGATGAATCTTTAGTTAAGGCAAAGCGTGATGAGTGCATGGAACTGGCGGGTCACTTAGGGGGAAAGGACCGGAACGGCTCAGGACGCCAGGCTAATGCTCTGAAAGGCTGAAAACAAGACACTATCCCTTCAGCAGCTTTCACGCAAATCTAATATAGTGTAGATTAGTATAAGTGCAGTATGACCATAACACAATTAGTGTAGGGTGCCATTATGATATTAACGTAAAAACACTCCCGCCAATAAACACTGCACACGAAAAATACATCCGTATGCCTTCTAACCACTCATCCTGGCGGGGGGCCTGTAACATATCCTAGGCAACACAGTCCACGGGGCTGGGGTGCTCCCTGGAGGAGATGTCAGTCTATAGCAAGACACACGCACATCAGCACAGGCAGCAGGCACCTGTAACCTGTCTGCATGTCCGTGGATGGAGGGAGGCACCCGGAGTACGTGGAGAACATGCACACTCCACTGGCCTACCGTGTCGCCCTATAATAAATACAGTTGTATATGAATAAAAGAAAAGGCACAGGTAGTTCTGTCATTATGCATGCAAATAGGCTCATATATGATTAGTTAATGGAGAACAGAAAGCCATATGACATTAATCACTTTTTGGTTTATAAGTGTTTACATTCCCTGATTGTGCTGGTCCATGGAGGAACACTGTTGGTACTCAGGTCATTTAGCCCATGCGCTTTTGGAAATGCAAATTTCATTGGATGGGAAGAACAACTGCCATGAATCAGAAGGTGTATGAGATACATCAAATTAAACTCCCCCAATGTGAAATCAGCCAAAACGTCAAAAAGTCAATGAAACTCTAAATACAAGCCACATCACTATTACTGCATATTACACTTGAGGTCTTAAGATCAACTTCAGGTGGCTAGCCTCATGTTTCCTGAAGTAGGAAAATATAGTATCCTAGAATATAGTTTACTTAAAAAGTAAGTACACCACAAATTTCCTCCTTTGTCCTAAACATAGTGAGCAAAGGTTTCACGAAAGCGTTCACGTTTCAGATGTTGAACAAAACAGAAAAGCTTTAAAAATCAAAGAAAAGCTTGATATAACAAAGTGTTTTGAACGTAATTTTAATTGCTGCATTTTAAGTGGTTCGAACCCAGTCCTGTTTTACCATAAGCTCCACTATTGTTATATTGCATGATTTTACATTACATAAGGTCTCACGAAAATGCATCTGTCGCATTATGGCGGAAATGCCTGCATATATGAACAGTTCTCACCTCTCATTGGGCTGGTGAGATCCTGACACAATGCATATTAGCTGCGCTTATTCACCAAGGGTGACGTCTCGATGAGGAGAGAATACTCAGGCTAAACATAATCATCAGAGTCTTATTAACAGTTTTTTTTTAAAAAAAAATAGACAGAAATGCATTTTATGCACTGCAAAAGAAGCCGGGAAACAAAGACTGGAAAGCAATGATTCATTTGCTCCTCAACCTTTTTTTTCATGCAACTGACACTGATACGGGAGAGCTGTAGGATTCCAGGGATAGAGCTCATCCGAGTTCATCCATACCAGAGAACACGGCAATTGCAAAGGGTCTGAGATATCTAGTACTTTTGACAGAAATGGTTCGGAGACGGATCACGCAGAGTAAGACGTGCATGCACACATCCCAGCATAAAGTCCTTCTGACAGCTGGAAATTGCTCGTCCCTGTAAGAATATACCCACTACTTTGCATGTCACTGACACGGAAAGAGATCCATCTAACACTTTATAATGAAATTATTGCCGTCACTAGATGTACCTACTGCTGGTACTTTGTTTTGCACATTTTTGGTATCTTATATAGAAGTTCTTTGATATATTGTTATAGTAAAATCCAGTTATAACGGACTTCAAGGGACCTGGCAAAACAGTCTATTAGATTTTAATCACACAGAGTTGCTGTATGCCCAGAACACAACTACAGGACACCATTTACTCATGTCACACCCCAGCAGACACACTTGTGGTATAGATTATTATATTGTACATGTAGTAATCCAAGTTTACCTGACCAGATGCGTGACTTAATAATCCCGACTCCGTATCTGCGCTGGATGTCACCTGCACGCCGTGCGCCTTGTGGGCGGAGCCTGCATGTCCGTTATAGCGAACAAAACTACAGCTAAAAGCGGCCCTGGGGACCAAATTGTTTGTCCGTTATAAGCAAAATTCCGCTGCGAGTCCGCTATATCCGGTGCTTTCTCTGCATGTTCTTAAAGGAACACGGCCGGGACCAGCGGACCTCGTCCATTATAGACGAAATTCCGTTATAAGCGAGTCTACTATAACGGGACTTTACTGTATTAGTTTTAGTAGTAGAATCAGTAGATGTTGGCATTCATCTCCATAAACTGCAGCAATGCACAGTGAGATTTAAACAGCAAGGTTTATGCTAGGTATCTTAGCCTTATAAAGTGCCGCCTGCACACTCGCTGATTTATTTATTATTAAGTCAGCGTCAGGACTGAAGATCAGCCGGCACACTTCCACGGTAAATGATGACGCACGGGCCCGTAAGTCAGCGGGTGTGATGCTCATGCATATTTCAGAGAGACGTGGCCCCTGGAGTCCGCAGCCCCTCCGCGGTTGCTCCGCTCCCCCACTTGTCTTAGTCGGCGCTCCCCTCATCACTCGCCGAAGCTGTCCGGCAGCCCAGCTCTTGCTCCGGGCGTATTGCTTATTGTGATCCAAAAGACAGCACTCCAGCCTTAATCACATTTCAACAAGCGGGGAACAAACTCCCATAGCAGAGGCTTTGGACAGATTATGGGGTCCGAAAGGTATGAGACTGAGTAGCTAGTATCAATAAATAAAATACTTTTCCCGGGCGACTCGAGTACATGTGGAATGGCAGCAGTTTGAGGTGAGGAGTGGATGTATGCCCCTTAGTATAAGAACAGAGACATTTAGGGTGAGCAGATGGGTACGAAGCAGTCCAAGGCACTGGTGTGGCATTAGGGGCCACCAGAGGTCCACGTGCTGTTGGAGATGCTGCTTGATGCTTCTGCTGCTGTTGCTGAGGCTGCCCTTTGTCCGTCTTCCATGGGAATCTGCAACCAGGTAGTATCTGCGGGCTGAATGCTGCAGGCGTGAGCTGCGAGTCACACCAGGGGCCCAGTGCCGTCTCAACTGCTCAAATGGCCTCTTTGGGGCAGCGACTTGTTTCAACGACATGCAAGTGATTTACTCAGTCACTTAATTTACTTAAACAGTCAGAAAATTGTATTGTACGAACCCTGTGTTACAACCATATCGCTGCACTGTTTGGTAAATGTTTGACTGAATTTCAGTTTTGAAAATAGGGCTGGAGTCCAGGTTTCTTTGTCATGGTGACTAACCACTTAGCCTGGAGGGCTTCTGGAAAACTGATCTCTTGTAGCTTGGTTCTTCATCTGCTCCAAGTCCTTTTTTTTGATGGAACTGACAAAACAAAGCTGGGTAGCACAGTGCTCCAGGGGTAGAGCTCATCGGAGCGAACGAGGAAGCATGGGGATTGCAGAGGGCCAGAAAGATCGAGTTCCCTTGATGAAATGGTCCCTTCAAATGATGCACAGTAAGACTTTAACTCATACTGTATATACCTCCTAATAAGTCTTTATTTGTATGCAGGAATAAAGTTTTTTTTTTCCCTAACAGCTCATATTATTAGTGAAATTTGGTTACCTAAACAAGACGGAAATTTTCCAGAGCATTTCCAAAATATTAAACATTCCAAAATGTTGAACATCCAAAATGTTAAAATTCTGTGATTTTTTTATGATAGGGTACTCAGACTTCTTTGATGTGAGCATTAAACCAGATGAGTGTCAGGTGCTCATTTAGGGATCTGACATTAAGGGGGGGGGGGGGTGTCTTGTGACGTGCCACACATGTTAAATAGCTGACTTTACTGACAAATACACAGCCTGAATAAATACTTAGGCTTAATACTAAATATCCAGCCTTAATACTAAATACCCAGCCATAATACTAAATACCCACCCATAATAATAAATACCCAGCCATAATATTAAATACCCAGCCTTAATACTAAATACCCAGCTATAATAATAAATACCCAGCCTTAATACTAAATATCCAGCCTTAATACTAAATATCCAGCCTTAATACTAAATACCCAGCCATAATACTAAATACCCACCCATAATAATAAATACCCAGCCATAATATTAAATACCCAGCTATAATAATAAATACCCAGCCTTAATACTAAATACCCAGCTATAATACTAAATACCCAGCCTTAATAAATACCCAGCCATAATAATAAATACCCAGCCATAATAATAAATACCTAGGCTTGATGTCATCAGCCAGTGTGCTGTGAATCCTGAGGCTGCTCTCCAGTTTGTCAAGAGTTACATTATCTGTCAAGGACACTTAAGAAACCTCTTTGACTTGTATTTTCCTCCCCAAAATTGTGCTGAAATCATCTGGATATGTTGTGAGCACTGCTGCTTCACTGAAATATGTATCCAAGGCAACCATGCACTAGCTAATTTATATTAAATGCAGGCTAATATTCCACTAGCATAACATTTACCAACACCGTTTTGATTTCTGCTGCAGACATTCAAAATGTGCTTAGATTTCTTATATATTTTCAGATACATTAACAAACGTAGATTGAAAATCATCGAAGAGCATTGCTAATATGGCAGTATATGTAATGGAGAATTCCCTGTACTACAACGGCTGGAAAATGCATGGAGGGGGGAGATTTGGTCATCTCTCAGCGCCCCGCAGCTGCACCCGCCAGAGTGCCAGCAACCTGGATTATTGTCAAGAGCGACTGGCAGAGGATCCAATCAAAGTGTGACAGTTTAAATAAGATCTGATTTAAAGATGCATTCAGAGGCCCAAACAGTACATACAATGCAAAATACTGTCACTGTTTGCTGCAGGGTGATGAATGCTTATGAATGCAAAGGCTTATTTCATTTATATGTATTTTTCATATGTTCTATTTTCATCCACTTATCTGCCCTCATTTCTTATTTACATTCTTTTTTCTTACTGTCAAGGTCAAAGCAGTTCTATTGGGTGCAGCAAGACATCACAAATACATTGTTCATACCCTTTGAGTGTTTGGAAGGAGGAAGAAGATTTGGAAAATGTAGGAGAGCGGCAGCCTAGCTAGCAGATAGTGGGGCTTCTTGTGCGATGTACTATCCAGCGGTGGATCTGGATCTCTGTGATGGCGCAGGGAGAGAGCAGGGGCAAGTCCCAGGAGACACGTGGCAAGCAAATGAAAGAGTTTAACAATAAAAAGGCATTGAGACCTACCAATTTCATACAGAGCTGTGCATATAGTGGAGTAAAAACGGGAAAGACTGCAAGTGCAAAAGCAAGTGAACGTCTGTACATGGTGCAGGTACAGTGGAAGGACGATGGTGTCTTTGTGCAGAAGGAGATGACCTTCTCCAGAAAATAACAAATCAAAAAGAAATCCAAGAATAAGCATCTTTTGCCAAGATATGCTGTGGTCACTGTACATCCGTCAAGAACACTGAATAGGTCTAGCATTAACACAAGGGTAGCTAGTAAGTCACTGTTGTCGTAAAATAACCAACATTTCCATCTTAAGGACACAACTTGAACATTTATGTAAGTCTCTTCTCTGGGCTCAAAATTCAGCTTTTTGTTCGTTGTCAAAAATGCTGTATTTAACGGAAAAAACCTAAAGCCGCCCCTTACCAAGATAACTTAATCACTGGAGTCAGGCCTGGTTTTCGGAGTGTGATTATCTGAGGACCTGGAAGATGGGTCATCAGTCCATGAGCCAAAGTAAGTGTTTCAACAAAATGATACTCCAAAGCATTCAAGCAAATCTTCCAAAGAGAGTTTCAAGAGACAGAACCTTCACTCGCCTATTGGACTGAAGAAGCCAAGGCCCGGCATAAAACTAATCAAGATTCAGAGGCAGTCGAGGGGATTTGGAGAGAATCTTTTCAAAAAGATCCTCCAGACTGATCACTAGCTGTGAGAGACTTTTATTAAGTTATCACTGTTCCAGGTGTCACAAAATATCGATGGGTTTTGACAGAGACGGACCTTACCATCACATGATTTATTTTAGTTGAAGTATGCTAGATGTTTAATTATGGAGTTTTTTTTGAAAAACTGAAGCACTGGGGCACAATAAATGTTATACTTCCTTAAATTTTACAACAGCAACCACCTTGTTAAAGCTGGTGTCCTTGGAACAAGTAGGGCTTTGGTTAGATCTCCAGGAAATTCTGCAGCATATGGGAAATATTTGCCTTGGTATTAATGGCCGTGGGCATCGCTACGTCCTTCAGAGTCGCTACAGGATGCATCTTGTGTTGTCACTACTTTCTAGGGCTTGGCCTAATGTTTTGTTCTGTACCAGATATCTCTGAATTGATTTCTTTTTTCTTACCGGTCTGTTTAATGACATTTATATGGCGGTCACATCACATCTAATGGCGAAGAAGATTAAGCAGGGCACGTGCTTCTTGGACCATAATGAGTGCCAGCAAGGTACTTGCACACATTCTCCTTTGACTTCAGAAATCTGATTAGACTGAAGAATGCAGGCAACAATATCTCCATCTCTGTCTTTATGTTACTTAGTTAAAATCCCTCATAAAAATCAGAGAAACACACGCCGAAACAGACACATTCTGATTACGTTGGGAAACGACCTCTTGGCCTCCCGCTTACACCTCTGCCCAACCCTGTGTGCCTCTATACATATTTATCTACTAACTCGTTCTCTTCCTCCCTATTCCAGGCCCCACAGGGATATATCACAGCGCAGACAGGATCAAAGCCAGCAGAGCAAATATTCATTCCAAGTGATTATAAAACATGCTGTGTGATTAAAATCAAAGTGCGCCGCACAAAGCTGACGGGACGCAGAGGGGTTGAGGGTGAGGCCAGCGCCCGCATGGAGCTCCAGCGACCGACCGCCAGTCCCTTTACCTTACAGAGGCCCACGCCACAGGTAGAGAGTCATACGGAACAGGAGGCGTTAAGCACGGTATTGAATCTCCTCCTGCTGGCAGACATTAATCGCTCAAGAAGCTGCAATCGCGCATTTACGAGGTTTCTCAAATTTTTACGCAAAAGCTAATGTATTTTGTATCTGATATGAACATATCAGCAAGTGATTTAGCCAATTAAATAACATAGATTTATCAATACACACCAAAAACCGGGCGAGAGTTCGAAACCAAATAGCAAATCAACCAAAGCCAAAGTACAGACAAGGGCAAAGCGAAAATCGGAAATCCAATAAACCAAACAAATCATACACAGTAATATCAATCAAAGAAAAGCAAACCAACAACAGCAATAAATGAGCAGGGCTCTCAAGAAGTCTTGCATGCGGCTTTTCACTTCTGGGAGACGGAAATGACGAATGACGTATACGGAGTGTCGTGGGTGGGGTCTGGACGTGGAGGTGGAGCCAACGACATGTCATTATTATATTATTGGTTATTATATAGTACTAATAATATGAATACATTATATTCACCCAATGACAATCTCAGTTAGAGAAACACATTCGTTCAGATTGTTCAGTTGGCCAAACCTCAGTGAAGCTACACATTGATGTTGGCATTATGCTTTCATAGCTGTTTGCCTACAGAGTATGTAAGAGGCCTGTACAGGCAGAACTCCACTGTTCTGCCCCATTCGCATACACAAGGTTCCTATGGACACTGCATGGCCAACAGTATTAATACAAAGTTGGTGAGTCTATTGTTGCTATAATAGACTCTGCTTTTTTGGAAATGTTTTCTATTAGGTGCTGGATCATTGCGGTGGGGGCTCTTGTCATTTTAGGCTGGATATTGATGTTGGGTGACAAGTCCCTTTCTGTTAGCTTATACTGTAAGCCTTGTACTTGGCAAATGAACTTGCTCCCAGACATTTTTACCTTCGCTGTCACTTCTCTTAGGACTACCCTAAAAATGTGGTGAGATGACTTTCTGGACAGTGACTAACCTCTGTACACCCCTTCCCCCCCCCCCCCCCCCCTCCATTCCACTGCTTATGCTTCTTGCAGATGATTGCGTAACTGTGTGCTTAATTACTGTATACACCAGTGTTGGTAATGGGCGTGGCTTAATTATGAAGAAGTGTCGTGATGGGCGTGACTTAATTATACACCAGTGTCGGTGATGGGCGTGGCTTAATTATACACCAGTGTCGGTGATGGGCGTGGCTTAATAAGGCAGTTCGTCTAATTAATAGGGGTGCCCACATTCTTTTAGCCAAATAGTGTATATATACAGTACAGGAGAAACATTCACCATCTGTTCCCTTGACCCAGTTACTTGTACATTAAGAGCACAGCTGTAAAAACTGGCCTCTTGTTTTTTCACGCCACACCTGACTCAAGCTTTTTGTTTCATCCAATCACATCACTCCTCAACTCATACAAATTGTTCTTGCACTGCCAAAATAAGAACTAAACTAGACTAAGCTTCCTAATCACCTGAAAACAGCACCCGGTAAATAAACAATATGGGATCTTTTCTTGCTGATATTTTTTAAATAATTTTTTACTGATAAATTATAACATTTATTTCTCACTTGTTATAAGATGATCTTTTTATTTTTAAATAAATATACAGATTTGTAAACACCAATCAGTACCTTTTGGGTGAAAGGAAGAAAGAAGCTTAATCATAACTTTTAATGTTTAAAAATGATGTCAGATATCATATACAGTGTACAAAGGGTTATACAATATACAGCATATAATAGTAATAAACTGTACATAAAATAGTAATTCTGCTGTGGTGCTGTGAAAATGTTGGAAGCTGGATAAATACTGTATTAGATAATATCAACGTTAATGGAAGATAAAGAAGGAAAGCAGCACAATGCAGAACAGGAGCCCAAAGCTGCTTAATATTCACTGAGATGAATGACTTGCTGCCTCAAAAACGCACCCTTCCTATAGGCAGTAATGCAGTAAATTGTTACTGCTCAGCTTCCTCACTTGTCTCCCCAACAGACTAAACAGTTAGTATCTCAAGATGATGAAAGAAGGGCGTAGTGTTTCAGCCAAACCAGGAAGAAATGATGAAGTATGGGCTCTTTCAGGTGGGGGTTCTATTTTGTTGCAATTACTGTACGTGGTATTATATTGCAATAGCTAATTTAATAATATGAATTACTTAACTAGTAATCTAATTCCTAATTGAGTCTGTAAATAAATACCAGCATTATAATGCATCCATCCACCCATCGTTCAACCACTTATACTGATCAGAGTCACTGGGTGGCCCTCAAACTCAGGCAGAACATGGCACCGGGGCCCCCGCCTGGACGGAATACACAAAGGCAGGACACATACTTTAACATGCACTACAGGCCACTTAGAGCCTAACTGCATAACTGCCTTTGAAAAATGGGAGGGAACTGCAGCCCCCAGAGGAAACCTGTGCAGCACTGCAAGAACGGGCAAACTTCACGGACACAGAGCCAAGGCAGGATTATTCCCTCCTACCCTAGAGGCGCAACGCTGCTCCTTACTGTGTCACAGTCCATGCAATTCAAAAAACGTTCATTCAGCAGCCTCCCCAACATAGGATAGGATAAGATAAAGATAAGATAAAGATAAGATAAAGATAAAATAGACTTTTCTGGTTCCAGGGCAGAATTTTAACGTAGTTACGAAAAGCACATAATGCATATTTAACAAAAATATGCAGGTTACTGGGAAAGCAAAATGGAGAATCTGTGTATGAATCACATGCTGTTATTTTCTAGCATTACTTTCAAAATGTTTTTATCTTTCACATAATAAAACACGTATTACACACCTGCATACTGCTGCGCCATAAATATTGGATGGAGGTAGAACTGCTGCATTAAGATTAGTTATGGCATCACGAGCAAATTCCAGTTAACTGCATAAATTCACACGATGGCAATTACCTCTGCTACGTGTTGTATTTTGCTATGGATATTAACTTTTCAGCTGCGGCACCAAAACAGATTTGTTTGCAGTTTAATCTCGAATTCTGTAGCACTGAATTATCGAGACACAGTGTAAATTAAAAAATGAAATATGAATAAGTAATGGAAGTGGAAAGAAAATGAACGTTAAACAACATTTTTATTAGATACATTCAGATCAAATGTATATTATGATTATTACGCGATAATAAAATTTCCCATATGGATCGAAATATGAATGATCCTGCCAGTTGTGGCTTTGCATAAATAACAACGTCTCTGATACATAAATGCTAATAAATTATGGGCTCGCCTAAGTAGAAAATGAAGTAGAAATTACGCTAGAAGAAGCAGACCAGGGCTTACTCAGAATGTAGAGTATGACTGGGCCCAGGGTGAACCATGATTTGTTTAGACCTGAAAATGTCTTGGATGGTTTAGCATTTATCATGCGTTTTAGTTAGCTATTGATTTGAAGCTCTTGCCTTCATAGTGCCTAATGATATTTACTATTAAAGGGATAAAACTAAATTTAAAAACTGCACAGTGGTTATGTGTATACACTACACATGCCCTGTCAGAGTGGGGGATCAGGCAGGAGGGGCTGCTGGGGAATTATCAGGAGACATGGGATATTTTATGACCCCACTCTCCAGTGACAGCGTCTGCCAGAGAGCAAACTTTAAATTTGCCCCCCACGAAAGCTCCCAGCTATGCCTGACCGAGGACTGCTAGGATTTACATCCTACCAGTTCCTCCCCAAGGCTTCCCCCTCTCGCACCAGCCAACACGTCACAGCGCTGTCACTCAGAGACGTCCTTACGGCCCGTGGGTCTGCCTGCCGAAGAACATACGGTATGTTATGGGTTTGAAACATCTTTGTTGAATAAGGACATAAAAATGGCCACGATCTTCTTGTAAGAGTGGTGATCAGATACATTACTGCTCCCTCACCGTGCTAAAGAATGAGGCCATTGATCTGTATGATTCTATTTACTTTACATGTATATTTAAGCTGCATACCTTGATCTCTTTGCATATCGAATTAAATTCTCAAAAACAATGTGTGGGAAGTGGAAAAGGTTGAATGCCACCAGTGTCAAAACTGTGAATAAGAAGATAATACATATGAACACCTATACTGCTAATAATATAATAATTATCCTTATATACACATTTCTTTTCAAGTTTATTGCAGTTTGGAGTAGCAGCAATTTCCTTTCATTGCTCCTGAATACGTTGTACTGACTAGCAAACCAAGGCATTGGGTACCAAACAAAGCAGGCCTTAACAACGCAGTCCTTAATAAAACTGCAAATACCCAACGAGTACCGCAATAAATACTACAGTGGAAACGCCAGGTGGTTACATGATGCAGTATAGGTATACACAAGGTGGTAGATTTATACAATCTAATGACACGCGAGGATCGGACAGGGTACACGCCACAATGCGGAAACAAGTCTTAACCATAACTACAACAACAATGCAAGGGCTATTGGCACTGACATACATGGGGCTACATAAGTGGGCTTGAGAGGCATAGCAGGAAGCGCATATCTCACCGGCGATACAATATCATCAGTATATCACAATATTATTACAGGGAAGCCTTACATTGGTCACCATAGTGACTGGTAATATTTGTCGACTTACCTCGACACATCGCAATAAAAAATTAGGTCTATGAAGATTTCAGATAGAGACACAATTGAAAACTAATCAGGGTCTTGGAATTGAATTTCTAACAGTCTGGTAGAGACACAGTTTATAGTTAATTTAAGTTAGCATAATTCAGAGCAAAAATTAGATTTATTAAATCTAAATGAACAGGATTTTAAATAATCTGTGTCATGATAAACTCATTATTGATGACCTGTCTTTTCATAGCAGAATACGGTAAAACCTCGGATTGCGAGCATAATTTGTTTCGGAAACGTGCTTGTAATACAAAGTACTCGTATATCAAAGTGATTATACTAAAACTATGCAATATTCATACAGTTATGCCACAATATGGATGATTTGCCTTAAATTAGGTGTTTCAAAAACTAAAGAAATACTAATAAAAACACACACACAATAAAACTTTATAACAAATTAAAATAAACTGTATCCATCAGATACGCCTTTTGAATTTCTGTCAACAGAATGCACTGTAATAGATACACACGGCAAATCAAATACACAAACAAATAAACAAATTAATGAAAAAAATGTTTCCTATATAGTAGTATTTTATTCACCCCCAGGTAAATTGGGAAGCTTTTCTTATCCAATCTTGATCTTCATGGCAAAAGCAGGTGTGATGTGATTATTCTGCTAGCTGCAGGATTTGAACTCACAACCTTCCACCCACAGCCACAGACCCCCAACTCTCTGAGCTCCCCACTGCCCCAGGGAGGCCATTATAACATACAGGAACCCCATGCTTTACCATAAAGGTTGCTTTAAAAAGTAGCTTCTGCTACTTCTCCCAGGCTGTTCTGCCAAATGAAATGGTGGTTTCTCCATTATTTAAAGCATGGTGCATGTATGTGGTGTGAGGAGCTCTCTGCACAGGACTGTGAGCAATGAGTGGGTCTGAACTTGTGGCTCCAGACCAATGGGCATGTGATCCTCAGGCTTTGAGACCATTATTACTGTGCAGGTCCTAGGGAAAAGCACTTAATAACCACAGCACAGAGTCTATTAATCCTCCACACAGTGCACGCGCACACACACACACACACACTCACGCACACCTGCACACATATACGTAGACACACACACACATGCACACACACACCTACACACATATACCCAGACACACATACTTGCACACACACAGACACACACACACAGGTTTGTAATTATATCTTTGTGGGGACTCTTCATTCTTTTATATGGGAAAAGCTCAAATCCCAATATGATGACCCCTACCCAGCCCTAAGCTTAATCATAAGTAACCAAACTAAATATGAGACTATTGGCAGTTTTCGTTTTTTGATTGCATTTACACTTTTAAGTGGGGACCTGAAAAATGACAACATAAAAATAAGAGGTTTTTATAAATATTTATAGTAATGTTTATAATGCTTACTGTGTGCATTATGTTTATATTATATTATGGGGACAATTACTGTGGTTGATCCTGGCAAGGACAATTTGCCCCTTTCCTCCAATTTGCCACCAGGGTGGTACCTTCTGAGGGGCATCGACTTAAACAGTTATAGTATAGGGTGAAACTGGGCAGTGACGTTGGGGGGTGGGGGGGGGTGGGGGGGGGTGGGGGGGGGTGGGGGGGGGTGGGGGGGGCTCGATGAAACTTGCTGATGGCAACACATGGACTTTGATTGGTGCTGCAGTGGGCAGCTCTGTGATCTCACACCTCCAGGGCTTTGATTGGTGCTGCAGTGGGCAGCTCTGTGATCTCACACCTCCAGGGCTTTGATTGGTGCTGCAGTGGGCAGCTCTGTGATCTCACACCTCCAGGGCTTTGATTGGTGCTGCAGTGGGCAGCTCTGTGATCTCACACCTCCAGGGCTTTGATTGGTGCTGCAGTGGGCAGCTCTGTGATCTCACACCTCCAGGGCTTTGATTGGTGCTGCAGTGGGCAGCTCTGTGATCTCACACCTCCAGGGCTTTGATTGGTGCTGCAGTGGGCAGCTCTGTGATCTCACACCTCCAGGGCTTTGATTGGTGCTGCAGTGGGCAGCTCTGTGATCTCACACCTCCAGGGCTTTGCACATACTCTCAACGTTCAGGAAAGCTTCAATAACATGACATGCTTGTT
Organism: Brienomyrus brachyistius; assembly: GCF_023856365.1. Taxonomy (NCBI): domain Eukaryota; kingdom Metazoa; phylum Chordata; class Actinopteri; order Osteoglossiformes; family Mormyridae; genus Brienomyrus; species Brienomyrus brachyistius. The sequence goes on along the minus strand of NC_064538.1, from coordinate 11,180,857 downwards.
TCTAAGTGCAGGATTGATGACCTGTCCGACGTGATCAAACTTGCTGTGACCCCATATTGCATAAGCGGTTATGGGAAATAAATGAGAGGAGAGTGCAGATCCTGATCAAGGCGAATTCTGACAAAGTGGAAGGAAAAAATATTAGGCAGATCATGTGCTCTTGTTTCCATTCGGTACATAAGAAATAATTTGAGGATTAATATTCTCCTGCTCCTTAACAATGTTTACAATATTTACAAAAATTCAGGATGAAACAATTATCGTTTTCCCAAATAGATTAAAAAACACATCTCTTTATGCCTACTCTCAGAATGACTGACATATGGTTTCATAATTTCAATCTATACACCTGCTTCCACGCATAGAGCTGAGACAGATGGAGGATGGTGTGTTCAAATATTTAGAATGGTTTAAGGCAAATGACATGAAGGTAAATATTGGAGCCAATTACAATCATCCTTCCACCATAAAACCAATGCATAATTGAAACATGCATTCATCAATATCATTCTTAATGCATGATTTGTGTAAGGGCTTTAAGTTACTCACTGAGCCGGCCTACTTCCCCAGAAGACCCTGGTACAGATGGTCCTCAGAACATGCTTGTCCTGTTGCCGTAGCATTCTGCTCCTTGAGGAAAAGCCTGCAGTGGAGCCACTTGTACAAGGAACCAAAAAACCCACATCTGACCCCTCATTACCTTTCAGTTGGGATGAACGTGTGTCCTTCTAAAATCTGAACTGTGTTCCATGTGTCTCCAGGACTGCACTGTTGGAAAAGACAGGGGTCCGAAAACTGACTCTAAATGGATGACGGTGATTATGAAAGTGGGATGCAGATATTAACAGTAGATTCTCCTTGCGCTTTGCGATGTTAAACTATACTGATATCTTTAGAATACCTTATGAAATATAGCAGCTGAATGTTTTATACTATTAATATTTTTATGCACCTATACTTACAAATTCTAGCACAGAAATGGGAAAAATAAAAAGAAGGGGGGGGGGCACATTGTGAAATAGGACATTTTAAAGTCTTGATATTATTCCCTAAGCAGATTTCTGCTGGAAGATTTTCTGAAGAGTTTTGTCTGTTCTCCAGTTATAGCACTTTATACCAGAAGAAAATTTAAAATTGGGTTTTGAACAAAATAGGTCCTTGGTTTCTAAAGAGGGATTTGTGACAGGCTCAACGGGCACCTGGCAAGTCAGTATGGCTCCCCTTGTGTCATACTGCTTTTGGATGCCAGCTCACAGAAAGTTTTATACAGTACATCTGACTGCATCATATATTTTTTGGGTGGGGGGGGGGGAGCTGATAAAAATGAACAATAAAAACAGAACATAAGAATATGCCAGAAAGAGAGATTGAGAGTGTGTGAGAGTAAAGGAGATAGATATTCTCCTGTTGTTCTTATTTAAATTTTCTTTTCTATTTCATGTCATAGTATAATAGTGACAAGAGGATTTTTTTCTCTAGAATCATGGACATTGTCACAAAGCCATTGTCAAACAAGCCAAGTAGGTATGTCAGCCTTAAATCTTTAATGTTGCCACGGAGATCCTGGGATCTTAGGAACACTTGGTCCCCCCGTTGCCTAAACATGGTCCTGCTCGCTCTGTTTCAACAAGGTTGACGCAAAAGCAATATGAAGAATTCTGATTCACCAGTGTGCAGCCTGGCATTAAAGATGAAGAACAAAACATCCACAAACAATGCAGCCACTGTGTACATCTGGGTAATTCGCTATGAAATATCAACTGTATGCTTCAGCGACCACATCTGGCAAAGTGATTCATTTTATTTAGCTGTCCTAATGCAGCAATCAAAATATATTAGCGTGACAATTTTATTTCTGAAAAGCAGTCGAGAGCGAATCATATAAATGAATTCCAAAATAAACCCTACCGGGGTCCTCACAATCACCCCCCCCCACCCCCACCCCCCTCCGCCCCCCATGACTTTCCTTCACTTCCCACTCAACCTGATCTCATTGCCTCAAAGACCTACTGTAGGACTCTACCAGGCCGTAGCATCTTTTCTCCTCCTGGGACTAATGGTGTAGCCTTGATCACCTAATAGAAAAGGATTATGCAGTGTCCTCATACTAATGGAGATGGAGTTAGTGCTGTGAAACCATTCATCTCATACATAAAGGCTGACCTTCCTGTTCCTGCGTGGGGAATACAGTCCGATGCCTGTAATTGTCCAGCCCACTTGGAAAGACGCAATATCTTCCTAAATCAAGAAAAACGTGCACTTGCCTGCTAATAGTGATTCCTTATTAATGGCAAACGAAAATGCCCTTGCCAGAATCACAACCGTAAGTATGTCCATAACAGGAAGTATGGCGGAAAAAAGCACTTCCTGTTAGCGGAATGAGGTGGGCCTTGTGAGTCACTCAGTGGTGCTGTGACTCAGGTACAGCTCATGTATGGCATCTGCCAGATATGCAGATGGTCACCTGTCAGGCAGCAGACCCCTGACTCCTAAGCCAAACTTCTGCTCCTTCCTTCTGAGCATGTTCTAGATAATCCAGCACTGTGTGTGGCACCAACCAAAGCGGACATAAAAACGGCGGAAAATAGGTATGTGAACGATTACCCTAATATGCCATCTATAAAGAGCCACAATGCATGTATAATGAAACATAATAAAACATGATTAGAGTATGATCAGACATAAAGGCAACGTAGTAATGTATAATAAAAACCAAACATGCATAAAACGTGCCTCGGAAACATATGAAAAGGCCCATGCATAGTCTAATATGATGGATTGCTGTCATTTAGTTTAATTCTTCACCCTGTAATTAAAGCTTTGGAGTTGCAGATGGGGGGGACGATACAACGCGTGGCAGATCCTCTTTGTTTTCCGGGGGGTTTTCGGGCGCTCTACGAACAAAGCGAGCAGTCCTGCTGGACCCCTGACTCCCGCCGTGCCCCGAGGCTGAACCTGCAGGCCTGACGTAGCCATAGGGTCTCTTGGCAGCGTGAAGCACAGCACAGCCATCAGGGAGTGCGAGACTCCGGCCAGCTCCTGCCTCACCATCTGCTTAGACCTCATGCGCTGTCTGTGATCTAGCAGGGTGGGGGACATGTCCGTCTTAATTTTGTAATAGTATTTTTTGTTAAACGTCAAAGTTGATCCCACCTAGAAGTGGCCGAAAGACTGATGGATTAAAGCTTAAAAAAACCTTTAAACTTTACATAATAAAACAAAAAACAAGTTTTTAAATATGCTAATTGTAAGTCTATGATCGTCATGAGTCTGTCACCTTCACTAAGGTAAAGTCGTTTATTTACATTGTTCAGGCATCAATAGCTATCAATTAATTAAATGTCAGTGTACACCAAGCTGCCCCTTGCGCTGAGAATCCACGTCTGCATTTCAAGAGCCACTTGATAGTAACAAGGCAATTCGACGTCACGTGCGCAATAAAACAGCAGCAGACGTGAGCGATGTGCTGCAATTTCCAAACACAAATCCTCAGGCCGAACTTCATGCACGCTCCGTCTTGACATTTACTCATAGCCCTTCAGATTTTCCGAAAGTACTGAACTATAAAAGGCTCGCTGTAATGGAGTCCGTCCAGGCATGAAAGACAGCAGAATTTCTAGGACTAACCTTCAATCTTACTGTGCAATTATGAGAGCACAGCAACATGCAATAAAACACATGAGTACTGCCAATGCAATGTAAATGTGGAGCAAGACAGGCAACACACCATTAGAAAAATTATATTTCCTATCCATGTGTAACATTTATTCATTTTCTTTCTGTTTATTAACGAGGGTTAATGCATCTAACTATTACACTTTTATGTGTCAATATCCATTGATTTAGTAGCAGTGTATTAATACATTTTTCAAACAGTAAAAATTAGTCATGCTTAGCATCTATAAGACAATTATCTGTTGGTGCTGCTCATTCTGCTCACTGGATTTGATTGACAATGGCTTTACTGTGTTTAAAAGTGTTTTCACTGAATATTCACTGATCTTTTAAATATAAGGAAATAATGAGTATTTTGTTCTGGTATTTCAAAAAAGAAGGAACAATCAGTACATTTGCTTTTAAAATGCTAATTAAAAATGAAAGATGTTGGCGTGTGAGTATTTTTGCATTTTATTTTTCACCTTATTTCTTAGTCAGCAGTCTCTACAGGCTACTGAAACAGCACTTGTAATGAAGATTAAAGTTGAAAGCACTATCTACAAAAACACATGCAGAGGATGCCACTCCAGAGGGAAAAGCCTCACCTCCTACGTGTCAGAGAGCCAAAAGAGTTTGGTCCATGCATAATGACTGCTCAGTCAATGAAAACTTCCTCTAATTTAAACGGCTAAGGCAGAGATAACAATATAATCACAAGATTAGATATATTAATATATTTCAGCACATCTTTAATCCGTTGAATAAATGAGGATGTTTCGCCAGACCTACTTTCTCCCCCAGTGGGGAATTTCAGGGCATCTGAAGTGGGATTTACAACCACTGCAGAATAAACATGAAGTAATAAAATGAGCCGATGGAGCCGCCCTGGGGAGGGTCCAGCACACAGTCTGCTGCTGCAGCTCCAGCTGCACCGAGGGCAGCGGCAGCTTTATCCTGCTTCTGATCGGCTGCCCTCCCCGCTGCCTGCCCCCAGCACACGGCCTGCTTCTAAAGCCTCAGCTCCACCGAGGGCAGCGGCAGCTTTATCCTGCTTCTGATCGGCTGCCTTCCCCGCTGCCTGCCCCCAGGACACAAACTGCCGCTGCACCTCCTTCTCCATCCGAGGGCAAGGAGGGCATTTGTCCCTCCCTTTTGCAAGTGTGTCCGATGTGTATTATTACTGCACTGTGGCAGTGCTACAGGGACAGTCACCCAAAAGGTTGAAATACCAAGCTCCTGATTAGGAGAGAGAAGGGGAAAAAAAGGCCCAGGTCCGGAAGGCCCAGGTTGTCCGCAGCCCCCAAAGAGCATGGAAGAGCCGGGGCCCCGCGTTTCAATGACAGCCGCGCCCCCACTCCAGCCGGGGGAGGAGGGAGGTCCCAGATGCCGCTTCCGCAGCCGAAAGGGCATGAGCCCCAGAGAACCAGAGGCAACAGGCAGCTGACACCGCGAGGGCACGGCCGTTCCCATATGAGTCAAGGCCAGGGCCCCTAGGACCCCAGATGGCCGGCGGCCAACCAGCCCCCGGTAGAGAGCCCCACCCACGCCGGAGAGACCCGAGCCCACTGTTCTCTTTGATTCTGCTGGCACCTAAATGGGTCCAATTCAATTTTTCTTCACCCAGTCCTCAGATGGTCTACATTTTTGCTCCTTCCCAGCTCCCAAATACACTTGCACCGCGTACTGCGGTGTTCTTAACTGCTTGATTGCTTGGTTCAGATGTGCTGGGAGCTGGGAGAGACCAAGACTGTGGAACACCTTGGGGTCCTTTAGAACTGGGCTGAGAAACACTGAACTACACCCTACATGGGCAGCCATTTCTGATGATTTCCATGGAAGAATAGAGGGAATGTACCAGTAGACATCAGGGAGCTTGCAACTGCAGAAAGAGGGGAGAAATTGTGGGAGGACAAACCATGAAGAATGAGACCGCGCCGTTCTATTAATCCTCCAAAGAAGTACAATGTCCTGAGATGTTAATTGGCGATTTCTCTCAATGTTCCAGATCACTGATCTGACACTGCTGCTAATGAAGGTCACACCAGTGAAACTCTTCTGGGCTGAGCTGGGAGCAGGTGAGAGGCAGAGGCAGGTAATTGGAGAAGGAAGTGCAATTGTGTATGCTGTAATGAGTTAATAAGCCCGAGCTGCACCGTTGGAGAGCGCCACCACTGGAAGAGGTGCTGAATTGCATAATGCAGGACTTTGCATCTTGGGTTGTGGGATATGGATGCTGAATTGGATTGTGGGAGATGTATTCTCTCTCTCATTCTCTCTCAAAATCTCACCATCCCCCAGGTGACAGCCAGAACACACATAGTACAGGTCTGGCACTACGTAGGTTTCACTTGGAGTGGCAATCAGACAGGTATATAGGTATAGGTATATAGATTTAGATGGGGATAGGTATATAGATTTAGATAAGTATAGGTATATAGATTTACATAGGTATAGGTATATAGATTTAAATAGGTATAGGTATATAGATTTAGATAGGGATAGGTATATCAATTTAAATAGGTATAGGTATATAGATTTAGATTTAGGGATGGCATACATTTTAACAGCTGGCCTCCAGAATAGTCTAGCAAATTAAATGGACTACAGATAAGGGCATTTTTACAAGATTCCAAAAAGTCCCACCTGACCTATATAATGATCCCATAGTCTTGAGGGTCTTAAAGTCTTAGACCGCTTGCCCACAGTGCCACCACATTTTGGCTCTTGGGTGGACCACGAGCCATAAAGATTTACTATGAAGGGGTCCTGATGGGGAGGCAGGCAAACAATGGGAGGTACAAGTGACAGTGTGAGTAGCAGGTAGTGCGTACACCAGCTTGTGCCTGGAATGTGGGTAAGCGAACTGACAGGGACCAACAAGTCAGCGACGGGAGGTCAAAGTGGAAAAGCGGAGGATGCAGCAAATCGTCATGTGGTGCCTGCAATTTAGAACAGAGAAAGCCTGTGAAAATGGGCAACAAGACATTTCATAGCCAACAGCATCCATCCACCTTCAAACTGTTGATCAAGATCAGGGTGATGCCCTGGAGCCTATCCCAGGCAGCACAAGGCAGGGCTACACCCTAGACAGGATACCAGTCTATCACAAGGCAAATCACACTTCGGGTAACTCACACATTCACCTATATGCAGGTCTGCAGGGGGGAAGCGAAGCAACACGGAAAGAACATACAAGTTAAAAAAATATATATTACAAACCCTCTACTCTGGGCGAAAGTTTTACCATTCGAGCCACACAGCAGTATCCAGCACTATTATATCAGGCACATCAGTGCCAATGTGCCCTTACAGCAAATGTTCTGCTCACATGAAAAGAGTGGAACAGCTGTTCGTGCATGTTATACTGCTCACCCTGCTACAGTCTAAGGAGTGACACCTGCCAAGAGTAGGTGCTTCTGCCAGTAACACCAGAGAACCTGCAAGCCCACCTCACCACTCTGAGAGGTTTTGGAACTGCAGTTCCAGCCCATTAGAACATCGTGCCCAGCTGTGAACGGGGTCCTGCTCCTTGGAACCATACCACCACCTACCGTTTAAGTAATCTGCCAACAAATTGGGCATGGACGATGAAGAGGACTGCCCCGGCCCAGATGAAGGCAAAGGCCATCATGCTAGTCACAGTCAAAGGCACTTTCATGAAAACAGGCGGGGTATTCCACATTACCCTACCCAAAACAGAAGAAATACAAAAACACTGTCTGTTAATGTATGTATAAAGCAGGATCTTGCCCTTGTGTAATTCCATATTGATGTATGCCATGCGGATGTTATGTCTGTCATGCTTAGAGGTGAAGGCAAGCTTCAGATGCGACTGTTTGGGTCTGGACGGGTGCCAGGATGCTCCTCTTCTTTAATTGGAGATTATGGAAATAAACCGTAATCCCAGCACCTCTGGGGTCGCAGTCTGCTGCAATCATCAGAGAGTGGAATTGCAAAGAGAATTAAAGAGAGGACCTGGGTTTGTGTATACCGCTACACATTCACAGTTCTCCCAAGGGCAGGACTGTCAATCACTAAGAGCCCAGAGTCACCCACTCATGAAAAAAAAATCAAAAATATCTGCACAAAGCCCAAAAAAAAGTGGTAAAAGGAGAAGGGTAACAACTTGTTATTGTCATGGATTCCATGGTGCAAATTTAGCAGCCCAGGTTTTAGAAGCATGCGACTATAACGGCACGTGACTTTGCCAGTGCTGCTTCATCAACACCATCTTATATTTTCATATCAGACACACATCTGGCAATGTTTGGCCCTGAAAATGGGGCACCATTTGTCAGGTCAGGCTATCTTTGTAAGTGTTAGCCATAAATTCTTAATGCTCCCATTTGACCACAACAAAGAAACCCAATAAAACAGTAGTAGGACCTATTAAAGCCACTCATGCATTTGTTGAATTTACATGAAAATCATGAAATGTTTCTGTAATTTGTTGCGCATTAATGTTTTATTTGAAGCTGGCAAGACAGAGCTACTGCCACTCAAGAATACTCAAGAGTCCTTCATGGTAACAATGGTAATCTTACTGCTGTGCTGCGTAGCTTTAATAATTTTATTTCTTGAGGAAATGTAACGCTTTTGGCTGCAGGGTGGCTCAGTGGTTGGCACTGTGACCTCGTACCCCCCGGCCTGCAGGCTTCGGAATCTCCCCCTGGACTTGTGCATGTGGATTTTGCATGCTCTCCCTGTGCTTGTGCAGTTTTCCTCTGGGTTCTCTGGTTTCCTTTAGCAGTCCAAAAACAGCATGCAGACAGTGTGTGACTATATCTGTGATGGACTGGCAGCCTTTTCCAGAAGCCACCCAGTGCCCCAGAGCCAGGTTTCCCAAACGCCAGTCCGCAGAACCGTGGGTGTTGGGAGGAGGCGTTTGCTACTGTAATTTCTAAAAACAAATTATATATTTTCAAGCTCTGCCTTTTTTATGACCCCTGACATTACAAGATGGTCCATCTGCCACCAGCACCCCCAACCCAGAAGTCCCCCAACACAATCCGCAAGTTTTACCTACAATCCGTAAATTTGTAAAGGTTGCAAATACAATTCTCATATGCCCAGTAATTCCTGGAATAGGTTTCAGGGATGCTGTAAATGGTTAGGGACAGAAGGGATGGATGGATGGATGGATGGATAATTTTTCAAATGCAGAAATTCAAATACTTAAACAGAATAAAAGTGATTCATACAAGCAGTCACACAACAAATAACGAATCCTTTAATGCTTCATATATAGATATTTTAACCTGTACACACAACATTGTAACTCGTGTGAAGCGTGTGAAGTCAAAAAGACTCTCAGCAGCGTGTCTTTAGAGGCAGAAATGCCGGCTTTTACATGCCATTACCTACAGTCTCTGGCCCAGCGTCTCTGGCTTGAAACAGGAGCTGTGATTGGCATGTGGAAACAATGGGACCAGCTCCACACTCAGCTGCCGGAGTTCGGGGGCCCGATAGCTCAGCGGCACACCTCACCATCACACGCCAGCGGACAAGGTCACCCTAATTGTTCTCCCATGTGGAGCAAGACCCTCCGGCAGCCTATTTTGGTGAGTCTGATAGAATTTCTCACTTCAGCAGCTCTGATAATTCCTGAGGTTGAAGAGACAAACAGCACCCTGATTTGGAGAGATACACTGAAGGCACTTCAGCTAGGGCATCAAGTCTGAAAAAATGTGCTATTTTTATTTCACATTTGGAGTCAGGGTCAAATTCCTTATTCTGTTTTTCTCCCCCCCCCCAACAAGAGTCGAATAAAAGTTGATTCAAGAATAAACCCTAACTGCAGAGCTAACTGGTGAACCAATCTCCAGTTTCATTAAATAATTTGATATAACATTGTCTAATACTGGGTCACGGGGGGGGGGGGTCCGGAGCCTATCCCAGAAGCAATGGACACAAAGCAGGGAACAACCCAGGATGGGGGACCAGCCCATCGCAGGGCACACTCACACACCATTCACTCACACATGCACACCTATGGGCAATTTAGCAACTCCAATTCCAATTAACTCCAATTAGCCTCAGCATGTTTTTGGACTGTGGGGAGAAACCGGAATACCCGGAGGAAACCCCACGACGACATGGGGAGAACATGCAAACTCCGCACACATGTGACCCAGGAGGAGACTCGAACCTGGGTCCCAGAGGTGTGAGGCAACAGTGCTAACCACTGCACCACCATGCCTCCCCTGACATTCAACCTGTAATCAAATATATTTCAAATGTATTTAATTTTATACAAATTAAAACTGGATTCACTGATTTAAAATCAAATGGTCCTTATAGTGGCTCAAAAACTATTGGATAATGAGTAATTTGTCATCTTCCCAGGAAGCACTGATATCTTCAGCTGAACAGCCCTATTGAATAAATTAAGAATGAAAGCAATGTAGCCCTGCGATGGGCTGGTCCCCCATCCTGGGTTGTTCCCTGCCTCGTGCCCATTGCTTCCGGGATAGGCTCCGGACCCCCCGCGACCTAGGATAAGCGGTTTGGAAAATGGATGGATGGATGGATGGATGAAAGCCATGTATCCTTAAGAGAGAAAGAACTACATTTACTCTCAGAATGAATTACAAATGATCTGTCCATCCACACATTTGTCCTATGTAGGGCCTGAAGCGTAACCCAGAAGCTACGGGCGCAGGATATCCCACTGATTACAAATCAGTTATCTGAAAATACTCTTCACGTGTTCATTCAGAATTGGGGAAGTTACTTTTAAGTGGTAGCTTTTCAAACTACAAGCTACTAATGATTAAAAGTAGCTAAGCTACTGTTCAGCCAAGCTACTTTTTTAACATACTGTAGCTGTCAGCTACACTACAAGCTACAGAGAAAAAGTAGCAAACAACATCAAAGCTATTTCATCCAGTAATACTACATATTTGTGAGGTTGGATACTCTTAAAGCAAATTCACTTAAAAAAAACGGGAAATACAATGTTTAAAGTAATATGAAAATCTATATATTTTTTCCAATGTAATGTCAAATCACAATAAGGTTTCAAAAAGGTTTCTTTGTTTGGTGTAAACCAGGAGTACTTCACAGTTGCTGTGTGAAGATTAGAAGGGTTATAAGAGAAAAGATAGATTTCGATAATCTGTCCAAGAACCAAAGCACTCCTATGCATTTTAATAGGAGCGTCTAAAATATGGTTTGCTGTGAAGTAATTTTCGACCCTTTATCATTCATCCCCAGAGCATTCAAGCAAAATACCCCAACCAGAAACACCTGCTATCTGAAAATACCCATCTTCGTAATAAGAGAAAAATAAAACAGGCCGTTATTGAAGTATTAATCACAAGGACATTACGAAACAAAAAAATCAACTTACGACCGAGATCTGTTCCGACTGACTGGTTGTAAGTCAATTTGGTTATAAGTCGGCCCTGTGCTTATGCAAAAATTATCATATGTACAGTATAGTATTCTGGGTAAATAAAATGATATCACCTTCAAGTCATATTGTTTGGTGTTTTTAACCTTTTCATCACCATCATTTTTTATTATTGTTACACAAACAGATACGAATGTATACTGTACTGTGAGAATGTATACTGTACTGTGAGCGCTGTGGACTGCCGCCTGAGCACGACACGAACCAATGAGCATCTCGCGTGGATGCCAGATGATCGGCAGTCGAGCTGGAAACTGTTATATACTCACACGGGGCAACATTCCTGCTGCTAGCCGCGGTGCTGTCCTGGCCACATATCTGCAGTCTTGGAACGATCGTAAAGATGATCATTTATCAGTTGCACAGGCTGTAAGTCAAGGATGACCTATAGTATTTTTTTAGTGATTTAGCGTTCTGCTCTTGTTTCCTACACAGATCCACACAGATCAGGTGTATGAGGCACAACACACCACCACCTATAGCTCATTATAGATTTGTATATACTAGAGTTTCTCAACCCAGTTCTTGGGGACCCCCATACAGTCCATGCAGGAGGGAGCAAAAATGTGATCTGTCTGGGAGGGAGCAAAAATGTGGACCGCTGGCAGGAAGCTGGGAGGGAGCAAAAATGTGGACCGCTGGCAGGGAGCTGGGAGGGAGCAAAAATGTGGACCGCTGGCAGGGAGCTGGGAGGGAGCAAAAATGTGGACTGTCTGGCAGGGAGCTGGGAGAGAGCAAAAATGTGGATCACCTGGGTCCCCGAGGACTGGGTTGAGAAACACTGGTATATACATTGTTTATATCATTATTTCCAACATGTATGCCCTGCAATGTGTGGGTGCCCCATCCTGGGTTATTCCTTAGCCTGAACCTGTTCTTTCCAATATTGGCTCTGGGCTGTACAGGACAAGTAGTATAGAAGATTAATTTTTCCAACATGGATTTTAAGAGCACCTTCATGGTACTGAGCATGGTTATGTCTGACAAGTAAATTCATACAATAATTACAACACATCACACACAGCTCTGCCGTAGACCTTAGTTCTTCTATTGAATTCCTGTATTTTTTTTTCTTATAATTCAGCATGTCACACAGACTGTAGAGGAGTTACTGCAATTCTCAGGATTTCACAGATTTCTGAAGGTCTGCCATGCCATGCCACCACTGCTTGATGCAGAAGTTTAACTGTAGGATAGCATTTGGTAGTACAAACAGCACCAAGGAACCCGGCGCCAAGTAACTCCTCTGCCTGAATTTATATGAAATGATCCTGCTCAAGGACAATGCTGTTGTGAAAATGATGAATCGAACAGTAAAATAATCCAGATGCTATTTCATTATTTATTTTCTTTATAAATAATGGAGTAAATTAGTTATTAAAGGATAATTAGAATGCAATTATACAGTGATATGGTTTGCTACACAGAGATCACTCTGCAAGACCTCATGGAATGAGTAAAAAAAAAAATAAAAAATCACACTGGAGAACAATGGTGACGATCGATAATGCAATGGCTGGTAATTGTGCTTCTTTGCTTGCTAAGCGGGACCTAGTGGGCAGACGTGTGTTTATATTAACACAGGATGGCGTGTGAATAATGGACCTGATAAACACTTTAATTCCAAAATGCACCGGTCGAGCTGCGGCCCGTGAGTCTGAGTGAGTCCAATGAGTCCGAGTGAGTCTGAGTGAGTCCGCTAACCTTCCTTATTCCACATTAACTCACAGCACAAGGCTCAGGGACAGGGATGTGGACACCATTCAGCTATCATGCTTCTCACTGATGAATACCTTCCGCCTTTGTATTCACTTCACATGTGTTTATGTCGATATAGCGTGGAATGTCTCTGAGGGCACCCTGATGTGTTTTCCTGATGCTGCCTTTGATGGAAGCCTTAGTGTCGAATCCGAACAAGACCCCACAAGCAGCAAATCCATAAATCCTCCACAGCACCCAAACCGCTGACCTTTCTGGGGAAACGTAAATGGTCTGTGACTGTGTTACTGTAAATGGATTTTTCTCATAGGCTGCTAACCCCAGCAAACATAGTAATACTCTGGGTTTGTCACTTTGTGCTTACTGCTTTACATTTGAGGTTACTAGTGCATGGAACATCCTAAACACTAGGGGGCACTAACAGGACCAGGTGGGGTGTGGTAGGTGATTTTGGTACACATGTTTAATAAGAGCGTGACCTCATTCCCCTTAAGAAACTCATACATATTAGTGCTGGCCTCCCCTTCTTCTTCTTCTGCTTCATCTTCATGATTCCCTGCAAACCATCACTCCTTCCTGCCAATGTGAAACACTGCCACATTTGAACTCAACAAGACTCAAGTGATTTTGCCGCAGCTATCAAAGCAATGACTTCACACACCTCGTATGTCGCATGTAGGCATTCTGTGGAGCACTGGATGCCTTCTAGAAAAGTCCGTGGTGTAAGTGTGTGCAAATAACGGTGCCAGCAATAAGCATTTTATAGTGCGGATGTTCTGCTCCTTTTCTACGTATAACATCGTGCAAATTTGCGGCTGAGGTATCCGAATGTTTTCCTTAGCATCCGCTGAACTTTGATGACTGTCGAGTCCAGTCACCTATAATTTCTATGTTTTCATATGAAATACTGTAGTATCCCATCCTACCGCAATAGTTATCCAATTCCCGCATAAATATATGATGAATTAACAACCAAAGGGAAAGAGGTGTAAACGTTTATTTTCTCCTTCATAGCATTGCCGCTTTGTCTCAGATTTTCATAAACACTTCATCAGAAAAAGGCTGAATGACAAAGACACTGCATTTTTCACTGGTCACCGAAGCCCACAGGCTTTTCACTGCAGCAGTAAGTGAGCCCATGTTGGGTTTGGGGGGGAAAGGATGCTGCTTAGGTTCAATTAAAATCCCAGGTCTTTCTGTTTGTGTTCCTTACAAGCCTTTAGCAATTCATCTCTCTCTCGCTCCCTCGCTCTCTTTCTGTCTCTCCCTCCTTCTCAGCCAGAATACTGTTGGGGAAGATTAATGATTCTATTAAATAAGATTCATCTCCTGTGGGCCGCAGCTGACTGGGTGCCGGTGAAAGAAGAGATTAGGATGATAGTAGGGCGATATGGGGGTGATGGCAAGGTTTGGCCGGAGGCTGATGCAGCGTCTCCGTTTGTGGGACAGGCATCTGTGACTCTGACAGCTGCCATTATAACCCAGGGCCAAACACCTGGGCTGTAAGCAATGATGGAATTTCATATGTATGTGTGTGCGTGTGTGTGTATGTATATAGAAAACATATGTATATATATTTGTGTGTGTGTGTGTGTGTGTGTATATAGAAAACATATGTATATATATTTGTGTGTGTGTGTGTGTGTGTGTGTGTGTATAGAAAATATATGTATATTTATATTTGGTTGCGCATGTGTGTGTGTGTGTGTGTGCAGCTTAACACTCATGGGTGCTACTAAAATACTAGTGAAGCCAGCAATTTTCCAACATGCCAAGTGCCTGGGTACGAAAATAAGAAATTTTAATGAATGAACCAGAAAGACGACATAATGAACACAATTCGCATCCCAGAAGAGCGATAGAGAAAACAAAGAGAGGGCATTTTAAAATAGCTTCATCTGCTCGCCTTTGGGGGTTAGAACAATCTTTTTTTTTTTTTAACATTGTGCTCCGAGAGGCTACAGGCACTGAAGGAGTTTTGGACTCACGTTTCTTCCTTGAGGTTCAGAGATCACACACAGCCCAGTGGCAGGTGGACGGATGGAGCTAAATAGGTCTCACAGTGTTTCAGTGCGACTCGAGGTGGGGGGGCAGTACCAACTTTACACTAGACAGACACTGGTGATACCTTCTGTGTGCAAACCTGAATACCAGCAAAGATAAATGACCCAGGCAAATGGAGGATGCAATTCAAAGCTCAATCCTCTAGTGCCCCCTGGGCAGCATATACTGTAAGCATAGACATGCTAATGATGGATTGATTTACGCAGTTTAGGTCAATACAGATATAAAGGGGAAAAGAGAAGCCCTTCTTTATGAATGTCCTGGGTTTTGATAATTTGGTGAAATACAAAGATTAGCAAGCGAATTTTATTTTTTAGAACTGGGGCGGGCAGCAATTGTCCTTTTTTGTGGAATGTAAGTAATTGCGCTTTTCAGAAAATATAATAATTTGCAAAATATGTTCATATTTTACTGCTGAAATATGCTGCTTTTATCACTTTTTAGAATTTTGTGTCACAACTTCAAATTCACTCCTTCTGTCATATTCATAAATAAAGGACATGGGGCAATGCACACAGCGAAAGGTGGCTACAGTCTTGCTAGACTGGGACGGTCTCCATCCAGTCTGACTGAATTTGATTGTGTTGTGCACCTACTTTGTGCAACTAAATTTAACCAATTGCCCATCCATCCATCCATCCATCCATCCATCCATCCATCCATCCATTCATACATACATCCATCTGCTGTTTATCCGGGGTCAAGTTGTGGGGGCAGCAGTCTAAGCAGGGATGCCCAGACCTCCCTCTCCCCAGCCACCTCCTGCAGCTCCTCCAGGGGAACACCAAGGCGTTCCCAGGCCAGCCGAGAGATATAATCCGTCCAGCGTGTCCTGGGTCTGCCCCGGGGCCTCCTCCCAGTTAGACATGCCCGAAACACCTCCCCAGGGAGCCGTCCAGGAGCCATCCTAGATAGATGTCCGAACCGTCCCAGCTGGCTTCTTTTGATGCAGAGAAGCAGTGGCTCTACTTTGAGCTCTTCGCCCTACTCCTAAGGCTGAGCCCAGGCCCCCTACGGAGGAAACTCGTTTGTGCTGTTTGAAACTGTGATCTCATACTACCCAGAGCTCATGAACATGATTTACTACCCAGAGCTCATGAACATTCAACCAACTGGCGATACTGAATTTAACCGATTGGATAAATGGTACGGAAAAATAAAGGGACCAGTTTCGAAGGAGCAGAGAATAAGTTGTTTCATTTATGTGAATTATACAAGTGTTTCTAGCGCAGAAGCTAATATTTTGCATCAAATATGTCATTTTCAGCAAAATCGATTAAAGCTTTTGCACCTGACGCAGCCACTGTTTTCTAGCAAGATTATACTTCATTAACTGTGGCTAACAACAAGGAAGCATCATACATTATTCAGACTGGATTTTACTTGTGTTTCGTGTTTACAGTATAAAAATCTATTAACCTAATGCAGCTGCTGTTTCCTATATTAACAGCAAGAATAAATCTCATTAACTGTGGCTAACAATGAGGAAGCATTATATACTGTATTCAGGCTGAATTGTTTACAGCATTATATACCGCATTCAGACCAAATTGTTTACTTGTTTATTAAAATAAACTGTTCAATAACTGCCCCTCTATAAGTCAGGCAAGCATGCAAGTGATTAGCTTCTGACAAGGTTACCCTACAGAGGTGGCCACTTTCTTACAAGAATGAAAATAGCAGGACAAAGAAGGCGTCCCTCCTCATTTGCAGATGAGATTTATCACAGGGATCTTGACATTGACTGCGGAGCCTCCTTCAGACCATGCTGGGACCATGCTGTGAACAGGTACCTCTGAGTCCCCCTGAGTAAACATAAGAACATATGAACATAAGCAATTTACAAACGAGAGGAGGCCATTCGGCCCATAAAGCTCATTTGGGAGAACTTAACTAATAGCTGAGTTGTTAAAATCTTATCTAGCTCTGATTTAAAGGAACCCAGGGTTTTGGCCTGCGCTACACTAGCAGGAAGACTATTCCATACTCCAACTACATGCTGTGTAAAGAAGTGCTTCCTCAAATCCATTTTAAAATGTTCTCCTGCTAATTTCCACTTATGGCTACGAGTTCTAGTATTTAAACTAATATTGAAATAGCCATTAGGCTGAACAGCATCCAGACCTGTTAGAATCTTATATACCTGGATCATGTCCCCCCCTTAGTCTCCTTTGCTCGAGGCTAAACAGATTCAGCTCAGCTAACCTCTCCTCATAAGATTTTCCTCTAAGACCAGGAATCATTCTCGTCGCCCTACGTTGCACCTTTTCCAAGGCAGCAATGTCCTTTTTACGGTATGGAGATCAAACCTGCACACAATATTCAACAGTCTCAACAGGCGACCCAAATCAGATGCATGCGTTTTTTTTTCTTTTCTTTTTTTAACTTTAATATATGCAATTTCTGCTCATATTTCTCCAAAACTGCAGTAATGGTATCTTTTCCCTTTGCCTGAAAATTTCTATATTTTTCACCTACTTCAATATGCACTCTGAAGAATGTCTGTCCTAATGCACAATAAAGTATGAATGCTTCATTAGACCCCATTCAAAGCTATTTAGTTGTATATGTGTTTTTTTTAGTGAAGCTTCATTAAGCCTTAAGCCTGTGTTCAGTGCACGCAGGGTCCATGCCAAAATCTTCATTTTGATTCAACTCCAACTTGAAGTCTCTGAGGCCAGAGCCAAATGAGTCTGAGAGCTACAGGAGCAACAAGACACTAGATCACCCAAGCGTTGCAAGAAGCGTTGCATGTTTTAAGACCATGAACTTTTAGGCTTCTAGGAATTATCCTGCCCCTTATTTATGAATCATTGTGCTTAATGATCAATCCAATGTTCACAATAAAAATACAATCACAAGCGTAGGGCAAAGCAGCTCAAATGTCCAGCCAAACTATTCCGCCACGACCAGCTGAACCCCACCTCACTGCACCACAGTCTCAGCTCACCTGTGGCCTACGTCCTACTTGTTGTCTTCACCATATCTAATTGTGTATTCTGTGTTTTTTGTTATTTTTCGTGGTGCTGCATTTCCTCTCCCACTGCACAGCTAGGAATTCACCATTTAACACTCATATCTCTTCATTATTGCATTGCTTGCCACAGTTTACATGTTTCGCTTTATGAAATCGTATGTTAATTTTCTCATTTCTCATATTATGCCTCACTGTGCTCTTTGTTCTCTTGCCAGCTGTAAGGATTTTGGGTACTTGAATAGCACTATATGCATTATTATTATTATCCATCCATCCATTTTCCAAACCGCTTATCCTACTGGGTCGTGGGGGGTCCGGAGCCTATCCTGGAAGCAATGGGCATGAGGCAGGGAACAGCCCATGATGAGGGGCCAGCTCATCGCAGGGCACACTCACACACCTTTTACTCACACATGCATACCTACGGGCAATTTAGCAACTCCAATTAGCCTCAGCATGTTTTTGGACTGTGGGGGGAAACCGGAGTACCTGGAGGAAACCCCACGACGACATGGGGAGAACATGCAAAGTCCACACACATGTGACCCAGGCGGAGACTCGAACCCGGGTCCCAGAGGTGTGAGGCAACAGTGCTAACCACTGCACCACCATGCCTCCCCCAATATTCAATCTGTAATATTCAAATATATTTCAAATATATTTTTATTATTATTAGCATTATTATTATTATTATCATTGTCATTAGCTTCATCAATATTATTATTTTCATTATTAATAATAATAATAATAATAATAATAAGAAGAAGAAGAAGAAGAAGAAATCTATGTGCTGGTGTCCCATCCTGGGTTATTCCCTATTACCCAATCCTGCATAGGACAAGTAGGTATGATGGATGGATTTATGGATGGATGTATGGATGGATGGATGGATGATGGATGGATAATAATCAGTGGTATACAGTACAGTACTATAACTGTACTTTGTTAATGTATCTAAGTATTATTCTGGCAACTCTGTACAGCTGAGTACTTACAAAATTATCTTTCACTTTCTACTGAATTACAATTTTAAAGAAATTCTAAACCTAAATTTATTTCTATTGATAACGGTCGTTACACATTACACTTTATATAGCCAGCATCATTTTGCCTGCAGTGGCGTAGTAAAAACACAAATAATTGCGTCGTGCATACAGCCACAGACACTTATCTGTGGAGCACCTATCACATGGGAGGAGTGAAGAAATAATGCAAGTGAAAAATAATGAGATTTTGCAAGATCTCGCAAAACTTTTGCACTACTATTCAAAACTGCACTCTGTCCACTCAAATTACAAAGGGTAGAACTGAGACAGTCATTAATATTTTATTATCTCACCATACAGACAAAGAAATCTGGAAAGCCAACAAGTGTTTTCTGATTTTGTTGAAAGATATTTCAGCTGGAAATCGGAATTTAGAATATAAAGCTAACTTTACCACAGCTGTGTTGGAGTTCAGGTTTAAAGCCAAAATAGCTTTCTAATATACTTCCCTGGTATTCGCACTTCAAGAAGTATAAGGATCACTTGGGTTTTTGCGCTAGTGCCCAAATCATTTGTTGCTTGTAAATGGGCAGACTGCAATTATTAATAAATACATATATAATACATTAATTGAAAATTAAATGGTGTGCATTGTCGCCCTCAGTCACAGACTTTACTGGACATGTCTATGTCATTAAATTTCATAATGATTAGTCCATTTATTCTATCTTTTGTATTTTGAATGTATGCAGAGCAATTAATAAATATGTATTGCAAGGTAACAGAAAGTAGACATGTTACTAGATCTCATAAAAAGTATTGTGACAGTGGGTAGTTTTTCTTTTGGAAAATGATACAGAAAGTCATTGTGAGTAACTGAGTAAGTGTTTTCATCACATTGCTTAAGCCTGCATTTAATACTAGTGAAAATACCTTTGGTACTTAAGTACTGTTAATATCAGATACTTTAAGACTTATACGAAAATAGTATTATAATGGGTGACTTATCTCTGCTTTTACTCTAGTATGGTTTTCAGAGAGTCTGTCCAACACTGATAATAATGATAAAAATATTAATGGTAACTAATTTTTTGTCACCCCCTTGTAAAGTACTGTGTGCTCTCACCCTGTGTCCAGCTTTCTCCAAACCTCTCATTTCTCTTGATCTTAGCTATTCTGAGGTACAAATTTGGGAATGAAACATTTTTTCTTACCCGACTCGGTCTTGCCTCATTAATTTCTTACATCATACAAAAGGTTTTCGTTTTTATTACCTTTAGAATGTTGTGTGAGTGTGCCCTGCGATGGGCTGGCCCCCCATCCTGGGTTGTTCCCTGCCTCGTGCCCATTGCTTCCGGGATAGGCTCCGGACCCCCCGCGACCCAGTAGGATAAGCAGTTTGGAAAATGGATGGATGGATGGATGGATGGATGGATGGATGTTGTTAAAGTGCCCGAGGAAGATGCGATGTGGGGGAAGAAGAGAAATTATGGAAGGAAAATAAGGAGTCCTCTTGTGAGATCTCGCAAAAAGACTCCCCCTTTTCCATTTTTTCTCTCCTTCCATTCATACCTTTTCTTTTCCCTTGTCTCCTTCGGGGCTCTGTACAAAGGACATCTAATTTCAGTTTCTCAGTCACTGTAAAACAAGTAGTTACAATGCAGTTTTTTCCCCCTAAGACTGCCATTGAATCCATCCATCCATCCATCCATCCATCCATCCATCCTCTACCGCTTGTCCGGGTCGGATCGCGGGGGCAGCATTCTAAGCAGGGAAACCCAGACTTCCCTCTCCCCAGCCACTTCGTCCAGCTCCTCCGGGGGAATCCCGAGGAGTTCCCAGGCCAGCCGAGAGACATAGTCAAGGAGGCCTTGGGTCCTCCCCAGGGTCTCCTCCCAGTGGGACATGCCCGGAACTCCTCACCAGGGAGGCGTCCAGAAGGCATCCTGACCAAATGCCTGAGCCACCTCACCTGGCTCCTCTCAATGCGGAGGAGCAGCAGCTCTACTCTGAGTCCCTCCCGAATGACCGAGCTCCTCACCCTATCTCTAAGGGAGAGCCCAGCCACCCTGCGGAGGAAACCCATTTTGGCCGCTTGTATTCACAATCTCATTCTTTCGGTTACTACTCACAGCTCATGACCATAGGTGAGGGTAGGAACGTAGATCAACTGGTAAATCGAGAGCTTTGCCTTTTGACTCAGCTCCTTCTTCACCAGGCCTGGCTCTGAGGGGGGGGGAGGGGGGAGGCGGTGACCTGCGTCCAGGCAGGTTTATATATTTATAACATAGGAAAAACTAAAAAATCTTACCATAACATTAAACCAGATTGCTATTTTTAATATGTTTATTCTACTTGATTTCATAAAGTTCTTTATGCTAATATCCATCCATCCATCCATTTTCCAAACCGCTTATCCTAATGGGTCACGGGGGGTCCGGAGCCTATCCCGGAATCAATGGGCACGAGGTAGGGAACAACCCAAGATGGGGGGCCAGCCCATCGCAGGGCACACTCACACACCATTCACTCACGCATGCACACCTACGGGCAATTTAGCAACTCCAATTAGCCTCAGCATGTCTTTGGACTGTGGGGGGAAACCGGAGTACCCGGAGGAAACCCCACGACGACATGGGGAGAACATGCAAACTCCGCACACATGTGACCCAGGCGGAGACTCGAACCCGGGTCCCAGAGGTGTGAGGTAACAGTGCTAACCTCTGCACTACCATGATGCGATATATGCTAATATTGAAATGTAATATTATGGCATTAAAAATATGTATGGTTCTTCTAAAGATAATCAATTTAAGTAAGAATTCAATTTCTCTGCCTTGCAGGGGTCTAAACTCTTTTTGACTTAGACTCATTTGAGGACTCGGGTCTAGCCCCGCCTCCGGCCTCCTCCCTGTCCCTCCCCTCCCTAAGGAACCAAAAACACCTTGCTGCTGCGATTTACCCGTAATGCATTTAGTTCAGCTCGCTTTCATCAAAGGAGCCCCAGAGACCATGCAGCAGGCAGCCTGCTGAGCAAGGAAATAGGTCTCGCTGTGCAGCAGGAAAAAGTCTCTAGAAGGAGCACTGTCAGTGGCCAGGGGAGCCTATGACAGCACCTTGGTGTGGTGGAGGGCAAAGGTAGGAGAAGCACGACTGGCACACACTTGCCATGGGCTTGGGAGCTCGTCTCCCACTGAAGCCGCAGGACTGAGAGCAAGCCAATCAACATCCCGCCAGTAAACAGGCAAAAATGAGCAAAAGCTGATTCTCGTCGCTTATTTGTGCTTCTGATCTTGCTACTAAATCCCCCCCCTTAATATTTCTGCCTCCTCTTAAAGTGCCAGCCCTGATCTTTCACCTGTGACTCGTAAGCATCCACCGAGCTTAGTTCCCGAGTGTGGTTTGGAATAGCGACATCAAAGCCGAGGATGTCACGGCGCACGACTGAATTTGCCAGCTGTCTCATGACAACTCCTGCTGGTGGGGTGGAGTGGCTCGTGGCCAGACAGACCGAGGCCCGGAGCAAGCTTTGGCAGCAGGTCCGTCTCCAGCCTCCAGCGCTGCTGTTGTGGCTCGGACCTGCGCCATGTCCTTTTCATTCAGTGAACATATACTTTTAATTATGAAGGCAACAGCACTTACTGGACAGCTTACGCAACCAAGTCTAATTCGAATTCTAGTGAGAATTGCTGCTAGCAAAACATTCCAGTTTACATGGCTGTTCTACAAATCACAGCCTCTATTCATAAATGCATGCATAATAACTGAATTTACGGTCGTTAGCAACTCGCACATATTTCTTATTTCTGCTATGAAAATAATGCATCAGATCATTTCTAACAACAATAACAGTATCTTATTATAATACTACTTCCTACAAGTCATTATTGGGCCTAGTAGCAGTCTGAATAAAAACAATCTCACATCCTCTTAACTCTGCAAGATGAAGTTTTAATGCATATTCACACTCACACACACACACACACACATATACAAACACACACACACACACACACTTCCAATTAGGTTGATGTCAAGCCAATAACTCCTAAGCTGCCACTGGGAAAATAAGTACATATAAACTTATTATCAGGATCAGCCCCTGCCCTGTCATTTCCCTGCCTGGCCAGCAGGTGTCGCTGGTCACCCCTTTCCCAGTGTTTGAGTCTTGTTTTGACTGCAAATTGACCCACGCCTGATTCTTGTTTGGTTTAGTGCTAATGACCCACACCTGCTTCATGTTGCCCCTCTTTAGTATTTGGTTGATTGTAATCGCTCACACCTGTTCCTTGTTTGGCCCTTGTTACCCTTGTGTACCTGCCCTTGCATTTTGCCCTGGTTGGTCATCGTGTTTGGTTTCTGTGTGGTCTCTGATGTGTGTAATTGTTGTATGTGTTTTGCTTGTTTTCCCTCTGGTTGCCCCGTCATGACACAGTACTGTATATCAATCCATCCATCCATCCATCCAACCATCCATCAATCCATCCATCCATCCTCTCATTTTCCCACCACTTATTCTGTTGAGAAATTGAACATATACTTATACAATATATTTTCTCCAGCATTGTATGCCTCTGCTTTCTTCTTGTTAAATATGCAAAGCATGTTTCCGTTCAATTCCAGCAATGTGCAGATGTCCTTTTAAATTAAAATGTATAAATGCTTTAAGGTACCTAGCAAGATGTCTGGGGGAATATTGATTAGCGGATCTCTAAGTACTTTTTGAATGCTTAGTTGTTCAGGGCACTAAATAGAATTTTCCAATTTGCAGATTTGCAGAGGAAGGGTTTTCTTCAAGGCTGGACGTATGTGGTTGCTGTATTAAGAAAAGTACAGTTGCTTACTACGCCCACTTTCAGACACCTCGTGATGGGTGTATATTACACTCTTGTGCCAATTAACTGAAACAAGTTGTTGCGTCTAGCGTGATTTTGAACATGACAACATGAGGAGGTGCCCGGTCCCAGGCCACTGCATGCATGTCTGTGTGAAAATTTGTTTCAATTAAGTTAAGGAGGTGGAAACCTGTATTACTATTATTACCGTTTAAACCAGATGTAATGACCACTGTCAAACCTGTTCCACACCATCTTCCATACTGGTTTGTCTGTGCTTGGTATTTTATGTTGTATTTATCCAATCCCCCCCCAGGGGCAGATTTGTCACTATTTTGCGGAACGAAGCCTGAGCATGTGCTCTGACACAGTGCCCCCCCCCCCCCCCCCCCTCACAAGCACTGATAAAAACAGAAAGAAGTCCTGCTGATCTCGATGGGTCACGATGACCTGTTGACAGGTTTTGGGAAAAGGTGAAATCGTTTCCTTCTGCAGCTCTCCCTGGGATAAGCAAACCCAAGAAAGCCATTGGGAGATTGGTCAGTGATGACTGATAGTGTGGAATCAAGCTGGACCAGCCATGAACTTATACAATAACACATATACGCACATTCTTTGGTAATCCACTCAAGTGCAGATATTACTGTAAGGGATTATGCAAAAGCCAGAATGCTGACACTACAAAGCCGGTTAAATACTTTACTTTTGGTAAATGACTTGGAGTCTAATTTGACAAACTAAGCAATCATTTTAAATTAACACAATGAAGCAAAACTACAGCTGCTGCTGGGTTTCTGGGCTGATGCAGCTCATAATAAGTGAACAGTCATTCAAATGAATATAGACTGTAAATGCGTTTTTAGGCAGTACTTGTAAACCATTTTTGTGCATTTCTTTGTAAAGAAATGTTTTTTTGTGTACATGTAAGAGTTATTCTTAAAAAAAGCACACTGCATCACCATCACAATAAAATAATGCAAAGTTGTATGTACTTGTTCAGCATTCTGCTTTCCCCACATTTAGTCAATAACAAAAACATTCTTCTGACAGAATGAACAAAGTGAATGATGGGATTGAAGCTCTCTGCAAGCAAACTGCTGCTCGATATCTAACTATAAGGAGCCGAGGAACAGCAATGATTCAGCGCCAAGCATCATAAACCTTGTCAGTGTGAGATCATCAGATGATACTGAACTTCAGCATCAGAATTTTCAACCCCCCCCCCCCCCACTACCACCACCAGCTACAAACAGTAGTACGAGGAATAATGGCCCAATATTCTGTGTTTAAAAGGAGATATGCGGGTTACAGAGCACAACATGGGTGTTATCTTCCCAGCAGAATACACAACAACAAAAATCCTGTCTGCGCACTGCAAGCAACCATGGCAGGGCCTCCAGTTTTAATAACTTGTCTCTTCATGCAGATCAGATATTTGTACTAATTAATCTTGTTGCTGCATGCCAATTAAAAGTTAGCCTTTTCCGAAGTATAGAACGGCTGATGTTTCTGAGCTCTGTTCTGGGCACAATGGCTTACCTTCGTTATTAAGCAGAAAATCGTGGAAAAACAGCTGAAGATCAATAAGTCAGAAAAAGCATCCATAGCTGAATAATTATTTCAGCTAATTATTACTAACATGCATCGTAACTTATCATTGCTTGTAAAATAAATTGGATGCCAATGTAGAAGAACTGTGTGTAAATGAACGGTCGCTCGTTTTGTTCTGGAAACTATTTTCTATGTAATGATAGAACATTAGGACGCTGGTAATGTCACATTTGAATATCAGAATGAAATTATCATCTAAGAATCCAATATTGAATCTATTCAAAGGATGACAGGGACCTTCTCCACTCTTCTAGCAAGAGCACGAGTGAGCAAACAGAAATTACCAGCTGTTCTCCATCTGCAATAGACTGGCATCCCGTCTAGGATATCCCATGCCGTGTGCACTGTACTTCCTGGGAAATGTTCCCGGCCGTCCATGGCCATGTACTGGATAAGTGGGAAGGATGGATGGATGGATGGATGGATGGATGGATGGATTACTGCTATGAAATCACACAAACCCATTTGTTTTTTACACAAATAAAGGTTGCAAAATTCTATTCCATTTAGACTCACAAGGTTGTTGCTTTTCTTCTATTAAATTTATTGACTTATCTCACAGAAGTTATATTTTAAACCGCACACACCCTGGCTGTTTATTGAAAAACGCCCCCTTTTCTAATAATCTAGATTAAACGCTCCCTATTGTCCCATTTCCCTACCTTTATGAAATTTCAATGTGCCTTTCTGATAATTTCTTAGTGCAAAAACACAGGGCACCTTTTCTAATGGGGAAGTTAACCTTTGGGGACAACTGTGAAATTTCTTGTCTGTCTGTTCATGAACAGCTTATAACATCAATCTGTCCCCTCAGCAGATGTTATTTTTTTTCCTTTCGTCTGTAAGCCGTGACCATGTTTGCTTTGGCTGACGTGGTCACACTAATTCTCCCACAACCTCCCAGATGACCCAGGACAATCCATTCGATTAGGTCAATTACGGACATGAATCCATGTCATTTTCTAGTCCATTTTCCACCTTTAATACAACTATACTCCATTACATCTTTATTTTTCAGGGGTTGACTCAAAAAGAAAAGACCTTGCCTCATATCCTAGACAATTGTTTTGTTAAAGAGGGGTTCTTTGCAGGTTAGGTAAGGGGTCACTCTAAGGAAGTACAGCACTGGAGATGTAAAGACATAAATGGGGCTTGATTACAGGGCAGGTTTCAAATTTCCAGGAGCCACACAAACAAACTGGCTTGTGACTGAACTCCATACATCATTAGCAGGTTTTAGCAAGTTCTATTTGTCAGTATATCAAACTAAAGTGTGAAAACTATATGGCAGGGCTACCGGTCGAAATCATGAGTCATGTCCGTTTTGAGATCTGCTTCTGAATTTACTTATTTTGTCATGCTAGTGTTGTGATGGGTGGCAAATGGCGGAAGTGAGACCGGCCTGATGAATCAAGCAGCAACGCAGCCATCTGGCTCACCAGAGCAAGTGAACATTTATCATAATTGATTGAAGTTCTCAAGCAAATGTGAAACACACACGATAGCCATTGATATTTGTCTTACCATACATAAAATGTTATTGTTTTTATGTATCTGTACATATTTAATGCGTTGTCATTATCATCATTTTCACAAAGCCTTTTCCTGCAGAGGATCATGATGGTAGGGTGCTTAGATGAAACACAAATCCAAATGAGACAAGTCTGTAAAGTTAATAATTGACCTTTGTCGTAGGATGTTGTCACACTATGCACGTCTATGTAAACATCTTTGTGTTCAAGAATTTTGTTTGCTATAGACGATCCATGGCTTGCATAGACGATTAATGACATTTAGTCCAATGGTAAGTCACAGTCTGGGTTTAGATGAGGGATGTCATTCTTCCTAATCACACCACTCCACCTGTTGTTTTCCATGTGAAAATTGAACTTTACCAGTAAGACATAAACAGTTTCCTTTTGATCTTCCCTCTATCAATTGTTCTCTTAAGACAAACAAAAAACAATCTGCGACTGGCAGTCACATTGAGGCAACCCTCTTGTCAGCTGGGAAAAAAACCTCCTCAGCCCTCAGCCCTCAGCCTGGGTCCTACAAATATCCCCTCACTGACTTGAGGTCATTCACTTTGGGGACGTCCAGAGCAGTGGAGACTCCATCCCAATCAAGATGTCTAGTTCCAGGTAGGGAACCTTCCGGATCGTGTGCACAGGCTTTTGGCCCCAGCCGGGGTGGATCCAGTGGTCGTGGTGCATGTTGGCACCAATGACATAGGAAAGGGCAGGAGGGATGTTCTGCAGGATGAATTTATAGAAGTCGCAGATAAGCTTAGAAGCAGAACGTCCACGGTGGTATTCTCTGGAACACTGTATTTAAACGCTAGGAGTATTAGAAAGAAAATTCATGATTTAGAGGCTTTAATTTCATCAGACATTTATCACATTATAGGAATAACAGAAACATGAATGAGTGACGATAATGGAGAAGAATATCATATGGATGGTTATACGTTGTTCCGTAGAGACTGGATAGGCAAGAAGGGAGGTGGTGTTGCAGTTTACGTAAGATAAAACTTGCAGGCAATGGAGCTCACTGATAAAAATAAAAGTACAGAAGCGGTACAGTATGGATGCTAAAAGCTCAAATGGATCTGTCATAGTGTGTATAAAATATTTGTAGCGATTATTATAAAGAAATTGTATGTAATCTGCTAAAAGTGTCTCTCTAGTTGCAGCCACATCCATAACTAAATTCAAATTGAATATCTTTATAAGCAGCATTTAATGCAATCACGGCTTTTGGGTAAAAAAAGTTTTTTTTAACCTATTTGTCTGTGTTTTTATCATCCTAAAACATCTGCTCTAGTGTAACAGTTCAAACAAAGAGTGACCAGGGTGGGATGGATCTTTAAGTATGCTCTTGGCCTTTTTCACACACACACATGCGTGTTTTGAAGATATCAACATCCCTATATAATAGTGAGTTACATGATGTATCTAAGTATTTGGATTTTCGGCATAAGTCCAGATGTCCTTTGCATGATGCTGCACTTGCCCTACACAAGGTGAGTTTACATTAGTCACAGAAACGTCTTATCTGGTTCATTCATGTGCAGTTATCACATGGTAAACCTGCCAGTTAAAACCCCTTGTTCTTGGTCTGTCAAGGAGTGCACAGTAAAATGACTCCAGTTTGTTACGCACAGTGAGGCTGACATGGTTAACAACCGAAATAAAGATAAATTACACTTATTAAAAAGGAAGACATTTTTATCCAAAGCCACAAGAATGTGAAAGGGAGAAAAACATTATAGTCAAAAACAACAACAACAACAGTCGTACGCTTGTTCTGTCCTGCACTGGGTACAGAGCGTGGAAGCAGCACACGAGCCAAAAAATCGTGCGAACAAGGGATTTTAATAGGAAAACAACAAGGAGCACGATACACCATAAAACGGACGTTACAACGTTAATGACCGGACTGGGGAAACATACTTAAACGCAGACTTAAATACCCAGGACTAATGACAGCAACTCGAAACAGCTGATCACACGGGGATTCCGCACGAGGTAGATGAGGGGGCGTGGCACATGGGAGAAGCAGACGAGGGCCATGACATGTAATAAATGTAAATGTTACAAGGCTGCATTTCAGCTTACCAGATACAAATGTGTGACTATTCATACATTATACAGTAAGTAGTATAAACAATAAACAATGAACACATCAATACTCAACCAAGCAACAGTAAACCAGTAATCCCAATAGCTGTAAAAGTGCTCTGTCAAGAACACAGAGTAATGGCAGTGCACAAGATAGACATCAGATTAGCACGTGTTTAATAGATTCCATTAAGATTTCGCATCATCTCAGAGAAAATTTAGGTTAAACAGACATTACTGTATATAGCAGTAGCATTACCTATATACTGTAGAAGAAAAAACCTTGCTTTTCCTTAATGTTACAACTTCATATAAAACTAATAAAAAATAATTGCCAGAGGGTGTAGTTTTTCCATATCTCCAACATAATAGACAATAAGTGGAAAAATAAGTTTTTAAATAGTGCACATTATCGATTCAAGCTTAGCAGATCCACCATACAGACTAAACCAAAAAACGCTACTGGCATCACAGTGGACTTCAGGTCTGTCTGTGGATGGCCTCACAGTGGACTTCAGGTCTGTCTGTGGATGACCTCACAGTGGACTTCAGGTCTGTCTGTGGATGGCCTCACAGTGGACTTCAGGTCTGTCTGTGGATGACCTCACAGTGGACTTCAGGTCTGTCTGTGGATGACCTCACAGTGGACTTCAGGTCTGTCTGTGGATGACCTCACAGTGGACTTCAGGTCTGTCTGTGGATGACCTCACAGTGTACTTCAGGTCTGTCTGTGGATGACCTCACAGTGTACTTCAGGTCTGTCTGTGGATGGCCTCACTGTGGACTTCAGGTCTGTCTGTGGATGACCTCACTGTGGACTTCAGGTCTGTCTGTGGATGGCCTCACTGTGGACTTCAGGTCTGTCTGTGGATGGCATCACAGTGGACTTCAGGTCTGTCTGTGGATGACCTCACAGTGGACTTCAGGTCTGTCTGTGGATGGCCTCACAGTGGACTTCAGGTCTGTCTGTGGATGGCATCACAGTGGACTTCAGGTCTGTCTGTGGATGACCTCACAGTGGACTTCAGGTCTGTCTGTGGATGGCCTCACAGTGGACTTCAGGTCTGTCTGTGGATGACCTCATAGTGGATCTGCAGCCAGAGCCTCTCAGCGAAACAGAACTGTACATTTCCCAGGAGGCATGTTTGAGGTGAGGCAGATGTTAAACCACTAGCATACGGAGATCACCTGGACTTTCCTAATTTCTGTACCAGAATGACCTCAGTTGAGATAAATGCTATTAGTGGAATTGATGTCATTACTAAATAGATCACAAGCCAGACAAAAACAGTATTAACATGATTAATCATATCAGTGGTTGGAAAGCATGCCAAATCCAGATTACTTTTGGACTGAATCAATTGAATCCGCGTCACCTGGGTTAATTCAAAAGCACAGTGCAGTGATTTTTATAGCTTATGGTAGGAAGTTAGATGAACAGTAGATTGTATATAGAGAAAGTCAAAGAGTCACAAGTGTGGGATTTTATATTTATTTATTTCTCTGAGCTTTGCATTGACTCGGTTTCTGCGTGGCACTTTGACGTGTTTGTATCACTGAACAGGCAGTGTTCACACAGCTGCTTGTTACGAGCGAAAGGGCAGTCAGAGGACAGGAAGGCAATGCGTGCTCTACATTTAATAGCTATTGATTAGCAGACACAGCAGCCAGGGATTGAGCTCCTCCTGAAAGCAGCCTATTCATATGCACAGCTCTCAGTCTTCAATGTCCGTGTTACACTTGGCCTTGATTATGTGCAGTGGTTCTCAGGCAGGGCAATAATGTCTTCTCAGAAATGATAAACATTCATATACTCAATGAACATTGCAGGTGGTGCATAGCAGTTAAGCTCTGACCCTAAAGTTACATTATCATATCTTAAGAAGGAATGAAGATACGACCTCCTCACCAGGGTTATCTCACTGAATATCTAGATATGCATATTCTTACTGAGTAAACTCTAAATCTGTAAACCGCTGTATATTTGAGTGCCTGTTAATCATCTGATAATAGACCAATAGGTAGACAGGTAGCTCACTACTGAGTCATTTCAGAATTGATGTTACATCTGAAGATTACAAATGAAACTAAAAAACTTTTCCTTTGCATTAAATAATAAACATGCTCAAGTCTACTACTATCTCTACTGTCTTCAGGACATAATGATGCAAATACTTTAAACTGAGATGTAAACATTGAGCTCTTGTTACCTTTTGTCAACTCTGTTACTACTGAGCGGCAAAAGAGCTGACAGAAGCAGGCATTTTGTAAGTGCAACCATCAAACAAAGCTACACACAATATGCATAACACCGTACTTTCTTGGCTTTTCTATGTAATATTATTATTCATAAATTCTTCTTTTTATTATTAATATGTGTGGGGCTGCCCCCCCATCCTGGGTTGTTCCCTGCCTCGTGCCCATAGCTTCCGGGATAGGCTCTGGACTCCCCGCGTCCCAGAAGGATAAGCGGTTTGGAAAATGGGTAGATGGATGGATTATTATTCATCAGTTCTTCTTCTTATTTTTATTATTAATATGCCCTGCGATAGGTTGGTGCCCCATCCTGGGTTGTTCCTCGCCTTGCGCCGATAGGCTCTGGACCCCTCGCAACCCTGAACAGGAAAAGCAGTTTCAGAAAATGGATGAATGGATTATTATTCAATGTAATATTGTGGTAACAGAATTGACAAATAATCTACTCTTACCATGACCTTAATATTTAGCAAAAAAAAAATACTAAGAGAATTTGTTTAAAATACAACCTCAGTGGGAGCAGGTTACATGTCACTTGTACATGTCACAAACCATTTGAGATTTTTAAGTAAGAGCATTGATCAAACCCATTATACAGCCAATTATGTTAATAACACTACACAGAAAAAAGTAGGCAAGCAGGAAATATAGAAAGAACTGGCCATGTGTTGTACTGATTGGACTTTGATTATTTAACGTGACACCCAGTTATTTACATGTTTGATCATAGGTATGTGGCCGACTGAGCTTGTAGATGACATACTAATTCTTTTCATTCCGATCCTGAAGCATAAAATGAAAAACCTTTTTTTAAAACTGGAATCACTGATTTGTTTAAATGGGGATTTGTAGTAGAGATGTGATATATTCAGAAGTACATTAGAAGTTTCTAACGGGCCTGTGCTGGCGTGCATTCTGTGTTCTGGAGCTGGGTCAGAAATAGAGACAAAGGCTTTGATACCAACTTGAAGGCAGAAGAAGACTGAGGGCATATGCTTAATGAACCCAAGAGTTCAGAAAATGTACAGCGTTTCCACACTTCACAGCTGGCAAGGAATTTGACTGATGGAAACGTACCAGATCCCAATTAATAAAAAGACTACGTGTAAGACATTACACAGAAACCACAGAAACCACACGTGCACACACAAATCTTAATTTGCCATGTGTACAAGAGTAATTTGACATAATCTCAAATAATGTAACTTTCATTGCTTGTATCATGTTCCAGTAACATAAGGAAAAAAGTCTTTCTGTGAGTAGAAGGGAGATTTGCCAAAGCAAAAAATTAATGCCTCCTTTAGCATAATTAGCATTCTTACATGTAATTAGGCATCTCCCATTCACCACAGTATGTTAAGAGACTACAGAATCACAGTTCCTCATAAGTGTAACAGCTGACTTTGATTACTGAAAAAGCTCCAGCATCATGCAAGCAGCTGTTATTCCTCGGGTAGATGAGACATGCGTGGGCTATACGCGATGGGGTTATCACCAAAGCAGTAGCTGTGTAATTACTTTCTTGGCCATTTTTCTCATCAGTACTCGATTTTTACAGAGAGAGGATTCATCTCTAACATACTGACTCATACCCGTCGTCTCATTGTAGCCACAACACAGGATTTGTCATTATTTTGCCAGCTTTTGCGAGAGAGCATCAAAATGTTATATTCCCAAAGGGTGCCGGTATGTCATTCACTTTGGAGGATACATTGTTGTCACTGCTAGGGGGATAATATAGGTAAGATGTGAAGACACTCACTGAGGTCTTTATCGCCACTGAAGATATCCATTGTGTGGCACATTGCAGTTGTCAGGGATTTCTCCAGAGCCATAGCGACTGAGGAGGGAAGATTGGTCTGTGGTGTCAACAGAATAGAACTCTTAAAATCACAGAGAACTCCTGCACTCTCTGATGACCAGGGGACACCTAGCAGATCCATAACTGTCACTATGATGAGAGAATCTTAATGCCCCCCATTACCAGAGAGATGCCCTGATTCCTAGCAAGAAACCCTAACCCCATTTAACTTTGTACTTGGGGTAAGTAATAAGAAATGTATGTTTCTGGACATGAGTTGTGACTCAGCTGTGGCTGGTCACTGGTGGGTGGCTCTGTCGGTGCCTAGGACTCTTAGACCGTTCACCCTTGGGCTCCTGAGCAAAGTCCTAGACCCCCTTTGCTCCAGGAACTGCTGGTCCTGCTCTGTGG
This sequence comes from Brienomyrus brachyistius, assembly GCF_023856365.1. Classification (NCBI taxonomy): domain Eukaryota; kingdom Metazoa; phylum Chordata; class Actinopteri; order Osteoglossiformes; family Mormyridae; genus Brienomyrus; species Brienomyrus brachyistius. The sequence continues at coordinate 11,147,506 of NC_064538.1, read as the reverse complement.
TCTAACAGGTGCCAATACTGCCTAACAAATAAACTGATAACACCTTACTTGAAAGAGCATGAGTAACTTAGTAACTAGTGCTGTCAAAAGTACATGAAGTATCAGTTCGATCATGCATGTTTAAAACAGTTTCAATACTCGTTTTTCAAGGTGTCGATTCAATAGTCTGCATTTCCACTTCATTGTGACCACTGAGACTCATATTCTACCAAGGCACCTACTGTAAGTGCAGAGTCATGGTAAACCACAGGACACCGGCAAGCTTACAGTATATATAAGTTGTGCCACAGCGACACCACAAATTTAGCTAAACATTTAAAGGACCGACTTGTGACAGAACACAAAGGCTTCTATTTTAATGGTCTAACGCAAAGTGTGAAGTGCAAAGTGCAGCTAACATTTGTGGACGTGTCCAAATCCATTTTACTATCTTAAAGGCACAAAAAGGTCGTCCTGACTCCCTTAATTACTTTTTGGGCAAAAAAATAATAAACCAATCAGAATGGAACATCACCTCACCTTTAAAAGGCAGCGGGCGCATGATCTACTGTGGATTGCTATTACAATGGCGTGTTTACCCAGTAAGCCAGATCGCTTTTCGCCTGAGTAAAAGGACATGCTCATGCGCCAGGTGAAAACGTGCAAATACATCATTTACAGGAGCACCACTGCTGCACCGAAGCCTTTGCGAGGTGAAGCCGCCATGGGACACGATACCAGCCAGTGCCCTCATTGTCTGGCATCACCAGATCACGAACTGTAATAACTGATTACTAATGAACGATCATGGGTTCAGTACGTAACTAACACTTATTTCTGGTTAATTAGTACATTAAGTAAGAGAGAACTACCACATTGTTTTTGCCCCCGTCAAGATAAGTGTTATCAATAATGATCTATTGAGCCTAATGACAATTCAGGGATATAATGGCTGCTGTCCTTCGTCCTGGAAGGGCAAGTCAGATGATGTTCTGGGTTCGCCTAGATTTGTGTAACTTACTGTGTGTAAATATGTGTGTTTTCCATCTTTTCTCAGTAACCCTGTAAGCCCAAGCCTGTGTGTATCAGCCCTATCCTCTGCACCGGCCACAGTGACACTTCGTCGTGCTCCATCCAAAACGATAATTCTCTATCAGCCTTCATTCCACTGACACAGTCTATCCCGAATCTGCCTGAAGGTTGCCTGTACCATATAAAAGAAAACCCCTCGGCAAGACATACGCAGGTTTACTAATCTTCACATTTCACAGACGATGCTGAAACTTAGAGTCATCAAGAGATACTAGTTACTTGAATACTTATTTATTCCATTGTCAGCTGTATTGCTTTTCTGTTCTGAACAACTTGGGTCATGTACCTGTGGTAGTTCAATATGCAAAACAAAGGTCAACCGGCCACAGCAGTGCATCGCTTCCAAAATAAAAGGTATTTATCTTTAATTCAAATATACCATGTAGTTTCAGCAGATGAACTGCACTGTGAGGTGAAATATAATATTTTACAGCAGATATGTAATATACATATATGCATGGGATACAGAAGGCGCTCTTAGGCTGTGCTGCTGGCAGTAAATTAATAATAGTTATTTTTAACCACATGTGTCAGGGTCCCTGCCTTTGTGTCTTTTCCCCGTGTTGGCCAGCAGGCATCACCCATTCACCCCCCATTCAGCCTTAGCGTGTTTCCCAGCTCCCTAGAATGCTGCATAACCCAATGGGTTGAGGGTGCAAGTTAAAGACTGTAACTCTCTGGTCATGGGTTCAAGGCTGGCCAGAGGCTAGTGTCACCTGTTTTTGTGTATTTATTGGTTTTCAGCTTCTGTCAGGGTTTTCCCTGCTTGTACCATTTATATTTTTGTTCCATGTTAATAACCGTAGTGTAGTATTCCCAGAGTGTGATTAGTGTTTTTTAGTTTCAGTGCTCATTAGTCACTCCACCTGTTTCTGGTTACGAGTGACTGTTCTGTTTGGTTGATTGTCTTATGCTCCACACCTGCCCCCCTCGTTAACCTGGTTACCTGTGTATTTAAGTACCTCCTCTCTTCATGATACTGGGTGTTGTTGACTTGCTTAGTTTCCTAGTCCTGCTCCCTAATCATGCTATTTTACGGTTTCTTTAGTTTGTTCCTTTTGTTTTTTTCCTATTTGTTTTGACCCCTTACAGTCCCTTTGTTTTGCCGTTTCCCCCATGTTTGCTTCCATAATAAACCCTTTTCTGTTCCAGAACAGTGGATCTCTACTCTTTTTCTGTCTACACCATGCCTCGCCATGGCACACACGTAAACATAAATACAGTCATATATAATGTCATATTGTAAAAGTGTGTAATGTCATAAGGAGAACAATGCGGCATATTTTGATTATGGTCTGGGCAGCAGTGACAAAAATAGGCAAATTTCACCCCAGAAATGTACTACTTTGAAATAGCAATAAATATATTTGAAATTCAATTACACCTGTATAGTATACTGCCACAGGAGAAACAACTATCGTTTTTTCTGACCTTTCCCAAGGCTTGGAGTACATACTCCATCCATCCATCCATCCATTTTCCCAACCGCTTATCCTACTGGGTCGCGGGGGGGGGGGGGGGAGTACGTATTCGTGCCATAAAAATATTGCTTGATATTTCTTATACATTGCCCAGCAAGTTCATTAAGTATAGCTGTGAATGAATTAGCGGGGGGGGGCAAATAATAATGTACTAGCCTTTTCCGTCATATTCAGCTTTGCTCGGTCATGCATGGGGATGCCACTGATAAATGTTTGCACAGTATTTATTTTGTTGTTTTGTTTGATTTGATAATACATTTGGAAGGTGAATGACCCATTTACCTACTGTACTCCTGCTTGTCCTTTTCAAGCTGAAACATATCATTTTAAAATGAAATATAAAGCCTGTATATTATAGTTAAGAAATGGGGTCACATATACCCTGGTGTATGTCTTTCTTCTTAAATTATAATTAATGAAGGATCTGTGCCTGATTTATTTAGTTGCTTTATCTCCAATAATAAATTAGGATGATTCTTCTGTCCATCCTGCTCACAGTCCGATCATTCTCACTTTACCCAGAAAAATAAAATATGGAAAATTATTTCACTCCTATATGTAGGCCTTTTGTTAAAAGCCTTTAAGCTAAACGAATTCATTGCCGTATTGGCTGAGGTCAACTTATTTTTTTATAGCTATAAATAGCTTACAGGTCAGCAAGACATTCTTGTCACAAAGGCCTAAATACAGGAAGGAGGTATTTTCACAGATTGTTCTCACTGTGAACGGCATAAAAAATGGTCTCACATCACTGTTGCAGTCATCTCTGGTTATCTTTATTTGGTTTTAATGAGTCCAAGTACAATGAAACACCCATAGCCATTGCACAACAAATTAAAAGCTATAATGTGAATTGGATTACGGAAACTTGGCCCGGACCCACAGAAACGCTTCTCCATCACACACAACAAAGCAGAGTTTGTTGACGATTCAGTTTGTTTAATTTGCATGATAATGACTTTTATCAAGTTCCAGTGCTTTATTGGAGGAGCTGCCTGGGCAAAGCAGACCGCTGGCTCTGTGTCAAGGACAGCAGCTTGTTCATAATAAAGTGAACTGAGCTGACCTTGTGATCTCAGATCTGGTCTCCTCGTCTATCTGCAATGGGGAGCATCGTGCTGCACGGTAACCAATCATGCAAGACGTCAGACTCTCTTCTGGACACCGACCAAGAAGCATTTCACAGCGATCGGTTCAGATAGTGCTTTTAAATATACCTGCAAGTTTGGAAATGGTGTGACTGGGAATATAATCCACCACCTGAGGAAGGTGTGAAAGAAAACTGGCATTTACAGAGAAATCAGATGCCTTTGTTCCAACAGTGTGGGTCAGGTAAATCACCAAGTACTCGTTGGACTCCCTTACATCTCAGAACTCAGATCTGCCTCCCCGTCATTTGCATTCCCTAATTGTCATGGCTAATCGGAAGCAAAGTCTAATTATTAAAAAAAATTATAATAAAAAATGGAATCTGAAACCCAGGAAAGGTGCACTCATTACAAAACTGCATGATCAAACCTGTCTGTTGGTTTGGGTCAAGGAAGTTCTGATAATTAATTGGAGCTTTATTTGCTCTTATCAGCTGAATGGTGTTTTCTAGTGTAAAGCACTTTCAGATGTGTTCTTCTGCCAGCATATATTAAGCTCATAAATAAACACATCCATCCATCCATCCATCCATTTCTTGGACAAATAAATGAATCCATTCATCCACACTCTTCCAAACTCTTTCTGAGCCGGATTGTGGTCAAACAGACAAACAAACTGTTGAATGGATCAAATAAACTCATCTATCATATATTGATCTTCATTATGTTCTGAATAAAAAAGGGATCCACTGTAAATTACAGTCTCAGTATTTAAACAAAATATCTCTAATAATAATGACTCAGAATTAACGGAATCTTCTATATGCTGTTTATTTTAAAATTGTTACTGTTTATACTGTTTTAATAGGATTTCATATATGGATTTAAATCAAGGTTTAGTTGTCTTGAGTACAGCTTGTTGGTACTCTGCTAAAGGGATTTCAGCAGACAAGAATTTCTGCTGTTAACCTTTCATATTTTAAGATTTTACCCGTGACACCCACATTTTGAAAGGTAACTATGCATGTACAGGTCAGTAATACTGTATTATTATTATCATATTATCAGTGACCCACCGGAAAATAAGCACTAGCCGCACGTTTTGCATGGCTGTGCATCTCTGTGTTAATCAGCTCAGCGACGGGCCGCTGAAGAGTGCGGCCACCCATCAGTGTCGGTTATGACTCACAGGCCACTAAGGCGTATTTGGACAGCACACAGTTCAAGGCATCGCTGTCAGGGGGAAGAGACGCGCGACTGGACGGGGGAGCAGATGTGTGACTTACATAGTCTGCATTGTTCCTCAGATGGCCTTAACACCTGCCTCCCCAGCCTCACCGCCATCGAGAAGTTACTTCTCCCGATGAAACTCTCAGCCTTTATCTCCTTTTCAAACTCTGGTCCTGTTTTTGTCGTCATTTTCCTTTTTTCTCTCCCTCTTTGTCAGCCTTTCCCTAATTCTTTAACCCCCTTTGCTCAATTTTTTTCACGACAGTTTCTTCTTTTGTGTGAACTTTGGCCCTCAAACAATCTGATTTTGTGTTTTCCTTTGTTCTGTTCTGCTCAGAGCCTGAGCTGTTCTACATTAAATGCAAATACGGATTGGCTTTCATTCAGATTAGGTATGAAAAATCACTCCATACCCTTTTCAATATTGTCTTGTTATTTCCAAGGATCAACTTGTTGGATAAATGCTTTGTGCAGAGTAACAGTTATAGACTTAATTTGGCCTGTGATATTATCATCATTTTCATTCCCTTTTTTATGCATGCGTGTACAATATTTATTCATTACTGATTCAATTTAAGTCAAAGCGATGCTGTTGGACAGAATACAATGATGGGGGTCATGTTTGTGAACATGTGGATACCTGAACACAAAATTATTCAGGAAAAGTTATGAAAGACAAAAGTGTATTTTTGTAGGAAGCTACTAGGAATTATATAATTTCTATTTTATTGTATATATAGGTCATCAATATACATGTTTTAGATGAAATAATATAGATCCCAAAAAGAGAACATTGTACACTCTGTGTCCCACAAGGTTTTTCATTGTTCTCTACAGTAACAATCTAGATATGGAATCTTTATTAAATGAGTGGATGCACTGCTTGGTACCAAAAGAGATAACGGCAGTTCCCATACCAAGATCAACCCATAACCCCCCCATCCCTAAGCATGACATTTGTAACCAGACATAATACAATGAAAAATGCAGACTGATTGAAAGACAATTTTATTTCACCCTAAATATGCCACAGTTCATGTGTGAATGCTGACATTTGATTAGGAAATTAAAATTTGAATGCAACACCATTTACTTGCATTTTCGTGAAAGTTATTATGCATAATTTTTTCATCAATTTCTATTATTTCTAATAACTTTTTTATTTTGCTAAATGACACAAATAAAGCAGCTGGTATCAGTGAAGTACCAAATTTTGTTGTTGGAAATCAGTATGCAGCATTCTCATCAAGGGCATCACTAAGACTAGCCCTCAGCTTACTAAATTAATACAAAAAAACAAAATGAAATTGAGCATCAATTGATTTGTTTATTTATTTTTTATTTTTATTTCTGTGCAATGTGATGGTGTGTTGGGAGAATTTATAAGAAAGGAACAATCTTGTCTATTCAGTCTTTCATTACAAAGGTGAAGCTAAAAAGTACTTGAGTATAATCCGTGTTTGTGAGGGGAGGGTAGTTTACACCAGCCGAGGATCTGAAAGGTAAATATCTGTGATCATTTGAGTAAGGGATGGTCGCAGACTGCTATGGGCCCGATGGTAATTTTCTTTCTGAAGAGGGAATATTCTTCCATGTGTAAAATGAGCTGTTGGCAGCTGTATTCATTTTGTTTGTACTTATTTTGGCTATTTCAGCTTGCTATTTTGTCCACAAAGTGACTGTGAATATTCCTATTATAAAACAGGACTTCAAGGAACAGAAGGGGGGGCGAAGAGAAGGTGAAAACAGGCGTGAAGAAAAACATCAGGAAATATATTACAGTGAAAAAAATTCATATAAATTGATCAGGAAATCAATGATTCATCGAAGACTGAGAAAAGCCAATGAGTGAAAAAATAAATTGACTGAAATTATGCTGTATTTGCCATTTGCATGAGTACAGGTACATTGGAATTCTTTATTGTTCACACTTCCCATCATGCTCTCCTTTGAGAGAGACACAATCATAAATGCAGTTGAGAACTAAGCTCTGAGACGGAGCAAAGATCAGCCATTTATCCAGTGCCCCTGAAGCACTTTGGGGGAATAAGGAGCTTGCTCCAAGGGTCCAGCAAAGATGTGGCTATTCTGCCTAGGGATTCAATCCAATGACCTTCTGATCAAAGGCCTAACCCAGTGAGTCACACAAAACAAACACCTGTAAGTCAAGCGAAGGAAGGAGAAAGTGCCTGGCTCCTCCCAGTCCCGGTTTTGCCGAAAGGGAATCCCTTGGGTTTGCACTATGCCCTAGCTGAGGTGCATCCTTGGTCAGAGTAGGGCTGACTAAGAAAGACATGGAAGGTGGCAGGGATATCATGGCAGCAGGATCTATGAGAGAAAGCTCCACTGTGATAGCCTTCGTTGATGACGCTTGGTACCGAGCATCTCTCCATCAATCATCTTTGCTTGATCAATGTCCTTAAAATATTTTGCCTCAGTCAAGGGCAGAGGAACAGGGTGTCTCTCAACCCAGTCTGAACAATCTGTGCCATGCTATCAATCATAAAATGGTCATTAATATACCACATATAGACAGAAAGCCCATTCAAACTTCTAGATGCACCACATCTGATTTCAACGCAGGTGAATACAAATAAATAATGGTCGATATGGATCTTTGTATTCTGTAAATAACAATATATTGCCACTTGTTTGTTGCGAATGTGTTTCCCCGGTTTGTGGGAGGAGTGTGTGTCAGCTAGTGTCATCTTGAATCATTTACTATCTTATTTTTCCAATATTACCAATATGAATGGGTGCATACAAGTCAGTTTTTGGCATTGATAGAATGACATGCGTACGTACATGTAAATAATGGCCTGAGCTACTGTATATGTGTAAAGGCTTTGGAGAAAATGGTGATTCACAGGCTGAAAAGAATGGTGTCTGTGCCATGGATTGTTGCGATGGTCAGCAAGCTTCAGCTCCTTAAAGATCAAAGACATGAAGTTACAATACGAGAGTATGCTGCTCTGAATTAACGAATGAATTAACGAATGGGGTCCTTCCCCAAGTGGAGGAGTTTAAGTATCTTGGGGTCTTGTTCAGGAGTGGGGGAACAATGGAGCGGGAGATCGACAGGCGGATCGGTGCAGCGTCAGCAGTCATGCGGGCGCTGCATCGGTCTGTCATGGTGAAGAGAGAGCTGAGCCAAAAGGCGAAGGTCTCAATTTACCAGTCGATCTACGTTCCTACCCTCACCTATGGTTATGAGCTATGGGTAGTGACCGAAAGAACGAGATCGCGGGTACAAGCGGCTGAAATGAGTTTCCTCCGCAGGGTGGCTGGGCTCTCCCTTAGAGATAGGGTGAGGAGCTCGGTCAATCGGGAGGGACTCAGAGTAGAGCCGCTGCTCCTCCGCATCGAGAGGAGCCAGATGAGGTGGCTCGGGCATCTGATCAGGAGGTGGGGAGGTATTCCGGGCATGTCCCACTGGGAGGAGACCCCGGGGAAGACCCAGGACACGCTGGAGAGACTATGTCTCTCGGCTGGCCTGGGAACGCCTCGGGATCCCCCCAGAGGAGCTGCATGAAGTGGCCGGGGAGAGGGAACTCTGGGTCTCCCTGCTGTGACTGCTGCCCCCGCGACCCGACCCCGGATTAAGCGGGAGATGATGGATGGATGGATGGATGGATGGATGGATGGATGGATGGATTAACGAATGAATGAACGATTGCCAAGGTCCTTTTCCTAATTTTTCTGCTGTGCTTTCCATGAAATATATTCATGCTTTGTTACAGTATGTTCTTGACCTTTTAATCTAATATCCATTTGGTAAAAGAGCACATTAAAATGTAAACACAATACAACGTTAAACTAAGCCAATGAAAAGGAATCATAATTTTAAAAACGGAAGCGATTCTAAACCCTATTTAGCGGCACTTCAGCCCTGTGTCGCTGCCGTGGTTTCCCAGTCCGCCCGAAATAAACCCCGTTTTCCCGTAGTCACGGCTTCCTTCGCCTGCTTCCCCGTTGCGATCGCAACACCAGTAGGAAAAATGTTTAATAAATGATAGATGAAGTGTGATTTTTATTGTAAATCCAGAAAACTAGTTTTTCATTGTTCACTATATTCATATTAGCTTGTCCAAATTAACTGTAAGTAAAATAACATTTCTCTTGTCAAAGTTTTATCCTCATGCTCAGTCTTCATTTAAAGTTTGTTCACCTGATATAAGACAAGCATGTCTCTATGTATCTTTTGCATCAAGTTCCCAACCATTTGATAACCCCAGAGGAGCAAATATTTCACAAATCGTCAGATTACACACGATAAACAGGAAAATATCATCGGTATCTTAGCTTGTTTGCTAACTGCTTAGTTTTTTGCTCACTTTTACTTATTCTTCTTAGCTCCAGCGGCAGTAAGACTTGATGAGGGGGTGCAAGTGAATCAATCAGCACTAGATTTTTAGCTACTTCCATTTTTAGTCATTTCCATTTTTCTTTCAGGTCAGATCAGAACACCAAGATGGCAGACAGTTCACACACCTGTGGTGTGTCCATCCATCCATCACCATTTGTGATGAAGCTGTGAAGTCACACACGCCTGCCGCAGCTTCCCCTCCCTCCTCAGCTTCGTTGAGGTCCTCTTCACCTTCCTTCTCACCTCCCCTGGTTCCCTCCTCCGACATCCTCCTTACCTCCTCCGCCTGTCCTTCCGGCCACCTCCTCTCCCCCTATGAGGTCCCCTCCGGCTCTGATCTCACGGTCGCCTGCTGCCCCTCCGGCGTCCACCTCTCACCCGCTGGGGTTCCCTCCGGCTCCCCCTTGTCCCCCGTCCTTTACTTTCCAACCTCCTCTGTCTGCTCCTCATCCCTCTGTTTTGCCTTTGTTTGCTACTGGTTCCTTTAGTTCCTTCGATAGGCGTTTCCCCGGTGTCTTATTTATTGATGCCCCTGTGCTTGTCTGCGTTCTCTGTGGTGTGTCAGTGGTTGTCCTGCTTCCTGTCCCTGTTCTGTGTGTCCGTCCTGTTTTTGGTACCCTGTTAATGGTCTTGTTTTGTTTTCCAGCTTTCCTGTCCCCGGTCCCATCTTTTCGTTCGCTTGAGGCAGGCCCAGAGTGCACGGGGGGGGGTTCTGTCATGACCTGCTTGTTTGATCCTCCTGGGTGCCACTCCCCCTCATTAACCTCGTGTGAATTCCTGATTGTTATCAGCTGTTTCCTGTTATTTTGATTTGTTCTGTGTATTTCAGTCCGCGTTCCAGTACGTTTCCCTCGGTCTGTCATTGAAGTATAACTTTTGTAGTCCTGCCTATCGTTGCCTTTCCATCTCCCTGCTCCCTTTGTTAATTAAATCCCGTGTTCCCCAGTCCTACGCCTCCATCTCCTGCTTCTCCTTTCCGCGCACCGCTACCAATCGTGACAGGTGGGCTGCATGGGTAGAAGTCCAGCCACCGGATGCTCGCCTTCAGGGACACGAATCTGCTGACTGCCCACCGGGCCAGATTCCAGGGTGAGGTCTGTGTGTACAGATGGACTTTCTGTTCTTCAATAACAATAATGATAATAATAACAATAACATATATATATACATATGTAATAAAAATTTTATGAAAAATCAAAAACATTAAAAAACCTAATTAAGATACAAGTACATTTACAAAGGGTGAGCGATAAAAGAGTCTTTTAAACTAAACTTTTAAATGCTGCCAAGTCAGTTGATCTACTGCTTGGAGGTAAGCTGTTCCCAAGTCTAGGAGCCATTCCAGAAAATGATTATAACCCTTGCATTTAAGTCTTTTGGACTTTGGAACGGCAACTAAACACTGGTCGAATGATCTTAAAAGAATAGCTGTTTTATAGGGTGCTAGCAATTCGATACATACCTAAGTTTGTGACGTTCTGGAGAGTCCCGGTAGGAGAAGGTCCCACGTGATTCATGGTAAAGGTCACGGAATGTTCTTCAGCAGACACGCAGCCACTTTTGCAAACAGGCTTGTTTTATGAACAGTGAGAGTTTCCACACCCTTCCATGCACTGAAGCACCTGCTGGTAACAAAGTACAGTATTGCTCCAGTTAATTTTTGTATTTTTTATTTATTTTTTGCTGTCTTTATTGTACTGAGGAGTTTACAGAGTTAACAGTATCTTGTTACTGATAAACTGTATCACATGCAACTTTAGTAACATTCCACTTCATTGAATTAATATTTCTCCCTATGATCCTATTCATAAACTGTTCTCCTGATCTGTTTTGCTAGTTTCAGATTTTGCTTGTATATGGCTAATAACTGCATGGTTGCAAATTTACCGTACCTCTGTAGGTGTTGTTTCATGTGCTGTAGAGGTTTCCACTTCTCTAGTTCAGCAATTAACTAGCAATTAACCATAATAATGATCAGGGCGATTAGTTTCCAATTGTGTATTCTGATCAGCAATGTGCACTCTCACCTGAGGTGGAGTTCGGGTTTTCTGTGAGAATGAAAACAAGCCTTGCTTGAAAAGGTTGCAAGTCGTGCATTTTTCCGTTGTAAGGTGTGGTGACCATGTGCTTATGTTGCTGAGGTGTTCTTTTCGGTTCCTACAATGTCCTCCCCACTGGAGTACAGTCTGGGGGCTGTTTTTTTATTCTCCTCCTCTCTCCTCATGTAATTCTATTTTTTTTTCTGTTTGCCTCTGTCTTCCTGACCTGTCTACCACCTATAATATGGTCGGGTTGATGGCCAGTTTTTTCGCGGGTATTTGTGTACTAGTGACATGGCGTATTGCAACAGCAATAAAGGGTTTCATCAATCAATCATCAATCAATCAATCAATCAATCAATTTTTTGGTTCCACGGCAGCGGGATTTCACTAAATCTTGGTGCTGAAGTAAAAAAAGGAATCAAGTGTCAAGCAGTAGTGTGTCTATTTTTATAACAAAGGAGATTGACATGGACGAGAATCGTGCTGTAGCAGTTAATGGAGCTCGGAGCTGACACTTTCCAAAAGCACGCGGGAGCCTAGACTTGATTTCCACTTCTGCAACCTATGTTTGTTTGCTCAGGTTAACACTTTTCTGTGTTGGCAGTGAGTCAATATTCTCAATCAATATTTCTGTGGGTGAGCATTGTAATTCACTCTAAATTTTCAGTAAATAATCCCCAGGGAAAATTATCTGAAGCCTCAACTAATGCCAGAATCTATTATTGGCTGATGACACGCAGCCTCAGAAAAAGAAGGCAAAAAAAACTGGCAGCTTGCTAGGGTCAAAAGTCATAAAGCTTTTAGCTTGCTGAAGTCAAGAAATCACAAGGTGAGGCCGACGTTACCCATGAGAGCGTTTATAGAGCTTGCACCCAGTCAGGGCACTGCAAGTCAATATGTGAGCCAATGAGTACATTTGATGTAGAGAGAAGGAACCACACAGAAAACGGGGGTGGGGTGCAGAAGTAAGAAAACTTTCCCTGCTACTTTGCACGTGTGCCTCTCTCTCTGCCCTTTTGTTTAAATCAGCTTAATAGCCATGCCACATCGGTCCTCCCTGTGACCAATGGCACAGCCTGTCACAGCCTCACTTTTTTTACTCACACCTCTCTCTTGCCTTTCCTTTACACCCTCTGGAGATGCAGAAAATCAATTACCAATCCAAGCCAGAAAAATATTTTAAATCAATTAATGTAGGAAAATAACTTAGTTAATTACGGTGGCACACACTTCTGATTAAGGAATAAAAGTAAGGACTGAATATAGCTGCAGCTGTTCCTGTTAATTAAAGCATAATTATTTTTACAAAATCAATTTCATGCTGCCTGCATTTTTTCATAATAAGAATATACTCTTTAGCACATTGAGAGTCATGTGCATGTGTTATTTGCATTTAGATCATCAATTTTAAAAGTATTACTAAGTTTAATTTCATAGTGCAGAGTCACGAAAAAAGGAGCCTAACACATGGACACTTCAGAGCCAGTGGTCGGTCCCTTTCTTCTCAGCTACATACCCTCGTTCTTTCGGTGCCAGTAGCAGCCATGACCAGCGCCCTGCAACTTCACTGTAAAACAAGCACTGACCAGTATAAGCTTTGTTTTGTCATATTACGCAGCATTAAGAAAGTTAACACACTCGTGATTACTATTGATCCACTGGAGTAACTTATGTTCTTGAAATGGGAAACCACAGCATTCTGCTTAACCCCCCTCCTGTGGTCACTGGACATCAAATTTGAGCAGAAAAATGTCAATGTCCGCTTTCGTTATATCAGAACAGATGGTTTATTCAAAACCAATCAGCTGAAATAACTGCCAAAATAAAAGTTCCGAAAAATGTTTTACAGTGTTTATACATTATTTATACAGCTTATCTAATTAGGATATTAAATGCATAAATTTGAGGAAAAAAAAGTAACAGGGAGGGTGCTCAGACTTAAGGGTGTTAAGTCTGGTATAATTAACACCTGCTAGGTGACAGAACGTACACCTTCTGATGTTTTGCATATGCATTAGAAAGCCATCAGCATATGATTGTTGTATCAGGACTTTAACTCAAAATAAGAGCTTATTATTAATCATTTAAATTAAATCATGATATATAACACACTGTTTAGATTAAACAACCTTTGTTTCTCCACAGAAAAAAAATCAGTAGCGCTTTCCCTGTATGATGTGTATAAGAATCTACGAACGTGTTCTTAACACATTATAATGCATTCATAGAGCATTACAAACATGGCTATAAATATTTATAAAAAGGCATAGCACATTATAGCCATGTTAATTATGCATTATGAATTCCTTATGAAGCTCTCATCTACAATGCACTATAGATACCTTTATAATGCAGTACGAAGTATCCGTAATTCTTATACTGACCATAATAATGCATTTGAAGGTATATATAGTACATTATAGATAAGAGCTTCATTGGAGCTCATAAAGTATTATAATCAACATTATAATGCTTTATAACTATCAATAAAATATGCTGCAATACATTAATAATTCTTATACAAACCGTTATAATGCATTATGAAGGTATCTATAGCGCATTATAGACAACAGCTTTAAGTAAAGTATTGCCTAAAAATCGACTTGATGGGCTGGCATCCCAACTGGGGTGTCCTCTGCCTCATGCTTTGTACCTCCTGGGATGGAAACCCTGTAATTTCTGTACACACTTTTCCCAATTACAAAATATTCACAACTTTCCAAAATACTAATGATGTTGAGATGTTCAACACCTTCTGTTACTTTGCATTAGGGAATAGCCGGGCGTGTCTCTGTGCTTTCCTCGTGCAAAATTATTCAGTAACAGCACAGTACAGCTAAGCTATAGGCAGGAGGAAGTCAGACTGGTGTCCCAGTAACATGGATTAACAGACCAGTTTGTAAGGGCTGGTTAATGTTCATGTTGAGTCAGGTCATGCATGGAAAGCAGAATATCTGGTTAACTAGGCTGTTGCTAGGCTGGGGCACCGAGAGATTTTTGGAAGAACTCAGCTGGGAAGAGCAGCGGAGGTCACATTTGACTGTGCAGTTTGGTTGGGGTCTACAGGTGACCAGGTCCTGCACAGGCTGGTGGAGGTCATGGAGATTTGCAGAGTAAAGGCAAACAAAAACCACCAACTCCCTCACGTACAGCAGTTTCATTTTTCCAGGCAAGGAGGGCTGCACAGGGCAGCATGTTGAGGGAATTGGGAACAATGCTGGCTCCAGGAAATGACTGGAAAATAAGAGCAGTCCTTAGTCAGCAGATATGCATCCCTGAACTCATCACCACCTGAAAACTGGGAAATGGTCTGCAACAAATAAGATAAGTTGCAATTATGAAGCTAACCATCACATTAACCCCCAAAGGATGAGAGGAAGAGCAGAGCTGGTAGCTGGGAGAGGGGGTGAGTGGACAAAGCTTTGTAGAAACATCTACTTAGTATATAAGATAGTAGGTAATAGGAGGATAGTGGTAGGGGTGCGTGGAGGTTTCTGATATTTTAAGGATTTTTCCTCAGAGTAAGAGTAAGTCCAGACGGTAATTGAGGAAACACTTGCTGAGGTGAGGAAGGAAGAGCACAAAAAGAAAAGGTCCTTTATCAGCAAGAGGGGTGGCAGGGGAGACCACTGCCCAGCTGCAGGAGAGGAATCTGGAGGCTGAAGCATCCGTGAGGGGCAGCGATAGGCAGAAACTCCAAGAAGATGTGAGCCTTACCTGTGCATTCAGCCACGGGAATAATCTGCATGCAGACAGCTGCATTACAAATAAACGCAGCAGACCTGCACACAATGTGCCCTAACGTTATTATATTCCCAGTTTTACACAGGGAGTTACGCAATAGCTATGGTCCCCTGGTCAAACATTAAAATATTTAGGAAATTAAAAAAATGACTTAATAATCCCTAAGCACATCACAGTCGCGGAGACTGTAAATATTTACATTTAGGTGCTATGCTTATAGAAGCTGGTGATGAATGACATTTTATTTTTAATTCTGATAGACTGTCAAAAATGTAAGCAGAGCATTACATGTTTTTCCCCGTTAAACCTCACAGCATCCCCCCCCTCTCAGAAGAGCTTCTCTGGGGGTCCAGCAATGATGGGCAGGTTAGGGTATAAGCCATCAGAGCCACAAACGTACCGGGGTATATTACTCGCTAGAAAGCCGATGCAATCTGCTGATCTGTGTATTGGGTTACAGATCTCAGGCTTCGCCAAAGTTTGTGTCAAAGTGCTCAGCCAGAAGCGGCGGATGGCCTGCTGGTCAATGTCAATATGTTCTTCCCAGCACAACTTCAATACGTAAGTGGATGCTGAATATATGCACTGAAATGCACAGTGGCCAATATTATGCGCAAGTTTAATCGATACAGCAGTTGGCTGGCTAGCGGTGAGCTGGGGGGGGCTGCCAAATAGGCTGCTCCAAGTCTTGGGGCAACATGATTTGCAATTAAAGGACTTTATTTAACAAACAGTATGAAAAACACAAGCAAAGCCCTTTAAGAAAACAAGCACAGAAGTCCTGCAGCTTCCCCCAAAGGTCCCTCTCTTCTCTGATCTCTTGGTTTTAGGCAGTTGGACCATTTTAACATGCCCAGATAATGGGACCAGCTGGCCATTATTATCTGAGGAGTGACTCACTTGGGGCTGGGCCTACTGAATGTCATAAGATCACCCGTCGCCAACTTACACTAATGTCATCTGTGTAAAATCCACAGAAATAACAGCTGAAAGGGACCATTCCAGTATTAAAAATGATAGCCAGTGGTTTAATGCCAGAACATTTGCATGCAAGTGAATCCACAACAGTGAATGTGTCTTGAAAGCTTGGCTCTGTATTGTTTTCACCCAAAGAAGTTTTTTAACGCAAAAAAACTATGAAAAATATAATCACATATAACAGATTAAACATTGGCCTTTTCCATTAAACTCTAACCATGCATTTATCATTATGGTAGTATGGTTAACATTGCCTGTTAACTGTATTATACCTGTATAAGATAAATGGGTATTAATTGCCTAAAAAAATAACACTTGCCCATTTATGTCTGGAACTTTGGTTTATTACTTTCATTATTATTTTATTGCTTAACGCGAGTATTTATCCACAGCAACTTGCCATTTCAGTGAGCTTTATGAAAACATTGGCCTGTTAGACTCTGATTTATGCTATTCACATTTTATATTATCTTATTCCTAAATAAGGCAAAAGGTGCACTGGAAATTATATGACTGTAACTGATTGAACAAGCATAGCTATAGTCAGTGTTCAGTTACCAAATCCACAGCAGATGCTGGGCTTCCAGTTCTGCCCAGTGTATCACCCAACCTTAGAAATAATGTTTAAAACACAAAACCAGTTAACAGAAAGAACCTGAGCAATTTCTAATAAATATTAGCAGATGTGTTGAGGCTCTCTGCCATTTTCTGTGGTATTTCCTCTAAACACTGATGGAACAAAAAGGATTATGCTCAAGACTAGACTAATGTTCAGTATCCATACAAGTTAGACCTAAACATAAATATTAACAAACACCTACAGTACTGCACAAAAGTCTCAGGCAAAGGAAATGTTTTTAACTATCTATCTGGACCTATGTATCTGGGTGGTAAGTATTCAGAATAAAAATGTCAATTTAGTATTAGAATATATGCAAATTAAGAGTAACAATGAAAACTAACAATTCCAATACCCCAGGTCTCTGAAATGTTGCTGATGTCTTGTTGGATAGCTAGAGGAGCATCGCATCCCAAAGCTCTCCTCGGCGGCACATCAGCCATTCCATGTATCTGTTGAATTCTACCACTAGCTCACATTACCTGCTTACTTAATTAATTAAGCTAGTTTTCAAAAGTCAATGAGGTATAGCCATACCACTAGTGGCTGGGTCAGATGGGTGTATTGGATGGTTGATGCAAATACTGGGGTGATATTTGAGTGGTTTTGATGTGGTTACTTTAACGCACATTGACAGACATAATATAATATTATTACACCAACAGGAAGATCATTTAAACATTATCTTTGCCCAGGGAGGACAAGCATGTCTGTAACAGGTGACCTGGATTCTGGGCTCAATGGGCCACACTGCCTCCTCCATACTTGGCAGTGGGATCACACACAAGACCTCCTGTCCTCAACCATCTTTGCATCTCACTGCAGTTGTGCCAAAACACTGCAAATTTTGACTCATTAGTCCTTAAGAACGACTTTCGCTATTGTTACAGGCACGAGTCCAGGGTTTAAACCATAGACAAATATGATTTCAAGCAGGCGCAACTCAAAATAATAATAATTATTATAATGATATTTGTGCGATGTGACAGTGACACTTAACACACTCAAATTGAAAGAATATGCATGTAAGCATCGTGCTCATTGCAGTACCATGAATCTGTCTAGAAGCTTTCAGCTTTCTCCCCTTTGCTGCTAAGACAGTGTAGGGAGCCGCCCACTGGCCCAATGGCGGAATCCAATGGCGCAGCCGAAGGCTGTGAATGCGTGTTGGTCCTTCCAAGCGCTCCTGGGAATTACTTACCCTTTTTAATATACAAAATATTCTTTTAGACACATATCTGACTCCATTTTATTAATAACCTTATTTAAATATATTGTAGTCATGACGTTTATGTTGTTTGGATTACTTCGAGACTCTCCTTTAGATTACCAACTCTAGTTTACCCCTGATGAAGGAGCCCGCCAGATTCGCCTCGGCCGACAGGGCGATCCGTGGGCTTGTTCCACAGGGTTTGTCTTAGAGGTACGGAAACCACCACCATTTAAGACAATATCAGCCTCTGATTATTTGGGTCCCTCGACCTATATAATTCCCCAAAGGCTCAGTGTCTGCCAATTACTGAGCATGTGGGTGCCTCGGAGATTAAGTCGATGTTTACCCGAACCACACGTACGTCCACCTCAGAGGCTCAGCCGGGGGCAGCCCATATCATAACATGTGTCAACCTCAGCGGCTGTGACGGCGCACCTTTTGTTGCGGTAGTTTGTACGAGGTTTTACTTTGGGCTCGTCTCAGGGACTCCGCCGATGCCGCCCATTGTCTTACCATGTGAGCGTCTCAGGGACTATGCCCGGTGCCTAGGAACATAGTGTGTACGCCCCTCAGAGGGTAGACCGGTACCTTTCATCAGCATGTGTTGACCTCAGAGGTTAAGTCGGCCCGTAACTGAGCGTGTGCGAACTCCAGAGGTGCGGTTTTGGTATCCACCTAACTTAACTTGGGCAGTCGAGTTTGGGACCCGGATAAAGGGGATTTAACCCAGAGGCTGCAAGATAGTATTTACCACTTTAGTCCTAATCAGGATAGAAGCCCAATCTGGAAAGTTTATAAGGAAGTTAGCAAATCAGACAGTCATGAAGTAATCAAGACAACATTTATTAAACATATTACAATATATAATTATTGACATGTGGCCACATACTTGTAAATACATTTGGACAAATACAATATTAAACAATCACATTCCTCAGCTGAGAGTGCACAAAGTTCTGCGGAAAGTATCTGACTACAGATGGACTTTCACGCAGTTCTCTGTGGGAGCTCTGATTACAGAGTAACTCCCCGAATCCTTCTGAGGCCCTTCCTTAAGTATCCAAACCAGGTGATGGCATGTCTCTGAAGACTGACCAATTTCGGTCAATGGTTAATTTTAGGGGCATTGTTGACCTTGGTTCTCAAGTCCCCAGCCAATCAGATCACTTTAGGGGGTGGTCGTAATTCCCTTGTTCTGCCATGTGAGAGGCTCTCTCAGTTTGGTGGGTTTAGCCGAAGTTTCTATAGTTCTCTTAGGGAAAACCATACTGCCTTAAATCTGAGTGTATAACACTCGCCGTCTCATGCCTATTCAAACGAGACCAAACATGCGTGTATTTGTCCCTAACATCTATGTGTGGTGAGTTATCCTATTTCTAGTGGAAAAGGTGTCTGTGTCTGGGGATTGACAGCTGTTGTTCTATGGATTGACTGTGGAACTCCGGCCACTCCAGGGGGTGAAAGGTCTTGCTTTTTCTGTATTGCTCCAGTTATTCTCAGGAGCCGGCAGGGCTTTGCCTTCCTTAAAAGGGATGGTTTGATGCGTGGAGTCCAATCTTGCCTGGGCCAGTGGATCCTTTTCTTGGAGCTCTGAGATGGACTGATGCAGGCTGATCAGAGTTGGGGCCTGCAGGACCTATAAGTTTTATGTCCTTACAACAGTAATAATGATATTGGACAAGGGTGGGTATTTTAATCTGAAAGTCTTACACTGATGGAACTGGTGATGCAATGAAAAAAGGCAATGACAGACAAATGTTTGGTGATAGAAATGGAGTGGCTGTGTACAATCCAATCAAACTGATCTGAACACTGTAGGAGGTCTAAGAATATCTAGGGCGGGCTGGGGGGGGGCTCGCTGGACAGTGCTGTGGGTGTTTCAGTTATGAAACAAAGAATGCCTGGGGGAGGCAGAACATTAATTAGTTCAGTAAATACTCCCCAGATTAAATAAAAATCCTGCCATCCATATTGGATTGTCAGAGCTACAGCATTAAATGAAAAATGGTGCTTTTATTCACTGTGTGCACAGTTGTCTATGCGTGAGTTTGGTTCCTAAGAAAATAGACATAACAGGTAAGGTATGTGTTGGCTGTAAAACAGCCATCCTTTATAGAGTACTTTCACATAATGATAGGAAATCAGTTTGGCCTTCCTGAAACTAAAATGTGAAGCATATTTCTGTTCCCTAAGTGTTCTTCAGGCATTTAAGTTAGTCTCCTGCATATTTAGGAGCAAGGAACCACCATCCATCGTGCCCGAAAACAATGACACATGGTAAGGAAACCACCCCCATCCACCCATCTCTTGAGAACTAACAATTAATTGCATCACCTTAATTTTAAACTCAAGCTATTACTCACTTCATGGCATAATTTTAATTTCTCTCCACCATTTTTGTGGTAATTAATTAAGAGAGCAGGTGTATCCGTCACGGAACTGCCTGGACGGTAGCTTATGTGAGCTGAGGGCAGAGCGGTAGGCAAACAGGGAGCAGAGAAAGGAGCAAATTAAAGGGAAAAGGATGAAACGCTGAGGTTGTACACCACACTTACCATGTATCATCAAGCCATTATTCCATTACTAAATTAAAGGAGCACACAGGCTATGCCATACATCAGCGCAGCTCTTATGGAAAGCAGCGGGCTCACAACATCCTGTGACAAAGCAAGTCATTCTGGGAGTTATTCCCTATTCATAGCCAGTAAATGTAACAAGTCAGAAAAAAAGAAAACCAGGAACAAATTAGAAAAAATGTGGAGGGCTCAGCACAAGCAAAAGAAACATTAGCAGTTCGCTAAGGAAAAAGGGGTTGTGTCATGATGTTTCGGTGGACTCGTGCATCAGAGTTTGCTGGACAGAAACAGGACACACATATTTAAAGAAATGACAAGGGTTAAAACATTAGCAACAATCATTTATAAAACACTGTTTAATTTCTTATTGTGAGTGAATCAATTCATTTTTAGCTAATAGCTACTACAGTAATTTGTTTTTTAACTTTAGAGGATGGAGAAAGCTAGTTAGTCCTATTTCAAGTTTAGAAAAGGGCTTCAGTTTTAGGGGATAAAGACAGGCTTGTAGAGGGAGAAAGGGGAGCAGGCATGTGTGAAGGATAGGTAACTAGGCTTTAGAAGGGGGGAAAATCAGGGCTTTAGTTAAGTATAGTGAAGGCTGTTCTTGGTAAGGGCAGGAACTGGGAATCCGGAGTGGTTTTGTGGCTGAAGTGTTCTGGGAATGTCACTATGTTTGCTGTCATCCTGCCACAGGAAGCCCATCTCCGGCTCAGGGGCCCCCAGAGCCACACTCCCCGGGAGCCATTTGAAGCCTCTCCACGTGGCAAGCCCAGCGCTCCCGGAGCACAGGGACCGGCTGTTCTGGAAGCTGCCGACGTGGTGAAGCTCTGCAATCTTGATAAATGAAGCTCCTGTCCGTCTGCTTGCCAGAGGGAAATGGAGAGGAGTGAGTGGAGCCAGAGGGGGTGTGGGAGAATGGGTGTGTGGGGGGGGGGGGGCGACAGCAGGGTTGCAGTCAGGGGTGAGCGACTGCACGCTGGGAAGCACTTTTTGCATCTTTGAAACTTCATAACAAAGGAAAGGAGATACTGTACAGTCATTAGTGTGACAGGCCTGGTAATTAGGACCCAGCAGACAATCACCTGTTAATTTCTGACTGGTAATAATGTCTGAAGCAAAGGACTGAGGACTGATTTCATTTCTTTTTCCTAATGCTCTCATCCTAGAAAAAGGCAACACATATATAACTGAACTGACTTGTTATATAATATTTATTTAAACATTCTAATTCACTCATCATTGTCACTCATCTCATGGTGGATCTAATCTGTGAAATATCTGCATAGAATAACTACAGATTATCTGCAGATTGTCTATAATTTTATAATACTGGATTGGTATTGTGCCATTGTATACATGCGAGTTGCCAGATTTGTTATCGGTGCTCACATAATATTGTGGTTATAAGGGTGATGTACGGATGCACTGCACTCCCTTCTCACAGGACACAACGACTGAAGCAAGAGGCGAATTCCATGTTTTATTTTGTTTTATTATTTTTATTTGCGGAAAAATAAAAGAGCGACTTAAGTGGTGCTGCACATACTTGTTGGACTGAATTGAATAAATTCATATAATTTTTTGCAGGCAGTTAATTTGCATTGGATAGTGTCGCCGGTTTTAGCCAAGTTCACCCCTCTTACTCCTGCAAAAATGTATCTTTCATTATATACTGGCGGCAGCAAGCTTGTGAGTCAGTCTAGTTACCATAGTAACACAAATCATATTTAGAAACCTTCCAACAGGTTGTTAGGGAATCGCTGCAGCAATGCGTAAAAGCCCCGAATAGGCGTGGCTGCACTCTGCTTGTGTGACTCTGACTGAGCATGTTCCAGCCAAAGCACCAGTGTGCACGTGTGTGCCTTGTGTGCACGTGTGTGTGAATGTTTAGTGAAGCAGGCTTCCATACCGCACTTTCCACCTTTAATAGTTATGTTCAAGGTTGTGACACACAAAACATTCAGACAGAGCCAGTCATGAAGAGCAATAGCTTAGGAGAGAGTTTGATATTGGGAGGAGCTGAAATTAATAATATAAAGGAAAAATATAAAGGTGTATTTATTGGGGGACAAATGAAGCAAAATTAAATTTTGGGGGGGTACATGCTCAATACCGATGCCCCTGATAAAGCTAATTAACCATGAAAATGAGTGTGTGTGTGTGTGTGCGTGTGTGTGTGTGTGTGTGTGTGTGTGTGTACAGTCCAGGCAGTCCTGAGTTACGAGGTCTTTAAATCGAGAGTGTAGGCAAATCTTCAGTGATAACGGCAAAGTGATTTGACTTAAAATGGCAGAGTGTTTCCTTGAACCTACAAACCACTGAAGCCATGCAATATTCTAATGAGAATTACAGAGTCGTGCGTGCATTTGTTATTAAGCACCATTGTATTTAACAAAATTTTTAATATGATAGGCTTTATTATATTCTGTTGTTAAGTATGAGTTGTCCGTAAGTTTGACATTCTAAACACGGAGACTCATTGTATACATTTCATTGTTGATATACTGCTCATTGTTAAACACTTGTCATCATCAATACTGTATTCATATTCTAAGTAGAGGCATGTGAGCTCTCTGCATGCCTTTGGCAAGATGTATTTTCCACCACCCATGATGCACCTGGTGTGGCAGGTGCGAGGAGCAGTCTGCTCCACCCTTAGGGAGCACCCAGCCATCTCCTCCAGGTATAGGAGTCGCTTGCATTTCTATGTCAGCAGTCAGCCCCGTGTGAAAGGTGTGCCGCACCATGGGCAGTAAAGCGTAGATTTACGGAGGCATTCGAGGGCTGCTTCCGTGTCCCCTGACTCTTAATCAGAAGGTGCACAGAAGGTGCTCAAAAAAGGGAAGGAATCACTATGAAATGCTAGAGATTTCCTAACACTAACCAGATGGCAAAAATAAATTAATTCACAGCAGGTTCGCAAAGAATGAATTCCCTCATTGCTTTGTTACTAAATTCTGCTAATTGATTTCCAATGTTTTTTTAATTCCTCTAGACAGTTCCCTATAAACAATGATTATTCTTGTGGTAAGAAATGCCAAATATGTATTATATGAAATATATTACCCTTTATGCAATATGTTGTCATTATATATTATTCACAACTGTTGGCTTGTAGAATTCCCGCAACTTCGCTTGTGAAACCACAGAGTTAAGTGGCTCCTTTTAAAAAAATCAGTGGAAATGCTAAAAGGGATCAGATGCTAAAGACGAGCACATGCTAATGTGCATTTTGAAGAATGAGGGTCCAGCATTTTCTTGCTGAGCACGGCAGCTTCGAACAGAAGGTGCTCTGTGTACTGGAAACATGAATGTGCAGCTCTCCCTGTTAAGGGCAGCTGCCATAAACAGGCTGTCCCCATAAATCACAAACACAGCAAGGTATCAGTTCTTCATTGGCACTATATGTGTCCCCTGTTTGTTAGCATGCATATGTTAGCGTGTTCCCAGGTATGTCTATGCAAACAGACAGGAGCATTAACACATGTGTAACACACGGCTAACAGAATGATGGCAGGAGCGGTCTCATGTGATGCACTAATATGTAACGCCAAATCCAGGACACGGGGGGGGGGTGCATGTGACATTTTCCCCGGAGCACTTAATTAAGATTCAACATGAGGGGATTAGTTGGTTTTGTAGACTGTGGATGAAAATAAAGATTCCGCTGACAAATTGGTGCCGCATCACACACAGTAAGATGGCAGTGTAACTGTTGCCTGTTCTAGATGAGTGATGCACTATGCATCTCCCATTCACTTAATAAAGGTCCCACACTGGACAGAATGTGGAAAAGTCTGTCAGACACTGATCCTACTGCATTTGCTCTTCTTGTCCAAGAAGGAAATGAATAACAAAAATGTAACAGTACAACGTGTATAATTACCACTTTCCCATTTTAATTTTCTTCAATAAATGTCTGGTTCCTTGGGATACAGTTGCAGAGATACATTGCCCTCATGTGCAATGCTATATAAAATCACCAGGCAAAATCCATTAATGTAATATATTAAATCCAGTTAAATAAAACACAAGAATGTAATAAAGAAAACAATGTAATTTGCCTGCGATTTCAAAGGACTTCAGAGTTGTTGTTACAATAATTCCCAGCACTATATTTTCTAGGAATTTACTTTTTATTCAACACAGAATTTATTGCGATCTGCTTTATTAATTCCCTTCCAGTTTCTTTATGAAACTTGTAACACCTATATAATTTTCTAGCTGTAACTATGATTGCCCAAATTCATTGTCTATATTCTTTCTTGACAGGATGAACTATATAGCTTTCTTTACAGTTTCCTGCTTGCTGGGTCCTGCCTCCTCTGCACCATCTGCCTTGGCATTCTCCATTCCCACCCTTCTTCATCTAGCCCTTAGGATCCTTCATCCTAGTCTTCTCTCAAGAACATGGAACCTCGTGTCTCCTTGTTCCCTTCAACCTCCTTGTAAGATTCCTACTAGTTATACACCGAAGCTATATACCTCAGCTGTACACCAAGACCATACACCAAAGGTATATACTATACAGTACTAAAGCTACTGTATGTCTTGGCTGCTGTTCAGCGCCCTGAGGCTCCACGGATGGGGAAAGACAGTTGTTATAAGTGGAAAACGAGAGCTTTAGTGCAGAGAGGGGATTCAGTAATAAGGAGGGGCTTCCAGTGAATGAACACAGAAAGCTGTAATTCTGTAATAAGCATAAAACTGTTTTGATTATGTTAACAAATGTTACCATTAACAATCTATTTATCATTTTTTATATAATCCTTAGACTTTATTGCCAGGATATAACATTTTACCCATGTTCCGGCTTTTTCACGCTTTATTTTGTAATTAGTCCTTTATGCATACATACCTGAACTGAATTATGTTTTGTTAAATATACCTTATATTTTCTATGGATGGGCAATATTGTCAAAATTGTGTGCATTGATTGTTGTGGATTACATAATACAAAAACATTATAATGTGTTTCGTAATTTAATTTTAAGTACAGTAACAAATCTGGGCACACACTGTAAAATAGAACAACGATCAATGATAAGCAATCATTCTCCTTTAAAAATTTAATATTTTAAACAGCATTCAACCATGTAAGTTGATCTCTGGGGGGGGGGGGCATACACACCTTAATATGTGTAGTGAGTCTGACAGCAATTAAGATAAAAAAAAACTGTAGCTGTAATACATTGACATAGCAGACTAAATAGCCATAAAATCACGTGTGTAGATGGTATGTGACACATAGAGGAATATTCAGTGCTTTATATACTATAATATTCCTTATGATATATTGTTTTCTTCATTTGGTTTGTGTCTAAGAAATAATAAGCAGTTTAAATGTACAACAGTATTGATCTACTTTTATAAAATCCATACTAGATACTTTCCCTGCGATGGGTTGGAGGGCCGTCCTGTGCTGTTCCCTGCCTTGCGCCCGTAGCCTCCAGAATCGACTTCGGACCCCCCGAGACCCTAAGCAGTGTAAACGGTTTCAGAAGATGGATGGATGAATAGATACTTCGCAGTTAGGTCTTAAATTACCTTACTGTTAATCTTATCTAATATAAGGACAGCCTAGCAACTCGTTAAACTTGATTATGACTAATAATCTGTTAACGTCAATGAAAATGATGTGGCATAATACAGGAAACTAGCTATATATAATCGTATGTTCAAACTCAACAAGCCTTAAGCAATAAATGAATTACAAAGAGGCATTTACACACGTGGGGATTAAGCAGTCACGATGATGGATGGATGGATGGATGGATGGATGGATGGATGGATGGATGGATGGATGGATGGATGGATGGATGGATGGATGGATGGATGGATGGATGGATGGATGCATTTACACACATAAAATTAGAAATGCCACAAAATCTGAAAACAAAAATGCTTTTGTTGGTTCCCTGTTTCCTTAATAACTACCAATAAATTATATTGCATTTTTAATAAGACTGCAAGCATCTAGCATTTCTTGCATTTGTCTTACATTAAAAAACACCCTCAGATGTCATGTAAATGTATATAAACACTGTGTTTGCGGTGTAGGTCAGTCTGCACTAGAGACATCTGTTGCTGCCGGGTAGATGAAAATGACATAAGGAGAATAAATGATCCCTTTCCCAGTGTCTTTCGTAAGGGTTTAATCTAGAGAGGCCTGGAATGACCTGGCCAAATGTGGTCAAACTTGGCAGGCCAGTGCAAGAGCGTTTTAGAGCCCCTCTCCAAACCACCTACACCATAGCTCTCGAAGCTCTGGATGAAAGCCATAATGCTAACTGAAGTGAGTCTGTTTAAGGCACTGCTGTGTCATCTTTATTCATCGGTATACTTATCTCAGTGGTCCTTTGTTTGGCTAAGCACTCAAGCATCCTTTTATTGCATCCCCATTGATGGGTTTTGCCAAACTCAACTGCATGTATGCAGGAATCCTGCATGAGCCACATGCGGCAGTGACATAAAGTAGTGTAAAACACACGGCAACAACCAAAAGAGTTCACCATCTGAGTTATGCAGTCAAAGAGTCACAGAGGCACACACGAACAGAAGCAGCCTTAATGGATATAGATTACTGTGGTGGCAAGGCAGCTCACCCTCACTATCCTACACCGTATCTCCAACCATGAGCGCTGGTGCCAGACTGCATGGACCGTCGCAAACGTGATGAAAACGCAGTTCACGAGATGGGAAGGGCTGCGTACAAGTAATTACTCGCCACGGCGCTTATAAAACCCCCTAACCCGGTGAAAACAAACTTTACAGCTCCGCGTCATAAGGCGAGATAAGAAAACAGTGAATCCGCAGAGGGTCGTTTGTCATGTTTCACTTTTAATTACTAGCGCATCCCGGTCGCTGCCCTCCCCGCATTTCTACGGCGCGCCGTGTGAGATGTGTAGCTCATTAGTTTGCACGCCGCGCGGCCCCCTGTCAGCCTGTCCTTCACATCTCACTGCACCACTAAGAAGCCATTTACACCGCTGCTCTCCATATGGTTTGATTACTATTCCACAACAGTCACTGACGCTCATAAAAACACTGGACTGTCAGCTTTTTAAAAATGGCATTATCCAGCTTAATGATGCAGCACTTTAATAGCACAGCAAAAAAAAAAAATGTAATACAGCAGGCTGCTACCAGAAAAAATGTCAATGTGAGATAATAAAAGGGCTATTTGTCATTCCTGAGAGTGAATGGCATATCAGTGGGAAATCTTAACTGGTTGCTGTGCACTTGTTGTCGCTGAGATAGAGAGACCTGCATTCCTGCCGGGTTGCCCTTGCAGACAGAGGTGCAGTGACTGTCATACGTTCTCTGGACTCAGCTTTGTGTGCACAGCACAGCACAGTGCCTGGGAAAAGTATACAGCAGCTATATCACTCAACAGGTAAAGCCAGAGAGTGGGAATTAATTCCACAATGCTGACTTATTGGCAGGGACTTCTGAACGTTTTATAGCATTACCAAACACAAGCCATCGCTGCAAGATAAGCTATTTTTCAGCAAAGGACAGAGAATAGAGATTGGGAATTATTCATAGCGAGCACAAGTACTTCTGGTGTGGTTCTGAAATCTGAAAACTCATGGCAAATCAGGTTTGTGGCCAACTTTCCAGTGCTTAAGAAATTAGTACCTTTGATACTGAGATTGCATTAAGGCCATCATGGCTGGATCCATCCAAGTTCGATGCAGCCTATAATACTATGTAGAACAGTGATAGAATATTGCGTCACATGACCTGGCCACCTGACCTAAACACAGCAGAGATGGTTTTGGAGGAGTTTGACCAGAGAGTGAAGCAAAAATGGCCAAGGAGTGCTCAGCATATGTGGAACGTCCTTAAGGACAGCTGGAAAAGCGTCTCAGGATGCCACCTCATGAAATTGGCACAGAAGAGAGAGTAGGATCAGCCAGTCCCTGCATTGGGGTTAAAGGTCTTGCTCAAGGGTGGCATCATTTTGCCAGCTCAGGGATTTGAACCAGCAACCTTCCCAACCCACAGAGCTGCCCCTTTAAGAAATTTATTTTTTTATTTAATACTTTCTTTGGTTATTGCAAAATTCTATACTTGTTATTTTATTTTATAGTATAGTATAGCACAGTATAGCATTTTCATCTATAATGTAGAGAATAAGCCTTTCTATGAGCAAGTGTGTCTAAATCTTTGAGTGGAACTGCATATCCACCCATCAGTCTTAACACTTATTACCTACAGGGTTGCAGTAGCCTGGAGCCTAACCCAGGAAGGGCAGGACTTGAGACAAGGCACGTCTTGGATGCCAGTTTACGTAACTGCATGTTTTTGTACGTTGGGCTGAAATGAGAGATCCTAGTGGGGAGGGAATTGAGAACACTGCCCTGATTGTGAGGCCATACTGCGCAGCCAAGGGCTGAACAAAGGTATTTAAAGTGAGGGGGCAGGTTTCCAAGGGGACTATCTGAAGGCAATATTCCTTTGGTTTGTCTGTGTTGTGATGCCTGTATCTGAATGCCGCGTATATGTGTACATGCAGACTTTGTTGCTGGATTTGCTGTCTCTTGGCAGTTAAATGCTTGGCTGAATAAATTCTGATTGAATTTCCTTTCCCTTTTATTTTTCTTGCCCATCCCTCGCTGTCAGGTATTTCAAAATGATTTCCCGTCAGAAAACAAAAATGAAAGGAATCAGTCTTAGATGCCGTGCGGCCTGGCTTCCAGGGCATGACGGATGGCAGGATCGACAGAATTGCACCGCAGACTTAATGGTGAGGAGGAGGAGGAGGAAAAGCAAAAACAATACATTGCACTGTATGTAAATTTTGCCCTTTGTGTCTGCATTAACCATTAGCCATCACAAGCCGGGGTAACAACAGTGTCCGTCAAGCTATTAAGGACAGAACTCTCCAAACTCTGCTGACTAATCACACCTATGGGGTCTCATTTGGGACTCTCCGCTTCACCTTTTGAGAGTGAATGCTAGGAAGCAGCCATTTAGCAAACACTACAAATATACATTAAAGAGAATACTCATTGATAAAAATATAGTAATAGAGAGTAGACAATCATCTAGTTTTAATGCAATTCATTGTACTTTTCATAAGGGGATGTGGCTGATGTGAGAGAGGCCAGCTGGTTATTTATGCTGCATCTGTTCCTTGTTAATTCAGCACAAATGAGTGTCTTATGATACCATCTTTCTCCCAGTAAACCTGTCTTGGTTCCCTGCTTGCTTTGTAGTCCTAGATATTAATTCATTTCACTCTTAAACCTGCGTTCTGTGTCTCCTGTTTGAGTCTTTGTTTATGCTGTTATAGCACTAGCTGTGCTATTCCTGCTTTGTCCCTGTGAACCTTGGGAAGGGGCATCCCGTGTCGAACAAATTTCCGATTTCACGACGGTTTATTCTGTCACGTGGTTCTGATCACCGTCATGTTTGGAGTAGCTTCCTCTGCTCCCTTAGTCTTGCCGCGAAAAAAATCCCAAGGCATCCTTCACCAAATCTGCATCTTTTTTGTAGCATTGAAAGTTTTATGTGATCTTAGCATCTTTAGCCACATACGCCCATATTGCTTTCACCTTTTTTTTTTTTTATCATTCTGTGCTTTTATTGGTTTTAATGAATCCTGCCATTGTGGTGCAAGGCTGTATGCCTTTATTATGCTGCTGGTGTCAGTGTGGAACATGTAGACTGGTTGGGCAAACTCCCATACTCCCTGCTGAGGGTATACAGTAGAGCTGGTCCACTGTTCCACGGCCAGGGCGAAAACCACACTACTCCTCCTGAATCCGAGGTTCGACTGTCCAATGGACCCTCCTCTCCAGCACCCCCGAATAGACCTTACCAGGGAGGCTGAGTAGTGTGATCTCCCTATAGTTAGAGCACACCCTCCGGTCCCCCTTCTTGAAGAGAGGGACCACCACCCCAGTCTACCAGTCCAGAGACTCTGCCCCCAATGTCCCCACGATGCTGCAGATGTGTGTCAAACAAGACAGCTCTGCAACATCCAGAGCCTTGAAGAACTCCGGGCGGATCTCATCCATCCCCGGGGCCCGGCCACCGAGGAGCTTTTTAACCACCTCAGCGACCTTTGTCCCAGAGGTAGGAGAGTCCACGCCCAAGTCCCCAGACTCTGCTTCCTCATTGGAAGGCGTCCCGGTGGAATCGAGGAGGTCTTTAAAGTACTCCTTCCACCCACAACGTCCCGAGCTGAGGTCAGCAGCGCCCCATCCCCACTATAAACAGTGTTGATGCTGCGCCACTTTCCCGCCCGGAGCTGCCGGATGGTGGACCAGAATCTCCTCGAAGCTGTCCGGAAGTCGTTCTCCATGGCCTCGCCAAACTCCTCCCATACCCGAGTTTTTGCCTCAGTGACCGTGTAGCCAAAGTCATGAGAGGGATTTTGTGACAAGGACCCAGGGACACAAGGGCTTGAGTGGAGGCAGTATTGTACACCTTTAATTAAGACACCAATGAACAAAAAAACTGCCTTTTACTATACGTACATAAGAAAGAAAGAGCCTGTTTTCAGATGAAAAACCTGCTGTAATAGTTGAATGTGATCCTTCCCATTAAAAATGATATAATGCAGTTTCAGATCGATTCTGTTACGAGCATGAATGTTTGTACATCGGCAATACGGCTTTACCATGTTCTTCAAGAGGTGTGTTGTTAGAAGGCTGCAGAACATACTAGTGGTATAACATTTGAGAATAACTGGACAAGCCAAACAAGTTCATGTCGGGTGGTTTTCAGAAGGAATATATTCATGGAAACATTTCAATTAACCTTTAGAAAGAACAGCCCTATGCCAAGTGTCAGAGCAACAGCAAAGGGGGTGGTTTAAAGTGAGCAGTTACACCTCCACGGTGATTGATCACTAGGATAAGTGCCTAAGGTAATGAAATCCAGATGACTGTGATTAGACTGCTGGCTTCATTAGGACTTAAATAGGCGAAGTTGGAACTGAGGACCTGGTGAGTAGGGTGTTGTGTTCCTGTTGTGGTTTACTTGCTGAGGCACTTAATTTTTCTGCATTACCTTTAAATATCTCAAATGTGCTCTGACCCTATTTTTTCCCTCCCTGAATGTTTAATGGAACATTGCTGTGTACTACCTCTGTCTAAACCTCACACATCAACATCTGTATGAGGCTCAAACACTTCATGTTAGATGCTTTCGATGCATAAAAGACATTCAATGGTGTTTTTTTTACTGTAGTTAAATGGCTTTTAGCCCGCTTAATACTTAAAGGAGTTAAACAATTTCCCTCCAAAAAGCTTTATATGGAGATAATTGTTAAATTATGGCATTTTACATATCCCATTGAGCCGTCATTTCATTGTGAATTCATTGTTCTGCTGTCATGTTCAAGAGAAGCCACACTGTCTCCCATTATAGCCTCAGCAGGTCTGCCCTCTAGATCAGGCCCATAGCCATACTGTAGATAGGTCCATCTCGGTAGAATTAGCCAATCGGGGGTATTCCCCTGCATAGATTTTGCTGAGGCTCTGTGCCTGCTCCAGATTTACCTGTAGCTCACAAAGCTGACAATGTAACTCCTGGTCTAGGCTATTTCAAGTGTAGGACTGTAGCTTCTTCCATGTTGGGGTCTCAGCTTGACACAATAAACCACTTCAGATCAAAGCACAGCTATAAAAGTTTTTTTAAACCTCTCAAAATGCCCACATGACTTCCTTCTTGATGTTGATTACAGTCGGGCTTGTATTAAGTTTAAAACCTTGGCATCAGCACACAATGATGCCTAAGGAACAGAAAAATATCTATGGGATCTAAGCAAATCAAGATCCTAAACATAAAATCTTCTTAATGGTTTCATGTCCTTAAGTTCTAAAATGAAAAAACCCATCTGTCTTCAGTTTGGAACTTTCTGTGGTAGAACAAACTACACAGAAGCCTGAGAGCTGTAGAATCCCGCTCTTGTAAGAAGATTCTCAAACACTCATCCCTGAACTCTTGATCACATCTTAATTGCATTCAAGAGGCTGCTCTCTTTACAGGCTTTGCCTACTAATGTGCGTGTAGCTGTACAGCCTGACCTCTGGGAGAGATGTAATTGCTGGCTGCACATATTCAGTCTGTGCCATTTTAGAATGATGTTTTTTAATCTCACATTGGTGGCAATGCTGTTTAAGTCTCGAAGATCATGTATTTGTGCTGAATCTCTTTGTCTGTGTTTCAGTGCATTTACTACTTGCACTGGCTTTTAGTTTATCGCATCTACAAAATAAATAAATGCAAATGACTATCACATTTAGTGGCTCAATGAGAACTTCTCATAAACATTAAGTAGTGTTATTCCTCAAGGTTCATTCTTTTCATTTGGATATGTTTGAGAATGATATGGCACACTAATGGAAATGACTAGTGTTTTTAGCTTAATTTAATTAAGATTTTAATATTTGTAAGGTTTGTTCTTATTACTTGAGCTCTCTGAATATTGTAATTATTAGTGTGTACATAAATAGCATTTCATAAAAGGGTAGAGAAATAAACAGTAAAATCTTTTAAAGAGAATCTGTTGGAGTGAAAATGTTACAGAAGTGACTGACATTAGTTTTCTAAACAAGGGCTGGTGAATTCCAGATCGCCAAGTTCCACGGGATGTTCAGTATTCTACAGTACTTCCGTCTGTAATAGCTTTAGTGAAGGCATTATTTGAATAGAGGTAAAGTTCATATCTTCCTGTGGAGCTCTATCCTAAATATTAAATTGCCTTAACACAATTTTGCTCAGCAATCAAAACATCGATCACTAGATTTAGTTTCCGTTTTAGTCATTAAAAAGCACCAGAGAAATTATGTTTACTCTGGCTGTTTGTCTCGAAGTTTTAATGAATAGCATGAATAGAAAGTGGTTTTGATTATTCAGTGAATTTACTGTAATTATTAAATGGGCATAACCTGTTTATTTGATTAAGAGACTGAATATTATTAGTATCAATGTTAAGTTTGAACACGACTTTTCCATCTGTTTAGTAACAATTCCTTGTATTGTGTTTAAATGTAGATTACTCTATGTAGATAATGTAGATAAGTGGCAGTGGCGACCTAGTTAGGGATGCACACTTGTAATTGAAAGATTGCTGGTTTGACTCCCTGACCAGCAAGGTACTGCCCCCCAAGCACTGCTCCCTGGGTGCTGAATTAACTATCCCCTACTATGAGTTAAATGTTGTGCGATGTGTGTTAACAATGACAACTAATAACTTTGCCTTTCCTTACTGCCAAAACAAATGAATAAATAATAAAATGGCGACATCAGAACAGCGTCAAATCCCTTTTTATTGATTAATTTAGATGATTTGCATCCATGCTTATTTCAAATTACCTGTTTTAAATACCCCCCACCCTGAAAATAAACTAAACAGGAAATAGCCAAACTATGTGATTTATGCTTGGCTCGCGCCACACACAGAAAAATATACTTAAGTACTAATAGGGGTCTAACGTTACACGAAATTCACAGTTTGGTATTGCACCTCAGTTTTGGGTTCAGGTGCAATTTCAGTACAGCGGGAAAACAGAATTTGTTTTGACATTATTATTAAAATTGCAAACACAATTAGGAACAGTTGTGAACTAAACAAAAGGCAATGTGTCCGTTGATGCGTCTGAGGAACACAGCCTAAAAGACACTTATTTATACATGACAAAAATAAGTAAAATAAAAATTGAACAATAACTGCATCATAACTATCATGTTGACCTAAATATCATCTAAATCCTGCGTTCTCAACCACAGAGTTTGGTTGTATTTCTGTAGCAATAAACACCCATAGTGTAGTATACTCTAGCCTTCGGACTAATATGACTGACTCCTACTACAACTAGCAGTAATCAGTTCACAACTACAATTAGCATAATGCTTTCCATGTTGAGTATCTACCTCATGAGATGAGTGGTTTGATTTTAGATGACCACGACTGAAGCTTTCATGTTGCCTACAGTACAATCAGGAAGGAATACTATTGGTACCTATTCAAAAGGTAATGGGTTTTGAAAATTTATCAAAACAAAATTTGACATTTTGTTTTGATTATCGATATACAGTAAACATTCAATATACCGTCCAGCCGTAATGGTCTGTCTCATTTCAATTTATGCGATTTATCGTGTTTTATGCTCTGCATGTGTTTTCAGAATTTGTAAGTGTTTTCTGAATTTGCAATGCGTTGATACTTATTGGCCACCATAGAATCTACTGAATCTCAAACATGAGTAAAAGAATAAGACACTTTCTTCCATGAGTAGTTTCATCATTTGGGACATTACAAGTGGTGGCCAGAAACCTCTCCAATATCTTCTGCAAGTTTTCAGTGAAAAATGGTCAAGTCATATTCACAACATAATTTTCATGCTCATCAGTGTCATGCCAGTGTTATAAATCAGTGTTATTAATGTCACGCAACAATACTTGTGGCTCTTAGTGCCGGAGTTTGCAGAATAAAATCCAGCCCAAAGATTCTGGCACCTAACCACCAAATCCCAGGAATGAATGAAACCTGAGGAGAGCGTGCTTACAGGGGACAACCAGGAGCAAAATCAGACGCATGCAAGTTTAGGACCCAAACAAAACACCAAAATCCATGGACCTAGACAACAAAGTTGAATACCAAGCAAAGAGATGTAATCAGGAAAATCATCAAATACAGAAACCAATTCTTATAGACTGACACTTGCTAGCAACAAATGCATTTCTATTGCTTGCTTGCTTAGGAAGTTCCTCATTTCAAAAGACATTAACACTTCTGTATTGGGTCTGAAGCGAAGGATATCCCCGACGACCATAAGTGAACGGGCCCTGGTTCTCCCTGCTGGAGTGGAGACGTTGTGATGTCACTAGATACCCCACTAAGAGCATGATGTCATGATTGCGAGGCCTGGGATTTCAGAGGGACTGACCTGGTGGAAGTCAACAATCAGACTGGTGGCGAGAATGTCTTCGGCTGGAATCCAGTTTACTAGATACAGCAGCAGAGAGACAGCAGCTTATTGAGTAGATCTGTTCTTTCATACACGATGGGACCAGCAGACAGCTAGCACATGCACAACATCTGGGCAGTGTATGGGCCCCAGTCTCTGCAACTGGTTGTCCTGTGTAACTGATTATATTTCCAGATCGGGTTAGTCTGCCACCAGACTTGACCACTCCATAGTAAAAAAAGGGTGCACCAATATCCTAAACAGCACTGAAGTGGTGTATGTAGTCACTGTGCATGAACTTACCAGCAAGTTTTTGCCAAATTCAGCCCAAGGGAGGAAGGCTGCCCAATCTTTCTCATAACTGGAGATGTTGGATCTGACTTCCTGGTTTCCTAGTTCAGTTTACCCATTAGAATGGGGGGGGGGGGGGGTAAACCAAAGTCAGATGGACAGCGGCCTCCACGCAGTTGCAGACTTTCTTCTATGCCCTTCTCCCAAACTGATGACATGGTGAAAGTTCCACCAGGTCCAAGATGGAGGAAAGCTTCTCCAGTGCCCAGAAGCATACTACCTTGGAATAGTGGTCAACCACTGTCAGGATCATGGTGTTCCCTCAAGAAGTGAGAAGTTAAGAGAGGAAGTCCGTTGCTATGCGCAACTAGGGCACAGTGGTATGGACACTTGCTGTAGGATTCCTTCGGGCTGCTGCCAGTATGTCTTACTTCTGACACATACTGTACAGTACATACTCCAACAAGCAAGATTGTCAGTCCTTCAACATTGCTGCCAAAACCAGCCTACCACAAGTGAAAGTGTTCAATACCCCCTTGGTTGTCAAGAAAAATGAGTGGCACGTAGCCATTCAATCCAGATGGTTTAATATTATTCAGTTACATGTAGTGACCCCTTAGGTTCTGAACTGCTTATTAATGGGCGGAGTGTCCCTGGTTACAGGCTATTCCTCCCAGGCCATGAATTGCTTGCAGGCAATTTGAAAATGATGCCAGCTGAAAAATAAGGCCCAGCAAGCTCGCTGTAGGTTCAGACTGGTGATTGTTGTAGTTCGTGTTCATAATGAAGTGTTAGTGGGCATCTTCCTGTTAGTGTGTCTCTGGAGGTCAACGCATGGGAGTATGAACAGGTGAAGATTCACCACAATGTCAAATTGCTGGGACCATATAGCTAAGGATTCAGCAATACAGAAGTCCATTTTGAATCTCTGGAATTGACAGGGGGTAGATCTGACTATTTAGCAGTGTGATGCCAGGCATCAGGTGTGTAACACAATTCATCCTACTTGATAAAGGGCCCCTTAAGGTCTTAGCTGTCCTGCAGTAACTGTGAACTGAAATCCCCTAATAGGAAACTGATGAAGCCAGGAAAACCACAAAAATACCAAGGCCAGGTCTTACAGATTGATGCTTGCCAGTCACCCTCTGTTGCTTGCTTATAAAATCCATCCTTTCGATGTACAGGACATCGCCAATGATGGTGAGTAAGCAATCTTGGTCCCCCCTGCTGGACTGGAGAAGTCCTAACACTCAGATCATTCAGGGATCACTCGGTGCACTGTAGATGTGAGCGTTGTGATAGTGAGGGACTTCACCGATAATATCACAGAAATTATTAATTACAGAACAGATATCATCATTCGAAGTGGCTTAGAGTGGTCTGAACAGATGCCAGCGAAAGGCCCCCTTACCATAAAAGGGCCACCAAACCCCTTTATCATAGATACAACCACTAGCACCTCTATAATTCTTTTAGAATGTAATACATGTGTCTACTTATTTAGAGCAGGCTAAAGGATGACTTATCTGACCATTTGACTTTCCTACTCCTTGATAGAGCAAAGCCTATGTTCTTGGCACCACTTTACTTGCAAAAGGGCATTTTATGTGTAATAAAGGGTTTATGTGTTGCAACCCAACCATACTGTGACTTTTTGTGAAGTTAAATGGACTGTACTTGATGAAGGTGCCAGCTTAGGTTAACATTTGAAGTGATTTTTTTTTATCTGCTTTTCCGTGACTCTAAAACCAATAGCCAGACACTGGAGAAAAAGACTATGTGTTTTCATCCATAGTGGCCCCTAATTGATCAGGATTTGCATGGCGACATCTTTGGAAGCGTTTTCTTTGAGACATTAACAAGCTAAGGTGTCTGTCTCACAGAAGCCTGCCAAATGTGCGCATGCCATCACCCCTCTCTCAAGGTCACTATGATGTGTCCTTCCATCTAATAATGAGCAATGGGCTTGCGTACCATTTTCATACATTATCCTAAGTACAACAGAATTTGAATAGTTTAACTCGGGAACCCAACCTGGGTAAAAACACTTGCTTACTGTGACGACCGTGTGCAGGGCGAGCGAACAGGAAGCGAGGAATCAGGGTGAGGCACACAGAGATCCAGAACAAGGGGGTTTAATGCTGGCTGAGCGCAACACGGTGAAAACGTCTATGACAGGACTGGGGAAGCATACTCGAACGCGGACTGAAAGTGCAAAACTAAGGGACGGAAATGCAGAGCAGCTGAGAACACTCAGGAATTCACACGAGGTAAATGAGGGGGCGTGGCACACAGGAGGATCATACGAGCCGGGAGTGACACAACATACATTATATCCCAAGTTAACTGAAATGTTTCCTGATTTTTGTCAGTCACTTCTCTATGTTTGGTACATGCAAATGAGTAATTCTTTGATTTGCAGTACAATGACTTGAGAAAACATTAATTCAGTGTATGAAGAGAACTAAATCATTGTGAATTGCACCATTCCTTTGCTCTTCCACTTACTAGACTTACTATAAGTCTAAATGGTATAAGGTGTTGAATGCAGAAGCAGGAGCAGTACGCACAAGTCATATATATTTGTATTGAATTTTGTGCATCTACTTTCCTGGGGAAGTCACAGAACATAATGAATATTATTTATGATGTATTGTATTATGGACTCTTGTCCCCTTTAAACACTTAAAATATTCGATGCGGAGGCAGGGACGGTTTTTGAGTAACTGTCAGGCCACATCTGCAAAGGAAAGTAAATGAGGATGAGACCAGAAATGAAACAATGGGACCTTCAGGCTTTTCCACGTGCTTCATTTTCCACTGAATCTAGATTAACGAGCAAATACATTAATGCAAGAATAAATGAATAGACAAATAAATGGTGCACGCAGCAGGCATGGTATAACAATAGTGAGTCATTAACAGCACAGTACAATGCGATCTAAGGAACCTGTGGGGGCCTCGGCTGCCGACTGGCCTGATTACAGGCTGTAATGGATGGTAATGGACGCGGTGATTGATGTCAGTGTGCAGTTCTACTGGTCAGACGGACCTGTGCCGAACTGCTCCTCTGAGAGTAATTATACAGGGTTTGCAAGCTCATTGTCCATCTGCCATATGATCCAAATCCGTTTTAAGACAAATTAAACATTTACAAGGATGCGGTATGATCCCTCGTTGAATTACTCCTAACTTACAGGAAGCTTTTCAGCACTGGCTGTATTTCCTCGAAATTGTAATGGGCAAGCAACTGGTCGAGTGAAATGGACCTAAATGAAATGAATATATATATATATATGTTTTTTTTCCATAGGCCAAAATATTTGTTTTCCTGCTAAAAAAATCTTATATCAGCACTAAGATTAAGGCACTCATGTCCAATTTGTCATTTTTAAATTGCCTGCTTGTTTCACACGGAGCCCGAGTTGCGTTTACATACTGTCATAGGGTGAGCCATCAGACGCAGTTTAACCATCCACACTGCTTATCTGAAAAACTTCTGGAAAACCAACCAATTAAACGACCTACGCGTACTTCCAGACCGTAAAAACAAGCAACCCAAGTGGCAGCATTAAACTGACACACAGAGCAGCTTCAAAAATAGAGGGAAAAAGAGAGACCTTTCGAATTTTCTTTATGCAGCTGGACCAGGGGTGATGAAGAACAATGGCCCGGTCCCCATGTGTGTCCTGCACATCACTTGTGGGGACAACCAATCCGGTTGTGACAATGACCTGTCACACTCTGAGTAGGCCTGATTCCCACCACTGTAGCGCTGCCAGCTCAGATGGCAACAGTTTCTCACGACAAACTGTTTTACCACAGAGCGAAGAACCACATTGCTGGTCTGCTGTGAACATGTCACATTTAATGGATCCCTGTACCGGTGAGAAGGATAGCCGTGCACTGTTCTGAGAGGCTCAATGGAAGCCAAGTCTCTCCTGTCGAGCCAGGCGTCAGCTCTGCCAAGACCTATGCTGTATCTGGGGCCACTGTGGAAGATTTAAACAGCTCCATTTAAATACATCCCATAATGAAACGCTGACAGCATCAAGGAGCCTCAGACCAGCTCTCTCACATTTCTATTAACTGCAGACATGCTGTTTTTAAGTTGCTTCTGCACTGAAAGCTCCTATAGGTCGGTGGAAATAAACATACCTAAATAAATGTGGCAAACAACAGGGCTTCTCTTCAAAGCACGGCAACCACAACATGACAAATTATATAACGGAAAAAGAAGAGCAATTCGCTTGGCCAATGCAGAGGGCTGAAACTAACCAAAAGTAAAAATGACAGGATTTAAAAGGAAATAATAATGAGGATGGTTTGGAGGAGTTTAAATGCATGATGATAACATATCAGGTAACTTATAGGAACATTTTATACAGAAGAATGTTACTCACGCATATAACAGACTTAATATTAAATGCCTGTTGTAATAATATATATATATGTATTTTATAATACTTATAATGGTGATAAACTGATCATTGTAAAGCATAACCAAAAACTATGTTTTTATAATATATTATATACAATAGATATAACAAAGAAAAAAATATAGCTTTTGACTATGCTGTACCATGATCAGTCTTGGTAGTTCACATGAATCTTTTGTTCTTCAGTGTCTGGGACTTATACAACACTGCCACCTGTGGTGTTTCCCAGTAATGAACCTCATATGCATCGTACAGATGTTAAACTTTCCCAAAGCCAAAAAGTTCTGCCAAAACGTCAAAAGTCATTAGTGGAAAAAAAAGTCATTT
Source organism: Brienomyrus brachyistius (assembly GCF_023856365.1). NCBI lineage: Eukaryota > Metazoa > Chordata > Actinopteri > Osteoglossiformes > Mormyridae > Brienomyrus > Brienomyrus brachyistius. The sequence goes on along the minus strand of NC_064538.1, from coordinate 11,107,111 downwards.
TTCACTAATGATTTATTCCATTAGATCACCGCATGGTCAATGTTAGGATGAGCATTAGGATTATGACTGATGTCATTATGCACTTTAGAGTTAAGGTTGGTGCTGGACTTGCTTTAGGGTTATGGTTGGGTATTAGGGTGGGGGTTGCGTAAAGGTTTACCACTGGGGTGTGGTTTGATTTGACATTGGTGGTGCATTTGGGTTAGAGACTGGTGAGAGGATCAGTTTTGTCGTAGGGTTTGGGATAGGGTTAGGGTTAGGGTTAGGGTATGAGACCAGGCTGTCAGAGCTGTGCCAGCAACAGACGGCAGTGTTGGGCATCACTGCGTGGCAACCCCAAATGCCCGCTGCTGGCAGCTAATGAAACCACCCAGCTTAATCCTCTTTGAGGCCGTTGGTCTGCACTCAAAAGTAAGTCTGCGGGAAGAGGGAGGGAACAAATGGAACCGCTAGCAGTGCTTTCTCTGGGGGACACAGACCCAGCCAGGAGTCCCTGGAACAAAGCACTCAACCTCAATTTAAAACACTTCCTTAATTTTTTGAAAATACAGCATTCTGCAAGTGAACCTCTTAGCAATCTCGTATTCCACTCCATTCAGCACTAAGGTTGGGCTGAGGATTACAGCCATTATCACGCTTACTGTTTATTTATAAACAATTGTAAAGGCTGAATATTTTAATTATGGAGTCTTGATGAAATATACTTTTATGTATGTTCTCCCACGCAGTCCGCCTGCATCATTTCTGAGTGTCCCCCGGGATTCCTGTGGGAACACAGATCTACAGATCAAAGCTTTAATTCACTGTTAATGAGGACAGACATACATCCTGCCTTTCACTCCCCCTTTACTTTCCATAATTAAATTAAAATTAAATAACGTTAAATAACTTGTTACATTACTTCTGTTGTTAATTAGCATTTTGAAGTGCTGCAGTATATTTCTGGGATTCGGTTCCTTAAAAACATTTTGAGTGGTTTGGAAATGAGGGCTTCAGTAATGCTGGCCCTGATTCTACTCTTTTTATAAACCCTGTAAAGTTGTTGATATTTAAACCTTATTTCACAATAATGTTGCCCATTATTAGATGATCAAAACGGATTTTTTTTTATCAACATGATGACAATATGGTAGGTAAAAGTGAATTACTTCAAATGTGTTTCATATTTCCACCAAAGTAATGTCATTACTCAGCCCAGTGAGATGTGCCCAGAACAGCTGCTCTGGCATCCATTTAAAACGTCTTATAAAGTAGGTGTGGTCTTTGGGTGGTGGGGATTTTTTTTCTCCCCAGCTAGTCATGGCATCTACAGCCCATGGAAGAGTCTCCTTCGGCAGATACTTCTGTGAGGAGAGATCAGACCTGCTTTGATACGGTAAAGACCCTTCCATTAAAGTACCAAACACAAAAGTCACCTCCATTCACAGAGTACAATAGTTTCAACTGGTACCATTTTGCTACTCAAGTACAAATCATTAACACATCACATATGAAATGCATGAACCTTAATGATTGATTAATGGTGAATGAACATTGAATTAGTATGAGATTAGGACTTAGTTTCTGGTTAACTAACACATTAACACTAGAACTGCCAAATCTACGCAAATTTGCGTAAATTCCCTGGGCCTAACACCTACTAGCATCCCTGCTGAGAGTTTCTTGGGCCATTGTCCTCCTGCTTTTGTTGTGCAAACACACCCATTACCTGTGAGGCCTGGCACATTTGCATTTTTTTACTCAGAGCAGCTAAAATCCAAGGCAGGCTAAACCTCTGTGTGTGACATGGAAACCTTCACAAAAGTCTGCCATATCTATACCAAATATCCCACACGCTGACTGACCTACAAATATGAAAGACACACATTCACAAAATATATGGAAGCACAAGTCTGTTTTATTTATAAAAAAAATTGAGTGTTTCAAACTTTGCAGTGTTTGCAGACCCAGTGACCATCATCCCTGCATTTGGCGCAAGTGAATTTGTAACACTTTGCACTGGTAAACCTGCTGCGGTTTCTGTTGCAGTTCTCCTGTACCTGACACTGAGTTGTCCATACAAGTCCTGGCACAGCAGCAGCCTTCCTCTGTCCCCATAGCCTTTTGTGGCATAAATTGGCAATGGAGTTCCTTGGCTAGATGACTCAAAAATAATCTTCTTTTGCCTTCCCACCCTGTACATGCCTTGTACAGAACGTAGGAATTTGCCACCACCAGGTCCAGCATGTTGTAAAATACAGCTACTGGCCACCTGCATGTTGCTGCTCTTACGGAATACATGCGCGCCATTTGGTCCAACACATTTACACCACACGATAACAGCAGAGAGAGAGAGAGTCATGAGTGTATTTGCTTTTTTTCTACCTTCTTTCTATATAGGCCTGTATAGTACATATCAGAAAACATTGTAGCACTGATGTAAAATTATACACACATTCACATACCTTCATGTGATTATAGTCTGTTATCGTGTTGGGTTTCCTCTTTCTGCCTTCACAGATCGCCACATCTTGGTCCAAAGAACTCAGAACACACACAATCTTGTTTTTTTAGGTGCATAAATTGTCAAGGAGACACTGCCACTTCTAAGCACTGACGCGGAAAATTCCTCTTGCTGTGCAGTGTCCTTTGAAATTGGAGGAAGTTCATACCAAACTTTATTCCCTGTGCTCAGTAGTGTTGTTTTGCGCTGAAGCAGTCTGTGTGACAGTGCCAGTGAGGTGAAGAAATTGTCCGTTGTGACATTTCTCCCGTCATCCAGAAATGGCTCCATCAGACTCATGACCATGTTCTCTGCCAGCCTCTCCCTTTTCTGGTGACTGGGGTCCTTTCCCAAGTTAGGGGACACGTTGCAGACGTATTTGGTCTCCAAATCCGTGGCCATCCAGAACTTGATCCCAAATTTGTCCGGCTTGGATGCGATATACCAAGTGACATGGAATGGATCCATATCTACTCTACGTTGTCTTTCCACCGGTGTCCCTCGGGGCTCGGTTCTTGGCCCTCTCCTATTCTCCCTCTACACTAAATCTCTTGGCGAAGTTATATCCTCACATGGCTTCTCCTACCACTGCTATGCCGATGACACTCAACTCATCCTCTCCTTCCCTCCCTCAGACACTCATGTCTCCACTAAGATCTCTACATGCTTGGCAGACATCTCATCTTGGATGACCACTCACCAGCTAAAACTCAACACTAGTAAAACTGAGTTGCTTTACATCCCGGCTGACTCATCCCCCCTCCAGGACCTTGCGATCTCCTTTGACAATTCCCTGATCCGTCCTTCGGTTTCTGCTAGAAACCTTGGAGTTACCATAGATGATCGGTTGTCATTTTCCTCACATATCGCCAGTCTTTCTCGCTCTTGTCGGTTTCTCCTCTTTAACATCAGGAGGATACGTCCATTTCTTTCCACCCAGGCTACCCAGATACTCGTCCAGTCCCTCGTCATCTCACGCCTTGACTACTGCAACTCGCTTCTAGCGGGTTTACCACTGAGCGCCATCCGTCCCCTCCAACTGATTCAGAATGCAGCTGCTCGTCTTGTTTTCAACCTTCCCAAGTTCTCCCACACCACTCCTTTGCTGCGCTCCCTCCACTGGCTTCCTGTAGCTGCACGCATCAGATTCAAAACACTGATGCTCGCATACAAAGCCAAAAATTCTCTGGCACCATCCTACCTAAAGGACCTCATCACACCCCGCTCTGCACCACGATCTCTCCAATCCTCCAGCACTGCTCGACTGGTCCCACCTCCCCTCAAGGCACAAGGAAGACACGCGTCTCGGCTCTTCTCTGTCCTGGCACCTAATTGGTGGAATGAACTCCCCCTAGATGTCCGAACAGCTGAATCCTTGAATGTCTTCAAGCGACGACTCAAAACTTTTCTTTTTCAGAAATACCTGACGTAGAACTTCTATATTCTTACTCGACTCTTTTTCTGGTGTGTGTTTTAAAAAAATAAAATAAAATAAAAATTCTGCACTACTCAATGGCGTTCTCAGAGATAGTATTCGTAGCTGGGGTCCTTATTGAGCTAGCATCGGAAATTCATTGCAGAGTCTCAAAGCACTTATGTAAGTCGCTCTGGCTAAGGGCGTCTGCCAAATCCTGTAAATGTAAATGTAAATATACTGCATGGACAATGAACCTTGGTCGAGAACAGCTGTACATCTATGTTCATGTGTTCTCCTGGAGTGAAACTTTCAGCACAGTTCTTGGTGAAGGCTGGCAGAGAACGTGGTCATGAGTCTGATGGAGTCATTTCTGGATGACGGGAGAAATGTCACAATGGACAATTTCTTCACCTCACTGTCACTGTCACACAGACTGCTTCACTTTACTGGGCATGGTGAATAACGTTTGCCGTGAACTTCCTCCATTGGCAAAGGACACTGCACAGGGAGAGGAATTCTCCACGTCAGTGTTTAGAATGGCGCGCATGTATTCAGTACGAGCAGCAACAAGCAAGTGGCCAGTAGCTGTGTTTTACAACATGCTGGACTTGGTGGCCGTGAATGCCTACGTTCTGTACAAAGCATCTACAGGGTGGAAAGGAAAAAGAAGATTGTTTCCGATTCTTCTAGCCAAGGAACTCCATTGGCAAATACAGGGATGATGGTCACTGGGTTTTCAAACGCTGCAAACACAGACTTTGAAAGATAGACAGACTGTGTGGGACAGTAACCACTGAGACAAAAGGCAGAAAGATGACGAAGAGATGAACCTGGAACTGAGGCACGGATACATAAATTTTTACATGAACAGCCAAACATGCAAAGCTGGAGAGATCACACAAAAACAAAATTCACTTTTGGTGTTATAATTCAGTGATGGCCAATGAAAATGAAATGACATTTTATTCTGTATGTGTATGAGCCATGGACCATGACTTCACTCAGCTTATGACATTTATATACAAACATGCATTGGAGACTGAAGTGTTAGCATGTTTTCATTTTATTCATTTCATTCTATTAGCAACTTTTCATTCTATTTTCACTCAATTTGTTTTATAAATAACACAGACTTGTGTTTCCATATATTTTGTGAATGTGCGTCTTTCATATTTGCAGGTCAGTCAGCGTGTGGGATATTTGGTATAGATATGGCAGACTTTTGTGAAGGTTTCCATGTCACACACAGAGGTTTAGCCTGCCTTGGATTTGAGCTACTCTGAGTAAAAAATGCAAATGCGCCAGGCCTCACAGGTAATGGGTGTGTTTGCACAACAAAAGCAGGAGGAGGATGGGGCTGAAGACCTGTGAAAATCACAGCAGGGGTGACAAACACCTTGGGACTCTCAGCAGAGAATAAAAACTCGGTAAATCTAGTGTTAAGAGTGTACTACTGTATTATTTGTGTATCCTCACTCAGGTAAGTAAAGTGTCATCATAAGTCACCAACTCAGTGAAAGAAGGTTATTTGGTAGGAGACCAAGGACGACCGCGCCACAGTTTACCAAAAAGCACATGAACACGCCAAGATCCTTCTGGCAGATGAGACCAAATCAGAGCTTTTGGGTAAAGTACTGTATGGCATCTCCATGTTTACAAAAAGCACACAGGGCGTCTTAAGTGTATGTAAAGCATCATGACATCAGGAGAAAATCATGTCAAAAAGCTTGGTCTCCATCTAAGGTTATGGGTCATCCAACATGATGACCCCCCCAAAAAATTCTAAAAGTACTAAGGAATGGTTAAACACTGGAATGTGGAAACATGTCAATAAATGAACCCAGATGTAACTCCCATTGAAAACCTGTAACTAGATTAAAAAGGGCAGTGAAGGGAAGGCACCATTCAAATCTGAGAGAACCACAATAGGTTGTGCCAGAAGAATGGGTTTTCAGTACAGAGGAGCAGGAAACTCATTGTTTGCGTTAGGGTTGTAGGATGTCAATAATTTATTTTGTGCAATTTCTTTTTATTTTCTGATTTAAAAGGATGTTTAATCAATCAGAAAGGTTCTGCAATATCGTGGAACCTAAAAGTGATCAATATGTGGGCTATTTGAGGAGAAATGCATGGTCACCAATAATTTTGACCACAGGTTGTACTTTGGAGGAACTGAGTTTAAGTCAGTCACGTTCCTCAACGATGGGCTGCAATGTCAGTCTTCTCTGAGACAGTAGAAGAAATGCCACCAGATAAGTGACAGAGAGGGCGGACAAGGAGGAAGATGTGAGGCAGTGGAGAGGCAGATAAGGAAGAGAACGGGAAGAAGCAAGAGAAGAAGCTGAGTCATGGTCAGAGCAGCCATAACGCCTGAGAAACCATCAGTCACCAACAGTCATCAGCTACTCTTATTAAGCTGCAGAGGTGTTTGGTGAAAAATGAAGAAATGATGCAAAAATATGCATGGAATTTTTTACGGTCTCAGTTTCTCTTTGGTTTCCACTGAATGAAAATCATTGTTTTGTACTTTGACTAAGTGTTAAGACAAACAGATCTAGGTTCTGCAGGACTAATGGAACCAGCAATTTTAAGGGAGGGTGATTAATCTACAAGGTATTTCTGTGAGTTGAGTAAAAAAAAAATATTTATTAGGAATACTATGTAAGCTGGGAGTTCTGGAATTTTAGCCATTGTCCTGTTACTCCAGTTCATTATCCTGTATTTACAAAGTTATCTGCAATATAGGAGCTAATCGCCACCATCATTGCTACGTTTCAGAATTTACCCACTAGGTTCTGATAAAATATTTGTTTTCCTGACATAACCAGCTACCTTCTGTTCTTAGCAACCAGTCCAATTTAGTCCAAATCACTCAGTAAATGTGATGTTAACCCATTTGCCTGGTTCGCTTAAAAAAAAAAATCATCGCCAATACATCAGTGATGTTTGAGGCCATTATAAGCATGAGATTGCTGTCAGACTGCTTCACAATCCGTCACTTTTCAGCAGAGCGTTTCCTCTGGCATGCCAGACGTGAGGCCAGGTGCGGTGCCCAGAACCCAGGCTTCATGCTGACTGATAAAGGCTTTTCACAAACATGCTGGTCAGCCGTTTATACCTCGCAATTTGGAGAAATGTCTGAGCCTCGTGAGTTTAGATCTTCCCGTTTTTCCACACATTCAGCAATTGCCACCAATCACTGTATGCTGTGTTCTGTATCCAAGACGTGTTCTCATGCAGATGCAAGAGCTGGACATGTGCAAACTGTGACCATATTTTAGAATGAATATCTCTTTAATGGACAACGTGCCATGGCCTATATCCTACTTTCTGCAGCTGAATGAAATGTGTATTTGTAAAGTCATGCTTCACTTGAGAAATGCAAGGAAAGAGAAAGAAACAAAATAAAAGAAAAAGAAAAATATAAATAAATAAAATAAAACAAAATAAATACTTCAAGCCGGTGAAGAGATCACTCAGGTCCTCTTTTTTTCTCGTATCTGTGTACAAGCAAATAAAATTTGAATAATGCTGAATCGTCTGCTATTCTTATCAATATAAAAATGCCTCCTAAAGCAGACCTTCACGTGAAGATGATCACGTCTTTCAGATGCATGGATCAAAGCTACCCGGCCTTTAGCTGGATGTGACTGATGAGAACAGTGAAGAAAGGAAGATGGCACAGAGGACAAAACTTCTTCTGTGGTTGCAATAGGGAAATGAATGTCCATCAAGTCACTGTATACAGAATATCGTTATCCAAATAATACGGTAATGCCCATGCAAACATTTACTATCCTGTACAGTTGGGAACTGAAGCAATTCACATTAAATATTTTAAAGAGGAAATCACAGTGACTCTGGGAATAGAACCAGCTTAGCAGAGGTGTGATCCCATGCCCTCTGTTGTGTTGAAATCTCATTCTTCTTTTAGCATATCGGTAAAGTACAATCTGCCCTCATAATTCTTAATGTTTGAAATTTATGATTTGACTTCGACTCTTTAAACAATTTAATTTGCACTGCATCTACCTGTATATACACATATAGTCTGCAATTTATAAATCACACAGAGCACAGCATAATATCTGTCCAAATGTACTACTCACATAAAGATATTTTTCACCAAAGATTGCGCTGTTTACATAATCCTGTAGCATATTCAGAGGTTACCAACATTTATGATACAATTCTAAACAAGTAATTTCATTTTGTGCAGAAACCTCAAGGCGTTTTGATATGTCTCCAACATCTACAGTAAACAGAAAAAAGTCAGGCTGCCACTGAAGTTATAGATGAAAAAAAGCACCAACTGAATAATACTGATGTACTGGGTATTGTCAAGGTCCAAATATACTACTGGCTTTATTAAAACCCACAACCTGACAGCAGCGAGTCAGCAGCCATCCTGTCAAAGCACAGATTTTATATTATCGGACTGAAAATACAGGGTAGAGTTTAGCTAAACAAGAACATTACAGCTTTACAATTTATTAAAAGACCACATTAAATTATAGGATATGTAATTTGAAATCATGGGTTTCTATTGACCCAATGGCTCATACCGTATCTGCTCTTCAATCCACGACATTGTCAAATAAAAGAAGAGATTGTAACACAATGCAGTGTAATCAGCCAGGTACATTTTTTATTAAAATTATGGAAGTCTATGTTTATAAAACAAGTGCTATAAGAAATTCCATGAAATTCCATGCAGCAAGTGAATTTCAGTTTATAATTGTGCATCTGCGTTACAATAACAAAAGACACAAATGGTAATTCTGTAAAATGCAAAAATCTATTTTCTCCAAGTATAAACTATTTTGGATGTTTATAAATTTTCGCCTATGTATATTTCAATATCATGATAAGATTTTTATAGTGTATTACTATTGTGAGTATATATAGTAATAGAATATTCAAAATTAATTATTCACTTAAAATTATGGATAAATTAAAACACAACTAGTGTACATAACTGTCATATGTATGCTAGTATATGTCGTGTCTTTTCTGAATTATAACCTTGGAATGATTTCGTTAGGCAACATCATCTGGATCAACCTGGATAAAAACTATTATTTGGCTAGATGAAACTATTACTTGATATTCCATGTTAGACATTGTGGTCAGAATTCAAAGAAAAATACCTGAAAATAACACTTGTTGCAATATGTCTATGATCAAACTTAAGACTCTTTAATTAAATATCTAAATAATTCAATCATCTGTCAGAACAATATCAGTTAAAACTATGACTGATTTAAATCTATACATCTTGAATATAAGTATCGTCACACAAAACTTCCTCCCCTCTCATTCCCCAGAGATTAAAGATAAACAAGCACAAATGATACAAGTTATGGACCCAAATGACTAAGGAGCCCTTTCAGTCCCCAGGAATCTATTACGCTTTGAGTCACTTGTTCCTGCGGCCAAATGCCTGGCAGCGTTACAGGCTCTGATGAATAAAGTCCTCAGCATCCAGTGGCATTAGATAAATCTCTGCGGGTCTTGCTGCCTGCCTGATGGTACCTGTGTGGTTTTCAGCAGCTCTTCCAGGAGACACTGTCTTCAGTCAAATATAAACTAGGTGCGCTAGTGTTTTTCAGTCCCATGAGAGTACGCTGAAAAAAATTATATTCTCATTCTCTCTCTTACTCTCATTCCAAATGATTAGTTTCTTCATTTACACGTGACTTTCTTGTTTATGTTTACAGGTTAGACTGAATAAATCATTTACATTGAGGAAACTTCAAATATTCGTATGACTGATTACAGTCAAACCTCCCTTATGTGGGCATAATGGGACCGAGGAATGTCCGTAAGTTAGAAATGCCCGTAACTTGACATACATGAAGAGTACAGTGCAACGTATATGTACCCATATATTGGCGGTCCGGATAAGGGAGGTTTGACTGTACTTCAAATACTTAAAGTTGACTCAGCACTTCAAGCATTTTCTTTTTTTCAGCGTACACACACTTTACACCGTGATATTGTTCATATTCATTTATTTGTCATGCATCAGAAAATCAAATGAACCTTTTATTACTTTATGCTCTTTTAGTAAACACTGTTAATGCGCATAAAATATTAAATGTAAATTAACACAAAAAAACAAAGAAATTTGTTCTGTATACAGAGACCAGGATAAAAGATGAGTGAGGGGAAACCCCCGGACAATAATGAGCACAATAACAGGAATGCCAGCACTTTTACCATGCCAGAAGATCATAATGCCACAACCTAATGAGTAATTAAAAGCAAGCTAAAAGTGACCTTTGGTTGCCTTCTTGCTACTTACAGAGAATTAATTATTACTCCCTAGTCAATGATACAGTATGGATGCCTCGTTCAGGGAATGCAGGAGTACCCAACAGGATTAATGTGGTGACCCTGATTCAGCTCTGGGCACACTTGGGAATTACATCGCCTCTTAAAATGACCTCTGGGGTTGTGTCTGTGCCTCCATCCACCAGGTATCTGCTACAGTATGTGAATGTTCTCACTGGACCAGGAAATCCAGTGGGAGAGCAAGCACAGACCATCAGAGCCTTGGGTTTGTGAAATACCTAACCTCCATCTTTATCGTTAACAGGTAATCCCAATCATTTCTTTCTGTAGAGAAAAAAAAACATATTTTGTGGTTTCATTTCTTTACAAGTGGAGCACAGTCAGTAGTTGTAGTTCTTGGTGCTAGTTTTAAAAATGCATTGCAAGCAATAAGAAAAATTATATTTAGACAATCTGTACCAGATGTGCTTCTCTCTCTATTTATTAGACACTGTAGGCTGGTTAGCTGCTTATGTGCCAGAAGTACTGGGGCCTGGTTCATTAGTCTACCGGGATTTAACATGTACCAAATGTAATCTTTTTTTATAATTGTGATTATAAGTGCAGAAAGTCATTTTGTCACTGGTTTTTTATTGAAGCGTGCACTTTTGCTAAATGTCCCAGTTCCACATGGCATGTTTTGAATATAAAACTGAATGTTGGTTTAAAACCGTAGGCGAAAATACGAGTATTTAAAACACATTTAGGGATTCAGATGAGAATGCATCTGCCAAGTTCTGACTTGCCCAGTAGCTGACATATGCGTTTTGGAGGGAAAAATTTGCAGTAAGCTGTCCAGGGAAAAATTATGCTGGTTTTGCCACTAAAGGTAATCTAACAATAAGCGACAAATGTCATTAACATACTATAAAAAATTCTTATGGTACTTTAACTTTTAAAACAAGCACTCCTCTCAGGGCCCAAATATAAAGTTCAGATAGATTATAAATAAAACTGAATGCAGCAAGGGACGCTGTAAATGGGAGGAAGGTTAGGATGATTTCAAGGGCCCCTGAATGACAGGGGCCCTAAAAAATTTGGAACATGGCTGCATTGGTGTGGTTTGGGGGCCCAATATAACATGCTTCCCCGGGGCCCAAAATTACTAGTGGCAACCTTGCATAGTAATACAATGACAATTTTAGCCAAGTAGCATATACAGTATCGGTTTATATATATATATAAGTTTGGACATGCAAAGCCGACTACAAAGGATAATGGCAGTGTCACATCTCATGACCTGGCCACCTGATCTATGGGTCTTTTGGAGGGGTTTGACCAGATATTGAAAGAAAAGCAGCCAATGAGAGCTCAGCATATACTGTATGTGGGACCTCCTTAAGGACAGCTGGAAAAGGATCCCAAGATGCCATATCTTGAAATTGGCGTAGAGGAGAGAATCGGGTCAGCCAGGCCCTGCAGCAATTGGGGTTAAAGGCCTTGCTCAAAGGCCCAATGGTGGCATCAATTTGCCAACCGAGGGATTTGAACCGGCAACCTTCCAAGTCCAGCCCACAGAGCTGCCCCACACCACAAATAAATTACATCCATCCATCCATTTTCCAAAGTGCTTACCCTACTGGGTTGCAGGGGGTCCAGAGCCTATCCCAGAAGCAATGGGCATGAGGCAGGGAACAACCCAGGATGGGGGGCCAGCCCATCGCAGGGCACACTCACACACCATTCACTCACCCATGCATGCACACCTACGGGCAATTTAGTAACTCCAATTAGCCTCAGCATGTTTTTGGACTGTGGGGAGAAACCGGAGTACCTGGAGGAAACCCCACGATGACATGGAGAGAACATGCAAACTCCACACACATGGGACCCAGGCAGAGATTTGAACCCGGGTCCCAGCGGTGTGAGGCAACAGTGCTAACCACTGCACCACCATGCCGCCCCTGCATGCAAGCAATAGAGATTAAATAATTATGCAAAATATTCAATATTCTGACTAATAAAAAATCTAAGCTAAATCAGGTCTTGTTTGGTTTGCCATTAAAAAGACTGGCCCCAAGCTAATGACAAATGTGCTTGAGTTGCTTTGGGCAGGTTGCAACAAAAGTAAGAAACAATGAATCACCTGACCTTTGTGTATCACTCCATTACCGTTTATTGTACCATGGGCCCCAAAGGAGTAATATCTGGCCCAGTGTCAGAAACACTTTACTAATGCACATGCAGATTTCAGAATGAACCATCTATCATTGACTGGCTCAGTCATAATGAGAAATGGCCTCATAACCTTACGACTGTCATCACCAGCATCATCAGAAAAGGCTGCACATTGACAATGAAGGAAAGGACTTGGAGGACATCAGAAAATAAGACACTCATGTGTATGATACAATGGACGTTTCAACTGGCAAATTAGCCATTTATATACTACATATTCTTGAAGAGGATCATTAAAGGGATATTAAACACTGCTAGTGATTAGTAAATCAAAAAAGATGGAAGAAACCACGTAATACATAATTTTAATAATACATACATTCTTTTGTTATTCAATTCATGTGTATAATTTTATTATAATACAATATACTCAGAAAATATTATGCATGAGTCTGACAGGAGTATTTGATTTTTAAGTACATTTATTTTATGCATAAAAACATTTTATTTTCAGTATAAGCCGCAAGTGCCGTGCAGGTGACTGGGGAATACAGAAGGTCTGTCTGTCTGTGTCTTTGCATATATTTTTCTCAGGACAAGAAAGGGAATCTGAGACGGTGTTGCCATGTTTCTTAAAACGTGTGGCCTAATATGGCCAGTTGTTGATTCTTTTACAGAGAATGACACATTACTAAAACAGAAAGGAATTAATCAATGAAAATTAATAATTGATTATTATGAGATGATTTCATTGCATTTTTCAGAAACAGTAAATATAATTATATAAAAAAAAAACAGAAAGGTACAAACCAGCAGACACATCAATGCACACATTTATTTATTATAATAGGCAGAGATGGGCACATCCATCCATCCATCCATCCATCCATCATCTTCCGCTTATCCGAGACCCAAAATGAACACTGTAAGTGGACTGCTTGATTGCTATAAGCGAATTCTTTAAACAATATTTGTATAGGAATGGTTCTGTCCCAAGCTTTTTGATCCATATAAGCGGTTGATTGATCTCATCTCAATGTAATCACTTACTTAAATGGTGAAGTTGATTTTCTGATGGAAAATAAATCGTTTAGATTAAATGACCAATTAGTAAAATTGTCGGCAGATTAATCCATAGAAAGGTTGTCATTAGTGGCAGCCCTAGCCTGATTTATTGCTAATTAAATGTTCCATATATGACAAACCACAAGATGCCACTGCTTGAACTGCAAGATGTCGCTGCTAACATACTTTAAACTTTAAAGCAATTTGGACCAAACACCAAAGTAACTTTTTTCCTTGGGATATATTTAAAGGTCCATTAAGTAATTAAGTATTTTAAATACATACAATACAATCTCTCTAAGTATTTTTGTTTACAAATTATATCAGATTTTTTTTACATCCAGCAAAATACTCAGAAGTGAATAATATGTATTTTAAATACACTTAATTGAAATACTATTAATCTCTGACAACAGGCTACGTTATAATTATTTCTGTCGGAGGATATTTATAATTCGGGGTGAGTTTCCAAGATTGGAACGTGGATCCACAGGAGGACAGCATCTCTATTTGGGGAACCCTAACCCCTTTGTAACGTTTCATCAGCTGACGTAACCAGCAGCCTGTTACTGACCCATCAGGAAAACACAGCATCTTCTAGAAATTTAAGTGTAGACCCTTACACTCTCCACCTTCTATCCATCCATTTTCTGCAATAGCTTGTCCTAGTCAGGTTCATGGGGTCCATCCTGGAGACTACGGGTGCAAGGCAAGGAATAACCCAAGATGGGGTGCCGACACATCGCAGGGTACATATATGAACAATTTGGCAACTCCAATTAAATATCTAGAGCTCCACATTGATGAAATTATTCCAGAGCTCTCTAAATGGGGTGCCTAAATGCAACTGGCCTTCCATCTTACTTAGAGAGTTAGAACCACTTTTAACCACCTAATACTTTGTAGTAATAACAATTTAGCAACCTGTACATTTATGGGCATATTCTTGTAATTCTGTAATGGTGTTGTAAAATAAAAATATCACACACGTTAAATGTCAGTTAATTTCATCTGACACAGAAGCCCTTCACAGACACAAAGTTCCAGGTTCCCCAACAAATCTGACCTAGATCAACAGTTAGAAGATTAGAACATGAATGGATGGATCAGTCGATATGAACACAGTATATGCACTTCTCTGGTGGTCCATGTAGCACCAGGTAGGACTGCCTTTTGTCAACAGAACCACTTTAATGTTTTCTGCACACTACAGCTGAACTGAGCTATTATTTTTACATTTGTGGCCTGTTAGCTAAAACAACTCTGGCCGTTCTCTTACGGCCCCTGACATTATCAAGGTGTTTTCGCTGGCTGGATGTTGTCTTGTTTATCTCACCATTCCCTGTAAACTATAAACACTTTAGTACATGAAAATCCCAAAAAGGGAGGCTGAGATGCCAGAAAAGCCATTTCTGGCACCAGCAATCACATAACATTTAAAATATAATAATGTTATAACATTCTAACTCTAATCAAACAATACCCGAGTCTCTTTAGCCTCTCTGCCAAATATATCCAGCTGCTGCATTACAAACTTTAAAAAATTAAAAAATCAGAAATTCATTTCACAGTATCTGTCTGACTTTCAGATATTCGTTGCATTTACAGGGACATGCTTGCACCTGAGATTTAGAGTAAACATCTTGTCACTGACTGCCTTTGACTACTACATATACTGTATGAGGTACACAGAAAATTAATTTGATAAGGTTTAGCTTGTTAAAAGGTTTCAGTAAACAGAACAATATTTTCAAGAATGGATTAATTCACTCAGGGTATACCCCTGCTTTGTGCCTGGGACAGGCTCCCGGCTACCACATCACCGGGACGGATGGATGGATTTCTTTCTAATAACAATCCATAACAGTGGCATGTAGTTTTAGTAGCTATCACTGAGAGCTTTGTTTGCCCATTGCTTACATTTACCCAACCGATGCAGATGAGAGTTTATAGATAAACAGTCCCTGTCTACTTTAGAGTAATTTTGGCCTTTTTGCAGTTCATCACCCACGTCTGTCACATGGTTTGATGAGAGCCGCTTACTCTTAGATGTTATACAATTAAATGTTACGCTAGTACGTATTCATGCTTGAATAGATGCAAATTACTCCAGCAGTTCAGTATTCAGAGAACTTGCGCATTAGACCTCCTTTCCACACTTTCTTCCTCTTTTGCTTTACTATGTTTTAATCAAAATTGAACTAATTTGTCTTTCAGATAAGTCAGCTCAGAATTCAGCTGCTTTGCCTGGTAGATTATTAGGGTTTTATCGGCCTGAAGTCAGTAATTGCACTGGGAATTGGCACAGTCATTAGTTTCCTCACAAACCAGTGCCCTACACACACTCCGCAGTGCTTTTAATGGAATAGTGGGACCAAGGAGCAGATTCTAGGTGTGACAGTGCAAGATAATTATTTTCTTTGTTTCTCATTAAAACTCTTCATCTTAAGCTACCATCTCCTAGCTTCACCTGCGTTTGGCCTCGATATCTCTGACAGAATTCTTCCTTTAACTGTAGCAATATAAAAACAAATGTGAGGAAAATGCTCCCCCTCATTCTATTCCCCTTACCATCCGATTCTTCTTTCTTCTGTACGTCACCTTAATTCTTTGTCTTTCTCTTTACTAAACGCAAAAAAAAGAACTTTTTCTACTTTTTTTTCTATCCCAAACAGTGTTAAGCTCCCAAAGCAATAAGGTGTGTTTATGGATTATATATTACTGCCTTGAAGAAGCATCACGTTCCTGCCCTCCACCCTATTACACATGTCTGTCTGATAGTTGGGGGTCGTCCAGGTCCAAAATGATACAAGCTAATCCTAATAACTATGCAGGATTTGTTTATATTGATTTTTATTAAATAGATGATGAAAGTACTCATGAATATGTCATAAAAGATGAGATAAGCTCTTTAACCCAGAATTATCCCTGGATGCTACCAAGACTGAAACTGTGTTGAACTATAATATATGTACACTGAAGATCCCAGATAATCTATATTACATTCCAGATACTGTAGTACTCATGTTTCAGGTCTCCAATCAGAATCTGTATACCCTCAACATAGGCTTGTTTAATCACACTCCTGCACATCTGCTTTGAGCCTCAAAGAGACATGAAGCTTTTCTTGTTTCAGTCACGCCAGAATGCTACAATTCATTCGTGATAAATAGCTACTGTACAGGTCTAAGAAATCACTCCAGTTATTATACAGTACAAGTAGAAGTAAATTGTAATGAAAGGCTCTGTTTAACTGCCTTTTGAGAATAGGATGTGAGTATACCTGGAGGAACCTAACTGTGTGCTAAATGTCATGTCATGAGAAGGCATGGTATTACTGCACTAAACACAGGGAAAATCTACAACGACAACTGCAGATCCAATTACAAAATATACATTAATCCATGAAGGAAGGGAATCTGCATAATAGCTGATTAGGTCGTTCTTCAATTAATGGCATATTTTACTCACTACATTGTTACTTCATGCATATATATATATATATAATTAATTTTTCATTCATAAGTAAACTTTTGCATCAAACACCAATTACCATTATTAATTTATTCTATACCACTTGTCCTATACATGGTTGAATTGAATGAGCTCAAGGATCCAGAGCCTGTCCTGCTAACAGTGGGCCCAACAAAAGGCATTTCCCATCATGAAATACAATTAAGGTACTGGGTTAGCAACCATAAGCAAAAGAGCTAGACATAAAGTTAGGAATTCCTAATGACTATTAGCAAGCTGATGTTTTCTATGAATATAATTTAAATATCAAAATGTATTTGTAGAAACATCCATTGAAATTATTAAATGCATTTTACTTCAACCTTCTGTTTTTAAAAATCAAAAGATTTCTGAACCTAGTGATCAAACTTCTCAAAATATCGCCAAATTGTGCTGTTTCAGAGACCATTAGTGAGAAGATTTTTTTTTTGATTTTCCTAATATGTCTAATACAGGGATCTCCAACTCCGGTCCTGAAGGGCTACCGTCCAGTAGGTTTTCTATCCTATTGGCTTCTGATGAGCCACACCTGCTCTCAGGTAGATACCAGGAACAGGTGTTGCTCATCAGAAGCCAAGTGGGACTGAAAACCTGTTGGAGCCCCCTGGTCTAATATGTGCATTTTCAAGTATATACTGTAAAACACTTTCATTACCTAGCTTCCATTACTTTACTTATGTAAGGAACGTGATGCCTTGCATAGACATAGGCCATCGCAATTACTACTGGCAAAATATCATCATATGTGTGAAATGAAACCTGGTTTCTGTCTGGTTGCTGGTTAGCAGAATATACATAGAGTTTGAAGTTGGCTGTAATATGTTGCCGCCAACTTACTTTAATTGGGATTGCTGATTGGCTATTGTGCAACACCAATTTAACACATTTCATGAAACTCCAGTAGAACTGATTATCTTTTTTTGATCAATGCAAATTGTCAGTTCTCAAATAATACACTGTTCTGCACAATGTTTCTAAGCTAGTTGGCCAGTCTTGTCTAGTATGTGAAATTATTTTGGCTCAGCTACCCAAGTTTTCTGCCTGTCAAAGGCTTCCAAGAACAGATTTTGTAATTTCATTTTATGTGCTAAATAGAAGTATACTCAGTAATCCTCTAAGTACTGGCTACCGTTGACAGTCTCCGCTAAAATATATGAATTTTTAACCAGCAAAATTAACTTTAAACCACTTCTGCTGGTTTGGCTCACAGTCATTTGAAATATGCATATGAGTAATTTGAGGAGAGATTCACATGCTTCCACAAAGGATCATTCTCCTTTCTTCACTAATGTATCGAGGGGGAAAAAAATCTAAACGTAGTGTTGAGGCACTGTGTCTTGTCCATAAAGTGGTCCAAGGATTATTGATATTGTGACACTGCAGGGTTAGTCAACCGGACCAATTATGCAGTTTACCGGCATGCTTTGAAACCGCACTGCACAATTTGTATATGGTGTACAGTAATATATGCATTTGCATATTTATCTTATAAATAGTAAATGCCATAACTGTGTCATGTTTATTGTGGTATGTGTGTGCGTGTGTTTTGTCATGTAACTATAAGTGCAAGTGTTATTTGAACTGTTCACTTTCATGTCTGTGCCACTGGTTTTGTAAACTAGTGGTGAGCGTCAGTAAAATCTGATTTCCCCTTTATAAACAGCTGTCGTCTCCATTTTGTTAAAATGGCATACAAACTCGTTACAATGTCACGCATACCCCCCAGCAGTATTTAAAACTCAACCACATGGTCCGTGACATTAAAAATGTAAATAATGTGGCCTCTTAATTCAAAAGTACATTATATGTTAGCCATCCGTCCAGGTTCTATACCACTTATACTGGACAGAGTCACAGTGAGCCAGTCCAGGCAGCATTTGGTCAAGGATGCTTTGAAACGATATCCACGCAAATCTAACATCAACCCCCTTTAAGGGGAATTAAAAGTCATCACCAGCCTATATTTGCCTCCACCTCCCACATTAAAGATCCTCGACATTTACACAGGCAACGGAAGTGCACAATTCTAAACAATAAATACTTTATTACCCTAAAGGCTTTATTAAAAACGGTCACATGGGGCACAGATCTTCCACTCAGCAGGGCAATAGCGCTAAATCAGTAGGCATTAACTGGGAGGCATGCAGTACAGGCAGTGCAAGTGGCCCAATGCAAAAAACACAGCACACTTAAATACTGTCAGCACACTTAAATACTCATACCAATTTGACATCCACCCCAATTAAATATTAAAACACGAAATCAAAATAATAAATAATAATAATAACAAAATAGTTGACCACATGGTCGTCTTCCACTGCTTACCTCAACCTAGCTCAGCTGCTCCTGCCTTGGCTCCCACACCAACTAATCACCCCCAACTAGACCATGCAGCAACACGTGTACACAGAGCAAGAGTGTTTCTCAACATGCATACTTGACTGTATTTGTCTTCTCGCATCTGCGTTTTTTGTCTTCTTCCACTGTCAAGCTACGGTTCCAATACTAAGAGCAGAATTACAGAGCATGGTAAAAATCCCCAGATGTCTTTCTCACCCACCCCAAATAATAAGGATGCATCAGTTGCATCCTTGACAAATGAGACCAATCCCATGATTCACTGAGGTCCAAGTTCATTCTTGGGAGGCATGTTAGCTGGATTGCTCTTGCCAAAACCACAAATAAGTTGCTTTCTTGGTATTGAAAAACACCCCAGTAACAACACAAGGGAAATGGGAGAAAGTGAATAAGAGACAAAACTTGCATTGGGCAGCAATACAAAAAAGCAACCAGGAGAACCACAGTTAATTACTGTCCGCCCCCAGCTCTTGGTCTATCTCCTGCCCAGAACTGCCTTCTTTAGTCATTGCATTACAGCTCCTCTCTAATTGACACTTACATCCACCCACAAACTCCTCTCTCTCCACACTCCATCCACTCACAGCAGGAGCATAAAGCAAATAAGCCAGAAATCCACCACAGAAGTCACGTAATGTATTCCACATAAGAAAGGGCATCCTTGTTTTCCCAATGAAGTGCATTGTTAAATGTTCCAAAGCTACTCGCTCCTCACAAATATACTGCATGGTGCCCCCCCCCCTCCCCAGTATCTACTCCTCCAATGCCCATTCCCTTCCTCGCTGCCTTTCTGTCAGGTGCTTCAAACTACCAATGTGGTTCTTAGGGACAGTCCAAGCTTTTGCTCCCTCGCAGTTCCTAAGGAGGGAGCAAAAATGTCTGGCAGGGAGCTGGCAGGAAGCAAGAAGATGGACTGTCTTAGGGACCCTGAGAACCAGATTGGGAAAAATGGATTTAATGGATCATTGAGGGCAGAGACTGCTTTACTGCCACAAGAAGAACCCCATGAACATCTATTAACAAGTGGCACATATAATGGGTTAAAAAAAATCTAAAAGCACATACAAACAAAATTAAAAATCCAACCACCACAATATTACTTGACACAGTGCAGGGGAGCACCCTGGATGGGATGCCAGCTCAAAGTCATGGATTCAAGGCTGGGAGGCGTGTTTACAGTGCACACATATAGCACTATTATAAAATTATACTTTGATTATGATAAAAGGTTGTTCAGCTACTGTAATAATGTTATTGTGCTAATATTGACAGAAACTTTGCTAAAATGTGGAAATGATATTCCATTAACAACACAGTAAGAACATTCCCTGCCAGCTTTAAGAAGACGTTTACATAACCTTGGCTAAAGTTCAGGGAACGTTCCCTGTTAGCTGGGAACCTGGAGCAGACGGAGAAAACCAGCACAACACAGTGAGAATACACACCCAGTGCAGTGGAGGATCCAAACGATTCATATCCCTGTGTGAGACAACAGTGTGGTCGACTGAACCACTGTGCCTTCCTGCAATCAGTCCAATTAACAGATTAATAATAATAATAGGTTAATAAGTTAATAATAATAACGTAATACAAAGCTGTTATATTCAAATAATGGCTATATTTCCAACTATCGCAATCAGACCTACAATCATGGAGGTCACAGTGCTATCCAGTAAGCCACCATAGCATTCATGAGATTTTTTATCCATTAAAAACTGTTAAAACATGTTACAAAATATCTGTTTTTGTAATTTATAAATACAACAAAGATCATTAAACACCAGTAAATCTTTAGTTTATTTCATTAAAGCAATGAGACGTTCACTTCACAGATCAAAGCATTATTAATATCAGTAGTTATAACTGTCAGACCTGGTCATGCCATGAGTGAAAGTTAAATTATTGCATCACCTTGTCTTGGGCACAGCAAATTAAAAGAAACTATTTCCTTTTGTGACTTAACATAAACGGATATGTGGCAGGGAGACACCAGTGCTGTTGTTTCTGGTATTCATTGCTAATGAAAGTGATGTTTAGCAACATGCTGATGGAAAAGTAGGACTTAGAAAGATGCCATTGTGTGCTGTGTACATTTGTTACATTGTAGATCTTCTCTTATTGTGATCTTTAGTATCCTAATAGGTGGGTCACAGTTGACAGCAAAACCATGAGCTGATCAACGTTCCAGAAATAGATGCATTTACATTTCTTATTACTTAAAAAATAAATCAGTACGGGTTCAGTTGAATGTTTTAAATCTTTCGGATTTTAGTTGCTTGTGCCTATGCTTGTATGCACGTTTGTAGTCTAATAAAAAAGTGGTATTCTCTCTAGAATGTTGTTCAGGCTCTTAAGCTCTACTCGGTTAGACTGACCAGAGGTGTGATTTTATGCTTCAGACTCCCACAGCAACCCACCCTCACCTCTGACCCCATTACTGTTGCTCTCTATTGTCAAAGCAAAAGTCGCAACAAACATAGCCAGCAAACTTCAAATTCTCTCCACTGTACCTCCCCAAAAGTACACAACTGCTGAAATGGGCTTGAATAGGGTTGTCTGTCGACTAGGGTTATTGTCTGTGAGACAAATGGATTAAGTTGTGGAATGGAATGTAACAGGGAAGGGGAGTAAGCTGATTGCACTGAAAGGAGAATGTCAGGGATGATGTTCAGGACAGATAAATCTGAAGACGTCAAGTCCCAAATCTCAAACCAAAATTGATGTTGGGTCATGGAAATCCACAAGTAGATAAAAATCCAGGAGACAGCATTGGGGAGCAAGGGAAATAACACAATCCCCTTCATAGCCCCAGGACCCAGTAACCCTAGACGGCACATGACCTTGTAGGTCAGGCTTTCCCTCAATGGAGCAAGCAAGATGGCTGATCCCTCTACAGATCAATCAGATTCCTCACTGTCACATTACAAAGGACACCTTCTATACTCAAAGGAGGTAAACTTACAGTAATATGTACTGACTTTCCATTTAGGTATGCTCTGCAACAGATTAAAGCACTCCTGAGTTGTTTTTTTTTTCAATTTCAAATATGAACTGAAGCACAGCCCTAGTTTAACCGCGCAAAATTCTTCTCTCCATTTCAGTTTCTCAGTAGTTAGAGTTCAGACTAGACAAGCCTGTCATCACATTAAAAACATCCTGTAATGAGCCAATTATTTCTGAAGAGCCACATAAGAGGTCAGACTAATGCCACTACCAATGAGTGTATTTTTATATTTTGAATTGTAGACACATTCTTAAATGTGTCTGTGGGGGAGAAAAACAAGATAAATGTAGAAATATAAACAAAACTAATATTCTGGGAAAGCAGTATTTTTTTGAACTGGCAAGCTATTATCCAGAAATGTACCATCTGAAAAGCAGGGGGTGGGCAGAGGGGCATGGTGCCCCAGTTGGGAGCACTGGTACCTCATGACCTCACGGTTAGTAATTAGAAGTTTGCCTCCGCTCTGTGCAAGTGAAGTTCACAGGGTTCACAGCCTCCCCCCCCCACAGTCCAAAGACATGTAGTTAGGCAACATGGCGTGGTGTGTGTGTGTATGTCCCCTGCGATGGAAAGACCTTCTTTCCTTTTTTATTTTGCATTATTCATTTATGATTTCTTCTGAACTGGTCAGTATGAGTCAGTCATGCCACTTTGATACGGGTGAAGGACTGGTAAAAAAAATACTGTACACCGATTCATTGTCGTTAATGATGCATGATTTCATTAGGTTGCCTGTGTTACCACATGGCGATGTGTGCCTTGTGATGGCAAAGGTAAAGGCAGAGAGTATGGTCTGAAGGGTATATACAGTATTTTGCATGAAGACGGTGAGGTTAGGGGCAGCTTTTTTAGAACTGCCTTGTGTTCTGAGAAGAAGCACGATAAGGCAGTAAAAATCAATGCCTGTATAATCTGTAGCCGTGGGTTGACCAGCTTGTGTGGCGCACACTCCGGGCCGCATTTAAAGGGCCGGCTTCATTGCACACTATAAAGTAAGTTAAATTGAATAAATATTCCTTCTGTGGTGTCACAGTAAATAATTCTAAGCCCCTGATCTTCAAGCATATTTTCTGCACTGTCCGTTTTTGACTGGTTACAGCTAAAAACCATTAAAAAAAATTGAAGTTCCTGAAGGCTTAGAAAAATGTAAATAGTTACCTTGCTCACTGATCTCTTTTTGCTCAGGCTGATATTAATCAGCTGGTTAGAAAGTTTCCCTTGTTTTCTATCACTTCATCTTGAGGCACTGTTTTAGAACATGATGCTGGTCTCCCCATCCACACTCCCATTTAAACAGCGCCCCCTATTGGTTTAACCCTCACAAGTGCCCAGTGCTAAAATGAGAAACTTGAGGAAAACACTCTTCTCCATTCCCAGCTGTAGGCCTTGTTGTTCTCCATGTACTTTCGTCCCTAAACCTTTTGGCAGATTTTTGTTTTTTTATAGACTATAGAAAAGTTGATGACTGTGCATATTGGTGCCATTGTGCATATTAGTCACCAAATTAAATACATTAAAAGCATATTGGCAAGTCCCTCTTACACTTTGTGCTATAGCAACTTCTGTGTTCATCACACCAGAGAATTTCCTACATTATACCATAAGGCTCTTTGGTTTACAAAACACACCAGCCAAAGAGGTTAAATGAATAAAATTCCAGGAGATTTTAGAATTTGAGGAGCTTACGGCATACTCAGACACACTGGAAAAGTATTTGAAGTGAAAGTATTTTGAACTTGAAACTGTCTGCTTGATTGCATGATGCATACTTCGTGTCTACTTGGCAAAATGTAAATATTGATAATACGTGACTGCAATGAAAAAACTAAAAATGCAAAAATGCTTGTATTTTGTTTGGGTATTTATGGTTATGGTTAGGGCTGGGTAGGGGATATGGTTGTCATAGTTAGCATTAGCATTTTTCCCATATAAATGAATGAGTGGTCCCCATGATTACATGACTGTCTGTCTGTCTGTCTGTCTGTCTGAGTGCGTGCGTGCGTGCGTGCGTGCGCGTGTGCGTGCGTGTGCGTGTGCGTGTGCGTGTGCGTGTGTGTGTGTGCGTGTGTGTGTGTGTGTGTGTGCGCCCACTATGCATGCAGTGAGAATTGCTCAATTCTGCTTAAATAAGGTTGGGCTCTAATTGCCACCAGGCCAGATCAGCTGCAGTTACTAATTTACTGATTAGTACGTTAAAAACAGGTGTGACACCTTGTTCTGCGTTTTCCACCTCACCAAAGCTTGTTACATGTCTTCCAACTTTTTCTGGAAACGAGTACAAAACTCAACCTTCATGCTCAATTGGTGATGCAGATTTTTCACTGATGTTCTGCGTGTTACCGATTTTATTATAGACACAACTAATTGCAGTTGTGCATATTGTATACAGTATATTGTATAGAATCTTTCTGATAGTATGGTTTTCTCGCTGTTATTATAATTGCAATTGTGCACCGATCAGCTGTAATATTAAAACCACCTGCCTAATATTGTGCCAACAAAACAGCTCTGACCTGTTGAGGCATGAACTCCTCAAGACCTCTGAATGTGTCCTGTGGTATCTGGCACCAAGATATTAGCTGCAGATCCCTTAAGGGCACTAAGTTGCATAGTGGGCCTCCATGGATCGGACTTGTTTGTCCAGCAAATCCCACAGAGGCTTGATCAGATTAAGATCTGGAGAAATTGAAGGCCATGTCAACACTTTGAACTCTTTTTTTATGTTCCTCAAACCATCCCAGAAAAAAATCTGCAGTACGGCAGGGCGCATAATCCTGCTGACTGAGGCCATAGGCATCAGGGTGTATCGTTGCTATGCAGGGGTGTACTTGGTCTGCAACAATGTTTAGGTAGGTGATACGTGTCAACATGAATGTCAAGACCCAAGGTTTCCCAGCAGAACACTGTCTAGAGCATCACACTGCCTCTAACAGCTTGCCTTCTTCCCATAATGCATCCTGGTGCCATCTCTTCCCCAGGTAAATGACGCACACACACTCAGCCGTCCACATGATGTAACAGAAAATGTGACTCATCAAACCAGGCCACCTTCCTCCATTGTTCCATGGTCCATTTTTACTGCTCACATGCTCATTATAGGTGCTTTCAGAGGTTGACAGGAGTCAACATGGGGACTCTGACTGGTTTGTAGCCACACAGCCTCATGCACAGCAAGCTGTGATGCATTGTGTGCTCTGACATCTTTCTACCAGCCAGGCTTCCTTTGAATGCCCATGAAACCCTCGCCGGTTTATAGGTTGGCTTTACTGGGACTGCTTTTGGTAGCTACTGACCACTGCATACTGGGAACCCCCCACAAGACCTGCTGTTTTGGAGGTGCTCTGACCCAGTCGTCTAGCCGTCACAATTTGGTCCTTGTCAAAGTCTCTCAGATCCTTATCCTTATTCTTGCCCATTTTTCCTGCTGCCAACACATCAAGTTCAAGAACTGACTGTTCACTTGTCTAATATATAATGACACCCTTGACAGGTGACATTGTAATGAGATAATCAATGTTATTCACTTCACCTGTCAGTGGTTTTAATGTTACGGCTGATTGATGCATATTGTAACACACTGCAGTTTTGTGTGTGCATTCATGTGTCCATTTCTTATCCCTTTTATTAACTTCATTTCTCTCCCCAGCCTTTGCCATTGCTGTTACAGCTATTTCCCTCTATATAGGCTGTAATAGTGGCGAGTAGAAAATGTAACAAAACAGTCCTCAATATGGGGGATCAGAGCTATAAATTTAACTACAATGTTACTTCATCTCCACATTTCCTCAAAGTGGACTGTGGAGCGTAGAGGTGTGACTTAATTTCCAGTTTATGATATGAAGTACAGTTCTGTGGTATTTCATGTTATCCAAAACTAAGACATAAACAGTTTACTCTCTAAAAGGACACTGAATGAATTGGCGTAGCACATAATGCCATTAGCGATAATTGAATAATGGGAGCTGAGTATTTATTAGCATCTGATTAATACAAATTAACATATTTCCATTACAGCTACTTACCAATGTGGTTTGAGTACTTTTTCCTTTAAAAATCATCCTCAAATGTTCTCCTCTTCTTCTATGTATAAGTGCCATTGTCTCCATACAGTCCTTGAAGTTAACTATTTTACTAATCTCTCATCCCGACGAACATAAATAAGTTTAAGTTCAAGATTTGAAGCCAGACTGAAATCTGCTTCTCTCTCAGTCCTCAACCTACTGCTGATTGTAATTCCCTTCACCTCTCATTATCAGAAACCACAGTTCCCCCACAGTGCATGGTGCGCAATTCTCGAGCAACTTTGTTAAAGTTATTAATACGCATGTCAAATAAATAACTTATGTTAATCATTCAGACATTCTCTAGTTTCCACGTATATTTTTTTTACTAAGCTCAATTTTCAGATGCTGGTTGTAGAGTACTGGGTGTGTATATTGCATGAGTGTACATGTCAATATCCTGGGTTTAGCATGTCAGCATCTGGCATGTTACAGTAACTTCAGGAAGATCCCTGCAGCCCACACCCCACTGCACATCAAGGAATTCCCTGTTGAAAGAGTCAGCAGTGTGAAGTTCCTGGGTGTGCACATGGCAGACGACCTATCCTGGTACCTGAACACCACCACCATGACAAAGAAAACCCAACAACCTCTTCATTTCCTTCGGAACCTGAAGAAGGCCAGCCTCCCTCCTCCCATCCTCACGTCATTCTACCAGGGGACCATTGAGAGTGTTCTCAATATCACTGTCTGGTATGGAAACTGCACTGCCGCTGAAACGAAGTCCCTGCAGTGGATAGTGAGGACCGCAGAGAGTATCATCGGGGTCCCTCCCCCAGCCATCTCCCACCTGTACGAAAAGCACCTCATCCGTCGTGCGAACAGCATAGTGAAGGACACTGCCCACCCCTCACATGCACTGTTCTCTCTCCTTCCGTCTGGTAGATGGTTCCACAGCATCAGAACTGTAACTGCCAGACACTGCAAAAGCTGCTTTCCTCAAGCAGTCAGAGCTCTCAACTCACTGCCACCAAAGGAATGTTAAACCCACAACACAGAAACACTGCAAACTGGACTTTCACACTATGCTTATTTTGAATATTGAATATTTGCTCAAATACAGTATGTCTACCTCATGCCAAATTTGCACTTGTTACAACTGGTATGTCTTTGTCTTGTCTTGTCAACAATATTCTGACCATAACTAGAACCTGGTATTTTAAATACTACCTGCACATTTCACTTGAGCTCTAACTGCACATGGACATTTTGTATTGTCTCAGTTCTGTTTACTGTACATAGATAGTACAGTAGAACTAGTTAGTTTCTATTCATAAAAATTTTGTTAGATTTATTATATATGTGAACATTTCTGTTTTATATTTTTTTTGGTATGTTTTATATCTTTGTAATGCACCATGAGGGAGCTGTGTGGAACAACATTTCAATACACTGTGTATTGTGTACAGTATATTGCTGTATTGACAATAAACCAATAAACCAAACCAAATCTTTAGGACCTAGTGCTGGGGTGGCTAAACTTATCCGCAAATGGCCGGTGTTATGCGGATTTTCACTGCAACTCCCTAATTAGGTCACTAATTAGAGGAGTGATTGGCTGAAGAGTCCTCACACCTGGGTTTGAACAGCTGACCTACAGGTTACCCCATAAACCTGCAAACACACCGGCCTTTGCGGGTAAGATTGGCCACCCCTGTCCTAGTGCATACATTAAATATTGATATATAAAATGTATGAGTGTATACACACTCCATTAACAAAGTATTTGCTGTCCACTATTTCTGCAAATTCAGAGCTTATACAACAAATTAACTGAGAAAATGTATGTGTATTTTTTTAAGTGCAATCTATTGGCAAACCGGTACTATATACAGTGTTTTCTTCTGCGGTGTCAAGCAGATGTAAATAGCATATGAATCATAAGGTAGGTACAGTATATCAGCTCACTCTTATCATTTATATTCTCAGTTACATTCTTTTAAGTTTCCATGCAATATGTTATTTATATGAACATAACATATAAAATAATACATAAAGTTTCATACTATACGCTTTGAGAATTTTTAAGGTGAAATTTGTCATTATTCAAATCTGTAGGGTAATTATGTAGCTTTGGTGGCAATCTGCAGATCAATTTAACACACATTGTAATGTCCATGAAAACCCATCATCTCTATGCTGGTTCCAAAATTATCAAGGGATGTAATGGCTAGCAGGCTCCAATTTTCTGCTACAGGAGTATTTTGATCTGAGATCACCAAAAGCTGCAATTTCTCGTTGGGAAATATTATAAGCTGCATTTTTCTAAATTGATCTACTCAAATAAAATTATTACTTTGTTCAGGTCAGCATTATTCAGAGTTAAATTCACTCTAAAATTCACTGACTAAAATCCAGAATGTTTCAATCTAAAATATGTTACCTTGGGCCAGATCTCCAGGTTCTGCCAGCAGTCGACTGGCACATACAGTAGTGAGGCTGTATGAATCATCAAGTATGCCCTGCTCAAAATAGGGTTCTTGGGACCCACCCCTGAAGTCAGGCCTGAGGATGGTGTTCCACCTATGGGGAACAACGGAGATACCTGCAGGGGCATGATTAGGAAAAATCTAAACCTGACTAGCCAATTGCTATTGGACTTCTGTGCAGGTCAAGAGCTACAGTATTGTCCATAACAAACACTATCTTCAAAGACAAGGTTAGAAGAGGCCCCCTTCGGGAAGAGGTAAGTGATCAGCCTAAGAGTGTTATCTGACTGAGCTTGTGTGTTTAGCTTATTTGTGAAGAGATGGGCAGGATTTGAGCATCTGGCTAAAGCTTCTTTGCAAGATCAACTCACACCTCAGGAAAAACTTCCCTGATATGGAAAATGCGACGAATGTTCAATGCCTCAGTCGTTGTAGGCACTGCTAAAAAACTGTAGCCAGAAGGCAGTCGGTGCTACCCTTGCAGTCAATGCTGCCATACACTCTTAGGAAGGATGTGTTAAAATTGACAGAAACTGTGTCAAATTCTTACACGTTACTGCGTGAGTTCTGGGACAACGTTGTGTCAGTTTCGACACATTCACTGTGTTAATGATTTTGACATGGTGAATGTGTCAGGAAGGTTAACACAAAGCTGTTCAAACATGTACAGTATAGTATTAATACATTTTGTGCCGTCCTTGGTTAATACCTGAAAATATCCTAAACCCTACGCAAAAAGTTATTCGAGACAAAAATTGTTAATGAAAATAAAATACACAATTCATGATTTAAATACATGTAATACCACAATGAAATTGACCGAAATCAAGCAACCGGATAAAACAATTTAATAAAAATTTATAGAATTTCAGCATTCAGGAGACGTCCAACACCGGACAAAACAGTTTTTTCAACTTCTTAGGCAACATGATACATAGGCATAAATTCTACATAATTTCACTCATTTCAAAACTACATATCTCGGAATGACGTAGATATGATCAGCCAAAAAACTTGACTGGATATCGAGGGTTCAGAAATCTGATGAACCGTTAGGATTTTGTCTGTACTCTTCCAGCCTTTCCACAGCATATGAGTAAAAGTGACCATGAAAATATTTAATATTAACCCTCCTTTCAAAATCCAACACAATGTTTCTGTCCAACTTTGAGAATAAACGAACAACTTCCCCAAAGTTTGGTTCCTTTTCCGAACTGGTTGACGATATCAAAATGCTCCCTCTTCTTTATGCATGTCCACCTACACTGACTGTATTTCACACATAAACTGTCTCTGTACTTCACTTATTTGATCACTATTTTCCAAAGAACAAGCAACAACAGAATATGCATTTGGTACACATATTTTAACATCTAATGGGTCCCCAGATTTCCAACAATGCATTTGTTGCACCTGGTTTTTGAAAGCCAAAGTCATTGATATATTTCTGAAATTGGAAACAGCATATGCGTGCCATTTGTGGGGATTATGCTTTGCTTCAAACCTCATACACTTTGACAAAGGTCCAAACTGAGCCAGCATGCTAGGATAATGTGTCATGAAGTGGTGTTTTGGGATGAGGTGTCAATCTAGATAAAGTTCTCCGAACAGCTTATGATATACGATGAGTTGTTTTAGGAACACCGCAAGACCTTTGGTTACAACAGGAGCAAACATAATGCTGCATATCTCTCGTACTGTAGCAAAACAAACAACTGCCAGTACATGCTGTCAGGACTGATGATGTCCCCCAGACGAAATGGCAAGTTTGATATGAGACACCACATCTGTGCTGCTGTTTGTCTGATGGCTGTCTCTGACTTCAGGTTAAGGATGACACTTGGTTTTTATTTTGCCTTTGAATATCCATAATCATAGTTGCATATCTTTTGTTTTATGTCAGTTGTTCAAGTCACAACAGTTTTTCTTCGTAAACGTAATGTTGATGTAAAAGTTTAACTTCCAAAGATTCAACACCCTCAAAGCATCATGCATTATGTCAGCCCCTATATTTCCAGTTACTTGAAAGTATTTCAAGGTATTCAAGCAGGAGTCTTCTTTGATTCCTGTAACAAGTACTGTACATCATTCAACACAACATGCTGCTGGTAATTGTGTCTGTCTCGTTTTTCAACATCGTTTTCATTGAACATACTTCATCAAGATGCTTTATCAACAAGGCAAATATGAAATGAAATTGCTAATAAATAATGTCAATGCCATGACTCTCCAGGTTCTTTATGTCGGCTAAAAGACGCTGTAAACATTTCACAAAGCCATATTTTTCTCCATTAATAGAATTGAATAGGAACCTCTGTGAAGTGATGAGAATGAGAAGCAGCACCTCCAAACCCAAGGCTGTGGTTTGCTCTCAGTAAGGAGGAGATATTTGTGATGGAGCAGAGTCTAACCCTAGTGAAGGAGTATCTTCAAGTATCTTCAGATCTTCTTCAAGGGTGACGTAAGAGTGACCATGAGAATGAGAAGCAGATCAGTTCAGTGACTACAGTTTTGTGGACAATAACAGGGTTCATGGTGCTGAAGCAAGAGTAACAAGAGTGACAAGAGTAACAAGAGTAACAAGCGTAAGTTCTAAGGTGAGACTTGGAGTTTACTGGTTAGTTTATGATGCTATCTAGACCTATAGTTATAAGACGGGGATAATAACCAAATGAACAGGGTTGTAAGTACAACTGGATGAAATAAAGATTTTCAACAGGGTTGCTGGACTCACTCTCTATGACAGGGTGAGGAGTTTCGAAATCGGGTAGGACTTTGAAATAGAGCCTCTACTCTTTCAGATTGAGAGGAGTCAGATGAAGTGGGTCAGGCATCTTACGCAGATGTCACCTAAAATACGGAACAACTGAGCAAAGGGAAGAATCAAGATATGCTGGAGAGATGATATGTTCAAGCTAGACTGGGAACACCTGTGTATCCTTTAGAACATGCTGGGACAAGCGTGAAAAAGAGTTCTAGTCTGGCCAGCAGGACCCTCGCAGGAGAAGCAGTGGGACAAGGAAATGAGATGAGTGAGTATAGAGGATCAGCCACTGGCCCGATGGTGGAAGCCAGTTTGGCAGCCAAAGACACTTGCTGTGTGCTGATCTTTGCGTATGCTTTTGAAAATGTTACTTCATATTAAACCAAACTAAAACTAAACTAAAACTTATTTTAATTTAAGCATTATTTTCTATATTTTCATTACTTCCAGGCTTCTCTTGCTTTTAATTAAGTTTTTTTTGCCCATCCTAGATTTGCTTTTGACTTAAGTGATACCCACATACATAATATGAAAAATTTGATCTTGGTTCTTGGCACAGCAGGGCAGTAAAAAAGTAGTAAAATATCAGTATATTATATCAATTTACCTCAGGGACCACCTAATGGCAATATATCTGGGTGATTCAACTGCGAGATTTTACAGCCATTCAGCATGTTTGATGTACACAGCTCAAGGACTAATGCAGATTCAGTATGACTATCTAATACACCTAAGAGCTTGGCAACAGCATGTTTGATCAGTGAGAAATCTAGAGTCACTAGATTGTAACACACAATGCTCTTGTCGGTGAAGACATGGAGGTGGTGAATACCTACATGCACCTTGGTGTGCATGATAGACTTGAGTGGAGGATTAATACGGAGGCTGTGTACAAGAAGGGTCAATGTCATTTCGATTTCCTGAGGAGACTGAGGCCCTTTGGCATATGCAGATCACTCCTACATGTCTTCTACCAGTCAGTCGCTGCCAATGCAGCCAATTTTGTGGTGGAGTGTTGGAGCAGTGACATCAGCACAGGTGATGCCAGAAAGCTGAACAAACTAATGATAATAACCTATCTATCTATCTATCTATCTATCTATCTATCTATCTATCTATCTATCTATCTATCTATCTATCTGTCTATCTATCTATCTATCTATCCGTCTGTCTGTCTGTCTGTCTGTCTGTCTGTCTGTCTGTCTGTCTAAGCTTGCACTAACGCTGCAGTGTGTCACTAATTTACTTGAATTATTAGTTTTAGAAGTAAACAAAACATAGTTCATTTGTGGGGTATGGATAATACAGTACACACCAACTCACTTAACACAGAGATCAACCTAAGTGGCTACATAGACAGCTACATATCACATGTGCTCAATAAAAAGAGTCAAAGTAATATTCTGCAGGAAATACACATAGTGTAAGAATGATCTGGCTGCAAATACTAATTACACAACACACAACGTAGGAGCTCTGCCTGAAGAGTGTCTCCTCAAATAAAGTTACCTAAAGTATGTGTTTTAACACTATAGCAGCATTCAGGAGCTGTGGGAACAGAGTATATCTCTGGCTATCTTGTGGCTCTTTCCTTAAATCCCACATTGGTGACAGATATTCCCTTTAAATTAGGGTGGCCAAATAATCAATGTCAGAGTGGAGCCTTTGAGCTACTTCAGGTTTTACAAACTAGTTTATAACTAAAAGGCTCTGTGCTTGGCTAAATAATTCACTACTTGTGCTTTGACTGGTTTGTTTTCGTGATTGAATGACCGATCCAGCTGTTTTTCATTAATATTAGCACCACATGTGTAACCACTGCTAGCTGAGCCTAGGGAGAGGAGTGTATAGGGAGAGGAGTGTATAGGGAGAGTATTCACTGGTGGAATCCCATCATTCATTTGCTCCTGCAGAAAACATCATAAATGCATTCGCCTCCCGCACGACACCCTCAGAAATGTATCATGTCATTAATATACAGCCAATATAGATTAGTCTGATTTTAAAAATGCACATGGCTCCTTTGCTTAACACAAAAATAATTTCTGTGCAAAAAATTCAATGGCATCGATGGAATATCCTTTTCTTTCCTAACTATTAACAAATATCAAAGACGACAGTAGTATTACAACAAAAAAGTGACATCATCAAAGAAAATATTACAATAATGTCGGAGCTTCTCTTTAGCCCTAAGAAACACGAAGAGGAGGCGGAGCTACAGAAAGTAAAGAGGCGAATAGAGGCGACATGCAGTGATAAGCTTAAATGTGTAATAACAGAAAATGAGATTAAATTCACATAAATCTTATATAATGGCAAATAAACAGTAATTAGAAACATAAGTAAATACGCAAGTATATTTCCATTCTATTACACATGCATGATTATAGGATACTGACCAATCAGTACACAGTAAGAACTCAATGCTTAAGTGAAATCCAAGTCCTTTTGATTGAAATGGTACAAACCCTATCCTAGCTGCAAGTGTCCTTCCTGACATGGATTATCTGGTCACCCAATTTGAATAGATCAATCATTGACCAAATGCTGCAACAGTTATTTTCCTGAGGATATGGCAATGGATTTATGGACAACCGGGTTCTGTGACTAACAGTCAGAATTTTAACTTTGGGGTTAAGTTTGTGACCAAAAGGGGCGAGATTTCTGATTTTACATATCTGAATAATGATGTGACATACTACTTTAAGTCTGGGACCATTGTACCAGTCTCACTGAGACCATTCATGTGAGTTAACATCATTGAGGTAGCTCTACCAGATGTGCCAGACCGAGTGCATGAGCCCAGTTCCATCTGAGCCAGCTTGACAGTTCTCCCTGGAGTGAGAAATGGCACAGACCCCAAAAAGTCCAAAATCACAGATTCCTACAGAGCCGTCAGCCATGCAAGAGGCTGCTATGGGATAAAATATAATGTACTTTATACAATGTGACTGGACAGGTTTAGGCATGCAAAGAGGCCAACTGAATATGTATTTTAGAGCAAGGTTACGTGCTCTAAAATGTTTGAAAATCCAGTGCATTCAGGAGCGATACAACATCAATACATGGAATGTGTTACAGAAATTGGAATATTCCATATGGAGGGATGGACTAACTAGCAGATGCAGCAAGTGTCTGAGTAATGAAACTGAGTGAATTTTGCATTGATGTGTTTCTTTCTGAAGACCGAGGGTGCGAGTGACTGGTGATTAGAAAAATGAGCTGGAAAGAAATCAGTGGCTTTATTCTATTTTTGCACAAACTGTATAATGTGAATTTCTTTGGTTTTTGTTTTTTCCACATTTTGCATGCAAAACCATGACATTGCCATGGAGACTGTGGATTTTCTCCAAAACCTAAAACCATCAGAATGTTTATTCACCAGGAAATGTCTTAAACAGGTTCTTCTGTGATTGTATTATCATGCAGTGGAAGACAGTCTTGCAGAATTTATATATTTTTTCACACTGTCCCAGGAAACACTGTGAAAGTATAGCAATGAAGTCTCAGTCTTAAATCCAGTGGGAGTTTGAGTTCAAAGAGACTGAAATTAACAGCATTTGCAGTCTCCTTAATATTCCTGGCGAGGATCAGACAAAGGCACTTTTAGCACTATGGACCAGAGGCAATGAACAAGACTGCTCACAGTGGCAAACAGCACCAGGTCGTTAAGACACAACTTAAATGAGTTCTTCCCAGTCCAGCCAGGTGAGAGTCTGTAAATTGCTCTATAGCTAGTCGACAGCGAATTTGAACAGCCCCTTTCTTCATTGCCAAGCAACTGTACTCTCTTTGGAACAGTTCATTTCAGCCCTCGACTTGCCTCCACCCGCCCAGCTCCAGTGACCTCCTCAGTGCTTGTAGGACACCCAGCAGTTTTGGGTCCCATTTCCTATTACTCAAAATGGCATCACTTCACAGCCACCTTGACCTCGTCTGTGCTGGTCCCCCATACCTGTATGTACCCGTTAAATCTTAGACCTCTCAAAGCTTTCTCCATGGTACAAGTCACTCGCAATCACTTTACTAACATTTAAATAACTCATAATAACTAATAACTGAAAAAATCCACTTTCATTCTACTGATGTACACCCAGGCGGTTAAGCTGGTTATGCCACTTAAAATTTAAGCAAATTATTTGATTTCTGTCAAAAATATTTCATATTTTCTATTGATTGTGTTTTATCTCATGGTATTTGTATAATATGGCAATAAACTAGTAATTAGCCATGACCCTGGTCAGTTGAAGCAGTTGGAAGATGGATATATGGACAGACATTAGCAATTAGCACAAAAGTAAATAATCACACTTTTAAAATACGCATAAAATCTATGGCTCTTGAGTTTTTATGACATGTTTTTCTGTTTTGTTTCATAAGCTTTATTACTAACTTATTTAATTCTTAATACTGTATATTATGCTCATGTTTGGTTTTGAGTTGATATTAACAACCTACTTTGCATGTGAATATTCATTTTTATACAATGATTAAATTTGTTGCAGAAAATGCGTTGGTGTTGGTTAGTCCACTCAGGGCTTCCGGAAGGACTGAGTCAAAGGCGCAGCTGATTCTCAGCATACGCTACCATTTGGGGTCTCTTAGGAATTTCCGTGTTTTCCATGAAAATGTAAACTTGGATGTAAAGTTGTTGGTATGGTCTCGGGTAGTTAAACGGAACTCACCCACAGGATGGGGGTCTTTTGCTTGCGGGACTCACTTCAGTGGTATTTTTTAATATCGCTGTTTTATCTGGAGGTTACAACCAGGCTACCCTGCCGCTCACTTCGCTGCATTCTTTCCCCAAAAACCACCGTGTAACCACATCAAACTCAATTATGTTCCCCTCGTTACTTGCGAGGTTTTCCCCTATTACTATGCATATAAAAATTAAACATTGATTTCTGTGCTTACAAAACCATACATGAAATGAGTTTGAATAGGAAATATAGCTAAATAAATAGGAAATAGTCAATGACAGTTAGAAATAATCATTTTTGAAATTAAAATGATAACAGTCTTCTTCAAACTTGGTTTCATCAAAGTGTCCTCCATTTACAGCAATTACTGCCTTGTAGACCTTGGTCATTCTAGATGTTAATTTGTTGAGGTAATCTGACGAGATTTCACCCCTTGCTTCCTGAAGCATCTCCCACAAGTGGGATTGGCTTGATGGGCACTTCTTACGTACCATTCGGTCAAGCTGCTCCCATAACGGCTCAGTAGAGCTGAGACCCGGTGACTGTGCTGGCTGCTCCATTGTACACAGAACACCAGCCGGCTGCTTCTCTCCTAAATAGTTCCTGCGTAGTTTGGAGCTGTGTTTGGGTCATTGTCCTGTTGTAGGACGAAATTGGCTCTAATTAAGCACCATCCACAGGGTATTGCATGGCGTTGCAAAATGGAGTGATAAACTTCCTTCTTCAGGATCCCTTTAACTCTGTACAAACCTCCCACTTTACCATCACCAAAGCAGCCCTAGACCATCACATTGCCTCCACCACGCTTGACAGATGTCATCAAATACTGCTAATATCTTTTCATTTGATCTGCATCTCACAAATGTTCTTCTTTGTGATCCAAACACCTCAAACTTAGATTTGTCTACCCTTTGCACTTTTTTCCCAATCTTCCTCTGTACTGCCCTTCTAATGGTATTAATTAACCGGAAGCAGACAGCCAGCCAAACTCCCCCAATAAACAACATGAGAGTTAGCACGTAGCTTTCTTGCTGTGTGTTTAATATTGCCTCTTCCAGAGCATGTTGATGTGGTACGGAAGAGTAAAACTGAAATACCAGAAATGATGAAATTAGAACATAAGATATGTAAGCACATATTCTCTACGGCGTCACATGAAAGGTCTGAGTTACACAATTACACTCAGAACACAGAAAGTGACAATTTGTCACTAAAGTTAAGGTACAGAACGTGTCAGACGGTAAATATCACTCAGCAATTAAGACTAACTGAATATAAACACGAGCATCCCAGTGACGGTAAATGCCTTTCAATACTGAAAGATAAATCAGTAAACAATAAGAAGGAACTTACAGGCAGTGCTCACAATGGGTTGAATCAATTGACTGCAATAGATTGAAAAGCGCTGTATTGAAGTCTTCTTGCACCTAACGCATGGCACTGCTTCCTGTACAACTGTAGTACCTCCACTGTATATATAGGTTACATGTACTGAGTTAGGGCTGGCATGGTGGTGCAGTGGTTAGCACTGTTGCCTCACACCTCTGGGACCCGGGTTCCAGTCTCCGCCTGGGTCACATGTGTGTGGAGTTTGCATGTTCTCCCCATGTCGTCGTGGGGTTTCCTCCGGGTACTCCGGTTTCCCTCCACAGTCCAAAAACATGCTGAGGCTAATTGGAGTTGCTAAATTGTCCATAGGCGTGCATGTGTGAGTGAATGGTGTGTGAGTGTGTTGCCTGTGATGGGCTGGCCCCCCATCCTGGGTTGTTCCCTGCCTTGTGCCCATTGCTTCCAGGATAGGCTCCGGACCCCCTGCGACCCAGTAGATAAGCGGTTTGGAAAATGGATGGATGGATAGTTGTTATATCAATCTAGTCTATTATGTAGTCTCTTCTACACAGTGAGGCAAAGCTTATAGCTTATTAATTAAGCACTGGTATCGGATTGGTACTCAGTATCAGCCGATACTCAAAGCTCATTTATCGGTATCGTGACAGAAAATGCGGGATCGGTGTAACCCTAATAAGAATATATGCAAATTAAGAGTAACACAGTAAAAACTAGCAATAAGTTCTCTGAAAAGTCACAGATATTTTGTTGGATAGCTAGAGGAGCATCGCTTCCCAAAGCTCTCCTCAGGGGCACCTCAGCCATTCCGTGTGTTTGTTACATTTCACCAGCAGCTCACGTAATTTATTAATTTAATTATTTTGAAAAGTCAATAAGGAATTGATTAACCATATGAGGTGTAATAGTGGCCGAGTCAAAAAAATAGATGGAAGTGTTGGATGGTTTCTGCACATCCTGGGGTGACTTCAGGAGACATCTCCTGGATAAGCTGACACGCTTTGACTGGCATTGTAGCATAGATTCACACTAACATGAAGATCATTTAAACATCATATTCTTTGACTGCCTAAGACTTTTGCACAACAATGTCTGTTGATAAGCAAAATAAAACACATTCATCATGCCTATTACATTGTTCTGCTGCTTTACTCCTTATTAAAGATTCCCATATTAATTACATTATCGTTTCACATTCCACAGTTTGTCCAGTTTCCTGACTGTGATGGAAATGCAGATTTTCATTATGGAAAGAGGATGCACAAACACATCGATCTAAATTAAGTGGGCGGGGGTTGTAACCCCCTCAATAATCAAAACCAGCCGATACAGCCCCCTGGATCCTCTTAAACGGGTGGAGACCCTCCCCCCTCCCCTCCCAATGCTCCACCCAAAGTTATGCCCTTCCGTAAACACACACTGTGTTTATGTATTTCCATGAATCAATACTGGAGTAATGATTATGAAGATGATAGTAATGATGCTACAGACATTTTTAGAATGTAATTGTTGACAGATTATCATAGACTCATATCATAGACTCAGTTATTCAGAACAAAACGCTTCTAAGAGGCTCTGCATCCTTAACCATGACAAAAGTGAACTACAAGAAGCACCACGCCCTTTCCCATATTGTATGATTTGGATTAAAAATACAATTTATAAATTGTCACTTCCAGAGTGTCAAATTATCAGTATCATTTCCTTAAAATGAAGTTGCTGTTATGAATTTGAAATTAACGGTAATGATATTGTTCCCGTGACACTCAAACATGTTGAGAGGCATTTATCATATAATTTCAATATCACATGTGTCGTCTATTGTCTTAACACACAAAGGAAATGCTGTTATAACTGGCCAGTAATGCAGCATCATTTTAATAAATATTTCATTCTAAGAAAAGTACTTTATTCCAGTAAATTTTCAGTTCAATGAATAGTGACCAATTTAAATAACAAGTGAGTACCGTGTGTCCTGCACAGGATATCTAGTGTAGAGTACAATGTTTTTTTTTTTGATGTGACTGCTATGGATACAGTTAATTTTCAATTTTCCTTCCAATTCTCCAATTAAGATGCAAAATTCTGTCATTTTTGCAGTGTCCCCTGTTGAGTCGCAATAAATGTTCTTTAGACACAGTATTCAAGCCAGAACTCCAAGCACCATATACCTGGATCAGAAAGTTTTATGACCATAGAGACTTCATTTGCATAATGCAGTGTGAATATTATTTTAATATACACTTCTGATTTTTTTTTCTCCATCAGGAAGTGTCTCTGGGTTGATTTTTTTAATATCAGTCGTGTGCTCATCTGAGTACATGAAAAAGTACCTGTTCGACATGGTAGCTACCATTATCAAAATTATTTAGGAACCAAAAGTTTTGACGGGGGCGGCATGGTGGTGCAGTGGTTAGCACTGTTGCCTCACACCTCTGGGACCCGGGTTCGAGTCTCCGCCTGGGTCACATGTGTGCGGAGTTTGCATGTTCTCCCCATGTCGTCGTGGGGTTTCCTCCGGGTACTCTGGTTTCCCCCCACAGTCCAAAAACATGCTGAGGCTAATTGGAGTTGCTAAATTGCCCGTAGGTGTGCATGTGTGAGTAAATGGTGTGTGAGTGTGCCCTGCGATGGGCTGGCCCCCCATCCTGGGTTGTTCCCAGCCCATTGCTTCCGGGATAGGCTCCGGACCCCCCACGATCCAGTAGGATAAGCAGTTTGGAAAATAGATGGTTGGATGTTTTGAAGGTTCATTATTTTCATGATTTACCAGTAATTTAACATACAATTTTTCACTGTGCAATTCTGGATTCCTGGAGCTTTGATTTTATGGTATTTCTTGTCTTCCACTTTTTTCTCTTTTTTATGTTAAGTTACTCTTCAGTGATTTTAAATATAGAACATGCTTCCGGACTGCCTGCCATTTCCCTCTCCTAGCCCCCTATTAGAACTTAATTCATCACTTGATCATTTCCATTTTCCAGGGCCTGTCAAAATATTACAAACGATCAATATTAATATTGAGTCAATTTATTTACATTGAATGAATGGCTTATACTGTATGGGGATTGTACAACTTGAATGAGTTTCCCGAAAATCAGTGCTTCTCATAAGCTTCTTTAGCTAAATGCCTGGAGTCAAACTCATGGCCTGCCTTAAATTTCATGCAACTTGTGAATTTACAAAAAAAAATTTATATTGAGGATTATAGTTTGTTTATTTTAGAATATGGACATATCGATCTGGAGAAAACAACCACAAATTTACAAGTTAAATAGTAAAAAACCTGCTTTGCTTAGTCGCTCCACTTGTGGAACAACAGAGTGTCAAAGGAAAATAATGTTCACTGTCCCTGTTGGACTCACCAGCTTGCAAGAGGAACTGGAAACAAACAAAATGAATGAATTGCCATTTTTAATTGCCAGTGGCACTGTTCATTTTTAATTGCAGTTAGAAGAGAAGCAATGCAGCTTGGATAGCTGGCCACCATAAAGCTCAGAGGCAAGGCTGAGGAGAAACTGTCTGGCCTGAGAAGTGACTCACTCTTCCCAAAATAAGAGAAATGCAGCTGCAGACAGGATTTCGGGTCTTTTTCCATCAGTATTTGGGGAACAACTGTATGGTGATTAACTGTATAAAGTGCACTGAATGATAGCTGTAGGGCTACCTTATTGTAACTGAGGTCACAGACGGGCGAAGTTCTGTTTACTTGCGCTGTCGCAGTTTGTTACCAAATACTGTTAATCATGCATTATACCGGTAATCACAATTTGATTAACGCCATTAATCCTCCAAGATTGTTTCTGTGGGTAGCCTATATAGGGGGAACTATTAAACTCCTCTCCTGAGTGAAAAACTGTTTTAAGGAGTTGCCCAAGTGTTAAAGGTGCTGTTAATA
The DNA here is from genome assembly GCF_023856365.1 of Brienomyrus brachyistius. NCBI lineage: Eukaryota > Metazoa > Chordata > Actinopteri > Osteoglossiformes > Mormyridae > Brienomyrus > Brienomyrus brachyistius. The sequence goes on along the minus strand of NC_064538.1, from coordinate 11,065,619 downwards.
TTATTAGCTTAATAGGCATAGGTTGGCCCATTTGAGATTGTATTCGGTCCAGTGTGGTCCGTTAACTGAAATGAGGTTGACACTCCTGAGCTAGACCTTTAATCCATTTAATTTAATTTTTCAAGGTCAAGGTTATAAAGCCCTCCTGAACTGCAATTAAATGGTAGCTCTACCATATATTTACTTGAAATGGCAACAATGCATTAATCTTGAAGTACCCAATACAAATTTTAATTTCAGCAGTACTAATTCTGCACAAGGTTCTGAATTTTACTGCTAAGTTTCAGCAAATGTGCAATATCTATGAAGGTGCCACATCTATCAGCGCTGGAATAATGACAGACTCTGTCGTCGTTATTAATCTCTGCTGTAAATGCCGGCTTTAGAATGTAGATTCCTAAAGTCCTTTGATTCTGCTGGTTACTTTTTTAATTTAATTATTGCCAGTTTTGTATCCACCAAATTATGTATGCTTTGGATGGAACTTAACACAGGATGGATGGATGGATGGATGGATGGAGTGTTGTTGTGTTGCTTTTTTCTTATTCGTTTTTTCAGTCCTCTACATTGTGACTGAATAATAGAAACAGTTTCTCTCTCTTCTTTTGGTTTCTCGCCAAAATAACCTTAATCAGTGATTAAATTTCAGACTTTCCATTTATATTACCTCCCATGCCTCCTTTCTAATTACTTAAATATCTCGTGTGCTACTCAGGAAACCCTGGCTCATTCTGCTGTTTGAGGTTATTGATGTGAGGTTATTGGCCACTTTGCACAGCTGGAGCACAGCAGAGCACCAGTCCACCGCCGGTCCCCACGGCACAGTCATTGATGGTGTTATCTTGATCCTTTCCTTTTCTGTTTTAAATTAGCTCTTGGACTGTGATTTTGTATTTAAGAAGCTCCCATCCCGTCGAGATTATATCCCTACATTGTCCCCATGCTTATTGAGAAAGGCTTCAAGCTGGACAACAGTGTGCTTAAACAGAGGTTAGAAGACAGATAGATGGACTGGGCAAGCTTGTTTGAAGAAAGGCTATTCCTTTGTATTCTGAACTTAAAATAGCGTATTCTGAAATCAGTATTGGACAAACAGGTATTGAGCTTTTCTTTATGTATTGTTAATATGTTCAGTAGCACTTTCTATGAATGCCATGTCTGTAAGGATCTATGAGCACATTCATAGCACATTACAATGCATTAATAAAGCTATATAAACATGGTTCTAAATACTTATAAAAAGGTATCACACAATATAGCTATGTTTATTATGCATTATGAATGCTTTATGCAGCTCTCCTCTATCATGCACTATAGATACCGTCATAATGCAGTACAAAGCATCCTTAATTCTTCTACCAACCATTATAATGCATGGATGTATCTACAGTGTATTGTAGATGAGAGTTTTAAGTAACGTGTTACCATCCATCCATCCATCCATCCATCCATTTTCTGTAACTGCTTATCCTGTTTAGGGTCACAGAAGTTCCAGAGTTTATCCTGGAGGCTACAGGCACAAGGCTTACCATTTGTTTCGTAATTTTACTTACATATATTTGATTTTGCTTCTAAGATACCTTGTGGATATCAGAGAAATAATCATATTTTATTGCGTATCTGCATCAGTAATTTGTGCATTTACGACAAAAAGCTTTTGAAGTGATAAAACAAAATAAAAATGTATCCATTATAAAAAAAAAAGCAGAAGGATCAGTTCTGAGAGTGTGTGCGCAGCTACCTGAAAGCTTCGCAGTCGACATAGAAACTGTTTGCCCGTGAAATGTGGATGGGAGACTGTGGCATTCTGATGCAGGAGGTTCAGAATCTTTTACAGGCACAGCTGATGAGAAAGTATGCATAATTTTCTCATAAATAAAAGGACAAAGATGCAGGAAGGACTTGAATCACTGTTGTCCTGAAAGAGCTGCTCCCTGTGAGATGATGTAAACCATGTCATCTGAATTTATTAGACTGTTCATTATGTTTACCCTGAAATATACGGAATGTCCTTAACTATGACATAGCTGCTATAAAAATTGTGCTGAATATGTGTTTCTTAAATAAATTAATTTATATGTGCTGTTCTGGAACATAAAAATTTTCCCTCAAGCCTCAAACTATCATAGCGCAAAAAGCATGCTGACTACTGTCGAAGTGCTTCTGTCAGGTTCAGCCCCTGCCTTATCCTATCCTGTCATTTCCATTTTTGGTCAACAGGGGTCACTGGCCTTCCCATTACTTCCATATAGTATTGTACCCTCTTTGTTAGTTCTTTGTGTGCTTCTCTGCACCCTGGTCCATCACATGGCTGAATGGGCTAACCATGCAGATGAGCTACTGTGATACTCTATTTGTCAGATTTAAGGAACCCTACTTTAAATGGGCTTCATCTTTGTTCACTTATATTTAACCCAAACTACCTTAAATCCAACAAGTTATCTGGCTAAGCAAGAAATCTTGCTTTCTGAAACAGGCCCCTGGTTAAGGTCATGTCTGTTTACGTGGTTAATAATGATTTCAATTTGCCAGTATCACAAAGCAGGATTTCTTGTTTAGCTGGAATTATTGTGTGCCCTGATTAACATGGAGCTAATGCATAAAACAGCAGGTTTCTTTCATTGGGACGTTTTTTCCGTCTATTTTGTTTTAATAGTCACAACAAAACTGATTTATATTGAAGTAATTTGCTTTTTTGTTTCTCTTTAAGTATAAATGAATTCAGCTTCATTTGCAGTGATTAGGAAGGACAGTGTTATTAGCTTGAATAAGTAATACGCAAGTAGCAAGTTTGCATCCCTCTTAAACTAAATTCTGCTGTAATTACCAGTTGCTGATGTTTTGGCATGTATGGGCTACTTGCAGGATATTAGCTGGATATTTCGGTTAAGATAACGTTTTCATTTATTGCCGTATATATTTATGTTTGATTTTGCCTTGGGTTCAGTGGTTACGACATTTTTTCTTCGAGGTTTTGGTGAGTTTTGAAGCAGCTCCAGGTCAGCAGAGATTTCTGGCGTGAGGATATTGGAGTCAAAGCTAGTGACTCAGTTTCAGTCGAGCTTGGCAGCTTCCAAGAGAAACAAACCAATACTGAGTACAGTAAATTGCCAAACGTGGGTGCTGGAGCATAAAATAGACCATCTATTTACCAAGAAAATACTTGAACTGAAAGCCAGTCTCTGCACCGAGTCAAGCTGAGCTGCACTCTGGAGGTAAATTAAAATCAAACAGAAACGCCACAGTTCATGAAGCGTGCGTTCCAAGTAAAAAACACATTTGTAAATGAATGCATTTATTAATTTTTCTTTCTGCCATATGCGCACCCTGATAGAGGCCGTATCTATCAGGAATATTGAACTTCCACTTTATCAGTGCATCTCATCCACTCCATATCAGTTACTATTTGGACTGTGTTGCCCCCTAGGGGAAAATCTAAGACTTGAAACTCTATACAGAATCGCTATGGATATAGAATAATAATGTTTCAGGCAGGCAGAGACAAAAAATAGGGAGATGAAACCCCCTTAAATAGGTCCTACACTCACGTATGTTGCCCCTTATATTCAGCTATTGTCATGAAACTACCTACCTCACCCCCACTCAACCATTTTCAGGTAATGTCCCTCTAAACCAGCTTAGTTATTGCAGGCTTATAATGTCGCATCAAGGAGTAATGAATTTGGATGCTCACAAACTAAATCCTAATAAAAATATCAATAACCATTTTCATTCATTCCCTTAAGGAATCATAATACTGCAAATTTTGCAATCCATAAAATAATGGTCCCAGCACCATCTTGCAAAAAGTGTGCTGTGTTACCGTGGCGATGCCCATGTTCATCATGTCTCTGCTCTTCTGTTCTCCAGGTGCCTCAGTTAGTGGCGACAGTGATGAGGTACGACGGAATGCGGTGGGAGCGGAACCCAGAGTCCCTCGGGGTTGCAATCTGGGCTGGGTTTTAAAGCTGCCTCGACAATCGGCTTGTTACTGTGATCACATAGGTGGAGGGGCTAATATTACTTATTGATTAAAAATAGCTGTGGGCTTCGAGAATTGGACCTTTCAAGGTAACTTGGACCAATATCATGCCTCTTCAGACGACTGATTTACAAGTAAGGATTTATTTTGCTACCGCGCTTGCAATTTGTCTGGCTGAAAAATCAGTCAGTTAACAGAAGAAAGGGCGAAGTAGCAAATAGGGTGAAAGTACGAGAATATAATTGTATTATTGAGGAAAATACAACTTACCTTGCACAAGGAAAAAGACTATATCCACTGAGGAAATTTCCAGTCAAGCATCTTTTTTACAAATTAAATGAATCAATAGATTTGAATTACATCATTGAAATCGGATACCATACCCTACGTCTGAATTAAAACACAGTGAAACAGAAGCAGCTGGGGAAAACACACTTTTAATGTGTTATGTCACCTAAAGGCAAATCTATGTTCACTAGAGTCTCCATGCAGTCTGCATACTGTACAGCCCTTGCAAGGTTGCGGGTCCACGTGTAACAAAGATGGGAATACCAACTAAGATAATTATATGTTTCTCCTGCTAGTGACAGCGATAGTAGTATTTATTAAATTTCCATTTAATTATCAATAAGCATAAGGCTATAAAGGACACATTCACAGATGAGGCTAATAGATTTGATAGTGTTTCATTTGTGTTAAAATCATTTTCTGCCATCTAGTGGCGATATCTATTTCACGCCCTTACTACCGTTCAAACTACATCTTTCCACATATCTGGCTCAGGGAAGCTGGGGGCCTGGGACCGTATTCTTCGTACAGTCATACCAAATAATGTTCTCTCTGTAAATGTCACTGACATCATTCTGAATTTCCATCTAGAAAATTGATATGATATGTATCACAGCAAGTCATACATACTGAAGAGGGCTGGTTTTTAACGTAAATACCATGATATTCGGTTTGTAAATAGTACCCAGCACCAAACTGATGGCCAGGTCCAATATTTGGAACCTTCCATTTCAGCTATTTTAGATATGGAACCTCTAGGAAAACAGTGCAGAAGAAAATAAATAAGATTAATTTATGTTTGAGAAAGAAATATATGAATATTACTACGGCAGGCCTGCAAAGAATTATGCATTTTTTAACTCTTTTTCCATACTGTAATGGATTTTTAAGGTTGACTATGATTGAATGTGTGTTATAATGGATTTTGTATTGAGTAAGGTTCATTCTTGCTTATGTGGATGTAATTCACAAGAGGTACCTATATAATAAACTGACATGGAACCAAATTAAATTAAAAGGTCTAAATCAAAATATTGTTCATACAGTCCTTATGACAATTTGCTTCTGTAATCACGTGACCTACTTAAAGTCACATGTCAAAACGTCAGTAACAAATGTGCCTGCAATATGTGAAGTAGATTTTTAAATCAGATCATAGTTTGCAAAGGTTTGTGTGGCGTGTGTTATGGAGAAGGCCTGTATTTCTGGTAGAGCTGTCAGCGTTGATACAGAAATACGCTATTACTTAGTTTAGTAGTGGAATATAGTAGAACGGTTGCAGGTTGCAAGTTGCAGGGATATTTTTCAGTGTAGGTCGAAAAAATATTCTTAATTTTGTTTACATAACCGCAATAATTTATCTGATTTATATTGGTTGTGTCCGATATATTTGGATAATGTTGTAAATGTAATACTTCTGTTTTCCAGCAGTTCGTAACCTTATTGAATCAGCGCTAACTACGATCGTTGCTAGAATCTTATGGTTGTCTGAGCTGAACAAATCATTCGGGGCGTTCGATTCATTCGTGACGCCTCTGGGGCTCACGTCCGTTTTAAGGTTTTAGGTATCCAGAAGAGGGCGCCATAAACTTAAAATCATAGAATTATCTTTAAAGAAAGTACAGTCGCAGAAAGGCGTTCAATACTGAAACGCTTAGGACTTTATCAATAAGTGACAGGCGAGAATCATAAGCTAAAAGAAAGGCAGTCATGTGTCTTGATTCTTCGGGCGTCATATGACATTTTATTGACTTAATCCTTAACCATAAACGGAACCTTTGACAGTGTTTAATTCGTCTTCCTGCCATTCCTCTACCCTAATCCTAATTCTAGTTTCAACAAGAACAACAAATTCCTGTAAGCACGGCAGATATATTCATAGCTGTTTTCCGACAAAGCAGTTGAGGTCCTTGAAAATCAATAAATTTAACATTACGGGATCTAAATGTAAATAGCGCATCAGGAATGAAGAATGACTCCTGGATGAACATGCCGCAATTCCAACAATAACAAAAGTCTTCCTGACATGTAGTGTTTGGAAAACAGATAATTTGGGAATGCTTTTGAGAGCTAATATCTATAATATTGTACCAAGGCTATTAATTTTTATTTCTTTTACACACTTTTTGTAATTCCACTTATTCTGGATGATTTTTCCCCATGATTAAAATTGCCAAAAGCTAAGCAATTTGATCTTCACCGACAAAACTTTTCTGCAAATGATTCTTTAAACCAGCTGCGTACCCTAGTCGCAGAGAAAGAAAAAAAAGAAATAAAAATTTTTTTAGTAGAGTGGATTTTGCAATATTAGAGAGTAGCACTGTTGCCAGGGAAACCAGTGGCCATGATTGGCATGTGGAACAGTGGGTGGAATTGTCATGGAGGATATCACGCTCTGCACACAACTGGAGTCATTGAATTCTAGATGCATTGTTTAATCAACATACCCCACCTGTGGTTACTTTTCAAATCCGCCGCACACGATTCAGCCATAGGACAAAGTCATGCTCTTAAGCTAACATTGAGAATGATTCTTTTTGTGTCACGGTATGTGAGCCTTCCAAGGAAATGCAAACCCAGCCTTTTCAAACTATATTTAGTGCTGTAATTACTTCTCTTCAAAATTATTATATATTTTTTTTGGCTTGGTCATAATTTAAAAATTATTTTTCATATGTGTTCGTACATTTTACTTTTTTTATGATAACTATACATCTAAAAGTTGTTTAAATCCATGTAGTCTATGTATCCGTGTTCATAATAACCCTATGGTGGATAGGTAGTCACATGAATGGAGGGATGGAAGGATGAATAGATGGATGGATGGACAGACGGATGGTATATCGGTATGTAATGTATATGTAATTTACCTTTTTCCATGATTACATAAAAGCCAATGATAAAACAAACTAAAGGAGACAGCTCATTATTTCAGGGAGACCAACATATCAATTACATGCGCCTTCAGGGTATCGGCAATGAAGTGTGTTACAGAGACACTGGATGGACGGATGTGGGGGGGGGGGGGGGGCAATGAAAGCTGTATAAAGCATTGCAAAGATCTGCATAATGTCATGGAAATTAAAAAGAAAAGGGTCTTTAAAAACTAACAATAGTCAACATATAAGTATTGGAAGTAATTAAAGGACTACTAATAGATTCAAGCTATCTATGTAAATGTGAAATTATACAGAAGAGATAAACTCATAGCCAATGGGGAAAACTTAAAAATAATAGAATAGTCAGTGAGGAACGCGGGAGAAATAACAGCAATGGAACGTTTGCTGATTAATTCCAATTGATTTTCCTGTGGCTTAGATGAAGGCCATGGTCAGAGCATAGTGCAGAGACAGAAGCAGGAAATTCTGGTATGACAAGAGGACGATTATCATTATCAATTGCTCCTGATTATCTATTATTACATAAGGAATATTGCAAGAAACAGGGTGAACAAGTTCTTTTGTGAATGCTGCAAGATCAGGCCTATGCTGTTTTACTCAGTCTTTTGAACAGATAATGTTCCAATTGCCATGATTCAGAGCGAATAATGGTTTGATTCAAATGAATCAATTTTCAGTGCAAATGCTCCTTTAAGGCATTTAATAGAATTGCTCTAGGTTGTAGGGGGACTTGTACTGTACTGCTATACTGCAATAACGTCTCTCAGTAGTTATCGGCTTATCAGGTCTGTTCCCTATAAAAAAGGAGGAAGTCTTGTCCAGAAAGCTGATTTACTGAACCGATTACATTAACATGATGAGGGAATTGCGGGGGGGGAAATGATTACACTGTATGAAAAATAGTTATAACCTGCCTTTCCACAGAAAATCATCCCGTGCAATGCTAATGTGAGCACACTTGTTCATTAATATTATAATATTTGTCATGCTTCACCAAACATCTTTCCAATTTATACTTTTTCCTTTGTCTAATATGTTTAGTATCACAAAAAAATTGGATCAAGGGCATCTTTCAGGATTTGGAGAGTTTAAGACGGCTTTCAAAACATTATGTTCATATCTGGAATGATAATTTTTGTAGCGAACATTTCGATATGCTTTTTATATCAATACAACACAATATTTGCAGTGTATTGCATCATGTTCATAAAATCCCACCTCCAAACTGGATATAATACAGAAAACTGATGAAAAAAACGATCATCCTAATTATATTTTGAAGACTGTTCATTTAATTTTAATGAACTGTGATGTTTCATTTGAGTCACCTTTGCTGCAGTGTTCATAACGTAAGATATCCCACAACAGCTGTGTATAAGTATAAATGTTAACCTCGATGATTTTAGCTTTAAAGAGCAATATTTATTTGTAATTGAGGCCAGTAGTCTATGATAAGACTTATAGACTTACAGTCTCTTGGACTAAATCTAATACTGTTCAAGTGGTGTAAGAGGTCCCGTTAGAGCATTGGTTCTCAAACTCGGTCCTCGGGACCCACTGCCCTGCTTGTTTTCCTGCTATCCCTGCCCCACACACAAGTCCCAGCTGTCTTTCAGCTTCTGATTGACTGATCACACCTGATCCAGGTAATCAGCAGTGTGTAGGGCAAGGATAGCTGGAAAACAAGCAGGGCAGTGAGTCCCGAGGACCGAGTTTGAGAACCACTGTGTTAGAGGGATCATACTCAGTGTTAAAACACAGGAATCTGGAACAGGGGGTATTTAAGATGAGGACTGCTGTAAGTCACCTACTGTGGTTTTCGCTTCACCGGGTATCAGGGGCTGGATCTCCCCCACATCTGGGCAGGGAGGCGGGGAAAAGCAGACAGGGAATCTGAGGTAAGATTTCGGAATTACAGCTTATTTATTTTGCTTCACATGCCAGAATGACATCGAGACAACAACTAAAAGACAGTGCTGAGCAATTAAAATGCTATCAGGGAGCTGCAGTGTTCCTACAAAACGACATGTTCCAGCAGGATAAAAACGCACGCCTTCCAACTTTGCAAGGATAACGTCTTACATGCACAAATACAAGAAGCAACATAGACATCAGATGCCATTTGTGCAATTCTCTGTCCAGTTCTTCTTTGTCTTGTCTTTAGGAACCTCTGTTTTATGTCAGAATTTTTCATTTAGTAGAAGTGTAAGACTTCTGTTTTGTTTAGGGAACTTACAGAGCAGTGAGCGCCATTATTATTTGGGTCCTTGTTTCGCAACAAACGCTTTGGTTCCGTGTCTAATCTGTTTTATTCACAGACATTCGATATGTCTTTGTCTGGATTATGAAATGTAGAGGTTATGGTGCACGACAGCCCAGAAGATCTACGCACAAAGTGACAACACTGTTAATTGCGGGTAACACTCCGACACTGATGTGAGCCCCGTGACACGCTCACAGACACAGCCGTGGATACAAACTAATACCCATAGCTGTTTTGCCGGTACAATTTACTGCATCGGACCTGATCCTCATCCACAGTCAAGCAATGATTCCTCCGAATGTTTGAAAAGGCTGTAAAGATGATCTACATCTGCTGTGCTGTAACCTTTCACATCTCTCAATAAACTGAGCACCTTTATTATGCAAAAGAGCTTAACTGCATCTCACTCTGTCTCCACTCTGTTGTTTTAATTGACTAAATGTGTGCAGTTTTAAGTGAGTGGAAGAGAAACAAGAGAGATGGGACTCTGGCTAAAAGTATCGCTTCTGTGTTAGAATGGAGAATGGAATAATTCTGTGGGGGGAAAGGACAGGTGTTATTAAAGAAGGAAAAGGAAAGTCAAACATTATTTCAGCACCTGAACGAGAGCATCATCCATCTCTTCTCACGATTTCTCTCTGCCGCCCCTCCGCTGGAGAGAAAGAGGCAGATTATGCCTGCTGAATACATGATGAAGTCAGTCATTAGGCTGAGCCTCACTCAGGGGCTGGCGGTGACTGTGGATGTGTGTGCGCTGCTGCTCAAAGGCAGTCCATCATCCACACGCCTCCTTTACCCTCCTTATCCCTCCGTGTCCTCGGTACAGGGGGAGCCGCGCTGCCGCAGCAGGAGAGAATGCCAGGGAGAGAAGGAGGAAAACCTGCCATCCCCTTTTCTCGCTGTCACTGCTCTGCCTGAGGAGGAGAGAGTATATCCATTCCCACATCCTCATGGTTTCTGTCGCTGCGCGTTTTTTTTTCACGTTTGGGATAAACGTGCGAGCCAGCAGTCCAGGAGCGCTCTCTCTCTGCACAACCTCCTAGAGAAGCGAAGATGCTGAACAACCTGACCGACAGCGAGGAAGGCGATGGGGGACCCAACAGCCTGGGTAGGTGGCAAAATAATCGTTCCTGCCGAAAGACGTAAGAGTAAGAGAGTGCATGACAGATGAAGGAGATGGGCTCGACTCAACTGCTGAGGCTGATTACCTGCTCCAACTTACTGTGCCTCACAGTAGCTCCTACTGCAAGGCTGCTGTGACAAGAATAATGATTCGTTTCCCCTTGAGGCGGGAGAATGAGGGATTCACCCCCTATAGACGCGCAATTGCTGCAGAATCCAGCAGCCTGCTTCATGGCACCATAACTTGGCACCGGGGCACGATTTTTGTTTGAGCGCGGTCACCCCCTGGGGCTGCATTTGTCAACCTGCATCTGTCCGCCTGGCTCTGTTCGTTCCCTGTCTTCCCGGCTGCCTGCTCCTGTCTGTTGCTTGCACCGCAATTTAACTTTTGCATTACGTGGTAGGGCAGACCCTTGCGACGCAGACATAAAGAAAGGGATGCACGTTAATCTTTCGCCATCGTTTTCTCTTCGGGAAAAGCATGCCGGGAATGTCACGGAAAAAGTGCGTGAGAAAAAGAAAATTCAATAAATGCAGGATAATCGTCATGTGTTTCGTCTGTATGACTCGTAGGAACTGAAAAAACATATTAATTCAGGCTACGGGGGCTAATGTGCCTTATTGTTTCCCATAGCAAAATTTTTATTACTCGTCTCTGTATAAATGGTTTCAGAATCATGTTATTTTCTATATCTAACATTGCCTTTTCATGTATATTATATGCACAGTGGTAAATGTCTAGTTTATAACCAATAACTAACACTCTATATGGAAGAAAGACCTGTGCTCTGTCCAGGGTCCTGACTCTGCCTCGGAATACTGCACTGCAGTGTGGTGTTAAACTTGGTGATCAAATTGGGATTCAGAAGCATTAAACGCATTTAAACGCAATACATGCAGATTTCACAATACGCATGAAGTCCTGCTACATCAGTTATATTTCAGAATATAAAGATACATTTTCCAAGATCATAGTAAATTTCCGTTTTTACAAGGCTTAAGGTTTCATTCATGTGGGAATTTGTGCTTTATTCGTTTACTTGATTACGATGGGGGATTTCCTGTTAGGTGTGTATTTTAGGGTCGTGTTAGGAAAACTGGTCAGCGAAGAGAATGTCCACCATCCATCCATCGAGCTTCGAACCCATGTCCCACTACAGGGTCACAGAGGAAGAGAGAGTACTAGTTTGGCGCAGGTTCGGAGCTGACTGTGATCACAGATTAACTGTTAGCACTACTTCATTTCAAATTCCTATTTTCAGAGTCACTGAAGTCTGGAGACACTGGCAGTCTTACCTGTTGTAACTTATCACTGTCACATTGACCTCTGCCAGTGAAGGCGTAAGCAGGGAGCTTGGCTGAGTTTGAGAGAGAGGATGTGCTTGTCTGCTTCCATAAGGGAGGCGTCCCTGTTGCCCTGCCAAGACACATGTGGGCCTATGAACTTCCAAAATAACAATAATATTACTACTACTAATAATAATATACTGTTAAGGTGCAACATCAAGATTATCATTATTAATATTACCTTAAATATTACCAGGGCTGAAGAAGTGCAATGCAATATAATTACATGAATTAGTAATACAGGTAGTCTGTAATGATAATTCCAATTTGTATTATCAGTTTTACAAAGGTGTGATTACTGTAACCTTTTTTGTCGCAAAAGACAAAGCAATATGAACAGCAGCAGACCTGATTGTATACAGTGTGCATGGCAAACTTCACACTGAAATAATGACTGAACAATAATTTGCATATACGTATGACCTGGGGAAGATGCATATTTTATCTAGTTTTGCTTTGAACTCTTTTGTTGCAAAGCATTAACCAATTCTTATATTTAGTATGAGTGGCTTCCACATGTTTCTGAAACAATGTATACTTCAGGGGGTCTAGGGGGTACGTGCATGAAAATGGGATCAGTGTTGCAGATCTACATTCAGAGACATTTCTGTGCACATTGGCAGCACATCAGTCTATCTTCCATATCCGCTTATCCAGTACAGCATCACAGTAGGCCTGATCTTATCCAAAGAACGGGACAGGAGGCCCCGTGGCTGAGCCGCCAGTCCATCACATGGCACAGAAACACATACTGAGACTAGAAGTCACCTATCCACATGCAGGAAGATGAGAATCCCACACACAGAGCCAGGGACGCAACTGGAACGCTTCCGAAAAATCACACTAAAACAAAATGCCATATTTAACAAGTTTGTTATGTCCTGGATGACAGAGTCGTGTACAGTCTTACATAAGCTGAGCTATACTTGTCCGGTCGATATTACCAAGCCGAAACACCACATCAGCATCGTTTCCCTCCTGTCAGATGTCTCTTCACATATCTATATTGACACTCAAGGTTTTCTCTCTATGGCAATATACTATCTTCAGCTTCGTCATCACCAAGCATGAAACATGATCACAAATACTACTGCGCTTCCCAGACCTTGAATGACAAAAGCCATTATAAAAAGTTAGCCCTAACGATTGACAATAAAGTGTAATTCAATTATATGGATTGACAACACAGATAATTTATTGGAAGAGAACAAAGGAATCAAGATTTGGAACATACTGCTCTCTTTCATGAAGCCCATACAATTTAACAAAGAGAAATGTTAACGCTAAGCAGTATGTCAAAGTCAGTTTCTTCAAGTAGGGAAACAGCTGCTGAAAACTGGTAACATTCAAAGGGCCCAACAACCAATGGCACATCAGCAAAATACCCCAAAGGGAGAATTCACTGACCCGTGTAATCTCACACTCTGTGCAGATACTTGGCTCTCCAAATTAATATTTGTATTTTGCTAAAAATTATTGTAGAAATTTCGTGTAAAGATTCAGTAGCGCAATGGATCCATCCATTTATCTTGTACCTTTTTATCCTGGTCAGAATGGGGGGGTACTTGAGCTCATCTGAGGCAGCAAAGGGCACACAACGTTGGGGTACAGTCAGGACAGCAGTTCATTGCAGGGCAGATATATACATACACAATTATACTGCAATTTACAGACAACAATTAGCCTAACTGCGTGTGTATGGGCTTTAGGGGAAGAAACAGCGGAACACGATTTGACCCCCCCTCCCCTGAGGTGTAATCCACCCTAATGTACCTTTTTTAGTCTTACCTTTGCCTACAATGACACATACAGAAACGTGTTTATTTTTCAAGGTGCAAAGCGATTCAAGAATTTTGCTTTTAATTGTTTTAATGTTAATTATAGTCACTGTGTTGTCATGTCTCTATATTACAGTTATCATAACTACAAAGGCACAGTCACATTGCAGGATGCAGTCAGGTGAGGCAATTCAGGAAAGCTTAGCTAAAGACATTCCAACTGAATTTGAATTTATGCCCCCCCCCCACTTCCAGTGAATGTCTAGAATAGAAACCAACAGAAAAATGTACAAGTATTATTATTGGGGAACGTTGTGAATCACTCTGATAAGTCTCTGCATTATGTTGAGTTGTTTGAGGTATGTTTGCAGTACATGTCAGTCCCTTTAACTGGGCCATAATATTCTTTCCCTAAGCACTTTTTCTCAATAGCCAGTATGACCTACAAAACCAATACAGGAACCAAGTATCAGCAAGATATATCTACTCATTCTACTAGTGTGAGTTCTCCATCAGCCACCTACTGTCAAAGTTAAAGAATTCATATTTCTAAAGAGAAGCCATCACAGTACTAACAAAAGTATGAGTACATTCCTCCTCGATCTTCTTATCCAGAAAAAAGCTGAATTGGGGTCAATTGCTTGTCACCTCGGACCACAAGGGATGCTGTCAGTGATTGTTTCCACAGTTTTTGTTTTCTTGGACACTGTAGGATCCCAATCCTATGAACATTTGTGCAAGCAGAAAAGTATGATGAACAGTACGCATGTGCGGGGGAGGGTGCCGAGGCCCCCCCCCCCCCCCCAAAAAAAAGACACCTGCCCCTCAAAAACCAAAACCCAACGGCATGCGTGATGTGCCCAGACCTGCATTTCACTGGAGGCACTAAAAGCTCATAAATGGAAACAGCACCTGTGCTGGCGATTAGAATAATCTGTTTGCCATCTTCCAGCCGCTTATCCAGCACAGTCGCAGGGGGCCTGGCGCCTATTCCAAGCAGCACAAGGAAGCCTCCTAGGGCACATACACTCACACTCTGTGGGAACCCTAGAGACACCAATTAGCCGTATGGTGTATCTTTGGACTGTGGGAGAAAACCGGCGCAACACAGGGAAAATGCAAACTGCACATGCATAGCGCAGAAGCAGGATTTGAACTCTCGGACCCAGAGGTGTGAGGCACTTAGCCGCCCTACATTAAAATCGGGACTGCAAAAAGCCACCGTTTCCAGAGGTAACACACTATATATGGGGGACGGGGGGAAGCACACAGGGCACATTGTTGATTCACTTAAAAAAAGGCCCAGTTAATCAAGCCTTACATTTTCTTGGCAAAGGGAAACGGTTAATGTCCTAAAAACAGATATTCCTTTTGTTTTAGAAAAGACAACAATTTACATGGCATGTAATATGCTAATCATACAATAATCATTTCCATATTAATTGAAACAGAAACCAAAATTAGACAAAACATTAAAATAACACAGTTTCCACCCTTACGTAATTCCATAAAGGATGTTGTGTGGTTATCCTCTCCAAGGTGTCCTCTTCCTTGTGCCCTTTTGCTTCCTGAGATCCACCGCATGCCTGTACTGGGTAATGGGAATTGCGAGAGCTGAATGGATGACAGTTAGGGAGCACTCAACAACCCCTGTTTAAAAAAAGCATGGCCCCCTTTCACTCGCTGACTGCTTATACCTCTGTTAGCAGCTATGGCAGAAACCAAACACTTCCAGCGGTTATTGATGTCTTACATAGCACTCTGGAGGTATTTTTGCCCCATTTTCCATGCAGAACTAGTTCATCTGTGTGAAATGTGTGTTTATAGAGGTTTACGCTTGAACCTTGGGCTCAAGGGTGGATGAACTGACACCATCCTGCAGATTTTTCTGGTGTAAAGTCAGATCCTGGTGTTGACGCAGCAAAGCATTCATCTGATCGTGGCTCTTAGCTTCTGACAGTGTTATACTTCTCCTGTTTGTTCTTCATTCTCCTGGAACTTACATGGTCATACAGGTGAGTAAATGTCTCCCCCAGTACCGTGTTTCTTTATAGATGTGGGGTGATGATCACTGACCTCTGCTAAGTCAGGACTGGTCTGCAGATTCCTGGATGTGGTTCTAAGATTCCCTGAGATTTTCTGGATGGTGTAACTCTTTGTTCTTTGAAAGAATTCAGCAGAAGAGTCACTCCCTAGAAAATTCATTATCTTCTCCATTTGAACCATTTGGCCTTGAATGTGGTTTGGTTGAGACTTACAGACTTACAAATGATTTTAAGCTACTTCCAGACTGATGGACACCAACTTTTCGTGGTCTTTTATTTTGATCTTGGCCAGTTATGTGTCTCTGTGCTGATAAATTCACTCAGATGGAAAAAGCCAGGGTCAGATTATATTGGATAGTACTGATCCGAATATGCTTCACTGGTAATCAAAGTATTTAAACAGCTGGCCATAAACATCTCATTAGTTGTACAGAGTTATCGAGCACTACAACAACCTTTTCATGCCAGTAGATTGCCTGGTTCATTACTTTCTGCTGCAACCATTACTTTCCGCCTTCACTTTGTTAAAAACTTGATGAAATTCTGACATGGGGCAAACACTGGCACTGTTCATGCAGATGTTCTGTCACATTTGTGTTTGCGAGACTTGGCTTGAAGGACATAAAGAGTGTAAGAGGACATGCACTGTGGAGGCAGCCACTGCAGTTTGCAACACCTGTCAGGAATGATAACCTCACAAAATGTAATTAAAGCCCCATTACTGCTGAGGGTGGCAGGCTGCTGTTTGTTCATACATTTCACAGCACATGACGCATGGTCAACACACATTACAGATGAATCCTTTGTTAATCAGTACAGGAAAGTTAACACTTCTGAGATATTGGGAAGTCTTATTGAGAATGTAAGAATGTAAAAAGGCAGTGAACCAGGCCCATAAAATACTCTTAACCTTCTTTAGAAGAAAAAAGCATTTAAAAGATTCAAAGATGGTGACTCTTACATTGAAGAAGTTGGATGGACAGCCTTAAAACAAAGACAATGTGAATAAATTATCCCTCTCAACACAATGCTTATATTTCAGAAGAATTGCTTGACGTTATTGTCATATTACAGTACAATAAGATACATATATTTGCATGCATTTAGATGTTTTACATAAGCCTGCCTTTGATTGGCTTATGAGCTTTTACTTGCTATGTGGAAACCTTGCAGGCAATATAATTTGCTTTCTTTCTAGTGAAAGAGAAGGAATCTGGAATATCTGTCATTCTGTAAAGTACAGCAGACAGTGCTGTTGAGAAACTTGTGGTATGACTGTAGTGTGCTGCGCTTGTAATACAGAGGAGAAAAGCCTTCGTGTGACGCTGTCGGTGACCTTGGGCTGAGACAGGTCTGTGTTCGATGAGGACGCCAGCCGTCCACTTGGTGACGAAGGAAAGATTCCGGGCTGAGCCTCACCTCCTTCACTGAAGGTGTTAGAAATGAAAGGGATTCCTGAGAGTCTGATAAAACAGCAGACGCAATGACAAAGGTACTAATGCAGTTAAACCTGGGACACTGTCTTTGAAAGCCATTGCAGAGTGAAATGGATGAGGGTTTTCTGCTTGGTAGTAAGGAACATTACACACAGGCTCAGAACTGAGTAGCCAGGTACTACCCTGGTACAATGGGCGCCCGAGAAGGACACAGTCTGTTCAATGTCCGACCCCCAATCTCCACTTGTAAAGATCCGGTACAAGGCTGTGTTTGAGTGCTGACTGGCCCCTTCAGCCCATAGAGGGTTTGGAGAGACCTGGAAATGCTACAGAGCCCTTAATTACATATATACCTGGAAAAAACTAAAACTGGGTTGAAAATCAAGGACATTTAGTATTTATGAAATATTGGCGTATATTGATACACCATCGGTTTAATTATATGCAAGGATTAAAGCTAAATATTCCCGCTTATCCATCCATCTTCCAGTCACTTACTGTATCTAGTGCAGGGTTGGAATAAATATTCACCCCAAATAGGATTATTATTCCTTTCATCCATCTTCCAATGCTTTATATCCTAAAGAGGATTGTAAGGGGTCTGGAGCTTCTCCCAGGCAGCACAGGGCACACAGCTACGCCCAGAATGGAATGCCAGTCCATCACAGGGCACACAGCTACGCCCAGAAAGGAATGCCAGTCCATCACAGGGCACACAGCTACGCCCAGAATGGAATGCCAGTCCATCACAGGGCACACAGCTACGCCCAGAATGGAATGCCAGTCCATCACAGGGCACACAGCTACGCCCAGAATGGAATGCCAGTCCATCACAGGGCACACAGCTACGCCCAGAATGGAATGTCAGTACATCACAGGGCATGCAATACAACCACCCACTATGGGCACAAGCGTACCTAGGAACTCTGGACCCCCTAACACCCCCAAGGTTTCAACTATGCACAGTAAGCCTTGGAACATACCCCCAGATATGGATGGACTACTCTACTACTTGGTTGCTAGTGAAAACATTGCACGGCTTCAACAGTTTGTCGGCTTGAGGTACAATACAGTACCATATGTAGTCACTTTCATTAAGTATAATAATAATAATAATAATAATTATAGTTGTCACGATTACTCAATTACTCAATAATTAAAAAGTAATTATTAAAATTTTCTTCTCGTTTACTTGGCAACATGGCAAAAGGAAATAGCACAGGGCCTGGGGCTGCATTCCATTTCAACTCAGAAGTAGGAATTTCCGAGTTCCAATTCGGAAATTTCAACTGGAACGCCCCCTGAAGGTGAAATTCTGACTTGGAAAGTCAGAGGAATTTCTGCAACCCTGACCTCACAATTCAAGATGGCTGCGCCCTTTATCAACAGAAGTTAAAGCTGCAGTTTTATACTGTTTGTTAGCATTTTGAACAATGAAACTGAAACACTTCGTCAATAGTGTTAGAAGTTTCACGCCTATACATGCACTATATATGTCTGGTGGCCAATCCTCACTGATGGCATATTCCATCAGTAAGAGAAGAGTGTGAAGGTTTGAATCTGCAAAACAATAGCACAGCTGTACATAAAACACTGTAATACACACAACATAATGGGAGACATATCAGCGTTCAAAAGAGGACAAATTGTTGGTGCATATCTCACTGGCACATCTGTAACCAGGGCAGCAAGCCTTTGTGGTGTATCGAAGGCCACTGTAGCCAGGGTAATGATGGCATACCACCATGTAGGGTGGACAACATCCAACAGGAATAACTGTAGAAACAAGCAGAAGCTGTCTGAATGGGATGGCCAGGTACTAACCCGAATTATATCCAAAAAACATAAAACCACAGCTGCCCAGCTCACTGCAGAATTAAATGCGCACCTTGACTCTCCTGTTTCCAAAACTACTGGCGTAGCTCCATAGGGTCAATATCCATGGTCGTGCTGCTACAGCCAAACCTTTGGTCACTCATGCCAATGCCAGATGTCAGTTTCAGTTGTATGAGTAGCACAAATCTTAGGCTGTGGACAATGTGAAACATATTGTTCTCTGATCAGTCCACCTTCACCGTCTTTCTCACATCTGGGAGGGTTACAGTGTGGAGAAGTCCCAAAGAGGTTTACCGCCTGGACTGCTGTATACCCAGAGTACAGCATGGGGGTGGATCAGTGATGGTCTGGGCTGCAATATCATGCTATTCCAGAACATTACTCGTTCTAGATGGGCACATCACCACCAATGTCATTTTGGAGGACCATCTTCAACCCTGAACGTGGTGCTGTGTATTAGGACGATAATGCAGCATGATAATACAGCAAAACTGGTGACGGAGTGGCTTGATGAACTTGAAAGCGAAGTGGAACATCTCCCATGGCCTGCATAGTTACCAGATCTTAATATTATTGAGTCAGTTTGTCAGTTTTAGAAGAGCAAGTGAGGAAACTCTTCCTCCACCAGCATCACATAGTGACCTGTCCGCTGTTTAGTGAGATGAATGGTTCAAAATCCCTTTGGCCACCATGCAGAACTTATATCTGTCATTCCCAGTACAAACTGATGCTGTATTGACCGCAAAAGGAGGCCCTACACCATACAAAAATTTTGAGGTCTAAAACAAGGTGTTCCAGTTTCATACATTGTTCAACCCTTGTATGTCTTATTTGTGTTTCATCAAGCCTGTCATATACACAGTACTGTCCAACCGTTGATATTGCTAAGAATGGCTAACAATGAATCTGGCTAGAGATGGGGTGCACATTTGCGTTTTGTTTTAGCAGAGGTCTTTGCTAACCATGACCTGGGACAAGAAAAGCACCCAATGCAGACAAAGAGCAACTTTAAGAAAAGTAGTAACCCTACCAGCTGCACTAATAAAGTTCACATTTTAACCGTTCTTCTGTATTTTTGGATTATGAGACAGTCAATCCACTCATCAGTGACAGACCTATATTTGTGTTTTCTTTTGAGAGCTTCATGAAAAAAATCTCCAGTTTTCTGCCTAATAATGATGAATATATTTATTGTAAATATATTTTATGTCTATTGGATGTAAAGATGAAAGGGAAATTTCCATCTTCGGAACACTGCCATATTAAATAGTTAAGTATGAAATATTGTTGCCCAAAATTAACAATGATTAAAACACTTTTGTGTGTGGTTAGTATTTTAACAAAAGAAAATGAAAGTAACTAATTTCTTTGCTGAAACTCAGAAACCAAGCATGAATCTTAAACACTCTAGAAGGAATTATTTGGCTTTGATTGTATTCCTGCAGTACACTGATAGCTACTTGAACATAAAATGTTTCACAGTGCAGCTGAAAAATATTAAAAGTATGTAAGCAATGGACAAAAAAGTGATGTATGACAATCAAATCTGTAAAAAATACTTTCAGTAAAATTAAATAATCCGAAAAAGTCAGCTTTTGTTACTGTTTTGAATTGATAATCACTTTTAGTTGTTCAACCTCATATTTGTTGCCCTAATAGAAAAATGTTACATTCATCACTTTCTTTTTTTGTTAACTTTTCGTTGTTGTCGCTCCTTTCCAGAATAAACACTTTCCCTTCTAGTAATGTAGTAACCATAATCCTAAACCACGTTTTCGCCTTAACTACAAGCTCAAGTAATGCTCACCTGTCTTATTCTGTATGTTCTTTACTTATCCAGTAACATAAGCCATAGACAATTAAGATGATATAGCATGGGGTGGCTTTGCTGGTGACACTATTGATGGTCTCTGAGAGATCTATGACAGCATCCACCAGCATGGCCAGTATGGGAAACCTAAATGATGGTTACAACGGACTGTACAGACCTTCATTCTTCAGGAAAACCTCTAACACAGAAAATTGTACAAGAAATGCTGTGAATTGGGAAAGTGAAGGATACCTCTAGTTAATGACCTTGGCTTTGATTTTGTATATTATACTATTTTAGTTTTTGTGTATTAACCAAAAAATGTATGAATGAAGGGGGCCTGATGGCTCAGTGAACAGCACTCATCCCCTATACCCCCAGGCTGAGGCTGTGAACCTCCCTCGCAATCTGTGTGTGTGGATTCTGCATGTTCTCCTCACAGTGTGCAGGCTTCCTGAAGGTACTCGGGTATTCTCCTTCAGTTCAAAGACATACAGTTTGATGAACATGCGTGTGCCCTGCAGTGCACTGGTGTCCAGAGTTACCCTGTCCCCTATGTAGGATAAGCAGCTGAAAGATGGAACACTGCGATTCCAGTGACGTAGCAGTACAAGAAATGTGTGTGTGTGTGTGTGTGTGTATGTGTATATATATATATATATATATATATATATATATATATATATATATATATATATATACTGTATATATACACACATAAACACACTTAAAGGCATGTGTGTACGTATATATATATACTGTATATATATATATATATATATATATATATATATATATATATATATATATATGCAGTGCTATATATTTCCACCAGCATGACATCCATATATATTTCACCATGTCTTGTAGTTTCTCACTATTAACAATGACCTTGAACAGCTTGCATTCACTTAATTTTACTTCCCACCCATAATTTTGCATACAATTATTAAATTCAGACTTTCCTAATGTAATCTGCAAAAATAGAACAATTTCAAATAACGTCAGTGTGTAATTTATTCCTAAGTCATGGTGCAGTTTACCAGTGTGGGCTACAGACAGCCTCATATTCTCAAACTGCATGCAGTGGCAACACGTGAAATGGGGCTCTGACCAGGGTTAGTGCTGAGAGGAGCTTTAAGTTCCGGTATTTCTTTCCATTTTACTGCTTCTTTTATAAAGGGCTCATATAACTCATGACCTATTGGTTTTTATTATTAGTTAGTAGAATTAATTGCTGGCACTTGGCAGCCTCTCGTGAAATTGACCTGTGACTAGTTAATGTTTCATACTCTAATTTCATACTCCAGTCGGCAAAATAATCTACTCTTACTTTTTGTAAGAGTTGCATGGGAAGAAAACGATAGCATAAGAATTAAAAGCAGTGCAAGGACATTTTTATCTCGAACACTAGTTTTGATAATTGATCGTTCATCATATTTGGCCCTGATCATTCAGCCTGAACTATGCATGTTCAGCTTGTCCCATAAACACTGATGTGAGCCACTGGCCTTTTTCTTTACATTTTCTCCGCTCAGTTTTTTTCTCCACATAAAGTCCCTGCATTATGATTAAAAATCTGCAGTTTTGACCTTGTGGGGACATTTTTTGGTGCTGGTCACTATCAGTGAGGTGATGCATACTTTCTGTTTTTCGGGCTGGTACCTCTCCCCACTGATTCTCAACAGGATGGTCCGGGCGCCTTGGCCCATGTATTGCAGTGAGTGCAGCTATAGGGGAGTGAGGGGGGCTGCTTATGCCTTTGGATGTGAGGATTGACAAGAGCTTCATAGAATATCTGACACTGATGCAATTTCCCATAAAATCCCTGCTGCTTGGTTCCATATCAGAGGATTTAAGGGTTATATGCAGATATGTTGACAATATTCTGGAAAACTGCCAAAAGCCAATGTGCAGCCAGCTGTATGTTGCAATCACCTTATCAAGGTTGTCGCCCCTCCTTTGGTGGACTGTAGTCCAGGCTGATTTGTGGGTTCATGCCTTGTGCTCAGAAATAGATCTTTGCCTACCATGCACAGAAAGGACATTCCTGCTATTCTTGGGACAATGTGACATGCTGGCAGCAAGCAGATCCCATGGATGTCACAGATCAGCCCTCTATCCTCGGAGAATCATTAGGGGTCCTGCTTTATTTTACACATTTTTTTCAGCATCAGCTGCTGCTTTTACTTGGAAGGACGTGAAGAAGTTGTCAGATTCTTTTGACTTTTCCACAATGTTACCCAGCCACCCGCTTTCTCTAATTTCTCAGGTGATCGACGACTTTCTATGACTGGAATCAATAGCTAGATTTTGTATCATATGCTACCCAGACTTTGATGTCATACTTCCTACGGTTATGTTGGCTTATAGTGCCAAAAAGGACACCATGTTCACCCGCTGTAAAACAAAGGCCTAGATCGTGCATCAGAAGCAGGATCTGCAACCATTTATTCCACACATCACTGACTACAGCCAGCTTGAGCTTGTCACATTAAGCTGATCTGATATCAAGATTAGCAAAATGAATCACGCCGGATATTGTGTTAAATGATTTTATGTAAAAAAACTGAATGTGACTTCCAGCACATTCCATCCGCATGGCCTCCTCTATTGATGCAGGCTTACGGAGTGAACATGCTGATCATATGTCAGAAAGTTCAGTGCCCGTGAATCTACTTGGCTCCAGTCTGTTTTTATTACATTATCATCTGACAGTTCACATTGACTTTATTGCACCGTTCTGCGTCTCCTTTGTTTAGATTTCCGTATTCCCTCTCTTAAGGTTGGTGGTGTTCTCCAGTTTTCGTTTGATGATTTCCTTTCATGATTCCATATTTGAATCAATTAAAGTGCACAAGCGTCAGGATCGTCAACATGTTCCCTCCGTCTCTGGCTCAGGAATTTCCACTTACTTTCTCCAAGCTGAACTAGCAGAACCTTGTCACTGACGGTCAGTGTAGTTATATGTTGCAGTCATATGTGTATTTGGGGTTAGCATCTCCAAGGACTTGTCCTGGTCATTGCGTACCTCAGCAGTATGCAAATCAGCACAGTTTAGCATGTTATCCCAGGATATTCACACAAGTAGACACCTCATGATGGGCAGCTCCATCCACCAAGAACCCCAGCCAACGCTGCCGGAAACTACTGTCAGGGAAACCGTATCAGAATATCAGCACATGCGCTAACAGGCTTCGTATGTGGAGACACTGTTACTATGGGCAATATGAACACTGCAAATTTCAATTTTTTTTTTACTTTTATATATTTACAATTTTATTTGTTTGCTCTTTTTACATATTAATATTACTCCAGGGAGCTCTCAGGGAGACTCATGCTTTACTGTTCTGCATTTTAAAAGGAAACTTTGATTTAGTTTAAAAAAATATAGCTTACAGCTGTTTTGCTGTTCGAAAACATTGAACGCCATGTCATTTTAATGAGTCCAACACCTGTACTGTGGAGATATTACATGTGTTCAGAAACTTTGTAACTTTACGCCAAGCTAATTCTCAAGTGAGCTATATAGCCTCAGCCTATCCTGCATTCTGCCTAACTGTACCCAAAAACACACTAAACGGATAATCCTAAAGTATGCCGCAATATTCTCATCTGTTTTTCTGCAGACAAATATATGTCATTTCATACAATGTCTTTTCAGTTCTTCAGACAGACATCCAGAGCGAAGCTGAGCACCCCTCCTTTCCTGATGCAGCCACAATGCAGGTTCTTATGTAATGATGTCAGATGCTTACGCTAAACACAGACCTGTACAATAGTACTCTATACAGGTTTCACAGTCAGTATCCCATGCATTTTTTATTTATGTTGGGGTGTCTCATTCATTAGAAGATGAATCATTCTATTACAAATAAAGAGTGTCCTGATATTACATTTTGCTCTTGCTGTAGCTCAACAGTCTGGGTCATTTTAATAACAAGAAAAGATAAAAATGGCATCAATGCAACAACTTGGCAACACAGTGATGATACAATCACTGTAATTTTTTACTATAGTAAAATGAGCCTGTAAAGTTCACTGCAATCTATTTTCATCTGTTTTTCACAATCTTTTCGTAAATATATTACTATGCAAACATCAGTATCTTACTGGTAGATTGAAATTGTTGCACTATGAAGTCTCAGATTTGCCTCTCAATCTGAAGAATGGGATGTTAAGTAGGTTTTTTAAGCTTTTTAAAGAGTTTCAGAATGCTACATAATTAAATACGTAAGTCATTTTCGATGTAAGGATTTTGTGCATCAAAGCCAGACATACCTGCAGTGTTGCAAGCTCCATCTCCCCTTATACTGTACTTTCAAACTAGGTTAAGTTCAGTGCCTGCATTGGCTGACGGAGTTTGTCCGGCACTGGGTTGTTTTGGTATATTTTTAAAGAGGGGCGTCTTCAAGGACCACAATGTTTGATGATCGGGTGAAATATTAAGCCATTCACAAGGCGTACTTGTGTAATAGAAAGAGATTCTATCTAGGTCACCTTGCCTTGCACTGAGAACCCGTGTGCGTACAGGCTTCATCTGAGTGGTCATTCCTTCTACTTTACTCTCAGGAGGTTATCTTTAAAGGAAGGAGTAGATTCATATATAAATCTCTTTATAAACGAATACCCTGGTGAATAAAATACGTAAGAAATGTAGTTATATAACAACCCAGACTGTCTGGCAGTTTGCTAGGAACAGACATGAAGCATACTCTTCTGCAATATATAAGCAAAAAGTATCAAATATACAGAGAGAAAAAAAAATCTAGCAAGATATACAAATGTAGTGTGCAAAATACCACTTTAGTCCAACCATTGTGACGTAAGAACGGTCATACACATGGGTAATTTTACCTAAGTTGAAGTAAATAATACATATTTATGTAAGGGAATGAAAGCAAAGTAGGTTAACAGAATGAGTAGAAAAAAACATCATTTCCCTTGAAAGGGCTTGAAATTATAAATGCAGTACATATTATGGACTTTCTATGTAAATAAGCAGTAATTACTCAAATTGTGTGTGATCCAGTTATTGATATTCCTTTCATAATAAATATCCTTACTGCTAAGACAAAAAAAGTTGCAGGTTTTGTTACTGCTTCCTTAAGCTTTTGAAAGCCAAGAATAGTTCCGTCATTTGTAATAAGCATGTATTATGGAAGTCTTACATTCAAAAGGAATAGATTCAGGTGAAAGACATTTACTTTGATCCCCAAGTGTAGGAACTGCCAGCCTTCTGATGACTATGGATCGGCATAAGTTCAAAAACTTCATGGACCACAGGATTACACATGATTAATATGAAAATAATGTCAACATGAAAGCTTGTTTGTAACTGCAACAGTAACCAGTCGCGGTGTCGCCGTCGTCTTTGTTGATTCTCTCAGCGATGGGAAAGTTCAAAGCCGTTCGCTTTTTCATTTGTCTTACTACAGCTGCTGTAGCACCCATGCAATCAGATGCAATCAGAAACTACATTTTTGGGAATTAACCTCCACACCTACAGCATTCTGTGGCCAAGTGAAACGCTGGTGTCGGTCCAAAGAAAGGTGGTTGGGTACTCTAATGGACACATAATTCATGTCATCTGATCATAGTGAACTTGGGACAATCAATTATAACCTACCTTCAATAGGGTAAGAAGACAATAAGCTTCAGAGGAAGAGCGTGGCCCACTTCTGTCTTTGTTTTATTGGTTTAGCATCAGTGACTGCTTCCCCATGTAGTGTCTGCTGTGGTGAAAATTGATGCGGTGGGCAAAAACTGTTCTGCCTTGGTGCATAAAACAGAAAAGAGATTCCTTGCTGCAAGAGTACAGTGGGTGAGCAAATTTAATATAGCTTATGAACAGTTTCAAATAAAACTAATCATCTGAGGCCCAAGGGCATCCAAACGCCATCATCAGTAGGAGCATTAGCTTAAAACGTTTGTTTGCTTTTGAATAGGATAGAGGCTCACAAAAAGATGGTCGAATGGATGGACTGGAGTGGCCAGTCAACACACAGCTAACATATTACACATTAGCATCTGAGAATATTAACATATTAGCACATTAGCATATTAGCATATTAAAATATTAGCACATTAGCATATTAGCATCTGAGAATATTAACATATTAGCACATGAGCATATTACTTTATTTCCAGCATAGCATGCATGTATGTGCATGTATCTGCTTATAGTAGACACTTTGTCCATATTATACCTGGTCCAGTCAATCAATCAGCAATCAATCTGGTCTTATGCAGCTGGTAGACAGATGCCTCAGTCAGTCTAATGTAAGATTGATTGATGAAGAATCTCACAGTGTTTTACAGAGTCCAGTATGTACCATCTGTTCAGTTGGATTTGAATTATTGACTATTTTGTAGATCGAAACAATTATTTGAATTATTAGTTGCGCTCCTGGACTATTGAAACTTGTAAAGAGCGTCGGTGTAACAAGCATATATTTGGTAATAATTGGTAAATAGCTAATAAATGATAGCATCAAACCGAGGTTTTTTATTAAAAGAGGTTTGCTTGCTCTATTGTCATGAAACTTACATAGTGTAGGTCAGTAATGAAAGGAGAGATATTAATAATATGGAAGGGGTATTTTAGGCTAATTATATACATAATACAAATGTTTCTATTTGCATGTTCCCCTTGTGTTATGCGAGTTTCCTCCTGCAGCCCAAGGACATGCAGTTAGGCTTACTGTTATCGCTGAATTGCCCATAGAGTATGATTGTGAGTACAGGTGGCTGGCATCCTGTCTATGTCGTACCCCAGCCTTGTGTACTATGCTGCCTGAGAAGAGTCAGGCCTGTGCAAACATTCTTAGCTAGTAAACGATGGTTTAATTTTTTCCAACAAAAACCTGTTGCTTCACTGTCAATGCCCAAGTATTTCTTTAAATGTCTGTTTCTATGTTTAGGTCATCATTTTGCTTTAGTGTCATTAATAGGCTGTTTAACAACAAATATTTAAATCAATATGTAGTTGCTTGCATTGATTTCAGTTCAAAAGCAAACAATGACTAGTTTTAGAAAAACAATCAAGCATCACATCCTTGTATCACATCCTTGCACAATTGTACATTGAAAAAAATTGTACAATTGTACAAGCTAAAAAGCATATATAAATGATATATGTGCTTTATGTTGGCTGATCAGGAAGAGTAATTTTTGAGCTTTTCAGTGAAATCTGATATGTGCGAATCAGTGGCTAAGTAAAGATTTTCTTTGGCCTGTGATCAGCCAAACGCAACATAATGTATTCAGATAAAACAAATAAAGTCAGAGAGCCCTTGCCACAGCCCTGGGTAGATATACAAGCGAATGGGCTGACACATTAACTTTCACCTGATTTCTTTAGTGTGATGAACTACTAGTGAACTACAGGATAATCAATGATAATTATTATAATGACTTGCAAAGCTGAACTGCATGCTTTCTGTTAAACTGTATAACTCGGTAAGTGTTGTTATCAGAACAAAATCCAACACAACAGGAAGTTTAAAGAAGGAGATCATTGAAATAACCCTGCCATACTTCTATATATATATATATATATATATATATATATATATATATATATATATATATATATATATATATATATACACACACACACACATATTTTTGCAAAAGTCAGAGCTGCCTTTTTGGGTGATATCAGTGTCCTTCAGGAAGACAGGTTTGTTGTTCCTGTAACAGGGAGGTAGGTCTGACGTTAGACATAGACTATGAGGACTGTGGACACTGCTAAGCCTGGGGGCAAGGAATCACTTTGTTAAGTACAGGGGGTAATTGTCATAAATGGTGCTGTGAGCCCTGTTGATGCCAAGGTCCAAGCTAGCAGCCCCTTCCTGAAACAAAGCTTCCTTCAGAGATGTTTCAGACATAGTTGTGCCACTCGCTGACTTAGGGTGACAGCACTGCCCTTTCATTTGGTCTCCCAAGTGGCCAATATAGTCAATATAGTCATTCAAAGAGCCATCCTAGGACACATTGATAAAACTGAAAACGGTATTAATCTATACTGAAACATCTAATCCATGCATCCATTGTTAATAAATTTGGAGCCAAAAAGCACAGGGGACAAGTAGAGTAGTAGATAGTTAATTACAGGTAAGATGCTAATGTGAAGTAAAAATGTGTGACTCGATTTAATTCGCTACCTGCCATTAGCAACAACTGTCACAAAATACTAATCACGACAATGACAGCCTGCAAAATTGTTGTTATGTGAGGTATGTGCTAGGTCCACTGCCAATTCATCTGACACGTCGTGACTCACGGAATCCTTGCATTTTGGCACTTTTTATTAGTGGAAGGGAACGCTTAGTTTAACGGCATGGCGATGACAAGAGCCGCCTGTGATCAGTGTCTGTACAGAGGTTCAGTTGGAGATCAAATATGAGAAGAACAGCACATACCAGCACTGCTGCTAAAGGACCTGCATAAATGTGGAATATGAAGAGAAAAGTTATCATCACTTTTATTACTCATTTTTACAAATATTTGGCACGTTGTGGTTGAATATAACCTTACAATTAGCTAGACAACTTTCGGCATCAGTCAGGCTGATTTTCATTGGTTAAAATTAAAGTTTTTAGTTCTGATTTTGTGTACGTGATGTCTACGTTTACCACAAGCAAAAGAGCAGGTGATGAAGTGTAACTTCACCATGCACCTAGGAAGACTGTTCTCGGCTTTGTTTTCCCATTGGACGTGGTTTTGCCTAGAGCTTGGCTATTTCGAGATGTTACAAGGTCACAAATTTGGGATGTGTGGTCTCGTACACTATTAAAGCAAAATACTAAGTGAGGTGGCATGATTTGATATTAGTTCCAAAGCAGAAGTTCTCCCATTTAGACTCAACTTGCAACCTGGATAAAATTATAGACAAAACGTGGAAGAGGTGGGGTCTGTGTGCTACCGAACAGCTGCAGTCATTTATGACCTTTCTTGAGCCACCTACATAAAATAAATTCGAATAAAAGTTCTTTGCAATGACTATTAAAAGGCATTCGCAGCATTGTCAAACATCCTCTTCAATGTATGAATGATTTAACTGTAAAATTGATATAGTGCAGTCAAAGTCCCTAAGTACAGGTCCTGAAAGCAGCACAGTCTTATAACCAGGGCATTATCTGTGGCAAGCTGTATGATTTATGTGGATATACTTGTAAGAAATGCATTACATGTCACACTGTGTCCTGTTGTGTACGTGTATGTTTGTAAAGATGTATGCATGATATCTCATTTCCCAAGGCAGCTGAAATGTAGGTCAGATGCTATTCTTCTGTGTGAATTCTGACCTAAAAAGTGCAGGAAGGATTGCAGGGATTAAGGATGTACTCCTCATAGACCATTTCAGCCATTACGGTCATTCCGGCCTCTAGGAGAGATCAAAGGAGATTTATTCTACAGCACAGAGAAGCGAAGGTCATTCTGAAAATGGAAGGAGCACGGTCTTCATTATACAGTTCACTTTGCCTTACAATTGTGGTTCACAGTGGACATTTGAAAACAGCCAAGATAACAGTAACGGAGAGAAGGATACCCTTTTCTCACTGAGGCTAGGATTCAGGCATCAAGAGCAATGTCGCCATGTCTGCGTCATTTAAGCTTTGCAAGTTTCTAATCTTGTTTGGATAAATCCTGGGACATTTTTAGCATTACACTGCTCCTAATTTGGAATAGAGTTCTATGTGTTTCAGCTTTGGAACAGTGAGGAAATGAGTGTATGATCTTGTTGGCTATAATACAAGTCAGAATTAATTGCTATTTTTGTCGCCCGGATTCTTGTTTTTTAGATTTTACACAACATAATACATAACCATCTTCTGTAAATCGCTTTGAAAACAGAAACATCAATTTATCAGATGTTACCTGTTGTACCTGTTTAACGGATTATAGATTTATTTTTTGATTAGTTTGCTGTTGCTTCAGTTGTTCGGAGCATTCAGTGGCAATTTCGTTTGAGAACTTATGCCGCTATAATCACTCACACAAAAGCAGTTATCTGACTGGCAGCAATCATGGCCACCAGCCCTCACTAGATTCCCTTACACTTATCTGTAGTTAGTGTGCTGCAAACAACTGTTGATTTTATCAGACAAAATATTCAAATTTAGAATCTTGTGACTGGTGTATAATTCATTCGTCACCGCTGGGCTTGACTAAGATATCACCGTTCTTTTTTCAGGTTGATAAGAAAGTTAAGAAACATCTAGCCTCCAACTGCCCTTGTAGCAGCACACTATCGAAAGCTCGCCTTCAGTGGCCCATTGATTTATTATGTATTTAATATATAATCTGCTGCCAGATGTCTCCACTGGTGCTAAGAGGCTTAGGACCAGTTTGAATTAAACATAAATTGATGCTAATGTCTGCTCCTTTTGCTTTGGGATTTAGTAGGAGAATTGGGTGATGCTCCTACTTTGTGTAAGCCTTCATCATCAGTCAAATACATGAGTTTTTTCCGGTGGCTCTTCATTATGGTCAGAATTCATGACAAGGCAACTACAAAATTCATCCCAAATGATTCACTTTATACCATTTCTGTTATTTCGTTCCTGCACCTCATCTAATATCCCACTCCCCATATACCATATTAGTGCAGTGGACTGTCTTTATGTAGCCAGCATAATGGGTAAAGCGTAAGGCCCTCCATGTGCCTACCAGCCCTCACCCCAGTCCTCTCCCTGTGTGACTCTCCCCCGTGTTGCTCCTACCCTATGAACACAGGAAGCCCTCTGTTGTTTAGAAATGTATCGACTCATCAGATCTTCACTGCATTTTCTCTTCATTATTTTCATTCTGGACATTGCATCTTCTGCGCTACATGACAATGGCAAATTATGACAGTCCTAGTCTGTTGCATTGTCATTCAAAACAGATTGGTTATTGGCTGGCTGGCTTCAGGGAAAAATGCTGCAGAAGCTGGCCTCCCTCCGTGAATATCATAATGCCTTTCATTTGCCCGTGGGACTGATTAGTAGTTAAGAGTAATTTGATCCAAAATCAGGCTTTGCAGGCTAGAGGTCTTCCCAGCATGTTGTGTCTGCATTCACACTGTGTTGGGCGCGTGGGGGGGGATTTATGAATGCAGGTATTTGCCGCCATTATGTTGCTTAGAACAGTGCCTGCAGTGTTGCCATCTGATCAACTGAAGCTTTCTGCTTCCATACCCAGTCTCACTTGGATTCCTGTGTTGTCGTTGGTCACATTGTGGGTTCAGCGGCCTTTAAATAGGTTACAGGATTATTGGCTTTTTGCGGTTCATCTGTCGTCATATAAAATGCAGAAGCTTACGGCACCGGGAGCTTTGGGCCAGACGGACCGTGAATCTACATTTCATTAACATCAAATGGGAGAAAACATGCCTGCCTCTGTAGGTGCGCTGCTCATGAGCGTTTAAAAGTTGTTTAATAATTCCTAACACCTGACATTTTTTAATTAATCACACCCCAGGTTGCTGTTACCTATTTGCATAATGCATAGACTTCTTGCATTCACCTTTGACAAAACATTCATGCATATCATTCACACGACTGTAATTGCTGTGTATTCAATACTGTATATTAATGTCCATTAAACTTCCAAATTCCACGAAGGCGTCGTCGTTCAGAAGCACCTTCACACACACAAGGACACCTGCAGAATGACAAAATAACTCACAAAAGTGGACTGAAAATTTGAGATTGGATATATTTACAGTTATTCACAATGCCTATGGTACTGCTTATGGTATGCATACTTTTATATACTTCCTCAAAATTCCTTTTTATCGCCTAATTAGATCTTATATAACATTTTTGTGGTTATATTGCTTTATAATTTCCCTATAATATGAATTCATTTGTATAGAAGCTGTATGTTAACACTGAACTGAAAACTACTTTTTGTTAGATGTGGAGAGTGATGCAAGTGATATCTATGACTTACTGTTCCCTCTGTTCTAGAATAATTTGTTTGTATCGGGAAAAGTCACGGCTGGAACCTTTCAGAATATGCATTACCCATGGCGCACTCTACCAAGGGTACCGTTACTTCCTCTGAAGTTTTCACAGATTTTAGTTCTTAATATTTACAAATAAATACAATAAATAGCCGATGTTAGAACACCTCCAAAGCAGTTTTAATAAGTGTCTGTTCTACGTCGGTTTTATTTAATTCTACCTCTTTTCCAGCATATGTTCAAACTCGTTTGGAGAAATCAAGTAAAACAGATAATGTAGGTCAGACACACAAAAAAAATATCTTAGAATTGACAGTAAACAAGATGCTGCAGGAGAGAGATTGCAAAGACTCTTCATCTGCCTATGGGGAGCGCTGACGGAGGGAGGGGGGGGGGGGGGGAGGCAGTGAGCTTGTTGGGGGAAAAACAGCCACAGTAATGCTTCAGCTCCACCAAAAATAGACACTGTACATAATCTCTGGAAAAGACAGAGGCAGCCTATGCGAATCGGACCCTTGGGCCAGGCCTGCAGGCAACTTGCAGGAACAGTGCTGTACAAGCATTAAACAGCATTTAATTGCAAGGAAAAGGTATTGAATTTGAAAATGGCTCCACCGTGCAGTTGCATCCAAAAGCGAAGCGAATTTCTCTTATACTGGTGCATGGAAGTACAATGCAAAGGTTTATATGTAATCATTAAAATCTTAAAAAAATGAAGTTACAGTTAAACATATATCAAACCACTGAACTATTTAGTACATTGTATAATGAAGCTGGCATTGTTACTGTAATACTGTTACCTGTGCTAAAATTAATTAGCGTTAGGCATAATAATATAAAGAGAGAAGCAGCTAATGGTGAAACTCTTTATCCCCACTGGGCAGGCGATGTCACCCCCAAGGAAAGCAGCCCTTTCATTGGCACTGGTGACACTGAGAAGGCCCAGCAGTATGACAGCAAGAACATGGCCCTGTTTGAGGTACAGCACTCCGCGGCAGGTCCTACGCAAATAAACAAAATAACCATTATTAATTACAGTAGTTACAGCTTGAAGGTCAAGTAGATATCGCTCCAGGCGACTTCACAATGGGGGTAAGTCTATGGGTAAGTGTGTAACTTTAATTATTACCCTGTCATACTTGCTTTGTGAAAACCCAACACTGAGCAGTATTGAAGTCAGTAAGACCTTGGATAAAAGACCTCTAGGCAAAATAAATTTGCTGCTGGAGGTGATGTTGGTGAGTAAATAAAGGGTACTTCTCCTCTGGACTAAGTGAAATTAATCCCATGTGTGTGCAGTGAAGGTGGTATTGCAGTAGTACCAGGTGCCAAATTTCAGGTGAGCTTCTTACCAAGGTCCTATTTCATCCATGATCATCAAAGGTCTCCTGGCACCTATCAGGGGAACAGAGCTGCTGAGTCCAACATTCTGGCCAAATTCCATTCAAGAATTTTTAGAAAATGAAGGCTACTGAATGATTCCCTAACTCCCTAATCTTTCCAAAATAAGGTTCTCTGTTGACTGTTCAGCTGCATAATACTTTACAGCATGAGTAAGATGAATGCCACCCATTGGACAAGGTTCATTAATTTTATTCTTAACCCAGAATGGAACCATAGCCATACTAAAAAAAAGATTTTACGAACAAATAATGTAATAAAATTCATTTCTTCATGGGAGATACTGAAAACACATATGCTTTTGAACCGACCAGTTTTAATTCTTCATATACTCATTTTTTTCCAGGAGGAAATGGACACAAGCCCCATGGTTTCCTCCCTTCTCAGCAGCTTGGCCAACTACTCCAACCTTCCTCAGGGCAGCAAGGAGCATGAGGAGGCCGAGAACAACGAGGAGGCTGTCAAGAAGCCCATCAAGGTACCATCACAACCAACAGCAGGAATCGCAATACTGGGAAACTCAAGAAAAATAGCAACAGGGAGTCTTATTAAGGGAACCCAATAGCCTAGCAAGGGATGGGGTTCACATGTAAGGGGAGAGACAAGGAGCAGGGGGTCCAGTTACTGTACACTCTTCCCCGTCCATTTTCATTACTATAAACCTTTACGTTTTGGTCGTCTTGGAAAAATTAGTTCATCCGCATAATGTCCTCAATGCCCATCCCTACCTCCTTTCAATGTCTTTGCATTTTCCCTGTCTTCTTTTTCATCAGTCGCTTTCCCGCTTTTTGTATTAATTCTGGGGATTAAACCCTTATTCCCTGTATCCCATGAAACACCCTGTGTTTTTTCAGTTTGTAATTTACATACAAGCATACACATAGAATTTAAAGTTGCGGACATGATTTTGGCAGTAAAATCATTCCAATACAGATTGTTGCCATAAGATACTCTCAAGACTTTAGCAGAACTACAAGGTCTATAGGAATAAATTATATATAACTGCATATAAAATGTAAAATATAGCAGCATCCCACTGCAGGAGTAATCTCTCAATTCACATTTTTACAGCATGACTTATCATCCGGTTTTTGGAGAACAACACCAGATTTCTCAAGGGAATTGTACTTTGTAGTTGTTTTGAAAGAGGACTGACTTCAATTTATGGAAAGATAGTAATGTAAAAAAAAATGTACGGCATAAAATAACTTTTGGCAGTCCTTTAAAAGAGGCTTTGGGCTTTTTGGAAAGCAGAATGGGATTTGACCTCTTCTGTGAACACAGATTAAGCTTCCAAGTTCATATCCAGGGCAAATTAAAAGTACACAGGATTTAAAATGAACACCTAAATAGACATTATATAAATTTACACTGAGCTTGGGTACTCATCCATCCATGTAATGAGCAATTGATAATGCAAAGGTGTTACTCTTAAACATTTCTGACAAGTAATGATATTAGTCGGTCCACTAGAAGATATGTGTCCTCTGGAAAAAACCACACATGCCTGCATTGGTCACTGTATAAACGTTTGATAAACAGCCAAACCAGCCCAACTACTCCAATCAATTTTACAGATAAATTACATATACAGTTTACACTGTAGTGTAAAAGATTTGACCCTCTCCTACTTCTCTACTCCACTGTTGTTCTCATGTAATGCATGCACATTTCTCATAATCACTCTGGGCATGTTCTTCACACTAAAGAGACACGGTAGGTTATGTCATGCACATACTCATTTATCTCTGACCGTAGCAGGACTTGTTCAGCCAGGTCATGGGTGACAATTATGTTCGCTGCCCCTGTATGGCACTATTTGATAATTCACTGGGCAAGAGCAGAAACACATTAGGGCTGTCAGGTTGTGTAAGTGCAGCAAAGCGTGATGCTGGAATAAGCTCCTTTTCGGCTGTCAGCTTTATTGCACTGCACTTCAGGTCTCTGCGATGGGGACTTTTCTCTCGCTCGTTCATCTTCTCGCCCAGTCGGCTGCTGCTGAGATATGCTCTGTGAGACTGTGATATGTATTAATGAATCTGATATGCAGCACAGCTCATTTTCATTTTATTCTGGTGATTATC
The DNA here is from genome assembly GCF_023856365.1 of Brienomyrus brachyistius. Classification (NCBI taxonomy): domain Eukaryota; kingdom Metazoa; phylum Chordata; class Actinopteri; order Osteoglossiformes; family Mormyridae; genus Brienomyrus; species Brienomyrus brachyistius. The sequence continues at coordinate 11,029,371 of NC_064538.1, read as the reverse complement.
AGTGTCCCATCAAAAATTATTGCATATTCAGAATGTGATATCGAGTCATTGGTCATAGAGAGGTCAATAGACATGCATATAAGAATACAGACGGTATATGCTACACAGTTCAAATGTTTAAAAACCAGGCCATTTGTCCCGCATCCATTTCACATAACGAGTATAGGGGCATCCTACCTCAAGAAGTACAAGGCGCCAAGCAGGAGATTGCCTGGTCAGTATGGCATTCCTAAAAAGCTGACACATCCATCCATCCATCCATTTTCCAAACCGCTTATCCTACTGGGTCGCAGGGGGTCCGGAGCCTATCCCGGAAGCAATGGGCATGAGGCAGGGAATAACCCAGGATGGGGGGCCAACCCATCGCAGAAGCTGACACATATTGTATAATATATTATACAGCAAAAATAAATATAATTTCGAAAGCAAAATCCTTTAAGTTTTTAGAAAATAATATTTAAATGGGAAAATTCCATATTAAACACAAAAATATAAGCCTCAAACTGCAGGTAGATTTGTGGTAGAAATGTTGTGTCTTTGTATGGCGTTGAGGGGTCACATGCTTACATAGGACTGTACCACTTGCCTCCTTCTTGCTAGACTTTTACTGAGCAGTGATAAATATTGATTATCCTCAAAGCTTTTGAGTAACGAGAATTTCTGGTGTTTTTCTATCACAGGCTCCCCAGATGGGCACCTTGATGGGTGTCTACCTCCCCTGCCTGCAGAACATTTTTGGGGTAATTCTGTTCCTGAGGATGACCTGGGTAGTGGGCATCGGAGGGGTGTTGGGTTCCTTCATCATCGTTTTTATGTGCTGCTCTACAGTGAGTACAGCCGTCCTTCCAGCTACGGCCGCCTCTTAACAAAATGTGATACTAAAAGATGTTATTTACATAATTATGCAGTCACATCATGTTAAAAGACATGCATCAGCTATATTTCTGCTCTGAATATTCCTCCCACTATGTATCTGAGTATTTAATCTATTGATAAAGAGGAAGGTGAAATAATCATCACAAGTAGCATTACTTACAAGTATACTTACACAGAACTGCTGAAAATCTCACCAGTGCTACTCTACTGCACATTTAATCTTGGCTAGACTAGAGGCTGCAGTCCACTTGTCAATACCGTATCACCACCCCGCTGTTTTATCTATAGCTTCCAACATCAGATAACACTTAAAACAATTGCAGTCTAATCTCTTCCCTCCAGAGAACTGCCCCCCCCTCCTTCATTGTTACTCGATCACAGAGTCACTGAGAACAGGCAATGTGAATATTTGGCACACAGTTCCACACTTAAAGTCCACAATAAACTGATAAGAAGTATAACCAATATTCACAATAACCAGAAAGGTGTATGATGACAAACAGATTTATCCATCCATCCATCCATCCATTTTCCAAACCGCTTATCCTACTGGGTCGCGGGGGGTTCAGAGCTTATCCCGGATGCAATGGGCACGAGGCAGGGAACAACCCAGGATGGGGGGCCAGCCCATCGCAGGGCACACTCACACACCATTCACTCACACACGCATTCCTAAGGGTAATTCAGCAACTCCAATCAGCCTCAGCATGTTTTTGGACTGTGAGGGGAAACCGGAGTACCCGGAGGAAACCCCACGACGACATGGGGAGAACATGCAAACTCCACACACAGACAGATTTATCATTTTGTTAAATAATATTGAAATCTGAGTCTCTACTTTATAATTATTTGTGTCTTTCTATCTTTTTCGTTTATATTGTTTCTCTGTATTTTTCTTTCTTGTGGCTTGTGATGTTTCCCTGAACCACTGATCTTTGGCACAGTGCTGCACTGTCTGTTCTAACTGTTATGTCACTTCCTATTTTGGTGCGAATCTGTTGAGTCTCACTGGAGATGTAAGGTCTAGCTTTCTAGCTTATTTGTTTCTCTTCTATTCTCAGACGATGCTGACTGCTATTTCCATGAGTGCTATTGCCACCAACGGAGTTGTGCCAGGTGAGTGAATAAAACTGTATGTGTCAGGCCAATCTGTATTGTCTTTGGTGGCTAACAAAGTCATCTTCATAATCTACATACACACAGGCTTATTGAAATAAATTATTAAATGAATTTCATGAGAAATATGAACAATAACAGATGTGAATTTATTAACCAATTGCAGTCAAGATCAGATGAGTTGGAGGTTAATCAACATCGCCGTGCATCACATTGAATGTACAGCTTTATGAAGGATAAAGTGCTGTTGTTCGAATGTTGAAGAAAGGACCAGTTTAGTTTTTACTTTTTAACTTAATTTATTAAACTAATTTATGAAATTTAAATACATAAAAGCTCCCAAATCTCTTGGTTACTGTTCTCCTTCAGTAACCCGAGTTAGTTATAGAATATTATGCAAAATTGTGCATGATTTCACTACTTGGTACTCGGTAATCAAATGAACCACGTAATTAGCATAATTATCATCGTTTGATATTTATAACAGGAAACCAAAACAATTTATTAAGGATGTAACATAAAAACAGAGACTTATCAGAACAAATATTTTTCACTTGCTCTACGTGTAAGACTATGAGAGGACACCATGCCTGACGGATGTTTTTTTGCAAATTCCAGCTGGTGGCTCCTACTACATGATCTCTCGTTCGCTGGGGCCTGAGTTTGGGGGGGCCGTTGGCATTTGTTTTTACCTGGGTACCACATTTGCTGGGGCCATGTACATCCTGGGCTGCATTGAGATCCTGTTGGTAAGAAAACATGAATACATTTCTTTATTTAACTCTTCTGGAATACCCTATACTCTACTGTAATACCTCCAGCGTATTTACGGAAAATCTGCATGGTCCCACTGTCTTTTTCATAAAATGTAAAATTTTCTCCTCTGGGAGTATTATATGCCTATGCATTTAATTATGAGCATTCTGGGTATTCTACAACTTTCCAAAACTCCAGAATTGGCTTATATACAATTATGGTGTTCTATAAGATGAATCTCACATTGGTTTGTAAGTGATTTCGGGTCAGAAATGTTTCAGTTTTTCTTCACAGAGCAACGCACCTAAATGTGCTGGTCCATAGGGGAATACTCTTGATGCTCAGCTTTGTTTGGGAAGTATTAATTTTCACAAAATTTACTCCATTCCTGAAAATACGAGTAAAAAAAAAAAAAAAAAAAAAAAACAAAGAAAATGTACAAGAACTGTACTGGAGTAAATTTCAGACGTTCAGCATTAAAAAAAAAATCTTGATCTAAAAAAGCAATTTTAAAAATATTAAATTTGGTAAAGGCTTGATGATTACCTCAGCTCAATTTCAAACGGTCGGCTGCAATTCAATTTTTTTCCATGACCCGAATATTTTTATAGCAAAATTTTGCATGACATGAGGTTCTTTTCAGAGAGAATTTCCTATAAAAAAATACAGTTTAGCGATATTTTTTTTTTTTGCATACACTTGAAGTCGATGTATAAACAATCAAGTAATGTACATGTAAGCTTACAGTATACAAGCAGCACATTTATAAGCAGCTAGCCTGTAGTTTGACTTGTTATTTGAAATATCTAATGCATTCGGTTTTATAAGACACTTTGAATACACTGTTGGGGCTAAAAGGAGGTTCATTTGTCTGTAGTTGCTCTGCATTTGTCCTGTAGTGCTGTAGCAGTGGTATTGTGCTGTTGTCATGAGAACTACTCTAACTAGACATTAAAGGGTAATAACAGATGTTTTATATTAATTTTTTCCATGATGAGCATGTGCTGCCTACTGGTTTGTCTCACTTAATCTAGGCTGTTTACTGGATTACCATAGTGGTGGATTATGTCTATCCCATAATGATCCTCCATTGCTGTCCTAATTTCCAGATATTCCCATTAAAGAGGTGACACTCACTAGAGGGACAATATCAGAACACAATGTCCTTGAAACAAAGCAGCCATTGCTACTTTTGTGCTGCTATTGTCTTTTTTTGTTCCGTTTTATTTTCACCATAAAAAACACTTGAGGCAAGTGAATCTCAGTTAGGATTAAACACGAGTCTATGTAGAGCTAATGTTTCTGTATGAAAAAGCCTGATAAAAACTGATGAATGTTTTCATTCTAATATCATAATTTGTTTGGAAATCACATAAGCATATTTCAAGCAATCGGACTAGTCAAAGTAGTCAAATCATACTAAAATGTTTGTGTTCGGATTATATCATGTTGCTTCAATAATGCTTTAATGAAATGGCTTTTTTAAGCCTTTTACACACGTGTATTTAGCAAATTACTCAAGATTCCTAACTGGGACCCATAAGCTTCAGGATATTTGTCATGGTCAATAAATATCTGTAAACCCAGGAACAGCCAAAACTGTTATCGTTTGCAGTACTTTGTGTGAATATTTCAGGACTGTTTGGCATTAAAAGAAAGTTCGCGGCTGGTGTTTTGTCACTTTTTTCATTCTCTGTTTCTTCCACAGATTTACATTGTGCCTCAGGCGGCTATTTTTCAAATCGAGGGCCTCGAGGGGCCCGAGGCGGAGGCAGCTCTGCTTAACAACATGCGCGTCTACGGCACCTGTGTCCTGAGCTTCATGGCCCTGGTGGTTTTCGTCGGTGTCAAATACGTTAACAAGCTGGCTCTCGTTTTCCTGGCCTGTGTGATTCTCTCAATCTTCGCTGTCTATTCTGGAGTCATCAAGACAGCTATTGATCCGCCAGATTTCCCGTGAGTGCAGCTCCTCTCATGTTCTTTGACAAAAAGGCCCGTGACACAGCAGTACACGTAGCCATCGCTAAAGTTTGCTTGCCTTTGTGCCTCCTGTAGAATCTGCCTTTTGGGGAACCGTGCTCTGATTAGAAAGGGCTTCGATGTGTGTGCTAAATTTATTGAGAAAGAGAACGGCACAGTCACAACCAGACTTTGGAGGATCTTCTGCGACTCTGAGTTCCTCAATGCTACCTGTGATGATTATTTCACTAACAACAATGTGACGGAGATTCAGGGCATTCCAGGGATAACCAGCGGCATCTTGGCAGGTAAAAGCCCACATATACCCACATATACAAAGTGCAAGTAAAATGTAAAACCAGTTTATTGACTCCTATTTGACTAAGCGTCCGTGAAAGTCATAAATAGAAATGTATGTTTTGAATGGAGTCATCTTTTTGTCAACTACTTCTCTCTTTCATTATCTGTTAATTACAGAGAACCTATTTGGTAACTACATGGACAAAGGTATGATCCTAGAGAAGAAAGGCATCCCATCTCTGACAATCCCAGACGCTCCTTTGACCAACACCAACCGCTATGTCTTGTCTGATATTACCAGCTTCTTCACTCTGTTAGTTGGGATCTACTTTCCATCAGTCACAGGTCAGTTTCACGTTAAGGTCACTTTTTTCCTCCTCATGGGTAAAGAACTATTAAGCTCTACCTGTGTCCAGTGTTCTGGTGAAAGTCCCTGTGTACTCCATACAAAGATAAAAATATAATTTTATGCATATATCTACAGAAGCACACTCTGTCAGCCATACCCATGCACACTGTGTTTCTCTGCCAGAAGCTGGATGCAACATGTACTTTTATCTATATAAAATTTTATTGTGATATTCTTAGTCTTTTCCTTACAAATAATCAAAAATCTTCCAGGCGTTGAAGGCAACAGCACAAGAAATCAGATCATTATATCACACACATGTGCATTTTACAAATATGGGTATTTGTTGACTCGTTGGCAGACACACAAACATTGTACAACTATAAACGTTTATTGGAACTCCTCATCGTCATTCTTTCAGGGATCATGGCTGGTTCCAACCGCTCAGGAGATCTGCGAGATGCTCAGAAGTCCATCCCAATTGGCACCATCATGGCCATTGCCACCACGTCCACTGTCTGTATCCTTCTCTGTGGACTGTGGCTTAACTGTTTCCTACAGAACAGAAGCTTCTGACCTACCTTTGCAGCACACAGCATTCTCCTCGAAATATTCCAAAGGGCACAAAGCAGGCTCGCATATCATTCGTTTCCGTAGGGTGCTTGTCAGTTATTTTTTTTTAAGTACATCATTCCCTTTCAGCTCTGTGTACGGAGTCTTCTGGTTATCATTTATTGTTCTGATTATTTATTCGTTTATCTATTAAGAAACAGAAAACGTCCAAGCGTGCTGCATCTCTAAAAATCCCTGGGGAGGAGTAGCAGAGATTTACTTGACACTCACGTTCTTAGCTGGGGAGGACAGAGCAGGCTGTATGTAGGGGCTGGACAGAGGGGTAGCCTGGCCAGGGGAGGGCAGATTGGAAGAGGACCAGCGCATGGTGTGAGAGAGCTGTGAGGGGGGGCTTTCCAAGCAGCATCGGAGTAGGCCAAGGGGATTAAGGAAGTCATCCTGCTTGTTGGCATTCTCCGGGAGAGAGACACGGCACGAGCGGGCCGAAAGCTCAGGCCAGACCATCCTCGGAGAGGCTGCCTTTTCCTTTGGCCTTGGCGGGCTGGCCACATGGCAGCCCCATAGATCCCTGCCTCTCTTCAGCCGCCCTGCATGTTGCTGGCTGGTGAGCAGCCAGGACAGTCGGGTGAAAAGTGGGGCACAGATGGAGGCAATGTTGACAGGGCAGTGACGGTGCCACCCTGCGCCTGCTCACGAACTGTAACGCGGTCGTGTCCAGGTGGAAGCAAATATGCAGGATTATACATTTTGTAGCGTTCTGTCTATGTACCTTTACGCCATATTCCAGATATGTCCTGTGTGGTACTGTTTGGTGCCTGCATCGAAGGAGTGGTACTGAGGGATAAGTAAGTCTGATTTTATCCACACAAATTGGGAAGGGGAATATTAATATTAGTGTAGTATTCGTAGCGTAAATTAGATATTAAGAGGAGGTGAACCTCACATATTTCATGTCCCTGTATGCAGATTTGGTGAAGCAGTTAATGGCAATCTGGTGATTGGAACACTGGCTTGGCCATCGCCATGGGTGATTGTGATTGGCTCCTTCTTCTCAACCTGTGGGGCAGGTTTACAGAGTTTGACTGGGGCTCCCCGCCTCCTACAGGCCATTGCACGTGATGGTATTGTTCCCTTCCTCCGGGTGAGTATGAGTTTCAACCATTATTGACTTAGGTCACTAAATATGTATCTAAAAAAGCCACAAGTCCTTTTGTTTGTGTAGGTTTTTGCCTATACATGCATATTTGTCTGAATGCAGAAATGACCATGTACAGGGTTTGTGTAGCTTTATTCTTTATGCATTTCAGTGACAGGATTTGTTTCAGTGTGTAGGAACGAACGTTTGTTAGATGATGCCTTAGCAGAATGTGGATTTGTAATCGCACCCGTGCTTACCATGGTGTTCCTATTTTTTATTTTATTCACCTTTATTTAACCAGGCAAGACAGATTAAGAACATGTTCCTTATTTACAACTGTGGCCTGGAAAGGGCAAAGCCTTTAAAAAAATTTAAAATAAAGCATTTTAAGAAAAATACATATATACAATATAAACAAATTTACGAAAGGAAAAGAAAATAGAAAAAATAAATAATAATGATAATAATAATAATAGATAAATAAAGAAAGAAATGAAGCAAGAAACAGTGAATATGTTGCATATTTACGGAAAAATGTCATAAAATATTATATAAACAATAAGAATGTTGGAGCAGCAATGAAAAGAGCAGCAGTGAGTTGGAGCAGCTAGTCTAAATAACAGCGACACACGTCTTTATAATAAGCTGAAATCCGAGATTGGAAAGCTGATTTATGAATGAAATTATCCAGTTTTAACATTTTCTGCAGGTCATTCCAGTCTCTAGCAGCAGCGTTCTGAAAAGACGACAGGCCAAGTGCAGAAGTAGCCTTAGGAACTGTCAACAGAATCAAATTAGCAGATCGAGTATTATACACAGAAGTAGAAAAGTGTAACAAATCCTGTAAGTAAGGAGGGGAAAAACCAACAAGAGTTTTGTAAATAATCATAAGCCAATGGATTTTACGGCGGGTGTACAATGAAGACCAGTTGAGAGAAGAATACAGGGTACAATGATGGGTTTTAAAATCCTACAGGCCATATGGGATGCTGTATAGTCAGTGTCTTTTCTCGCCGCCTTCGTTTGATTCATTCGTTTGTTGCTCGTAGGTCTTCGGTCACGGCAAAGCGAACGGAGAGCCCACCTGGGCCTTGCTCCTCACTGCCTGCATCTGTGAAATTGGGATCATCATCGCCTCCCTAGATGCAGTTGCACCTATCCTGTCAATGTAAGTGCTTTCCTAAAAACAACAAAAAAAAGCTCTTTGTTGACCCAGAACATTGTAAGCTTGATTGCCACACACTCCTGCGACACATTTACTCTCAGAGGACAAAAGTTCTGGATTAAAAGCCGTGAAAGCTGAAGGAAGGAGTAACTCGGCACATTATGTGGCAATGCCGGTTCCCCTGCAGGTTCTTTCTGATGTGCTACATGTTCGTTAACCTGGCCTGTGCCCTGCAAACTCTGCTCTGTACCCCAAACTGGAGGCCACGCTTCAAGTACTACCACTGGTGAGTCTGACAGACCTTCAGTGGCCAGTGATGGCAGACACTATGCCTTTTGCTTGCCAAACTAACAGGACCTGAGTTTTAGCAGTGTACCAAAATGTCTTCTGTGTGTGCATATACCATCTGATAAAAAACATTATTATTTCATTCCATTCATAGCAGTAAATATATGAGATGTTGAACAGACTGTCTGGAAGATAAAAAACAAATGACAACCGTAAATAAGTTATTCACAGCAACTGTGATGGATCAGACTGACAGGTATTAAACTCTATAATGATAATTGTATACAGGCATGTGACTCTACGTTCCACTTTGACCTGCAGGGCGCTGTCCTTCCTGGGTATGAGCTTATGTCTGTCACTCATGTTCATTTGCTCCTGGTACTACGCCATTGTTGCCATGGTGATTGCTGGCTGCATTTACAAATACATCGAGTTCCGTGGGTGAGTAAAATACAAGATATAATAGTTAAATTTAAAAAAAGGGAAAGCCAAGGCCAGTAGGAGATGGGGATGGGTAGAAAAGGGCATTCTTCTCCAACAGTTAAGGCATGAGTCATAGAATCAGGCCGAGCCGAGAAGGTTTTGTTTGAGGAGTAGTACGTATATACCAGCATTAGCTTCATTTGCACTGCATTTGTGATGCTTTAGAGAAGCACGGCTGACCAGTGCTAGGAAGGTTACTTTAAAAACATATTCCGTTATGGATTACAGAATACATGCTCCATAATGTAAATTGTAACATATCCTGCTAGATTACTCCACATTAGTACCATAAGGCCAATTAAAAAAAAAATTGGTTCTCGTCCTTTATTTTTGGAGGGGGTGGGTTGGACGGGCGGGATTTTTTTTTTTTTATTTATTTTTTTTACAAATTTTGATTGACTGTTTGGACTTTCAAATATGTAAGAAAATACATATTTGAAAATACGTACCGAAGAGAGCAGACCTACTTAGTACACCTCCTCAGCCCATCTCAGGTAGAGACAAATTTAGGTTCATGAAACCATTCCAAGACTAGGATTACACAATGTGGATCAATCGTCGATGTGGAATGCGCGGGAAATTCAAATTTCGTCATTCTTGGGCATTTTCCATGCGATTTTTACAAAATAAAAAATTAAAAAAATTCGGGTCGGAGGCATTTCGGCGGGTCGGGCGGGGACGAGAACCAATTTTTTTTTTTAAGTGGCCTAATCTAAATATTTTGCATTACTTTCCAAACTTCAACATAAACATAATTGATACTAAAGATAAATAAAATAATAAAAATTTTTGGTTACTTTCAAATTATTCCGTTGATGCTGACAACAATTTGACTTTCAGCAAACAGAACTCTATATCTCTTTAGTTAGTATGTGTTTTCTTGTTTCCTTTTTAACACTGGGGCATGGATGCCACCTCCAAATAGACAATCATTGAATACATTTTGAATATCATGAATTCAAAAGTTCAAAGAATGTACATTGAAACTGAAAGTAATCTCTGGAGTAATATATCTGGTTTTGAAAAGTAATTCTATTTTGTCTATGTAAATTTATAAGGTGACACTAATGTGACACAATTACTCTTATTTTGTAATCTAAATATATAACACTGCTACATGTATTCTGTTACTTGCTTACGTAACGCTACATGTATTCCGTTACTTGCTTACGTAATGCTACATGTATTCCGTTACTGGCTTATGTAACGCTACATGTATTCCGTTACTTGCTTATGTAACGCTACATTCACTAAGCCTGCAGCTAGCTGTCTTCTGTTGACTTGGATGATTGCAGAGCAGAGAAAGAGTGGGGAGATGGAATCCGCGGGCTGTCCCTCAGCGCGGCTCGCTTCGCGCTCATGAGGCTGGAGGAGGGCCCACCCCATACCAAGAACTGGCGGTGAGGCTCAACATGTTGTCATATGCACTGCAATTAGCGTGTTTTCCATCGCTGTCATGACTGTAGCCTTTATTCTTTATTCTTTTCACAGAATGATATACCTTTATTCTTTTCACAGAATGATATCTATTGAAGGGGCGGCATGGTGGTGCAGTGGTTAGCACTGTTGCCTCGCACCTCTGGGACCCGGGTTCGAATCTCCGCCTGGGTCACATGTGTGTGGAGTTCGCATGTTCTTCCCATGTCGTCGTGGGGTTTCCTCCGGGTACTCCGGTTTCCCCCCACAGTCTAAAAACATGCTGAGGCTAATTGGACTTGCTAAATTGCCTGTAGGAATGCATGTGTGAGTGTGCCCTGCGATGGGCTGGCCCCCCATCCTGGGTTGTTCCCAGCCTTGTGCCCATTGCTTCTGGGATAGGCTCCGGACCTCCCGCGACCCAGTAGGATAAGCGGTTTGGAAAATGGATGGATGGATGGATATCTATTGAGTTACAAGCTACTTAAATCGGAACCAGCAGATCACAACTATTGCTGTTCAGACTAAAACATTCAAATTCCCAAAAGAGCTGTAATAATATTCAAAGAAAGTCTTTTAAAGTGATGTCCATTTTAGACATCTGTGTGTCCTCACACTAGGCCTCAGCTGCTGGTTCTGGTCAATGTGGATGAGGAGCAGAACATGGAGCAACCGCGGATGCTATCCCTGACCAGCCAGCTTAAGGCAGGCAAGGGCCTAACCATTGTAGGCACTGCACTTGAGGGAACATTCCTCAACAACTACCCCCAGGCACAGCGGGCAGAGCAGGTCAGCGCCGTAAATACTGCACTACCTAGATTTAAAGGAAAAGCACTCAAAGCGTATACCTTGATTACATCTGTAACTTGGGTCCTCTTAGTCTTTGCGGAAGATGATGGAGATGGAGAGGGTTAAGGGCTTCTGCAAGGCAGTCACCTCCTCCAACATCCGTGATGCCACATCCCAGATAATCCAAGCAGTCGGACTGGGAGGCCTGCGACACAATACTGTGCTGGTGAACTGGCCTCAGAACTGGAAACAGTCTGAGAACCACCAGCCCTGGAGAAACTTTATTGGTAAGTCAAATAAGTAAGAAGAAGATGTTGAGTTTAATCTGACTGATACAGTGAACCGTGCTACAGGGAGGCAGGAGTCAGTAACAGGGAGTCACTCATGTGTGCAGAGCTGGTGAGGGAGACCACTGCAGCCCATCTCGCTCTTCTGGTGCCAAAAAACATCTGTGCTTTCCCGTCTAATGGGGAACGCTTCACTGAGGGATTCATCGACGTCTGGTGGATCGTCCATGATGGGGGCATGCTCATGTTGTTGCCCTTTCTCCTACGCCAGCACAAGGTACGAAACTCCAGTTTCATTGGTGTGGAGACAATTGTTATTGTCTTGCTGGATAGAACACTCAGTGCTTTCTCTCCTTAAACATGCACGCCTGCAGACTTGTCATTTGGAAAGGTGAGCATGTTATGCGTTTTAAGGGTGAACTATGATTGGCTTCACCCTGTAAACAGGTCTGGAAAAAGTGCAAGATGCGCATTTTTACTGTGGCCCAAATGGATGACAACAGCATTCAGATGAGGAATGATCTCATTACCTTCCTATATCATCTCCGTATTGATGCTGCAGTGGAAGTGGTGGAGATGGTAGGTGTACATTTTTATTTTTCAGATAATGATCAAAGTAGCTCAGTTGAGAATATCCTCATATAAACACACCAATCTTATTTAAACATTCAGAAGTTCTATTTTAAGTGAAATGTGTGGTATAGGTTTTACCTTCCTATAAATATAAAATGTCAGTACAGTGGTACTTTGGAACACGAACTTAATTTGTTTCAGAAGGCTGCTCGAGTTGTGTTTTGGTCGAGGTCCAAGTTGAATTTCCCCATAAGAAATAACGTTAATGAACTTAATCCACTACAGACCACCAAATGACTCTCTACTTAAACTTATCTGCCTACCTAGCTAATGATTAAACGGATTAACAATCAATATTAAACTAATACACACATGGAAAAAGCAGACAATCAAAAGCAAAAAAACATTAAATAAATGACAATTCCATACTCCGAAGCAAGAGCAGACATACATGCACGACCTTCAAGTCGCGCTATAATATCCTATTTAAGTTGCTCTACAGTTACTCTTACTTTCCTCTTTGGTTTGCTGCTGTTACTGCTCACTTTCCTAGGGGCTGTGATTACTGTATCACTAAATGTACTGAAAAAATGAATTTTCGGTCAAGTTGTGGCTAGATTTTTTTCAACCGACCCGTTCCAGGTCCGAATTGGTAGAGTTGAATGCACCTCTGTAGCAGGAACAGTCGAGCTCCAACATTTCGGTCGAGGTTCACGTCGAAAAAAATTCAACAGACCCGTTTGACGTCCGAGTTGGTCGAGTTAAGAGGCGCCTGAGTTCCAAGGTTCTTCTGTATTAGGAAGAGTGGCGACAAGGTCATTTGCGAGGTGCTTCTTATCTCAGCAAATGGTACTTAAAATATATGGTTATTCAATGAGAATTGATAGAGTAACACATGAAATCATCACCCCACCATCTGCGGTGGGTTGGCGCCCCATCCTGGGCTGTTTGCTGCCTTGTGCCCGTAGCCTCCGGGGTAGCGTCTGGACCTCCTGCGAGCCTGAATAGGACAAGCATTCACAGAAGATTTATGGATGGATGGATGGATGGATGGATGGATTAACCATGGCCTCTCTTTCATCAGCAAGACAGTGATATATCAGCCTACACATATGAGAAGACTCTTGTGATGGAACAGCGGTCGCAGATCCTCAAAGAGATGCATCTGACGAAAACTGAACGTGAAAGAGAAGTAGGACGTCATTCATTTCCTTTATTCTGTATTGTGTGTCCATTTAAATGGAATCATGAAAAGGCGAAACATTGTGTTTTTACATTTTGCATTCACATTTGTTTTAAAGATGCTATTATCCAAAACAATATACATTTCTCTTTTATTCTTGTTTTTTTTAAAAAAAATAAAAAGTTGGAGGTTAAGGTCCTTGCTCAAGGACCCAATGGTGAAATAGCATTTAAAAAATTGGCACAAAATAAAGCTTTGAAGTGGTTCGATTCATTCATTTGTAATTTGTACATGAATTTGTAAATGCAAGCACAAATATTTTATGCAAATTTAAAATAAAGGACACTTGTCAGATCCAATATAAACTTTCACTGGAGGAATTGTAAATTAAATGGTGTCCACGCACCATTTTATGTCATGAAAATTTCACAGATCAATAAAATGGCTGGGGGGAGGATTGCCAGTGAATTTCATAAGGTTAACCACTTCCATTATATTTCAGTTGCTAACAGACCTCATGAATGTGAGAGGCTGTAAACATTGAAAGTCAGGGTCTGTACCATCCGACCCTGCCCTTCGTGTCCCCTCTCTGTTTGGCCAGCAGGTGTTGCTGGCCATCCTGTTCTCCACCCTGTCTCTTGTCCTTGAAGCCCCTATTGTGTTTTCCCTGTTCCCTGAACTGCTTCTTAGTTCAAAGGCTGAGCCTTTGGCTATTAAACCCTTTGGTTATGAGTTTGAGGCTCAAACCTCGTTTGTTTGTTTGCATGTATTAGATTTTTGTTCCTTGTGTTTATTCTCTATTATTTTTATTGTCCCTTAGCTTGTGGTTTGTGTTCTGTTTTGGTTTTTGTATTACTTGTCTTGTTATATTCCAGGTGTTAGATTCTGTTTCCTAGTTTCCCTGTTAGTCCTCTTAGTTCCTTGATTAAGTTTATTAGATCCACCTGTTTCCTATTTCCTTGTGCCTCATGATTGATTGTTCTGTCTGATTGCTTGCTGTTCTGTGATTGGTTAATTCTTTCATGTTTCACTCCTGCTTTTTCATTGCCCAGTTCAGTTTGTGTATTTAAGTATTCATTTTTTTTGCTCTGCAACCCATTTGTCTTATCCTAAGGTTTCTTGTTATTTGGTTCCCCTGTGTTGCTTTTTTTTGGTACCTCTTTTGGTCCCTTTGTTTCTGGTTTTGTTTAATTTCCTTAAGCCGCTTTGTTGTCTTGGAGCTGTAGAGTGCCTACTTTATGCCTGCACCACGCCCCACTGCCATGACAAACGTGCTTTATTTTTGAAAATTAACCAACCCCTTCGCAAAACCTCCAGCCTTAGGAACCCCTAATCTAAATGAAACAAACAGGCACTTTGGAAGTGAAACTGTACATTTTTCTGTTCATCTATTTCATTTCACTTGCTGCTAATGTCGAATTGAGGGTTTATGTTTCTAAAAGACAGAATTGTTAACTGAGCCCGAATGCAGAAAAGAAATAAAAATGAGCTCTGAAATGTGATTATGTGATATGAAAAGGAATATATAATGAAAGTGAATATATATATCTTCACTGAATGTGCGGTTTTGCCAATTTATGCAAATTCTTTGCCAAAAAAAGCATGGAGAACTCCACAAGTTGCGTCACAAATTCTGAGAAAAGCAGCTGTATAGTCAAGCATTTTTTGCCAAAAAAATCTGTGAGATCCCAGTGGGACTGCTTACAGAATAAGGAGTAAGCCCAAATGCTTCCAAATGCTTATCCGGTATAGCATAATGAAGAAGTCATCAGTTCTAAAGAGACAGAAAGGGCTGATAACCAGCCATTGCAATGAACCTACTGTAGAACACACCACAAAGCACACTGAAAGGGTGATGAATGAGAGCAAGAAGAGCTGTGATTGGCTGTGAGGTTTGGCTGTGACTGTACTGGGAGTTACTCTATTGACTGGTGTGACTGGTGAAGAGGAATGACATGAATATGTTAAAAGAGGTGAAAATACAAAAATCAGGCATGTTTAGATAGTCAAGAGGTACTTGGTGAAAAGGAGCTTAATCTTCATTAGAAGCATCAAGGTGATAACGTGTGATAACGTGTGATAACGTGGCACTTTTCAGTAATGAAGAGGAGAAGAGAAATGTTTTGTCATATTTTGTCAGGCTGAGGATATCTGAAGCTTCAATCTTTATGTCAGATTTATTTTGATTTCAATAGCTTCTGAAATCATTCTGAGAATAGTTTATGAATCTACAAAAAAACATACATAATAAATGAAAACCGTATAAAAGTAATTAAGGTTCAGAATTATAATTATAAATTAAAGTAAAATAATTTCAGTTTAAAACTAACAAAAAAAAAACCACTATACTGATTTTCTGTATTAATTTGGTGAATGGACATATTAAAATTATCAGACTGCCACTGTTTTGTGACTCATATTAAACTTAGCATTCTGTGATTTACACTCATTCTTCTGTCCTCAGATCCAGAGCATCACGGATGTTTCTCGGGGATCCATCCGTCGTAAGAACCCTGCCGGTGTAGGTACCCAGCCAGGCGGGAAGGAGGAGAAGCCCATGGCCAGCAATGAAAAACCAGAAGAGGAGGTAACTGTTTTACCGTCTTTCCCCTCCAGGACCTCTCCACCCCTCCCTGATCCTGAGCACGCTGATAATAATGGAGATGTACTGTAGTCTCTTTGAGTGTGCAGTATTTTAAACTGCTGTTAGCTTTCTCACGCTCGGATGAGGGTGATATTTTGAAAGCTTCCTAAGCCTCTTGAGCAGATCTTGTATGTTCCCCTCTTCCGTTTTCACCCTTTTCCTGCCAAAATAGATGCATCTTATTGACAACAAGAATTCCACACTGACCCCAACCAGCCCAGTGTCCCCTGCTGAGGGCCCCAAAGCCTCAGGGGACATGACATGGACAGAGAAATGTGATGGACTCAAGGACCAACCACCAGCAAACGTCTCGGCGGGAATCAAGGACATCTTCAACATGAAGCCGTGAGTCTCCTGCCTGTCTCACATCAGCTCTTACCCTCAAATATGTTGCTTAGCGAATCAAAATTCTATCAAAGTGTTGTGTTGAACTATTTCTGAAGGGACATCATGGTTTCCACTGAAGTTAAAATATACATATTTTAAAAGAGAGAGAGAGGTAAGGGAGCATGCGCTGATTACAGCACACTGCTGCATCCACCACACGACAGCCCACCTCAGGGGTGAGAACCTGGGTGCGGGCATGTAGTGGGCAGCTCCACACACCAGCACTAATGCAACAGTTTGAGTTTTTTTCCGGTGGCTGGGGTGCCAATCTGGCCACCAACCCCAAAGTTTCCCTGTAAGTTGGAGGACCTCCTTACAGGGCTGGATGCAGATTAACACCATACCCAGGACAAAGCAATTGCAGGTTAAGGGCCTTGCTCAAGGGCCCAGTGGAGTAGGATCACTCACAGGATTCAAACCAACAACCTTCCGATTGATAATATAGAGCCCTAGCCTCAGAGCCACATCTCAGCCTACGATTTTGAAAAAGAACACATTTTATATTTAATTCCAGTCTTTTATTTCAATCATGCTAATTTCTTTATTTCTGATCTTCTCCTTACCATGCTTCAGAGAATGGGAGAATCTGTGAGTAAATGTTGCTGCTTATACAATACTGTAATTACTGCAGTGTATTTAATAGCTGATAGTTAACATAACATTTTCACTTACTGTCGTTTTTATTACCATATCAGGAACCAGTTCAACGTGAGACGTATGCACACTGCACTCAAACTGAATGAAGTCATTGTGAATAAGTCCAAAGAAGCAAAGCTTGTTCTGCTTAATATGCCTGGTCCACCTAAGAACCGTACAGGTGAGGAGAATTGTATCCTTCACATTGCAAAGTCGGAACTATGTCAGCTGCATTGTAGGAGTTCTGCAGTGGTGGAACTCAGACAGAAATAAGATTCAAAGTTTTTTTATCACTGCATACCCTGATAAAAAATAAATAATTTAAGCAGGTTCCAGCAAGAGGACATGACCGTCTAAGACCGTCTTAGACCAGCCAAAACCAGTTTGCAGCAAAAGCTGGCTTTTTCAACAGGGTAATGTTTAAAGATGCACATTTGATCGTATCAGTAGCTGACAGGAAAATAAAATCACTACTTATGGTAATATGTTTCATTTCATAGCGTTTTGTTGGGTGTGAATATTAGGTCCCGGGCTCTTGTTTGTGTGGGCACTTTAGATCAGCTTCTGGAGACAATGTTTCTGCACCTTAACAGCATGTCCCTTTCAGACATGGAGTTCCTCGAGGTCCTGACTGAAGGCTTAAATCGAGTCCTCCTTGTGCGTGGTGGTGGACGCGAGGTCATCACCATTTACTCCTGAGTCATGTGACTCACCACTGCCCCTAGCTTTCGCAGAGATGGGGCTTGAGTTCTAATGGACACTATCCATACCATAGCAATAGTCCTCTTACCTCTACCCTCATACGCCAAATGACTTTGCACTAAATATCTACCCCTTATACGCACCATTACATTAAGGAAAAACATCTTGTCCGAATTAATTTTTGTTTTCAGCGTATGTGAAGATCTGGCTGTTAAACTGCTGTTTGGTGTCGCTCACTTAGTTTACTTACATGCTCATGTTTACCCAGCATTTGTCTGTCTTACCACTGCAATCTCGTCTAACACAAGTAATGTTTCCTTCTTTAAGAAACTATCTAGCTATTCTTGGTTTTTACTATTACTATTGCTAAAGGCGAGAATACAGAAGGATAGCACCAGGCAGAGCTATAGGGTTATTAAAAGGCAATGTGTTCTTGGCTGCACTGAATTGATTTTTGGGGTGAGAATAGGTTTTGTTGGCTGATCTGTGAATACAGTGGCTACTAGTTAATTGTGGGTAACAGCTGCAGTGGAGATGCAGCTGGAGTGGATGGTTTCACAACTAGAGATATTTGAAACAAGGTTTTGAAAAACTCTGCCTGAAGAAAGGCCTTTTGGCTGTCCATAATAATCCAGCCTGTGAGTTCAGTGTGTAGCATCTCTCCACATCCTGTGGCGGTTTGTTCCTCCAAGTGCCAAACAGACCAGTGCAGACATGGTGCCCAGCAAAGGGTGCTGTTGGTCTGAATTCTTACTGTGCCCCTGCAGGAATGAAAAGGTAGTTTGTTGTGGCATTTTTGTGGGTTGCATCCACACCCTTTGCCCCGCTGACTATGCAGGGTGTTGGATAAATAAGGAGATTTCAGATATCTTCCTGCATGGTTAATTTGTCCGAATTCAAGTGTCACTGCAGGTTGGAGACTAGTAGGTATTTATACAAACCTGGGGTGGAGAGAAGGCACCGAAATATGGAAAGGAAGTTTTCATTTATATGGTACATGATACATTGTGGTGTCTCCGCTAAACATTAGCATAGAGTATTCTTTGCTTTCGGTATGTTATTTTAGATAATGAACACACCCATCCTAGAGAGTCAATTGAAACACTTCAAGCTAGATACCTGAGCAAAGTTTGAATTTGAGGCCAAAGTGCAGTTTGCACTTGGCCACCTTTATGCGCCAGTGCTTTTCCCACCATGTGTCACACAATGTTTTTGCGATGCTTCACCCTAGACACTCGACACTGTATAATCACACGCTCTTTTGCAATACTGACAATGACAATGATGTACAATAATACTGCTTTCTAAATTGTTAGATATACTTTAATATATATATAACATATATTAATAATGAATGTATCTTACATTTACCCTATTTTTCTTTTCTTTGAGTTTTCCTACTTCCTCAGCTACAGAACAAATATTCACCACCTGCCAAATGCAGGTCCCCTGTGCCATATGAAAACAAAATATATCTTTTATATATAGCTGCATTTTTTGATATGGGACAGACCATTTCAAGTGGACATGCAGCTCAAAAGGGCTTAGCGCTGAAACATTAAGCATTGTTGTTGTTTCAAACTAAACCCAATTTCCCTGCAATATATTGACAAAATGATCAAAAGTATCATTTAAAGATTATATGTTTTTTCAACAGAACAGTAGCCAATTCAATAAGAAGTGCCCTACAGTCAATTCCAAACATAACCCATTTATAGCAGGATGTATGGAATTAACCTAAAATATTTTCATATTCATTTTCATGCTGTATTTGTGAAAGAAATGTGCAATAAGTGTGCTATGGACTTGCTGTGTTATTTATTTTTATATACAAATATTTTATATACAGTACATAGATTTCATATCTATAAGAGTATTATAAAGATGTATGTTACTGAAAAGTTACTGAAAGTTTTCTCTTGGAAAACATTCTGTCATTTTAGTTGCTTGTAGTAGAAGTAGCAGTAGGAATGACCTAGAAGTATGAATTAAGAACACAAATGATTTATCAATACATATTTCAATACATATTTCTGTGTATCTATACAAATTTTGTGAAAAAGACAAATTTGAAATGCTGCTATTTATTAATATTAACTTTATAAAATATAAACTGTACACAAATATCAGTAAATACACAAACTAACCAGGAGAATACACTGCTAAAACAATGCATATCAATGTCTATGACCATAGGGAATTGTCACTTTCAGGGTTCTTACAGGCCAGGGTAATGCTAGTCTATGGTTTGCTGTTGGTTGGCTTTTGTTATTGAAGCAGATCTTGTCTTTATAAAGAGGTTTAGCATTTATTTAAATTGTTTTGGAGCAGTGAAGTTTCCTGCCTGGTTGTAACAACAGAATAAATGGAGTTTTGCCAAGTTCAAGAGATTTTATGAGACTTATCTGCATTTCAAATATTTTTGGGAACTTAGTGATAAACAACATTCAAGGACAAATACTGTAATCGCAGATATTAATTTTAAAATAGCCTTTTTGAATCTTTAAATTGCTTTCTAATATGTATTGAATATGCTGCATTCTATTATGCTATTATATCTGCATGCTGTCATGTGTCCTCCGTGTGTCTACATGTGCTGATGTGTTGCATGCATTTGTACATGTACTTTTATGATAAATATATCGACTGGCACTCACACATTTTCATGAGCATGTTTCTACATATGTTCACGTTTTGCTGCACGTGCATCAAGATGCATTCATGTCTTGTATTGCACTCAAGCACTTAAGTATATGCAATCTCTGCTTTGGCAGTCAACAGGGTAAATTATCATTAATATAATCAGTCGATTGGCCAGAGCACACTTAGTTCATATTGTTCACCTTTCAACAAAAAAAGTTTGTGTTGTGTTTCTTGGGAATCTGATGCATGCTGGGAGAGTTTTTACTGCATTATGTGTGATTATATGAGCGAACCACATTTTAGTTTATCGTGATTTTGGCTTACAGTCCGGGCCGGCTCAACCTTTTCAGAGGCCCTAGTCAAAGATTTATGTGGGAGCCCCCCCCCCCCCGCCCCCAACAAAAAAAAAATTATCATAATTTCACAGAGCAGGTAAATCGAGGACCTAGGCACCTGCCTGATATGCCTATGGCTAGAGCCGGCCCTTATTACAGTGTAAACATTGCAGAAATGCATCACATCTACGCAGCCTGTAAATGGAGCTTTGCTGGGTGCTGTCCTCTTCTCCCAAGCTTCAGACAACCTTGAAACATGCTTGTTTATAACAAAGACGTATTGTGATTAATATTATTTTACTTTTCATAAATCTTAGGACGGGTGTAATTCACTGGTTTTTTATGATTGTTCGGAATTCAACTTGCTGTGACAATCATTTGCACAGAGCATCCTCTAGATCCCTGATAGCTAGATACCGTTGATGATTTTACAACTGGATGCCATGGAAAGAGAAGCAACAATTTCATATGAGGAATTGTAGCCCACACACAGCAAAATCAATTAAGCAAGTCGGAAATCTGATCCAAACCTGTAGGCCAAACACAGACAAAACAGGGCATATTACCAAGTCATTAACAGCACTGTTCCATCAACTGTGGCATACGTGGTTTGTTATTGAACTGCTATGACAAAGTCAGAAACATGTATCTTTGACACACTGCTCATATTGATTTTACACATTGGACTCTCAACAGATTGTATCTACCATTGCATTTTAAACAAAATGCTATCTCATGATGAAGTGCATAGTAAAATGCTTTGGTCAATGGTAAATACTGCTCTGCCAATTATAATTTTAATAACAACTGACTGAATTTGACCATGGAGTCTGTTTAAAGCATACATAAACTTCTTATGGAATTATTATGGACATTATGACATTTAAGTTTTTTTTTTTTTAAATGAGCGGCCACCCATCAGACCCTGACTATGGAGAAATACAGATAAACATGTAAATATACAGTATTACTAGTCACTGAACTTTTTGTATGCAAGTCGGAAGCAGGTAAGCATACTGATGAAAGGTGAGGCATGCTTGTGAATCACTGTGAACCAGTTTGTCAGGCAGAACCATTTTCTTTACTGGTGCAGTGTTCTGTTATAGCATTTGTGTTGAGATGCCTAGTAGATCACTGGGTAATTTTATAGAACTTGTTTGACTTGGAAACTCAAAAATGAGTATGTTTTATATACAAAAGTTAAAATAGGGTCCATCCATCCTTCCTTTTTCTATAGCTGTTTGTTCTATGCAGGGTCAATGGTCTAGAACCTATTCTGGAAGTTACAGGCAAAAGACATTGTACAAGATTTGACGTTTTTAAATAGCAGTGTAATTATGTCTTTATGCATCTACATATTCAGTGTATTAGTAGGTTGACAGAAAGAACCGTACAGAATTGTTGGATCATCTGTATATATTGAATCTCCAAATGCTACAGGAAACCCCTAGTTATTTGTGGGATTTGGCATACCTTTCAGCGTACAATACATCATGCTCATGAATTGGAACAACAGTCAACATGTCTCAAGCAAAGCATGTCTTACCTACATTGCCCTGCTTGTACAGCCAATCCATCACAGACAACAAAGCCATCACTATGTTACCCTAGCATGTCTCTCAGTGTGGTTTCTTTTTTAGTTCTTGCACGGCCCTGTTGTGATCTGATTGACTACTGGGTTGCAGTTCTAGCATGTGTGTGTTCTCTTATGTACTATGCTTGTATTTATAGCATGACCCTGCTGTGATTTGTTAGCTGCTGTGATTGAACATGGCATTGGTGTGATTTCTACGCTAATATGGTGGCGTTTATAGTGTTGCCCTGGTGTGGTTTGTTGGCTGCTATGGTTGCATTTACAGTATGGCACTGGTGTGATTTGTTTGCCCTTACTGCAGTCCCAGGATGCTCCAGTTATTCATTGTTTTCCTGCACCCTTGTAAGTAGCAGTTATATTAAACTAATAGTTTAATGTAATGAATTTCATTTGATTTGTTCTTGTATTTTTCAATGATATGTAATACTTACGATTACTGTAGCCACAGGTTAACGGGTGATTCATGGGGTAAAAATTATGCAGAGAAAGAACTTTTAAGCATTATGTGAATTTATTGCTGAGCATGAACTACAGATTTAATCCAGCCACCTGCAAATAAAACTGTGTTTTTACCAAAGAGAAACCGTGGTAAAAAAAAAAAAATGGTCGATATATTTTATTTTGGCAAAGTCGAATATGTAGCACAAGTCTCAGGAGGAGGGTTAGAAATGGTAACATTTAAAGGGGTTAAAGCGATGTATCGATATATTTCCATCTTATAAATCATCAATTTCCTAAACCACACATCTATAAGAGAATGGAAGCAGGTTAAAATGTCAATATTGTAAATGGTGTAATTTTTTGTGTTTCACCTTATTTTAAAGAAGTATTTGAATCATCCCTTTTATTTGTGATAAACGAAATATAAACAAATCAGTTTCTCTGTTGACTGAGGTACACACATGAGCCTACCAAACCAAACAGACTTACGTACATCAGCAGACAACAGCAAACTCCTTGATGGGTCAAATGAATAAGGGAGTCTTGTTTTTTAACAAAATTAAAATTTTTGGCTTGGATTCCAGTACGTAAGACATTGTATCATTTAGGACAACTGAATCAGATGATCTGAATTATACTGATATGTCAACCTAGGGCCCATTACCAACATGGTTGTTACAGCTTTGTATCAAGTTTGGCAGCAAACTTTTCTAGAGAATTCTTGTCATTATTGTGTTACATCATAAAAGCTAATGATAATACTCCTAAAAAATTATAATTCGTTTAAAGTTAAGGAAAAATTTTTTACACTTTCGTGACATTGTTTCAAAGACTTAAATGGTTTTAAATTACTTGGCTTTAGATATTTCACTTAGAACATAAATTACTCATATTCAAATGTATTAAAAAGAAATTATTTAAAAGAATAGCTGTACAAGCTTTAGACATAATTACACAAATGCATTGCTTCTTTATCCTCCCATTCCATCGCACAGTGCATTTCTGTTTTGTGTTTTTCTTTTGTGCATTCCAATTACCTCTTAATGTCACTAGTCATTATAAAAAATATTCATGTACAGTATTCATGTGTATGCAGCTAAAAGGAATTTTTCATGTACATCAGAACATGAAGACCCAGTTGTTGAGTGAACTTAAATGGCTCACCAATATACATATGCGGAAATATAATTATGTAGTTAGTTTTCAGCCTTTCTGAATATCCATCTATATATATACAAATAGCTTCTCTTTCATTTACATGGGCGGATCTTGCTTCTGCATACCATTTCTGATCATTAAGATTACTTAATATTTGCATGTAGTCATGTGTCTGTTATCATACAAGGAAGCTTATTTTATTGCACAATGTTTATCATTTGCGAGTATCAGCTATTAGATTACTAATGCTAATTGCTCATTTACACACACGTTAGTAGACTTTTGGTTCTTGTCAATTCAAAACAAAAGTGCTTAAACAAACATAAACATAGACATATATGTAAATAATTATAAATACACAAATATAAAATTATAGTAATATAATATAATATTTACTTTTAATGTACTCTAAAAAGTATAGTTTCATAGGACATTTTGTAGAATAGATGTAGAAATATAATTATAATCATACATGTGAGTGAATATTATACATGTGAGTGATTTATGTTGATAGTATTATGCTCTTAAGTTCAGTCTTGTTTTCAGGTAGATAGAGTATGTTCTGGTGTTTCAGATTAGGTACACATGCAATGATGTGTGTGTGTGTGTGTGTGTGTGTGTGTGTGTGTGTGTGTGTGTGTGAGTGTCCATACACAAGGGGAATAAAACAGGTGCAGGGGAAGGAATGGAATTATTAATATATGAATACATTTCAAACTGAATTGTTTTGTGTCGGTGATGTCCAGTATGTTAAAAATATAATCGTGTATTCTTCTGTGTTTCATGATAATATACTATCAACAGGAAAAGTCAAATGGTTTGTCTTTATATGAGATGCTTATGCAGTACATCAATATCTTATGGCTAATCCCTATTGTTTTAATGGTTTGTCTTCACCAAATGCAATAAAATAAAAAAAGCAATTTTGTTATATGTCTTGTCGTGTCTGTTATTATAAATCAACAATTGACATAACTCTTCATGGACTTTGGGATGTGTTGACCTTGAGAACAAAGGCAGTGAAGGAGACACGTGTGACCCGAGTGATTGCATATTATAGGGTGTACTTTAACAGAAAATGGGTTACTTTATTCCACAAATACTTTTATGCTGCTTATTCGTGTCCTGCCCGGCCCACAAGTAAAGCAGAAGATTTTTCGACTTATTGCTTTTTCAGGTCCATGAGGAACACAAATTTGCATCCACCTGCAGACATTAAGTTTTACCGAATAAAATCACTGCACACACTACAAAAAGAGATTCAGGTAAATATTCAAAATTCTGCCTGTTGCTTCAGTTACACTGCCTGACGCTACTGAGTCACATGTTGGATGTATGCTAGCTAGTCATATTATAGTCATATTATATATATATATATATATATATATATATATATATATATATTTATATATATATATATATATATATGTCCACCCATCCAATTTTCTTAATCTCAGCTGGGGTCTCGGGTGTAACCAGGGTAATTTGTTTAAGGTGTATATACAATTGCACAAAATCTGTTTATTTTGAATTTCATTTGCTATTGCAACACGCTGTCAGAGTGTGTAATGGAAAAATCATACGATGCAAATAAACTGGTTACATAGACTATATAAGGGTAAGTACTCAAACTTCGACTGAAGCCTTGAAGAAAATAAAATGCTTTAGTTTTTTTATAAATAGGTTGTTGTATAATTAGGCAGTAGACTACTCGCGGTGTTACCAGCTAGTACAGGGGTCGGGAACCTTTTTGGCTGAGAGAGCCATGAACGCCATATATTTAAAAATGTAATTCCGTGAGAGCCATACAATATGTTTAAAACTAAATACAAGTAAAAGACCAACATTTTTAATGTACAATAAGTCTCTGAATTCTTTTTAATAACGCTGTTATGCTGTTGCTAACCAATGATGAATAAAGTACTTCTTACCATTAATGCGACTTATGGTGCTGAATGGTTCTGCTGGTGGCTTTGTAGTCTGGGTGATACGTCGTGAGGTTAAGCTTCATGCAGGCATTGAGACTTCCATCCGTTAAACGTGATCGTAGGTTGGTCTTAATGTTCTGTGATTGGCTCCAGCCACCTGCAACCATGAACATGAGCGGTAGGAAATGAATGGGTTGAAATACATGAGCATGTTTTATATTTTTAACGTTATTATTTTTTTTATTAAAGATTTGTCTGTGAGCCAGATGCAGCCATCAAAAGAGCCACATCTGGCTCGCGAGCCATAGGTTCCCGACCCCTGAGCTAGTACATCGGCAATCTACATCGTGGCGCACAATCACACCGGTAACGGCTATATGACACCGGTGTACCGCCAGACCCTACCTGGTGGAACCTGAGCAGACATGGGCAGAACCTGAAAATTGCACATGCGTGCAGGATTCAGACTCATGAGCCCTTTTTCCTGTCTTCTTAACTTTCTCGGAAAAGCACTAGAAAGATCATATTCCATGTATATGATCAAGGTTTCTCGAAACCTTCTAAAGGACCTTAAGTTGTCTCTTAACGCTCCAACGTGTTTCACGAAACGTTCTTATACTTAAGTATATCTTCCGTAAGATATTCTTTCGTAAGGTTGGTCTGAGTCTCTTATCGATGTTGTCGGCTCATACTGCAAATTTAAAATAACACTAACCTTGTTAAGGGTACAATTTCATAACCAGACATCAATTAATTAAAAAATAACTGGTCTATATGATAAAATGATTTTGTCTGATACATTACTGCAATCATCATTAGGTTTCGTCCTTGTGCTCTGAAAGCACAGCGAATTGGCCTGTAAAAAGCGGTTTCATAATTAAACTAGTGCTGTCCAGTTTGTGAATGAATCATTCTTTAGAACCGGTTCTTTTCAGTGAATCGGTAGAACCGGTTTTCAAATCTAAAACAACCGGTTGTAAATGCGTCGATCCCAATAGCCTTTGCGATCAGGTTGCACTGGTCCAACTCCTCCATCATGGCATATCAATATGTGCCATTGCCAGAAGGTTTGCTGTGTCTCCCAGTCTCAAGAGCATGGAGGAGATTCCAGGAGACAGACAGTTACTATAGGAGAGCTGGACAGGGCTGTAAAAGGTCCTTAACCCATCAGCAGGAACAGTATCTGCTTATTTGTGCAAGGAGGAACAGGATGAGCACTGCCAGAGCCTACAGAATGACCTCCAGCAGGCCACTGGTGTGAATGTCTCAGACCAAACAATGAGGGACAGTGGATCCTGTGCTCACTGCAGCATATGTAGGCAGTTCTTGGAGGATGAAGGAATTGATACCGTTGACTGGCCCCCATGTTCGCCTGACCTAAATCCAGTAGAACACCTCTGGGACATTATGTTTCGGTCCAACTGACCCCAGCAGGTTGCACCTCAGACTGCCCAGGAGCTCAGTGATGCCCTGGTCCAGATCCTCCAGGACACCATCCGTCCTCTCATTAGGACCATGCCCCGACGTTGTCAGTAATACATGCAAGCACGTGGGGGCCATACAAACTACTGAGTACGATTTTGAGTTGCTGTAATGAAATTTTGGCACAATGGACTGGCCTGCCGCATCATTTTTCACTTTGATTTTCAGGGTTTCTTTGAATTAAGTCTCTGTAGGTTGATCATTTTCATTTCCATCAAACGATGTGACATCCTTTCGTTTCTAACATGTTATTCACTCCATATCAGTATAAACATCCAGGGACGGATTACAGACCGGGCCAGCGGGGCCGCTGCCCAGGGGCCCTTGGGGTGCAGGGGGCCCGTGGGACCCCTAGCCCAAAACAATTTGCAACGCTTATCAACAATGTATTTTCATTTGTCTATTTTAGAGGGCCTACATTCTTTGATCCTCTGCCTACAAGGGCCCCTGACCCTATAGGGAGGGCGTTTGGCTGCCAAGGGCCCTTGAATTGTGGTGGTTGTGGTGGGGGGGGGGGGCGGGGGGCCTTCGCAAACGTTTTGCCCAGGGGCCCACACAACCCATAATCCGTCCCTGTAAACATCCAGTATGATTTATCCCCATTGAGGTTTGATGAGTTTTCAAAGTGTTCCTTTGACATTTTTGAGCAATGTACGTTCACAAGACTCTGAGATAATATTTTAATGAAAATAAATTTTTAATAAACATACAGTTTCATTTAAAGGACCGGGTTGACCCGAAAATGAAACAGTTTTTTTTTTTCCAAAATAAAATATGTCTGGAAAAAGTAGCATTATGCTATACTCAGGAACTAGAGCAAAAAGGGAGTAGATGGCACCAAATATTTTAAAAGAGCTGCCGGTTCATTAATGCGTTCAACTCTAGAAAGCTACCGAGTCGCCTAGTTCTCCCTTGAGCAATCTTGTAAGACTATTTTTTATTTAGGAAAAATATGTACATATTTGATTCATTACTTCAAGCCCTTCAATATTTTTAGTAAAAGAAAAACAGGGATTGTGAGATGAACATCAACTTCAACACCATGTGAATGTATTTTTTGTGCTTTCTAAAAAGCTGTAGCTTAGTTATGTAGCTGAAATTGTATTAAAAAAAACTATAGCTTTGTTTTTTATTTTAGTTTTGCTACCTGGGCTGTAGAAAAGGCTCTATATCTCAAAGGAAAAAAATAAATAAACAAATAAAAACATTTCCGAGCTAATGAAAGTAGGTGTAATTCACATGCAAGAATTTCATTAAAACCAAAAACTTCTTTTGGAGATTTGTTTAATTAAAATGGAATGACCCCGTGTGTAAACAGTCAGACAGCTGATGGCTGATGTAGTGAACTCCCTCGGTGTCGTACTGATCCGGGATCGGTAATGAAGAGAAGTGCAACGCTAGGGTTCGCCCCTATGCGGCATCTCGGGAAACCCCTTTTAGGTCCAGTTTGCAGACGCCATTTTAGAAGAAGCGCGGGTAGTTCTGCGGAGGAAACTTTTAAACAATACGAGTGGACGTTCGAAATAATATTATATCAGCCAGATAGTCAATATCAGTCTCTCAGAGTGTATTTATGCGATTTACTTTAAGACAGAAGTAACTAAACTGAAGCTACCTTTTTATATTTTGTCTTGGAAAGCGGAAGAAAGGAACGGTTGTCGACTGAGACGGGCCTAGCTTGTCGATAAGCATCTATAGAGAACATAACTACTTGTTGGGGAACGATTAAAAGCTTGTACAAGGTAATATTTTATATAAAAAATGTTTTCATTTAAGAAACACGTGTATCTTATATAAACATCTTTATTTGATATTAGGAAGCTAACTAGTGTCTCGAAAATAGCCGAGCGAGTAGCTGAATAGTCACGTAAAGCGGTTTGCTAGCTGAAGTTTGACTTAAACCGATAGCAGTAACGGGTAATATGTACCTAAATGCAGCTTAATTATATCCCGGGGTATCGTATTTACGAACTAAGGCAGTACTATAATACTACAGTACAATACTACAGCTAGCTTGTTAACTGCTCGGTAACTAATGTGCCAGTTCAGTAGCTAATAATCTAGATAATGGTATAGATGGGTGCTGCATATTACTTATTTATATCTAAAAAAATGTAAGGTTTGAACTAGCTGGTTGGATAAACGTGAATGAATTGTAAAGCCAAACTTCGGGTACGTAGCCACTCTGCTAGGATTTTCGTTGTGCGTTGGATGAACTGATTTTGGTCTTGGACTTTACACTAGGCCGTGATCGTTTGTTCAGTCAGTAGAACTTTGCAATATTGATAAAAGTAGCATTGCTGCATACGACGCTTTTTAAAATAAGTCGAGTTTCACGAATAACATTATGGTCAAGTTTAACCATTGATGTACTCAGCCGAAGTGTCGGTTGTGTTAACTGTGGCATAGGTGTGTAATAGTCTTCACATGTTATTTCCTTTGCAGCCCGGAATAAAGACATGGCGGACGATTTTGATATTGAAGCTATGCTTGAGGCCCCCTATAAAAAGGTGAGTCAATTGGTGATTGGCGGGGATGGCTCACTTCGCGTTGCACATAGAGGATTTCAGTTTCTGTCTACCCCCGAATGTGTGTGTGTGTGTGTGTGTGTGTGTGTGTGTGTGTGTGTGTGTGTGTGTGTGTGTGTGTATATATATATATAATATATATAAGAAACTTGCCATCCCCGGATGCATTCTACAATTCCAATTCAGGGTTGAGGATGCCTGAAGAACTTTAACCTTTTGTCCTATGGTAAAGCGTTGTGTTTTTGTGAACTGTTGAAAAGTACAGTTGTAATTATTCATTGTATCGATGTATTGTGGTCCTTTAGGTAAGAAGAACCTTAACTTTGAACATCAAAAGCCAGTTGCCACAAGGTGAATGAAATGGAGGACAGGGATATTTATTCTAACAGGCCTAACACTGAGACAGTATTTAAATTTTGACTCGCCAAACCTTTAGTTGCACCAGAATTTCCTGTGTTTTATTTGTGTGTAAAGGAAAAAAATCTGTAATGTAGTATAACTATATGTTGCATGACTAATAAAATCACTCTGCGTTATGAGTTTTTTTTTTTCCCTTTTCAGCTTGTGACCAGTAACTGGTTATGTTTCAAAGCATCACTTTTGTAATGGGTAATCGTCCCTATTTCACAAAGAAATATGATGTTGCTTTGGTGCTTTACATTTTTTCCCTCTCAGCATCACACACATAACGTTTAAATGTGAATACTGTCCTAATCCATTTACAAGTTTTATACAAGTTTAGTTAAGTAGCCACAAAGTACTTTTGCATGCCATAATACTTTTTTTTTTTTGAACCTTGAACTCTAGTTTTTTTTCATGCTCATACTAGTTAGTTTTTGTTTCATCTTTATTAAAAAAAAAAAAAAAAAAACCTTTAAATCACTTCCTAACAGGGACCATCTCCATGCAAAAATATCATGGGGTTGGATTTTGTTTCTTGGGTATTCATTTCTTGGGTGAAAGTTACTAAGCAGTGTGAATCCCTGTTTGCTTCAGGGCGAGATGTGTGACAGAGGTGACATCGAGCTCTTACAGTCTACGAACGAAAATGGGTGAAGATCACTGGAATGGCATCCATCACAGGAACTTGATTATTGGCTGGCTGCTAGCTTGGCCACCTTGGTTTTAGGCAAAGATAGCCTTGGTACTGACTAGGAGAGGTTGTGTTGCTAACCAAATATCCCCTAAACACAACCTCGTGTAGCTTAAATCGCTAATTTTCCCAACAAACACTTGAAAGTCCAAATGGGTTGTTTTTATCACAAATGTATTGAAAGGAAAGTGGAAAATTGCACCTGGATCTCTAAAAGACCCGATTTCAAGTCTTAAACATTCATTGCATGAATATTTAGTAAATATTGTTCATTTTCTTTTGTTCCCATCCCCTTTTACCCTGATGGCTTGTCTATAAAATCTTCGTCTTCATGGTGTTCTCCTGTCGACCCTGCTTAGGATGAGGTCAAGCCTGCTAATGCCAATGGCCATGAGGAACGCAGTAAAAAGTGAGTATGGCTTAAAGCATTTCACTTGCCTTTGTCATTCATTTCAGCTCTTACGAAATGTGCCAGTTAGGGGTGGGGAGACGTTTCTGTTAAATCACCATTCAGTGGTGATTTTTAGATCTCTGCAAGACTTAAACTGACTTTCTAAAATTGATTTTGAAATGTAAGATATTATAATTGTTGGTCACTTATGTTATCGGTAATATATTTAAACTATTTGCTCATGGCTCAATTTTGAGACCAACGTACAATTCTGGCACCATGTCGTCATAAATGTGCAATTGTGTTTAGAGACGCTTCTAGTACTTTCTGAAATTGAATCCAGAATATGGGGCAAACTTTTTATTCTATACACACCTGAACATAAATATGGATGTCTGAGGATTTGCTGCAGGAAAGTTAAATATCGTGGCAATATCGAGAGGTGTACCAGTCCGATATTCGGTTTGGTATCAGCACCAATCCATACCTATTAGACGTATTGGTTATTGGCCGGATGTGACCACATCCGACGGCAGTCTGTAAAAAGAGCTCATTTCTTGTAAAATCGATTTGTACAAAATCAGTCGCATGACGGCTCTTTCCCTTTTTAGATGTTTTTGTGGTATTCAAGCTGAACACTAATGCTGCCACTTAGCTTTTTGCCACTCTGTATGGCAGTGATATTATGTGCATGCCCTTTGCAGGAGATGATTTGGGTGTCACTACCTTTTGTGCAATTGCTACAGCTTGTGATACGCAAGGGACTGCTATTGCAACAAAGTGGAAGTGACACTGTTGGCAGTAGGAGAACAATTTTGGGGCATTTTAAGAATTTGCCAGTTGTATATTCGCATTTGAAATAAATACTTAATATGTGCAAATGAGGTGAAACGGTACGTTATGTGTGTTTTTTTTGGCATACATTTTTTTCACTTGTATTTACTAATTCAAAAAGATTAATATATAAAGTATTAATATTATTAAAGGGCTCTTGTATCAGAATCGGATCGAAACTAAAATTTGCATTGGCTAATCTCTATTAATACCACTATCTTTCGCATGCTGCTTTTTGAACGCCACCGAGACTTACAACCACATGTGCATGGCGGCTAAACCCTCAACACAACTTCAAGCATCTTTCAATGCAGTAATGACAGAGCTAATTGGATAAGTCCTTTGCATGTTTTCTAGGTTATTTTGTAGAGAATTTCACTTCACTTTTAAAAACTGATTTATTTTGCTATTGCAAAGTGTGTGTTCTAGTTATACATTGCTTGTTCTCAGTAGCATACACACTGTAAGCTGTAAAGGTGGTTATTATGGTGTGGAAGAACACATGCCGTATGTTTAGTTCCAATGCCTTATTTGCTAAGAAGCTGTATTAAAGTCGCTAACATCTGGCTTGTGGATGGGCCTCCATATTTTGGCTAACCTGTAATGCTAAAGGGTTCCTCCCTTTGCATGCCAAAAATGTAATCAGCTGTAACACAGAAAAAATACATGGTTAGTTTCCTGTCAGAAGTGAACAAATGTACAATGTGTTTTTTGTTTTTCTTATTCATTTTATTGAATGCTATTCTTAGCTGTTATGTCCTTAAGGATCTGGGGAACATTTGGAGTATTGGATCTGTTCTTGTCTTCTCTAAGAAAATGTCCACAGCTCTATAAACACTGGCTTGAAAAAGAACTGCTGAATTGAGACTTGCAATGAATGGTAATGATCTGTGTGTGAATTTAGTCTTAGCTTTTTGTTAACCTTTCGGTTGAAGCGCTCACACAAGACACGATGATATGATTTGTTTGATCAGCACACCTTGGTATGTAATTTATATGCTTAGAAATATATTTATTTTTGAAGGAAAAAAAGGAGCAAAAGCAGGAGTCGTAGCCGAAGTCATGATAAGGGACGAAGTAGAAGCAAGGAGCACAAAAAGAATCGTGACCGGAAGCGAAGTAGGAGCTGTGAAAGAAAGCAAAGCCATAGCAGAGAGCGCCGACACCGCAGTGGCTCCCGCAGCAAAGAACGAGCTGGTCGCTACAAAACTGGTCGTAAGAGCCCTCCGTAAGTACAACATTTTCCTCTCATTTTATTGTCTCTGGTTTATGTCGTCTGTCTGCTAGGTGTGGTTAAGTGGCTACTGGTGAATCCTTTAGTAATGTTTGTGTGTATTTTCCTCTTTTAAGACATCCATGTACAATTTGTATCCAGTGGGATTTCACAGTACACAAAGAGTAGAAAGTAGTAATTATTAGATGATGTAACAGGGGAGGGTGTTTCAAGATAGACTTGTGCATTGCATTTAACATTATATATTGAGCACCCTTGGATACGGCTGTGCAATATGACCAAAATCTCATATTCCGATCCGATATATCATGACTGCACCTCATATTTGTGGATTTTTTTTTCCTGCAGATCAGCTGCTGTACGAATTTCACAAAAAACTGCTAATAAAGTGACATGTTGCATGATCCACAGATGCGCAAAACCCCTTTCTGGTGTGCAAATCGCTTCATGTTTTTATGGATATGGTTTTTTTACAATACAAATACACATTTGTGGATAGTGATATTGTAGCGCCGGGAATCACAACAGTGGTGAATAAAGACGAAAAGGCACAGAATTGCATGAAGTTGCTTTTCAGGACCACAACTTCTTAAGGAACTGTGGTCCTTAGAAGGACCACACAACAAGCAGCGACAACACAAACAACCTGAGGATCAGGCAAAGTACAACCACGGTTAAGGGCACACGTGACAACCAGATACACAGCACAAGTATTTACACTAACGACAATTACACACTATTACACCTATTTACACGCACTCAAAAGCTTCACACAAAATTCAGAGCCCACTGGTGCTACAATAGTTGTTTTTTCTTTCTACAGCCCAGCCTTTGTATGAATTAAAGATCCACAAATAGACAGGAAGCGATCCACATATGCAAAACCCTTTTCACGTGTACAAATTGCTGTGTTTTTGTGGTTATGATTTTACACAACACAACTAAAAATACATATTAATGGACAGTTGTGTAATAGTGATTTACTGTTTTCTGCAGATCATTTGTGGTATACGGAGCCCATAAGAGGTCAGGGTGGGAAAATATTTGAAATTGTTTTGAGTTCCCTTGCAATAGTTTTGTGTTATTGTAACGGTACTGTGTCCGTTTAACCTCGCAATACTTTTCCTTTACTAATAACTACTGTTTCTGTTTGAAGTACAAAAGATATACTTAGTGCATTAATTCTAACCTTAAATGCATCCAGTTAAATGTGCTTTAACCCTCTGGGGTCTAGGGGTAGGGAACACACTTTCACTGGCTGGGGCATGGCCACATTTCTTTCAATATCATAAGCTTAATTCATGGCAAATTATTTCTTGTATATTTCTTTTATGTGAAATTTGTAATTTCACATCGAAGTATAGACATTGCAAAATGCAGTTTGGAACACTTGCAGAAACATTATAAAAGTACATAGTAAGCAATGGTGGCAGTTTTTGATCCCAGATATCTGTTCACCAAAGTCTTCGCAACATGAAGATGACTAAATGGTGTAGTTGCAATATTCAGTTGGATAAATAAGAAAAACCTAACTCGTGTCACTATTTCTGGGCTCCTTTCATTGAATATGTAGCAACTTTCATGTGTATGCATGAGCCATTCACACCTGGGCACATCCTCCCCACCTTTTATGGTGCTGATGGGGATGTATCTGGATCTCGTTTCACCATTGCGTTGTTCATCAAATTACCATGCTAATACAATTCAAATATGTGGAACTGCAAATAGCAATCTTCAGGTGAGGGCGGTGCTACATGGTTTACTTTTTTGCAGATTTTTTTTTTTAAAACCTAATTTTAAAACCTAATACTTCAGACAATGGACGTTTTGAAAAGGCAGATTATGGATTTAGTCAGCATTTTTTCATGTTTCTACAATAAGATTTCAGCGAGTTATGAACTGAATTACACGAGAAAGATACGCAGCATCGCCGATGATGCCGTCGACCCCAGAGGGTTAACATTTCATGCACCAAGCAGTCACCAAACAGCTACTTTACACTGTTCTTGTAACAAGATATCCTGGCTTTCAGGCTGAGATGAATGTGCCATTGTTTTCTCAACAGTGGTTAGTTATTGATGGAAAGCTTGCTAGACTGTCTTGGATAAGCTAATGCTTGCATTACCTCTGCAGTTAACACTCTGGATTAGGCAATGGATATGATGTATGATATAATAGGGAAATGGCAAGGTTCATTATGACCCTAGCCTTTTTATATTGGGGAAATATTTGTCTTGTGAACTTTTCATGTAATAGCAGTTGCACAAAGGGAGAAGCATCATTCTGAGGAATAGGCTCCTCTACTTTTGCCGAAGTGATTCTGAATGTTGTCCTTTGACCTTGTTAGTTGCAACTAGCAAGGCACCACTGGACAAAACCTGAAAACAAACTCCATGCTTGGTGTGATGTGGCCTTTGGTGTTGTCCACCCACTAATGACTGGCTAATAAGCTGGAAAGCCCCCCTCCCCAATTCAGATCTTAACTGGACTTAGAACTGCGGCAAAGCCCCAAGGTTCTTATCATTTCTTCCCCAGACCCTCGGGGAGGTGACTATTAGTCATAGACTCTGAAATGAACCTTGTTTTTAATCGCAGCTCTGGGCTGAAATTTAATGGTGGTTCCAGAGGACTGATGATCACCCCCTTTCCATCAAGCAGAAGTTTTTATGATCTGGTTTTCTTACTGTTTGTGTGGATGGTTTCTTGTTTGATATGATGAAAAATTCTGAGGAATGTATGGGACTAACACTGATTTCATTTCAGTCGAAAGGGATCTAAAGGAAGCAGCCCTTTCAAGAAGGATAAGAGTCCAGTGAGGTGAGTGTGACAGAGGTTCCTTGGGTTTTCACTGATTTCCTTAAGTCAATGCAAAAATCCTTAGTACAAAGTACTAAAAACCTTCAGAGTTCCTAAGATTTGGCAGTTATTGTTGGTTATGTCATATTTTTGTATGCTGTATTTTAAAGGGAGCCAATTGACAACCTGACCCCTGAAGAGAGAGATGCGCGCACTGTGTTCTGCATGCAACTGGCAGCCAGAATACGCCCTCGGGATCTGGAGGAGTTCTTCTCTGCAGTGGGAAAGGTCAGTTGCTGCTTTAATATATTTAGAATGCTTATTTGGATTTGTGCGTCTTATTTCCATTAACTACAGGAAGTCAAGTTAAATATTTTCTCTACAGGTTCGAGATGTGAGAATGATTTCTGATCGAAACTCAAGAAGATCAAAGGGGATTGCTTATGTTGAGTTTGTGCAAGTGAATTCTGTACCACTGGCAATTGGATTAACTGGGCAAAGACTTCTGGGGGTGCCAATTATTGTCCAGGCTTCACAGGTAATACCATGTTTTTGTAGTACACTGTATAGTCATTTCGGTAAAAGGGTGCAAGGAGGATAGTTTTAAGAAACTCACAAAAGGTTCTATTGCCTGCTGTTATTGAATTTTAACAAGGTGACACTGGATCTTAATTAAACTATTTTGACCAAAAATACTTCTATTTGTATAAATAGAAATGGAACGAAAGTTGGATGGCAATTAGTGCTTGAATTAATTTGCTGATTTTTGCAACAATTTCCCAGAGTTTCCTTGTTCTATGGTAGCTGCTCTCTCTTGTGGGGAATCCGTGCATTATGCTTTGATAGCAGCTTAAAATGTCTCTGCTTGTTGCTCTTGTGTGTACTGTATGTGTGGGGGGTGTGGTAGCAAAGCAAAGGTTTTTGTTTAAAAGTTTTGTGTTTGTGTTTCTAGGCTGAAAAGAACAGGGCTGCTGCAATGGCTAACAACTTGCAGAAGGGCACTGCGGGACCTATGAGGCTATATGTGGGATCTTTGCACTTCAATATCACAGAGGACATGCTACGAGGAATCTTTGAGCCTTTTGGAAGGGTAAGGAGTCCCCCATCTCCAAACTGGTTTTGTCTTCAATATATTTGTCTTGGTTAGAATTAGTTATATTCTTCTATCTGTTTAAATTGATGATTGATCCTTTGAACTGTTAACCTTGCTTTCTGCGGTATCGTTGTCTTGTCCGTCGAGTGATAGATGAGTATATATGGTTAGGTATTTATAATCATAGCATTTTGTATTACTGTAAGATGCACATAATCGAGCGCAATATTATCTTAACATTTTCATACTTGTCAGCTGTTTTTATTGGAGGAAGGAATTATCTTTAATTATATAAAGTCAGAGCTTTGAAGTCTGTTTCCCTGGATTAAACTGAACATGTCTATCATTTGTCTTTACCAGATTGAAAGTATTCAGCTCATGATGGATACTGAAACTGGAAGATCAAAAGGATATGGCTTTATTACAGTGAGTTGAAATTTTGAAGGTGATCGTGATAATGGAAATAAGTTATGGCAATGGGTGCTTCTTGTAGTCCTTTGGTGTACAGGGTTTGTGCTTGTCTTCAGTTTGCAGATGCTGAATGTGCTAAGAAGGCCCTAGAGCAGCTGAATGGGTTTGAGCTGGCCGGCAGACCGATGAAAGTGGGTCATGTCACCGAACGCACTGATGCATCGACAGCAAGCTCCTTCTTGGATAGTGATGAGCTCGAGAGGACTGGCATTGACCTTGGCACTACTGGACGCTTGCAGTTGATGGCCAGGCTTGCTGAAGGTAGTTTTGGATTCATTATTTGCTTCTTCTTTTTTTTTTGGTGTGCCTGCTTACAACTGTGTAATTATGCTTCTCATGTGATGAGCATGCCCATCCATTTTCCTGCAGTATATGGATTATTAATGTTTTAAAAAGTGTGTGTTTTTTTTGTGTAAATGGTAAAAGACACAGTGGACTGGTGCTGGACAAGGCTGGATTTGTTTTTCCTGTTATTAGGAATCCAGACTTTAACTGTAGAGTTGACAAACAATTGCTGGTCTTGGGGGTAAAAAAAATTATTGTGATAGCACTTTTGTGGGAAACTGGTCGGGAACTTGTGTGGGTTTAAATATAATATATGCATAGAGATGAATGTTGAGGAAAAACAGCCCCACATTCCTGTCTTGGAGAATATAAACAGGGCTTGTTTGCCAGTTCAATCCCCTTTATGCTGCATAGGCTGGCAATTCTGTTTAGTATTATAAGTGGCAGTGGCGACCCTGCAGTAGGACACTAAAGCAGAACGCACCATTGTTTTTAATATCTGCATGCAACAGTTTCTCCAGTTGGGTTTACAGCTGTAATTGGTAATGATTTTTGTTGACTAGTAAGTGTTAGCTAAGCAACTAGTGTATTATGCTCTACCATCTCTATATTGCCAGTTTCGGTAGGACTGAATAACTAGGGATGGCTGATATAGGCAGAACGTCATATTTTTGCATAGAATCACAATCAACGTTAGACCACAATTTTTTTTTCTTGTTTACAAATCACTCATTGCAATGTATGTTTTTAACCATTTAGCCACTGACCCCTAGGGCCAGCACTGTCGATTTACATCAGTAATCGAGTAATCTGACGACTTTGATTTGCCGATTCATAGAGTAATCATTTGTATAACATAACATATAATTATATAATAAGCATTGCAATTGGTTTACACTGAGGTACACACAGAAAATGTAGGTACTCCAATTCACTTAAGTTGCATGTTTTTGGACATTTGAAGGAAACCATTGGATCCGCCGATAACGCACGCATTCATAGGGTCGACATGCAAACTCCACAAATGCAAAGCAGCAGAGGCAGCGCTGCCCACTGCACCACTGAACTGCTTGGCAAGCTTACACTATGTGCAATTTTAATGCGTAGCATTTCATTTATGATTACACATCACAAGACAACACATCACAAATAAACCATTCATATCCTTGCTACTGGACACTTATTTGAGAAATTACAAATGTGAATAGTGCAAAAGCTAACAAGAACTAATGAAAACATTTGTATAGAAATATTTTGTTCAGACTATTGAGCAGAAGCGACTGATTTCAGTTCTGCTTTGTCTGCTAGCACAATGCAAGGCATCACTTAGTCACTATTTGAGGATATAGTTCATTTGCAACTTCTGATTCGCAAAAATTTCAAATATTACAATGTGAACTTTTTACAGTATCATTCAGCCCTTATACAATACGTTCACAAAGCAGCATGTGGCTCAGTGGGCTAAGCCTTTGTGTCTGTAATCAGAAGGTCACCGGTTCAAACCCAGCCTCAGCACTTCTTGAGCAAGCCCTTATCCCCCCAGCTCCCTGGGTGCTGCCACCTGTACTCTACAAAGAGTTGAGAGAGGCATAAGAAGAGAATTTCCCCACAGGGATCAATAAAGTATCAATTACTATTATGTATTATCTAAAATGATGCAGGTAAGCATCTGGGCTAACGTTCACTTCAGCGGCAATTATGTTTACCTTCAGGAATTGCAGAAAGTAAGTTAAATAATTTGTCCAAGTGATGACAAGCTAAGCTACTCGGAAAGATTAAATGACGTATATCTATGGCTAACCACATTATTGGGTGAATCTGTCAAACCTGAATGTCTTTTAATGTATTTGCATTGCAGTCGTGCTGTACTGATATTAAATTTCTGGCAAATTGCATTTCACTTTTAACGCGAACTTCTTATGCGCGCATTCATTCACTCTTTGGATTCTAATCCGCTATGCTCCATTTTTTTCCTTCCACCATATTGCAGAGTAATCGATTGGGGAAAATCGATGCTTTTTAGTAATCGAGTAATCCTGACAGCTGTAATATCCTTACAAGAAATCCTGTTCCTTGTAACATGATAATTATAAGCTTAAGCAAGATGCTTATGTATATATGTATATGAAAATGACACGTTATAGCGCAAGTGCTTTTTACTTTAAAACGTTTCGTGTTTTGAGTACAAATGAACATTTTATCACTTCAGCTCTTCTGAACGGTTTTCAATAAATACAATTAAAATTGGTTGTGTTGCCACTAGCATGAAGAGTAGCTTTGCAGTTTGCAAATTGCGGTAGATTGGTCTGTTGAATTTTGCAAATCCAAACTATTCCCACACAATCGAAGTAAAACCTTTTTTGGAAGGAATTCATCAGCCATGCCAGACACTTTGTTCAAGTGTAGCCTACCAGTCTATGACTCGCGTTTAACACATGACACGACTGCCATATTTTTCACGGTATTTTTTTTTTAAAGGTGATTAGGAAAGATCAGAAGTTTTTCAAATAAGTGACTGCGCTCGTAATACAGGCTGAAGTTGTTGCACATCGGTCCATGTTTGTTGTGCTGTCTCAGACTACAAACATGCAGGGCTTTTCTGTCATTATAACGTGTTAAATAGTGCACTTTTATTACTGGGTATTCATTGGAAGCTCAACTTAGTCACACTCCTCGATAGCATGTATGTTTGTAATGTTATTTGCCTCACTTGCACCCCGCCTTGGACAAAAGCATCTACTAAAAAAAAGTAAATGTATTGCTTTATCATTCGATAATTCAAATATTTATTGTGCACAGAATTGTAATTGTCACGATAAATTACTTACCACCCACCACTATGAGCAACTACCCCAGGTATTTAACAAACTTGTTCGTTGTGACTGTCTAGGTACTGGGTTGCAGATCCCACCCGCTGCCCAACAGGCACTGCAGATGAGTGGATCCCTCCCATTCGGGGCCATGGCTGCCGTTTCGGGTAAGAGTTATGTAGAGTTCACATGATTCAGGATGTCGTTAAGCTCTGTCCACTTTCTAAGTTGTGACTCAGTGTTTGTGCTTCTGAGCATCTTTGTATTTGAATAAAGTATAAATATGAACTCACCTTGATGTCGAAGCTATTGGGCCTTATAAATTTCCACCAGAAAAACTATCATGACAGTTTAAGAAGCAAATCTGCATTACAAAAATGCATTTAATTAGACAGCTGGTTAGCAGCATAAAGAACGTGAACATTTTTGGCCTGGCCTTGTCGGAGACCTAAACACTTGATATTGCAGCTCTTTAGGGATCCAGTTTCTCCATGGGACAGTGAGCTTGTTAATCATGGGAAGCATTTTGTTTAGTGGGTGTGGCATAAACTTTTCTGAACATTATGTAAGTATTGAGTTTGCTAAATATTCAGGTTTGTCAATAATGCCAGTTTATATTTCACAGGTACTTTTTTAGTGTATATAAAACTGGTGGATAAATAGCTTGCTTGTAGAATTTGAGTTTTTGGTTCTGCAAAATAGCTATATTTGGTTAATATAGTCAATGCTGCAGGTTCTGCAAAAGGAGTCAGTGGTTCAAAAATCTGCCATTTTTGTCACTTCACCTGTTTTTCCTATCAGCTATCAGCCCTGCTTTGAACCTGAATTTGAATATGAACACCGCCATGAATCTACCTACGCAGCCTATTGCCACACAGAGCTTCCAGCTTTCCAATATGTTCAATCCTCAGTCGTAAGTGTTAAGCTTTTATTACCTTGTTTTAATAAAAAAAATGTCTGAATTATGTGAACACACCAGTAGCCAATGCATCGCATGTCTAAATATGAAGGTGTAGTGTTTAGAGTTTTAAAATGTTTTTACATGGAAATTAGAAAATCACATTTAAGGAGTTGTGCGTTTCGATTAATGCCTTTCGAAAATGGTATCAAGTCTCTCCAGTAATGAAAAGCTTGCGCTGGCCTTACTTTCAGGTTCCCCAAAAACTACCTTATTTTTGATTATTGGTTACCCTGTAATAGTCTTGGTACCTTCTGGCCATGTATAACACAGTACCTACCTAGTTCTTGCATGTTGCCTCAGTCATGCTAGCCAATATTGTGGTGTGTTCCTCAGTTTTGATACTACTGTGACATAGCTGGATGTGTGTTTACACAAAAATCATTTAGACATAGTATTTTAAATACTGATAGAAGTACCATTTTAGAAAAGACAATTTAAATGTGCTTTTTAGTTTGAAATTTGGCGTGGTTGTCAGATTTCTTACCCACTTGTCACTCATGATTAAATGTTTTATTTTGCAGTGAAGATGATCCAGGCTGGGATGTTGACATAAAGGATGATGTTATTGAAGAATGCACTAAACATGGGGGGATTGTTCATGTATATGTTGACAAAAATTCACCTGAAGTAAGAATGCTCTTTGTGAGATTGGTGCTTTTTCCATATAGTTTGCTTGGAATTAAAATCTCATCCAAATGTACATAATTCCATTGTATTGATTATTGTACAGTTTTAAAGTGACTTAGATGTGGTTTATTAAGTGTTGCCAATTTTTAGCTAAACTCTTTTTCTCTCCCTCCTTCCTGCTTCAGGGTAACGTGTATGTGAAATGTCCCACAATTCCCATTGCCATGGCTGCTGTGAATGCATTACATGGGAGACTCTTTGCAGGTATGACTTTGTGTGTGTCTTTGATTCAGGTATTTTATGCACAGAGAGGAAATGCAAACCCCTTTTTCCTTTTTCCAGGTAAAATGATTACAGCCGCCTATGTGCCCCTCCCAACCTACCACAACCTCTTCCCGGATTCTGTGACAGCTACTCAGCTTTTAGTTCCTAGTCGCCGGTGATCCAGCTTACCATTGTTATTTTAGTGCTTACTGATTAAACCACAGAAGAGACCTGTTTCTCCCTGTGCTACAAAATTGGAAGCTTAATCTGTCCGAATGGCTTCCTTGTCCCAGTTATAAATTGTGGCACTCATTTAGCTACTTCATGTTTTTTGGGCTGTAATTATATGGAATTTATAACCTTTGCAAAAGTGTTTGAAATACGAGGTTTGCATAACATCCATGAAATAGTAAACGTGTGACATTTCTACATGCATAATAAAGGGATTATATTTCCAGTTCACCTTCTTTTGGTCATCTGTTGGAAATTCTCCCTGCCTTTGCTGGTAGAGTCAATGTAAGGTTCAAGCACCCAAAGGTCTTTTGAGAAATATGCTTTATCTGTTTTAAGCTCTATGAGCTCTGGAGTCAGTGTGACAATGTTTATTTGAAGACCGCCATGTTTTTCTAACTTTTGTAATCAAATTTTGATTTTGTAAAGAACCAATTAAACATTGATTTCAATTTAACTTGGCATGTTCTGTGTTTTTCCCCCACCCCCTCCATCCTATAGACCAGGGGTGTCAGACCTCAGTTCGGGGGGGGGAGGGGCTGGAGCCCTGCACATTTTGAGGTTTCCCCTCATTTAACACGCCTAATTCAACTCCATGTGCTAATTACCACCAAAGCTACCCAGGACTCTAGCCTTTCAAGACTGGAGGTTGACACCCCTGCTATAGATCGTAGATCAGCAATTGGTGTGGCCAGTGGGCCACATCCAGCCTGCCTAGAAAAAGTTGCTCTCCCAAAAGAAAATTTGGTCTTCCATTTTTTTTTTCTTTTTTTCGGATGGCATCTCAACAGCGATCTAATGTAGACAACTACTTTTATGAATTTAGAAAACAAGTCCTTCTTAAAATATTCAAATAAAACGTATAGCTGCAATTTTATGCAACACTAAAACAATATAAAAAAAACATTATATTGAGAACTGTTGAATAAACTGGCCCATGGTTGAAACTAATTGCCATAGATGGTTTTCCAAACCCCTGTCCTCGTGATTCTGTTTTGTACATTTAAGAATGATTTGTGTTCAGCTGAGATCAGTTAAATTTTACTTTTGTTAACCGGATTATCATGAATAAAGGATGTTTCTAAGTCTATGTGGAACAGGGCTAATTGATGTATTCTTGCTCATGTGTTACTTTTTTAAAAATATAATTCTGTTAATGCTTAAAAAAAATCAACTTTCCCCAGTGTCCATATACTGTCCCCTTAGAAACACATTACTATGTGTGTCACGTAACTCTCACATGGAAGCAGCATGAAGGCAAACTTGGTCAGCTGGCTGTCCTAGAGAATTTCATTTTCAGACAAGTGTGCACACATATGTATTAAACGTGTTACCGATTTATTACCTTGTAAAAATTCTGTATGCTTTACATGTAGATATTGGGTTTAGTCGAACAAAGATTCGCCATAAGATTTCTTGCGTGAGTGTGAGAGTCTGAAAGCGTGAATGTCGTTTGAGCTGCGTGAGTGTTGGCAGCCTTGTTATAATGATCAACTGCTTATACGGATCAAAAAACCTGGGGAAATAATTCCTGTACATATACTGTTTAAACAAGTATTCCATTTAGTGTTAATTTTGGGTCTTTATGCATAACATGGAAAAAATTTTAATTGCAGTATTTTTTTACGTGCAATAACCCGTCTGCTTCTGACTAGCTGCCTGAGGCTAATGCTGCGTGCACAGAAAACATGAAAAAAAGTCATTTTCTCTCAATGACAAATATAGACTCAAAGCTTTTGATAAACTGCCAAAAAATGAGCCAACAAGATGTAGCAGTGGAACTACAATAAGCTA
Organism: Brienomyrus brachyistius; assembly: GCF_023856365.1. NCBI lineage: Eukaryota > Metazoa > Chordata > Actinopteri > Osteoglossiformes > Mormyridae > Brienomyrus > Brienomyrus brachyistius. The sequence continues at coordinate 10,984,758 of NC_064538.1, read as the reverse complement.
TATTTCATGTACAGCACTGTTCTGTATTACAGTGCATTTGAATTAGAGAGTTCAGTCACAGCACTGTAATTTCAAAAGCGTCTGAAACAGCTGTAATGCAATTAGAAGTCAATAGCATCCAGTAAATAGCATTGCTGTCCATTTTACCTTACATTAGTATAATTATATCAATTAGATGGTAATCTGCTTGAGACAAAAGAAAAAATTATGGTCATCCGCTTAGTGATCAATTTCATCCAGATGTGATCACTATAAATGGTTTATGTTCTTTGCCAGAAATGCAAACTATTTTCTACCTTTTTATGGAACTTGCTTTTCACAGTAAAAGTGAGATGTGATCTTTATGACGTTTTCATTTCAAGCCAATTGTGCTTCAATTTCAGTTTGAAATATTCAATAACAAATGGTTCATCTGTGTGTTTCAATTTTAAAATCAAAGGTATACAGTCTTTCGTTAGAAAAAATATCCCTGTTTTAACAGTTGAGCATATTTGCAGTATAAACCTTAGCAGTGAAATATGAGTGCAAAAAAACTATTAATCGTTAATCTTGATCCGAGGTCATACATTGCGATTCCACCACTCCTGGTTCCAACTCCGCATCCACACACACGGTGGGGTTGTGGATGTGCCTGGCCTTTTGGCTCAGCTCTTCCTTCACCATAACGGATCGATGCAGTGCCCGCATCACTGCTGAAGCCACACCAATCCATCTGTCAATCTCCCGCTCCATCCTTCACTCGTGAACAAGACCCCGAGATACTTAAACTCCCCCAATTGGGGAAGGACTCACTCACTCCCTAGCAACGCATACACCCCTCCCCCAAATCAGCTAGGCTTAGGCGATATTTAATTTTTAATAGCATCATGCTGTCCAGACATCATACAGCGCCATTTAACGCCGCGATGCTATGTCGGCATTCCCGATAAAAATCGCATTCACTCCACGGTTGGGCCTCATCCGCCTCCCTGAAAGCAATATGCCCAAGGACATCTTTTTATATCTCTACTTTTAGTTCTGGTGCATAAAAGGTGAGTACTTTATCACTAGATTTACAGATTCAAAATGTGAACACAAGAGGATACATGCTAAAGAGCTGTATGGAATTCTACACTAATCACATACTTGTGATGCTGGTTGTACAAGCTTGTATATTCTGTGTTACATTTGTAGCAATAAAAATCAATGGATTTGTAATGTTTCTATACTTTAAGCACTGTTTTACGAGAAATCCCATTAGATTCTTTTCCATCCATCTAGTTTTCAATGATGTAGTAGAGCTTACCACTGCCTTGATTTTATGTATTTGGTTGGATCACCAACTGTGTCTGTTTGCTCCTTTCTGTTGCTTGCTGCCACCTGTACGCTGAACACACCAATAGATGTGTAAAAATTCCGACTTGCTACCAAAGGTGGAATGATCACAATCATGCGGGTAGACTAGTACCTTATGATAGGTCCAAGGACAGATAGGGAGAGGGACGACACAAACATTAGGATCCATTTAAATTTTTTTTAATGCACAGAAAAATTCCCCAATTTAAACAAAAGTAAACAAAACCACTTTCTGCAAACAGTATGCTGACTTTTCAACTACATTCTTAAGTCATTCCTCATCATTCGCCCAATGAACTGGCAATGAATTGGTTTACAAATTTTTTCTTCAATTTCCCCCTAAATCTAAACTTTCAGGAAAGCTTCCACGTTGCAATTTCCATCAAAACACTGCAATGTTCATTTTCCATGTTGCTCATTCATGTGGTTTATCTAGACAAAACAGAAATTCAGATTAGGCATTGCCCCAGATGAAATGTTTTTACATGGAAGAATCATGAAGTTAACACTCCCACTCCTGCATTTTGACAATTCCAATGTCCATAAAGAAATCCCATAACACAAAGACTTTAATCGTTACTTGCCCAGACTTACACCATTCCACATGAGTCTGAGCTGGCTCTTGATTTGAGGCAAACCCCCAAGATAGCTGATAATGGGTTTGATTACAAGCTCAAAATGGTCAGAAACAAAGAGCTATCTTCTGAAAGTCGTCAGTTTATTCTTGCTCTGAGAAATGACACTTGCCAGGAAACCAAATATTTCATACAATATTGTGTATTACTCCCATCATAGCAGCGCAAACAGGCTCCAACCACAACAAAGAGGACAGGGAGGCCCTGGTGCACAGCTTAGCAAGAGGATTAATATACTAAAGTGTGTAGTTAGAGAAACAGACACCTCATTAGGTCTTCAATTGGCAAAGTACCAGCAGAAGACCAGCCTCAATGTCAACAGTGAAGAGGCAACTCTGGGATGCTGGTCTTCTAGGCAGAATTGTTAAGAAAAAGCTGTACCTCAGAATGGCCAATAATGAAAAGATGAGCAAATGAACACAGTAGATAGAGGAAGGACTTTCTATCCATACACCGTTCTCCAAATCCAACTTTGAGGCGTTTTAAATCACAGAACATTTTTAACACGACGATAAAAAGAGGACTGGGGGAGTGCTTGACGACATCTGTCAAGCATGGTGGAGGCAATGTGATGGTAAAATGGGAGATTTGTACATATTAAAAGGAACCTTGAAATCGGAAGGTTATCACTCCATTTTGCAACGCCATGCAATATCCTGTGGACGGTGCTTAATTAGAGCCAATTTCGTCCTACAAACAGGACAATGACCCAAACACAGCTCCAAACTATGCAAAACCTATTTAGGAGAGAAGCAGCCGGCTGGTGTTCTGTGTACAATGGAGCAGCCAGCACAGTCACCGGGTCTCAGCTCTACTGAGCCGTTATGGGAGCAGCTTGACCGAATGGTACGTAAGAAGTGCCCATCAAGCCAATCCCACTTGTGGGAGATGCTTCAGGGAGCATATTTAAATTTCAAAAATGATTTCTGATTGTCCTATTTAGGTAGTTATATTTCTTATTCAAAATCATTTCATGCATGTTTCATGAAAAACAAGGAAACTTAAGTGAGCCCAAACTTTTGAATGATAGACATCTAAAAACACTGGGGTCACCTTGAGGGGCTATAATTTAAATGTCATTATATAACAGCAGATGGCATAAATTATCTATATGTGGCTAAAGGTAACCACATCCTTCAAATGTAATCGACGTTGTTTCAGCAATACAACGTATGAGCGGTGATCCCACTCACCACCGACAAAATGCTGACATAAGTGACGCTGTAGGGTTGGACAGCAGCCAGCAAGCCCTGCACTCATCTGTAAATGGTGTAAAATGATATCAATGTACTTATCTTCATTGTAAATGTCATTACTGTTTGCAGTGGAATGTGAGCGATTAGTTAGGGTTTTAACTGTCATGTAAAACAGGTTTCTTTTTCTCTGATGCTATTAGAATTAAACCAATAAAGAGAATATTTTAAGAGCCGTCATCTTCATAAAAGTGAGGACCAGTCACCACGTTTTGCCTCCTTTGTGTAGGTCTGCTACAGCTCTCCTGCATTCTGGAGGTTGCAATGTTAATCATCCATCTATACTTAAGGTGCTGAAATTTGCCAAATATATTCTTGTTAAATAAAATTTCTCTTTACAAAAGTAAAGATTTGGTATTCCAAAAGTTTATCCAAAAAAAGAAAAGAAATTAAATCCAAAAATTGTCGCGAAAACAAAAAGGGTATGGTGTGTGGGGGGGGGGGGGGGGGGGTGCCTTGTGTTGCATGATATACATCCAGCTGTACAGACCAACAGAATATCCCTGTAGCTTTGTATGCAAATACGAACTAGAAGTGAACTACAACAAATATTCTCTTCACTCCCACATGACAGACGAGCGCCGTTTCTCAGGTTTTTCCTTCTTTGATTTCATACAGTAGAGACGTAAACAAGGCCATGCTGCCATTTTGTGTTCATGGAGAGTTGTATGGAGAAATAAGTTCATTGTTTAATTACAGGGTGATGTGTCCCCATTCCCAAACCGTTACATTCCAAATCATGGGAAAACTGTAGCATTACACCCCTAGTGTTAAGGGATAAAAAAAAAAATGGCCTGTTACAAAGGTTAATATCGCTTGATGCAACAATTGCAATAAAATCCATTCATGCAAGGGAGGGAACACGAGTAAATTTATCCAAAACAATTAACGAAGCATCAAATAAACTATGCAAAAATGCAGTTTGATTGCTTCCCATGCAATCAAGCTCCATGCAAAGCTGCAGCAGGTATAAAGTTTAATAGCCATTGTGCGTTTTTTCATACATATATACACATACACGCACACAAATTCACATTTTAACACTGAGGTGTTACAGAAATAAGGATATGTTGGTAAGGTGCTAATAAAATATAATTTGTCCTATTAAGCGAGTTTTTTCTAGCAAAAATCAAAAGAACTAAAAGCACTGAATGTATAAGCAGTAAACATAAAAGCATTCGCCCAATAGCACTGATAAAAATCCTAACAAAACCCTAAACACCCACCCACCCAACCACCCCTACATGCATTTCAAACAAACATTTTCCCTGTTTTCTGTCACACAGCTCTGCCATCTAATTTTTTCATATCGTTCAGACATCACGCTGGGGTATACACGCCATTTTAAAACAAAATGTCTGGTATTTAAGATGTGTGTGCCTATGTCAGTGTTATTATATGGCGATTAAAGACGTTATGTTACAAAAAAGGTATAGAATTTTTATGGCTTGCATGTACTGGGCCAACGCTGGAGTGGTACAGTCTGTACCCCGATTTAACAAGTACCACAAACTAAGACAACTAGGCCACCATCAAACATGCTGTGAGCTAAAACATACCAGTCAGCCACAACAAAATAAATAAAACATGAAATGCTACTCTTTTGCTTTGGACACAATCAAAGCTCTAAGCACACCAATTAAAGTACAGAAACCTACCCAAAGTGCACACTACTTATTTGGGGAGATTTCCTTCGCCTGGTGAGCTTGGAGAACCGCCACGGCTTCATCCACCTGAGCAAAGAAAGGTGGAGTAAAACACACGGCTCTCGGCCAAATCCCAGTCCCAGAAATAAAGTCTCCGGCACCTTCGAATGCAGGGATTCCGGGGACTCGAGCATGTGTAGCAGCTCAGAGTTGTCAATCTCCAACAACATGCCCGTTATCTTCCCAGCCAACGAGGGGTGTAGGGCTTGGATCAGGGGGTACAGTCGCTCTCCTGTGACCCAAACAGATCCAAGTCAGCACATTTAAACATCCGATTCACACCACCCAACAAGCACATTTATACATTTCCTACAGGCCTCCCCCAAGGGCAGCAGCACCTGCATTAAGAAAACAGTCACCATTACACTATTTGAATCTTGCAAGTTTGCAAACAAGATTAAGATGTCTAATGAACATCCAGTACAAACAGTGCAGCACACAATAGTGTGTTTACCCAGCTGGTGCCTCCATTACATATTATTTCTTATACTCTGTAATCATGTCGTACTCAACCACTTGTGCGCAGTCTTGGTTTCATCTCAGAACTCGAGGTTTTACTTCAAAACCAGTGAAGAGCACTCACCAACACACCTCAATATTTATCACAACGGCTTAATATTCATCCGTTTGTTAATCCTTAGAACCCAGCAACACACAGAATCCATTGATGTTCACATCCATTAATGTCGGGCTCGTAATTTTGGATAGATATAACGCACAGACCAGAATCTTTGCAAAATCAAGAGATTGTTTTCAGGACATTCTGGGCCAAGTCATAAAGCACATTTGGGTAACTCATACATAGCATGTAAGAAGCCTAAAATGAAAGGGACAGAAACACGCTCAAATATGGATAGAGTTTAAAGGGTTAACAGAACTGTGATTGAAGCAGGACATTTTACACCCAAAAGGCAAAACGCAATCAATAAGGCGAGTCTTATTTGGGGGGGGGGGGGAGGTTGCATTGGCACAGAAGCATTTACATTGAAATTAAGAAAAAAAAATATATTGGTACATATTGCCCGTCTCCACATTTTTATAGAATGTTGTATTATATTCTACATTGATACCAGTACGTGTGTTTGTGCACAAAGTTTAGATTAAAAGTTGACCAAATCAGTAAAATAGTCGATTTTTCTATGGATTAATCTATCATTAGTGGCAGCTGAAGAACGACAGTCGTATTTTTTGGGGAAAAAGCTAATTCAAAACTCTAGTGTTCATTACGTGCGATGCATGACCACCATTTTTAGAAAGAGGAAAAGGGCCGCGCTGCAGTAAAACGGGCTCCTGCTGTTAGTACAAAAGCCTCAGTGCTATTTTGAAACAAGGACCCCTGTAGTGCTCAACTGCATTTTTTCATAAAACATCAGCAATGAATAATTTGCCTAAGACCTAAATCCAATTATTATCTTACTACAATGCAAGACTAAAATCACAATTCGATATCTGTCACTAATATTAATTTGGCCAGGGAAGATGCTGCAGACCTTTTAGGTGTAAAACATTCACACTTACAAATCACTACGCAAAAGCGAGGAACCTGCTTCAGCCCCAGTGTCCTGGGCTATGTACACATTCCATACCACAGCTGCAGAGGAAATTGCAAATGCAATGGGCACTTTAAGCAGCACATCAAAGTTCATTCCACTTCATGCTAGCACACGCGCTTACTAGTGAGTGACGAAAGCTTTTACCATATACCAAGAATTAAACTTCAAAATGCAAAATTCAGTTACAAGCAATGTTACCTTATGAAAATCCTGCCTTTGTCCAGCTGGATTGCCCAATTTTTTTCAAATGCAAGCATAAATACAGACAGAACATCCTTGTAAAACACAAAGAAAGACACCACTCTTCAGTCAGTCAAATGCCTAGGGGACATTTACTCATTCCACTGGACATCATGCTTACCTCTATAGAGGTAGTTTCATTGAAGCCCCACACATACCTAAAAGCTGCTTCTGCTCCATTAAGGGTGCAGCAGCCAGCATGGAAGCAGTGAGGGGCTCCTGTCCATGAACATGGACTGCAGGCTCCACCACCTACACAACAGGCGCACACACTACTCAGCGGTCATCTGATCGCCATTAGCTTTAAAAAAATTCTAGCAATGCCAATGACAACCAAGACATGGAAGACATTAAAGCGTTTAATACGAACCTAAGAATATGACATGCAGAGGAGAGTCAAGCAGGTGTCTACCTACCTGTTGCATAGTTGTCTGGCCCGGCATGGCTATGACCGGCTGCATGTTACGGACCCCCGAAGAATACTTGTACTGGCTTACACCACGCACAGCTGCAGCGGACATCGAGGTACGGCCCCCAACAGTTTGTGTGCCAATGTTGGCTAGAGAGGCCAATTGCCCATTATCAAAATCATAGTTAAAGGGGATTACAATAAGTGCAACAAAACCAATACATTCATTAAAACGCCCTCAGAACAAAGAGCAATCACGATTCCGCTACCAATTCTAGAGGTGGCAGGTCATATCAATGACTCGTATGAATAATGCGGTATATAGCAATGGATGATACCCAGACTATAAAATTCACATCAAAACCACATGACATAGGGGGGAAAAAAAAAAAAAGTCTCTCACCAACTCTCTGAGAGTGGCTTACGCCTCGCGGTACCTGAGTTGAGGCCTGTCTTACTGTACTAATGGGAGTTGAAGCTCGACGAGGAGGAGCAGTCCTGACAAGCTGCGGCAGATACGGGTCTGTCAGTAAGGGAAGAGATCGTCAGCACATACTAAAACACTAAACTCTTAATGAGAGCCTCAATTCCCCCACCCCAATTCCCCAGAGCACTCACCATGGGGCCTTGGAGGCTGGGCAGCCCAACGGGGAGCTGCACGGATCGGGCTCATGGTGTTGGCCGCATAGAAAGAGCGGCTTTGAGGCTGGGCAAGTTCAAAAAGCAGCAACAATTGGAACAGAGAAAGCAAGGGGCAAGAACAATTCACATGCCTACAGCATCAAATACCTCAACTCTTATCCCAAGTTCAGAGTAACCAACTCCAGCTCAAGTAACAATTTGGGATTTTCTACATTCCTCCAATTAAAGGGGACCATATTCAGAAGGCAGCGGAAAGCAATGGGCTTAGCTCTTCCAATACTACAACTGACTGGCGAACAAGCTCCTAATGAGGACATAAGTAGATTGCAGCTTTTTTTTATACCTGTGGCATAGCAGAAACATAGTATCCAGAAGACTGCTGGTAGGCGCCAACGGGGCCAGGCATGGCCCTCACGCTCGCAAGCCGCTGCAGGTACTGGTTGGTGAGGATAGCCTTACGCTCCTCTTTTCTCTGAGCCAAAGCCACGTACAGCGGCTTCGTGCTGACGATGCGGCCGTTCATCTCAGTCACTGCTTTGGTGGCCTCCTCAGGGGACGAGAAGCATACGAAGCCAAAGCCTTTGCTGTGTCCCCCATCCATCATCACCTAGACAATGGAAGGTCCACATTCATTTATGCACAGCTACCACAGAAACGAATAAGCCAGCAGCTGGAGGTACTCTCACACATATAGGCCTCTAAAAATTAAATTCTTAAAATTTCGGGGAGATTCCCATTCGTTTTCACGTCAGAGACAGTTACTTTAGCACTTGTGATGGTGCCATAAGGGGCAAACTCCTTCCGCAGCCTCTCGTCATCTATGCTGTCATCCAGATTCTTTACATACAAATTGACACCCTAGAGAACAAACATGAAGCATTCAGTTGTGTAAACTGCAATATCACACTTATTTTTGATACATTTCAGACATCTAGGTGGTTCAGCCGGGAGTTTTCAGCTGATATCTTGAACACTAGACATCAGCTGAAGAAATGTTGCGCTTCTCTCGAATATAATGGGAGTGAATGGCATTCTTTGTAGTGATTAAAACCAGGTACTGTTTGGTGAGTCCAGGAGATATCACCAGGGTGCTCTTCCTCACATCTTCTGCACAGTGATATGATAAGTGCATGGAGTTCGGTAACAGGAAATAATTCCCACGTTAAACTGCTCGCTACAAAGCCTGCGGATTATCTTGCGTAACCAGGTCATAATATCTGGCAAGAGATACTGCTGTTAAAATTTCCAAATGCTGCTTTAAATCACCACAGAAAAAAAAATTGCCAAGAAGCCCAATAATTTTAGGGCCGATATCTACAAAACGAGGCAACCCCCAGCAGAACAACCTATATGAACAGATAGCACTAAATCCACTCTAAAACATCCTTCTCAGTTTCAGGACGAACTACCCCTTTAAATGCCCTCCACCACTAGCATTGAAGGCCCTGTGTCAGTACCTGATAACGATGAAGTCGTTCTTGTTTCATCTGTTCAAACTTCCGCTTTAGCTCTCCCTGTCTTTCCAGCCTCTTCTGGGCTCGTCCCACATAAATAACCTTCCCACTCAGCTCCTTCCCATTCATCTGCTCCACTGCCTTCAGAACAGAAGAGACATGAGCTGCCCAATCTACAAAAAACTACATTTTAATAAATTACCGATTAATAATTACTAACCCGGTAATTTATAAAGTTCCTATGATTCAATCAGGCCTACACCATAAACACAGAACACGTTTGAGCATGCAAACGCAGTCTTTTTGGAATAAATATACTATATGAACAGAAGTATCGGGACACACCTCATTCATCGAATAAGGTTTATCAACATTTGTGAAAGAATGGGTTATTCTGAAGAACTCAATGAATTCAAGCAAGGTACCGTCATAGGATGTAACCTCTGCAATATGTTAGTTTGTGAAATTTCTTCTCTGCTAGATGCTCCATAGTCAACTGTAAGCAGTATGTTCCTAAATGTTTTCACTTTGTCAGACTCAGTTACACCACGTAAGAGTAAGGTTACTGAATACTGAGGGGCATAGTGCATAAGTCCGGGAGCTTCATGCAGTGGACTTCCTTAGCCAAGCAGCTGCATGCGAACCTCACATCAAGACCAATGCCAAGCGGTGGATGGAATGGTGTAAAACACGCTGCCACTGAACTCTGGAGCAGTGGAAACGTGTTCTGTGGAGCAATGAATTACGCTTCTGTCTGGCAGTCTGATGGACAGAGTCTGGGTTTGATGGATGCCAAGAGAATGTTACCTGCTTGACTGCACTGTGCCAACTGTAAAGTTTGGTAGGGGAGGGATAATGGTATTGGGTTGTTTTCCCATGGGTTGGGCTAGGCCGCTTAGCTCCAGTGAAGGGAACTTCACATTTCAGACAATTCTATGCTTCCAACTTTGTGGGAACAGTTTGGAGAAGGCCCTTTTCTGTTCCAACATGACTGTGCTCCAGTGCACAGACAAGGTCAATAAAGATGTGGTTGGCAGAGTTTGGTGTGGAGGAACTTGACTGTCCTGCACAGAGCATTGATCTCAAACCCATTGGGATGAACTAGAATGGAGATTGAGAGTCAGGCCTTTACATCAAACAGTGTCAGACCTCACAAATGCTCTTCTAGATGAATGGGCAAAAATTCCCAGACACACTCCAAAAGCTTGTGGAAAGTCTGTTATAGCTGCAAAGGGGGGGACCAACTCCTTACTGATATCTATACATTTAGAAAGGTCAGGAGTCCCAATGCTTTTGTCCAAATAGTGCGTCATCTCAGAAAATCAACAAAATCACAGGCATCATGACAGCTACCACACTCCTCACCTCCATACCTTTTGAGCATCCTCGTGACTCTCAAAGTTCACAAAGCCAAATCCACGAGACCGACCCCGTTCATCCATCATCACACGCACACTGAGGGTCCTACCTATGCAGAGGATGAAATATTTAGAGCTTTTCAGCTGACAGCTGTTTTGTTCTCCCATTTCATAAAAACTACCGACTGGCTTAAGATTCACTTGCATAGAACAGCTAAAAGTGCTGCAAAGACATCCATGGTGGCCTAGTTTAACATTCATAATGACTTTTGCTACAGCTACCGTATTCAGAGAACACTTCCTTCAGCTTCTCATCATCCACATCTTCCCCAAAGTTCTTCACATAGACATTGGTGAACTCCATAGCCTTAGCCCCAAACTCTGCCTCCCGATCTTTTCGGGACTTGAAGTGGCCCACAAAACTGCAAATAAAAACCCATTTAGACAGTTGCTGCCAATTTTGTGTATGACAGACAGGACAAGCCATATTTAACAACTGACTTGGATAAATTAAGATAGACTAGCCAGCAGTCTGTTTGCTCACTGCTCCACCTGCTGGTCACATCTCTACTTTACAGTTTTCATACAGACACTATACAGAACTGCATTATAACATCACATTAAGGGAAAAAAATAAATCCCATATCATCTAAATTAGTAAAATAAGGTATTTCAGCTTCATACTTTGAGACAGTGAGAATCTAAGCATTGTACCAATGAAAATATTAATACCAGGTAACACCAGGCAACCAGGATAACAGCAGGAGCTAGAACCTGCTTTAAAAGGAGTCACCTTCATAACCTGCAAGAACAGCCAGCGTACATATTGATAGCCATCGAACTGGCAATAACGAGCTGCCACTTTAAAGCCTCCAATTACTTTACAGGTGCCAACAAACACATTTTTCTATAGCCATGTAGGTGGATAAAAAGGTCACACTAACCCAAATGGGGACATCAAAACATTTTCCCCCAGGGAACATGAAACTGGTTCTGTTTTCCCTGATGTCAACTGTCTATCTCTCTCTAAGCTGTGCAAAAACAAAATGTTAACTGAAAATATTAACTCTATCACAATGAGAACTTGCTTTTTCATAAAATAAAGACATTACCGTTCACTTAGTCTATACAGCTCAGGTATTACACTGGCATTAACTATTGACCTAAATACACCATTCTAAATCATTTATCCAAAAATGGATAACAGTTCAAAAGACAATTCCCAAATCTAGATCAGACTGCAGGTGCACTGAGCAAGCACCCAGTTCATTAAAGTTCACTTTCATTTTTACATACACTTTCCGATCATTGAGTAACATTCCATTCATGGTTTCGATGGCACGATTGGCTGCTTCTTGGGTCTCAAAATGAACAAAGCCATATCCTTTAGAGCCATTCTCATCACATACAACCTGGAAAACATCCATATTACCCAGTTAAAAACAAAATTCAGCAAGCCTTGCTTGCAAACCTATGCTAAAAATCACAACTAGTTACAAAAGTAAAAATAATAAATTTTGCCTAAAGATTTTTTAGCATTTCCATTTCAAAACAAATTTACTCAAGGGTCTAATTTCACTGCAAATGGACAGACACTGGCAACTATAATTCTGTGAACTTGAAATTTACTCAAAAAGTACCTTGCAAGAAAGGATGTTTCCAAAGGCAGAAAAGGTATCAAATAACGCCTTGTTATCAATTGACTCATCCATATTCTTAATAAAGATGTTTCCAACACCAGACTTGCGTAGTCTAGGATCACGCTGGGACCACATAATCCTAATAGGGCGACCTTTGATGACCTCGTAGTTCATCGTGTCCAAAGCACACTCCGCTATGGAAAACATTAGGGAGAGATGTGGCGTAAAGTATTTTGCCTCCAAAAATATACATTATATAAGCCTTAAAGTCAAACATATAAATTTAATGAGAAGAGAACAAGAGTCACCATCAGCAGGCTGATGAAAGTTGATATAGGCATATCCGAGGGACCGTCGGGTGATAATGTCCCGGCAGACACGAATGGACATTATGGGACCTGCTGGAGAGAACTTCTGGTAGAGCATGGCCTCTGTGACATCAGGGTGAAGGTCCCCCACGTACAGCGAGGCAAGGGGGTATGACGAGCCAGTGCTGTTCATCCTGAAACACTCTGCAAGACACCACAGATACAATATTGGTTCATATACCTGAGCAGTACTGCTTTATTGGCAGAAGCCAAAATTAGATGGGTAATGATACGCAGTAGGCAATGAACATTCACAACCATATCTCCTTAACATAAATTTCTTACAACCTGCAACACACATCCAAACCAGCACTGAAATACAGCAATTCCTTCTTAAGCTGAAGACCTACAAAGTGTCACACGCCATTTGCCTCAAGGTAGCACCACATACCTTATTTGGACTAAGTACCCCACATACTTAGTGTCCAGTAATTGAAGAAATAAGGTCCCCTTACCGTGCCAATACACATTTTCCTTTAAATTTAAGCATTCCAAGATCAGACATACAAGATTTGTTGAGACAACAGCAAAGAATATCAGTGCACGATGTAGAAGCCTTGATCAATACTGATAGATATATTTTTCTAAATTTTACTGATATCAGTTATCGATTACCAGCTGACCTGAGCCATTTATAACATTATTCTGTAGTGAAAACCTCAAGATGTAGGCCAGACTTCATAATAAAGTGAAAAGTATAAAATAGTGGTGGGGGGATCGATCCAAGTATCGATAATAATGTTGGTGTTGATATTGGTCAATACCAGTTTAATGAGATTGATACTTCAGTTTCAATTTCTCTCCTGCCTGCACAGCTGTCTGTGTAATCGCTGCTGCTCTCAATTGCTACTCCTGGCTGTCACGTGACTCAGTGGCACCAGGCATGCAAACAGGCTCACTTGCGCATGTGCACACACACACACACACACACACACACACACACACACACACACACAGTATAATATTTATAATAAAGTATTGCAATAGTGGGTTGCTGAGCCATGCTCGCAATAATTAAACAGCAGAGAGTTTGGGGTTTAAATCACCATATGCCGTTTATTACACTTCTGCTACTACAACCCACACACTCGCACAGCCCACCATGCTCATTGCCCAGTTTATTCCTCATGCACATGGTGGGCGTACACACAAATACACCCACTATGTACAACAATAAACATTAACCACTACACATGACATAACACAGAGCACATTTACAATGACAAGCGATTACTGAACTATTTACAAGCTGGCATCAAGCTGCTAAATGTAAAAGCTGGTAGCTAAATAGGAACCATTTTATAATTATACAATTTATAATCTGATTAGTCGACTAATTTTAATAGTGGATCACTAGTCGACTATCAAAAAAGTCGTTAGTTGCAGCCATAATCAATACCAAATCTTGTAGTATTGCACACCACTAGTATAAAACATTCCATATGAAACTTAAAATAACGGGCCGTTAAAGACACATGTAAAACAGAGCAATTCCTAAACACACTACAGTACTAAGCAAATTCCTGTAATCTCCCGTTTTATATTAGCGTATATGAAACGGTTTGCACTATAACTTTGCCCATGAAACTGAAAAGAGTTGCTCTGGCTGCTTCTGTATTAAATGTTCACTGGAAAAAAAGACGAGCTTTCAAAAAGCATTTGACCATTGCACAACTGAAGATTAAACTGCACTCTAGAACATTTTACTCAGATATTCCAAATATAGTTAATGCCAAAGGCAAAATGCACACGCTGCAATTGCACCTACATAAATTTCAAAAGGCCTGTGCCCCAAGTACTGAAAAAGTTCAGCGGAATGCATGTGTCAAGACAAACTACTAACTCTAAGGGGGGTGTCAAAACACGTGTGGTTGCTGACACCAGTCAGTCAATTGTATGCTTACAATTTGTGCTTGAATACAAGTCGTAAAACTTTCAGAGCCGTAAACTTTACAATAGCAACCTCGTTTGCACACCATCATTTATATTTAAAACGTTAATTTCAGTGTAGCGTATGAAATTAACTACATAAAAATCAAATATCCAAATGTTACAAACCTGCAAACCACCACAAACAGCTCTGAGCGGAGCAAAACCAGGCCCTAGTTCCACACCTATAGTTTTACCTGATTATATACACATGTGAATCACACGCGTTACCAGTCACCTACCTAGAATACCAGCCGTTGTAATCAGTCAAAAATGATATGCAATTTAGATTTTTAGATTATGCGATGGAAGGAAGGGTGACGATTTCAAATAATCGACCGTAGCCACCACATAAAAACGACGGGAGATGATGCACCTAAAAAAGTGAAAAAGGCTAAATCACCGTAAAACTAATGCTAACAGTGGCAGCTAGATAAATTAAAACGCCATCCGGGATACCACACTCTGGAAAAACATCCAAGTAAAAAGAAAGGAAGATAGAATTTAATTCAATTTAGGTCATGTATAACAAAGTTCTCAATACAAGAGCATGGTAAAATAATACTATAAACGCCGTAAAGAAAAAAAAACACTAGATCACTAGACAGTGCTTGCAGCTTCAAACTTTCATGGGCAGGCATCTTACCTTACGAACAGTCAAGTTCAGCATTACTTCATTCGTTTAAAATAAATCTTCGAACGCAATATCAATAAATAATCAACCAACTTCTAAAGATATAAAATAAACTCGAACTGCGCCAGAAGCACCTTCTTACCTTCCTCAGTAAAGCAGTAGATTGATCAAACTCTCAGCCGTTACGCTGCTAACGTTCAAAAATAAAGCTGCAAAAACCTCAGCGCTTTTTTTTAAATATAATTGTATAGTAACTTAATTAACGATAGTGGTGCAACACTCAGCGGCCATGGCCCTCCTCTTCATGCGGATCATTTATAAGCTTGCAGGTGGAATTCCTCCGCGCTAAAATAGTCCTACAAACAGCCTCACAAACAGTCCCTTTCCACTTTTCTCACTGTTATTCAGCATCCAGATACAATAATATGTTGTTGAGCAACAAATGAGTTCATTGCAAGAATCATCTGTACCGGTTTTCGGTTGTTTTTTTAAATCTAGTGACATAGGCATGAGGGAAATAGTATACGTTAATAATTGGTGCTGCAGTTGTATTTTTAGACGGCAGGATTGGGTTGTTTAGTTTTAGTACATGAAAAATATCACGTAGCAATCTGGCGAACAAAATGTATAACATTTCTGGTTTTCGGAATAAAACCAGATCGATCAGGTTTGATTGTGCCATGATGTTGTTAATGAAAGGGCAACCTGTAAGTTTAATTTTATTTATTGTAATTAAATTTTAATCATTACAATGTATACATGTCTGATGTCAACATAAGGTGGTTTTACGTAACAAAACCTGAGGATGGAGTTGCTATGACGTCATAAATGGCCCGGGCAGCCATAACCGACCTGACGGCTAAATTAAATTCACAATAAATTCCTATACGAAGGGAGTTTAATGTTTCTGGCCGCTGTACCCACTACCAGAGTTTGTGCCGGCTGCCTTACTGGGCACCGCAGTTCGTGCTGGGTCTTATTTGGGGTCCTGTCCCAAGTAACACCTGGCATGCAAAAATCCAACTCTTACTGATATGTAACGTAGGTGCAGCTGTAAGAACAGGCTACGACAAAAATGACGTGTTATTCAGAATAAAACATTTGAAAAGTGACCTTCAGTATGGAAGAAATTATTTAACTGTCATTTTGTGTGCCATGGTGGAAGAGGGCGCTTCATACAGTCATACAAGTAACCCAATCACAAAGCATGTTCATGTGGCAACCCACTGACACTCTGTAGACGTAGACTCCTCACAAATACGAACACACATAAACAGTTACATATCAGAAAACAAATATTGTCCCATGGAAAGGGACTTAGAGAATCAACATAGAACAAATGTAAATTGTCAGAACATGATAGAGGTTATATGCAAATTTTCTTGTACAATAATGCAAATATAAAGTACGCTTCATCACTCATACATATACAAGGTCAGTATACGTCTATCTCCTAGAAAGTAAATATATTATATAATTATTTATGTTTTGCTAGATTAATATTCCTATGTTATGCAGTTGTCATAAATTTCTTTGAATTGAAATTAATTCACTTCTTTCTTTCATTCCAACTCAAATTCCAATTCAACATCCTGTGGCGTGTGGACAGTTTAATTCATGTTCCAGTTTATGAGTGGCACAATCCTTAAGTTGTGAATT
The DNA here is from genome assembly GCF_023856365.1 of Brienomyrus brachyistius. NCBI lineage: Eukaryota > Metazoa > Chordata > Actinopteri > Osteoglossiformes > Mormyridae > Brienomyrus > Brienomyrus brachyistius. The sequence continues at coordinate 10,967,943 of NC_064538.1, read as the reverse complement.
TCACACAACCCTGGTCCTTACAATCACAAACATCACGAGTGGGATTTCCACTTTCAATCTGAAGAGATATGCGAAAAAAACATGTCACATATTATTAAAAAATAGTTAAATGACATTTAATTTTCAGTACAGGATATATCATAAAATACAGGATGGGTGTCAACTCTACCAGCAATGTCAGCAAAATCTGTTCCTGTTTCCAAGAGGGAACACCAACGCAGTCAGGGGAGAAACCTACCAACAAACCGTATTGTTGAGGGTGAGTTATGTGGTTGAGTTATGCCCTTCAACAGAAAAATATATATTTTTTTAATTTTAAGCAAAAGAAACAACCTGAATTATGATTTATTGTGATTATCATTAATATAAATTTATATATATATAAAAAAACATTATTGTGATTAGATATTTTTCTTTGTCGTCAAGTCCTACTGCTCTGATTCCTTCATACTCTTCATTTCTTTCAATAAATAATATAACGTTCACTGCATTTACTCTCTTTCGCCCTCCACTGGTGTGTTGATGTACGTACGTCATTATACTACAGCGGTAATAATTTTACAAAGTTAAATACTGTATATAATGAAAAATAGAACGTGAATAAGAAACAGTGCTTTACATATATGTAAAATAAATGTTACAAAAAGTGAATTCAGAAAGTTTGAAATTGCATATTAACGCAATTTTCTTAGATATGAAAAATACCGCCAACGGAAAAAATCCAAGGCGCTCGTTTCAGAATTGAATGTTGAATCAGTTAACTATGCTGAACAAATCTTCCAGTTGAACAAAGAAGAATCGCTTCCATGAAAAGAATTACAAATTTCTCTCTCTAGTGACTACTGCACAGGTAAGGTAGTCTGTTATAGCAATTATGCGGTGCTGTTTTACTGGTGATCGCTGTTATTTCTTTATCCGTCAGCTTTCCTTATCCCAAGTATAATTAAAACCATTAGAATAAAAATATATAATGAAATATTACTATAAACAGATTTTTAGCTATTTTTAATTATCAAGAGTACCTGGTATATTTCAGTTTATGTCTATTGATTGGCTAAATTATTAATGTAAGATTACTGAGTGGGGAGTGTGGATCTGCATTGTAACATAATAGTAGTGAATTCAACACACAGTATTGTGCGTTTAAGGAACTGGGTCTTTCATGGCTGATTTGGTCCCTGCCCATACTGAAATTAAACTTATGGCATTAAATATAAAGCAAAGACCGGTAGAAGGATTTTCCTTTTGGCCATCTCATTCCGTTATGAATTTTGCACGGCTACTATGTTTGGCGTTTTCAATTCACTTAGTCTTACTGATTGACATTTTAAAAGCTGGTGGTAGAGTTTGAATTTCATTTTCTTGGAATTTGTATCCAGTTCAGACCATCTCTTCCCCAGACCTGGCTTGTGTAAATGTTTGCAGTATTTATAATGTTCCTTTATCGACCTTATATCTTTCGTATTTTCTCTCATTTTGCACTTCACAAACAGCAAGTATTTACATTTTTTGCCCCTCTGTAAATAAAACGTACCCCTTCTTGTTATTTACTTCTGTATGTGTTTCGCGGCTCTATATTAGACGGTACATCGTACAAGGATAAAAATTGTGGCAGGGTGTGTTTGTGTGTGAGAAAATTATTTCATCAATGAATTCTCACCTGCCCCTTCATCACCTTAGATACAGTATGATGAGTGTACTGGTGCAGAATGTCGCATCATCCAGGTGGGGGCGGAAATGGTTCCCGATTGTCTTGAGAAGCGCTATATGAATGTAACATTCCTTTGTCCTGCAGGATGAAACCTGTGCAACATGGGAAAATCATGCAAACCTCATACAAAGAGGCTGAGGACACGATTTGAATCCCCCTCCCCCCAAGTAATTTCAAAACTATTTTAAGTGCTTTCAAAAATTCAAATTTCCTAAAATGACTAGCCCAGACACACATTGTCCTCTGCATATCAATGGAACTATATCTCTGAATATTTTTAAGGCTGCATTTCAAACACTCAGAAGAAAAACAATTTTTCTGAACTGATAAAAGTTTTATTTAATTTTAAATCATCTTTTACTTTTCTATTACAGATAAGGTGAAACTTGAACTGTCATAAAAGACATACACAAATTTTTTTTTTTTTAAACGTCAGTAACCAGGTACTTAATTTTGTCAATTTTATTTATAGCTACTCTACATTTCACAACCACGTGCACACTAGGTGATAGACCGTCACAGAAGCTATGTTTAGGCAGAATACTGGTGAGTAAAAACAGAGCAAGGAGAGATGCCAGATATACAGACAGGCTTATTTCCACATTCACTACTGCATTTTCATCAAGCAGAGAATATTAACTGCCATTTGCTCAGCAACACAAGGTTTTTCATCAGTGCATGAAACATTGTCTTCAGCAAGACGAACGGATGACTTCTACACCTATGTGGAATGTTATGATGACAGCCGAGTATTGTGACACTGAGCTACTTGGTGGTTCTTCCATCCCTTACACAGACTTGATGGGTTCAGCGAGCGGCTGGGTGGCCAGAACTACATATTAATGCGATGAGTATCAGGACTGTCTTAGTTGCAGGCATAAATGATCAAAAAATCCCCCTGAATAGAAGCAGAGACATGCTTTGTTTATACATCCCATTTGAACTTTTAAAGGATCAACCTAAGGACCCTGGAGGCAAATTTAAAAATGCCACTTCCCCTGCTTAATTAAAAAAAGCATGCTGGCCTTTGTAAAGATAAAATTTTCATACAATTTCTCACTGAAAAAGATTTCATTTACATACCAAGTTTAGTATTAAGTTACATACCTCCAAATGCAGTCAGAATGGAGCATGTTTGTGAACGAACAAATGAGAAACGAAACAAACTCAAGTTTACTGTCCCTGGAAAATATAATTCATTACAGTTTGTTCCAGAAATTACTACTTCTTGAAAAAGAATAATTTACATGTAATGGAATGTTGGAATTGGACTTAATTGGACCTGTAAAATGAATATTTGCATACATAGCTTGGAAAAAAAAAAAACATAAAATGGCAAAAAAGCTCACAGCCAGTGTCACAATACATCATTAGACCTTTCTGTATGAAGCACCAGCAGAATTGTACTGTTACCCTAACATAGGAAGTGTCTGAATTTAACAGACCAGAATAAAAGACCAGAACACATGGTGTGAATTGAGCAGGTGGGGGGCAAGGGAAGGGGTATTTCGTCAAGAGGCAAACAGGGGGCTAAATAAACAAAACTAATTTTCACAGTGTTTGGTGAAATTAAACTGGCAGTTTAATAACCTTATAATAAAACCAGCATATACCCAGACCAATTACACCAAAGACAGACGAAAACAGGAGGGTAGGGGTGGCAATATATATATATTTGTGTGTGTGGGCGAGGGTAAGTGGGGAGGGGGCCAAAAGAACAAAAAGAAAAAAAAAAATCCAACCTGCTACACAAAAGCATAATTTCCAAATAAAAAATGTCTTGCAATTTGAACATGATGTTGATTCCTAAGCAGACTTGCACACTGCCCTGTCTGCTCACAGGACTCCCGGGGGGGGCTCAGCAGGGTGGGTACAATTCGTGCTGCTTGTCATACAGAAGAGGGGCGCGGCAAGGACTGGGATGCAGGAGCAGAGTGGTTTAAGAGTGGCTACGGTCGACAGTGCAGCCCTTAATTCTCCCCCCCCTCGGCCGGTTCGGCTTCATCACCCTGGTTTTCTGATGTCCAGAGCTGCAGGAGAAAAAACAAAAGCCCACACCGAACCTTAATATTTTAACATCACACAATAGACCTCATATACATTCTAATTTTACATCAGTGAGCAGAATCGCCTTATAAGGATACATCGACGTCAGTGCCTGGCGATTCGCTAACTGTTTTGAGGGCTGGTTTCCCTTTCCCTCATCGCTCACATCTAAACCATGTGAAATGCATACTTTTCAGGATCAGAAAGGAGAAGATGGTTCCAGCGTTTGGTCTGAAACATCTTTATGGATTCCTTGACAGAACTAAACTAGTGAGGTCAGCCTGTCGTCTCTGCTTTGGCCTTATGAAGAGCATGTTTAAATTGGGTGGAGGGGGGGGACAACTTACAGTGAGGTTGTCCCTTAGTAGCTGCATGATCAGAGTACTGTCTTTGTAGGAATCCTCATTCAAGGTGTCAAGCTCAGCAATTGCTTCATCAAATGCCTGGAACCAGATGGGAAGACATTTTAACACGTTCAATTTTTATTTTAAGCAATTCCTGCCAAATACTGGTGCAAATACAGTTGTGCAAGACCATATCACAATAATCGAGTTCACCCCTAACTCACAATAATAAACCAACCTTCAAAAAAAATAAAAAATACATTTTGATTTCAATAGAAATAGGAAAAGCGTGACCAAAAAGGGGTTCAGCTACTGATGGCCTATAACAGCTCAGCCTGACCAGTGACGGGGACAGACAGGTGAAGGTCACATCCAGTCTATACTTGCTGCAGCTAAACGTTAGATGGCCTGCAACCAAGTTTGCTAGATGGCTGACAGACTCGTATCAAATACACCCACACAGGCTGTGTGACGGGTGGCCTAAGCCATGTATCGGACTCGCTCCTTCAGGCGATGCTCACCGTCTTTGCCAGGCTGCAGGCCTGCTCAGGAGAGTTGAGGATTTCGTAGTAGAAGACCGAGAAGTTGAGAGCCAAGCCCAGTCTGATAGGGTGTGTGGGCTGCATCTCCTTCTTGCTGATTTCGAAGGCCTCCTGGTACGCCTGCTGTGAGTTTTCCACCGTAGCTTTAGCAGGAGAAAAGGGAATTTAATGTTTTTTTACTTGCGAAAATGCATACTAAAACTAACTAAGCCTGGCAACAGGCATTTCACAGCACTTCTACCCCTGAAAGGCATTTATGTGTCTTGTATACTAACTCTTCTTGGAGTCTCCAGAGGCCACTTCAGACAGATATCTGTAATAATCGCCCTTCATTTTCAGGTAGAAGACCTTGCTTTCTGCTTGACTTGCATTGGCAATGAGGTATTTGTCAAGAAGTCCCTAGAAGTGATGACAGTTCCACATCAGCATCTTAATAACACACAAGCTATATTACACACATTTCATCATGGAGCACCTTTAAGATCAGATGTTGAAACTCTTTATTTTACGATCTCAGCTACCAACAAGTGTTAAAATGGACACATGGCAGAGGGGATGCGCGTCTCACCAGGACGTCATTGCAGATGTCCTGCAGCTCGCCCTCGATCTTCTCGCGATACTCGCGTGCCATCTGCTGCTTCTTCTCGTTGCCCTCCGTCTTCTGCTCGATGCTGGAGATGACGCGCCAGGACGAGCGCCGGGCGCCCACCACGTTCTTGTAGGCCACGGAGAGCAGGTTACGCTCCTCGTTGGAGAGCTCGTGGCCCTGCTCCGTCACGGCCTTCATCGCCGACGCCATGTCGTCGTAGCGCTCCGCCTGCTCTGCCAGCTTGGCTTTCTGTACCAGGTCACTTTTGTCCATGTCTGCACTGTCAAGGAATTTAAAATGCATCTGATCATTTTTCATTAAGCAAAGTTTCCAGAACAATACGGTAAATGCCGCTTAACAAAAAGTGGCCTAAACATATTAAACTGAGCTACTGATATCTAAATTGTTCTGCAGCTTGTATACAGCTATACCAAATTACTGTATCACCCTGTTTCAGAGCGAGGTTTTACTTTCTCTCTTACTGCAATGAGATTTTGCTCCGTTTTAGTCCACTACACAACTTATTTCCACATGGGTGATACTGAAATTCCTTATTTAAAATGCAATCCCTCCATGCATTATACACACACACACAATAATCCTTACTGCAACCAGAGTCTCCGACTAGAATCTTCAAATACTATACTGGCTATTTTGGCTAATCAACTGCAAGACATATTCCTACACACACACACACCTTGATATTTCAGCCTACTTTTGCATTACAGAAACAACCACTGACAACAAGGAATGGTCAGTAAACACGGAAAGAGATGAAAATTTAAACTCAACAAGGGAATAAGACTTAGGTGAACATGGGCACTAATTTAAATTAAGCTCTACATATTAGAACCAGGTATATTACAGATATGGAACTGACCCTCATAGTTGTCACATGTGTGTCTACATTGTATTTGATAGCAAGTTCATGAGGATGCAATACGTCTAAATTAAGGACATTTGATCTTGTTGAATACATCGGGGAAGTGTGGCGCATCGCTATACAATTTAAAACACAATGCCACTAAAACAGCAAACCATTACAAAGTCACTCCACCTTTTCGGTGCCCCGATAATGATACATATGAAGGCTGCATGTCATATTTCTGGATGTTTTCTACAGATCAGCTGCGGATGGAACTGGACAAAAATCCACAAATAAAAAGAAGTGAATGTCAAATGTAATGAGATCCACAAATATTTTTGTGGATATGATTTCACACAAAATTTTGGAGTATATGGAGCCCCTAACAGGTCTGGGTAGTAAAATATTATTTTTTTAAAATAGTTTTGAGTTCCCTCACAATAGTTTTGTGTTACTAATAACTGTACTGTGTCCATATAAAGGAAAAGTATTGCGAGGTTAGACACAGTACAGTTATTAGTAAAGTACAAGAGATAGAATTATTGAACTAATACGTATAAACCTAAATGACACAGACATATCCAGTTAATTCAGAAAAGAATGACTAAAGCACACTTTTTAAATTAACAGCCCAGGCAACATCACATTTGTACAGAACTCCTAAGAGGTCAGGGTGGGAAAATATTTTAATAGTTTTGCGTTCCCACACAATACTTTCACTTTCCATTACAATAGTTTTGCATTACTAATAATTACCATACTGTGTCCGGTTAAAGTACAAAACGCAGAATAAATGGACTTATTAGTAATAAGTATTAACTTAACTGGACATGTCTGTATTGTTTAAGTGTGCTTAAGGTTTAAGCATTAAATTATGGGAGACATTGCACACCATGTAACTTTCCTACGAGTGTTTTTATACATATTGATTAATAAATGCAGTTATTGATTAATAATTGCGGGTTTAGGTTTAAACCCGAACCTATTTTCGGGTTTGCCTCCTGGGTATTCTCCCTTGATGATGTATGCGGGGTTACGCGGATCTATACTGAAACGTTCCAGAAAGCGGGTCGAGATTAAACCCAGCTCTCAACATTAAAGACACTGGCGGTGGACACAGTGCAATTATTTATAAATATGTATAAAGTCACATAGTGGACATGGTGTACATTGTCCCCCAGAGTTTAATGCTTAAGCATACATGAAGTGGGCAAGTGTAGTGGGATTGCAAAACTACAGCGAAAGAACATCATAACTACTTCAAATAATGTTTTCCCACACAGATCTCTTAGGGGCTACGCAGTGGTACAAACTGGACACAAGTCCGTAAATCAAAATAACGCGAACCGCGAATAGTCAGAACGTTTCACGTTATAAATCGCTCCGTATTTGTGGATATGACGTCACACAACAAAAATTTTAAGATACATATTTATAGTTGGTTATTTATCTTGCTGCACATTTCAGCCCATTGTCTGTGGGTTACAAATAATAAAATGATAAATAAAAACTTCCAAACGCCGCGGCATCCCATGTGGTGGGGTGTAACCTTGCAGACTGTCAAACCAAATGATGAAAAAAATGTAGCCGTAAACAATATTTTACGATACCACGAAATAAACGATATAGCATAATATGAAATAGACGTTTTTATTTTGTCATCCGATATATATCGTCATATCGTCCTGCCGTAGTTGGTGTCCTACCCATTTTCATCTACGGACTGAATTAATTCTTGACTTTGTGCAGTTTGATCATGCTGGTAACCTTAATATTATGCTTAAGATAAAACGGAAATACCAGCGGTCCCGTTATATTTTTCTACAAGTCTTTAATTTCGTGCAAACGGATTTTTCTGCAGGGAACTAACGAAGGACAAATATCCGGATTCTGACCGTGTTTAACGATGAAGACCCGTCAAGCAGTATATCTGTACTTTTGTACAACTCATGTTTTAATGGCCGAATCAATGAGTGCAATCGATAGTTTTCTCAAAGGCGTTCAACGAGCACAGGGACAGTCACCGTTATTGAAATCTCCGAGCCGAAAAGCGAAATAAGGCCACAATCACTACATCCACTCGCCGCGTTAGCCCAACTTAAAGGCCGCAATCGGACGACTCGGCCAAATGTGAACTCGGCCCGTCAGCACGAAGCGGAGCTTTCTCAAGGGTAAACCGCACTGCAGCAGGCAGCATCCGCTCCCGAATCTACACCGGTCAGAAGCCCTATTCAAGTATCATTACCCCACCTACCGAACCAAGAGTCTCTTTACACTGCAACACTTCCAATTCAATTTCCTCAATCCGACACACGTCGCATAGCTAAACACTACACGGGGCCAAGCGGAACACCGCCCCAAGACACCAGACTGGGATCCCCATCCAATCCTCCCGATCGGACGGATCCGCACCTACGAGGCGCCCGGAGAGCCTCATCCAGCCCCTGTCACGCTCGACTCTGCGGTACCCTTGAATACCAGACGCATAGCTATTGTTCGTGACTTGGGCCGCAAAGGCCTGCTGTCTCTCCCCCCCTCCCATACCTCACACAGCTTAACCCGTAACAAACTGGACCACAGCACGCCGATTCAATCGGAAGGCCATCACTACTGGGTCGCGTCGGCCCTGACTTAAAGCTCCGCGATCCGCCGAAAGGTTAGCGCCGCACATGTATGCAGGACGCCAGCGCCGGCATCATTTTCCGAAATTACCCGCGACGCCGCAAACTGTCGAAATAAAACGTGGGGGCAATTACCAGATTAATACGAGCAACTAAATTGGGATGAGTTTCGACCATTATAATCACCACCATCTCTATGTTAATCTACCAGCTCAATAAAACTACAATGCCGCCGTTTAGTAATCGTTACCTATTATCGGCGATTCCCCGTACGGCCTAATTCGGCTAGCTGGTTAGCTTAGCAAGCGGAGTCCTCGCTCTATGTGCCTGAATTATGGCTTTCAACAGGCCGTAATAACGCCGCACACGATCCAGTGGCGGCATCCAAAATGTTAATCTGAGTAAAATACTGCTGAAAATTCAGCCCCGGGTAGGTGGACTCACGTTTTACTGAACGTTTATCTATGGGCGATGCACCGTGGTTACCTCCGTCCTCTGTGTCTGGGCTCGGGATGTTCTAGGCTGCACCGCTTCCGCCTGTAATACACTTCCGCCTCCCCTCAAACCCGCCTCCTAATTCATTCTCCAGGATTTTCGTTATTATTATTATTATTATTAATTATTATTATCATTGTTAATGTTATTGTTCTTGTATTGTAAAAATATGTAGCATATTGTATACGCTACCTGGATGTATGTATGGATATTGTACATACCATGAAGAATTATACAGTCCCTTTTACTTAGGTAAAATGAGTCACAATATTTCTTGTTTTTATCGAAGTGGGAAAACCCTGTCTGGATTCAATGGTTTCTATTTACAGAAACAAACTAATCTAAAAAATGATCAAAAACTGTTGAACATTTTGATACGTTCTGTTAAACCAGCTAGATTCTATTAAGGGGGGGGGAGCACTAGCTGCTATTTCATTTCAATCTTTTATTGAGTGCAGGCTCAGAGGAAGTGCTGGACGTGACACTGGAAACACAAATGCAGGACACACATGGTGTGGGAGGCAGCAGCTGACATGCAGGACCCCATGAGAACATGCAGACCTTACATACACAGAGTCAGAGGTGGGACTCAAAACGCCCAGGCCTGGAGGTGTGAGGGTACAGAACTGACCACTAAATCATTGCATAGCCTGGTAATTTAAGTCCTCAACATTATAGCTGGAAATACACACATCTATGAATGTCCCAAAGCTAGATGGTGTGTGGTCATGTAGTTTACATGTTTGTGACCATGTATGCAACTTATAATCACATCACAGTTCGGCCCCAAAAACGTAGTAAATGGTTGACCTTGTTCTCTGATCGTAAGCTTCGCTCTCACCTGTATGTGTCTCATGGAAAAGTAAATGAACAAGCAGTACAGGATACATGGGAAAGCAAGGAGGGATACGTAGAAATTAAACAGTTGTGATATGCATCTACAACTGACCATTAAAGTATCTTTACTCCTAAAATGTTTATGCTCACAATTGGCTAGCACTCCCCTGGTCCACTGAAGCACATGGCTAAGACATGCACCAGCTACTTCAAGCTCCAACAGATTTCTGATGCAGTGGACATAATGTCAACACGTTCTTTTTTTATAATAAAAATGCTCTCTTTAAGGTGTTCATTTTCCTTATCTTACTGTATTATTTTAATTATCTGGATTAATTTAATACCTGGTCAAGTGTACTTTCAGATCACCTGAATTTAATTCCATTATTTTCTCAAAAGCAGCTGTCAAAAATCTTAGAGGGTTTATTTAGACATTTGAGTATTCAGTAAAGTTGCACATTAAAGACTGATCATAATATTGGATAGGAAATAACATTTTAACATACAAAATTTTTTCAGTGGAAAAATGAGTGAAAAATATTTTAGAAACATTTAATCACAGAATTTAAAGGGAATCTGTACTAAGCCCTTTCCTACAGTGCTCCAAAACACTGGGCGCTACATTTCTGTAAGAATATTATATCATAAGAAATTTAAAAGGCCAATATAGCATAGGGTACACTGAGTCTCTTCAGTCCCAAACTAAAGTGAAGGATGGGAATACAGTTTACATATACAAAATCCACAGTACTTCCTAAAGGCAACAAATGGAACCTACCTTGCCGATTTTCTTACTAAAAAAAAAATCCATCAATAACACTACAACAATTAACCAAAGACGACCAGAATTGCTTATAATTCTCAATACTTTCTTACGTTCTTGACATCTTGCCAATCCATTGTTTGTACTTGAACATTTAGTTTGCGACAGGGCCCAGAGAAAGGCTCTCAAACAGTTCAACTAGAAGACATAAGGCAACATATTGGATGTGAAAAACTGCTGTTAAAAATCACCCAACACTCATTGTCAATAAGAAAATTTAAGAAATAATCAAAATTCATCTTAAAGACAGCAACTATGCAGTACACACATTTTAAAATGAGTCAGTTTGCCAAGATTAAAGGAGACTGCCAAGCAAATGGCATTTCTCTGCATAGTTTCCACTTTTATCTACATCAGTTGGTTTCTCAGGTACAATTCAACCTTTGGATCCTATACCTAGCCTGGACTTTAAACAGACATAATACAAATAATTTATTATAATGGAATTATATTTAATTGGTTTACAGTTATCCCTACACACATCAGTTGATTTTGAAAACTGCTAAATGAAGCCACTGAAAGGCAGTGTAAATTATTTGAGTGCATAGTCTGAATCGATACTTATCTCATCCTTGAAAACTGTGCATTCACCCACTTCAGGATGATGGTACAATTTCATTATCTGCATAACAGCCTCTATTTGCTGAATGATTTCGTAAGTTGTCACGCACAGGAAAAACAAAAGTCACGTGAGCTTTTTAAATAAATGCGATACTGCTTTAATCAGCGGTTCACAAAAATAAAAAAAACATGGGATGGAGTAGATACAAATACAGGAAGAAGAAGAAACAGCCGAGGAGAGTGACATCACTCAGCATTAGTGGAAAACACAGCCAGCCAACTTGAATGACTTTTTTTTTAAAGGACGGGCCACACCCCCAAAGACGCCGTCCTTCAGTTCAGAGTTCAGGCAGCCAGAACTTCTCCCAGTTATAAAGCAAAGGAGGCACTAATTGGCCTTGGCACGCAGCTGCGCCCTCTTGCCCGTGACAGCCTGGAAGCCTGTCTTGATGCTGGCCACGGAGCAGCGGGAGTGACAGGTTTCACACTGCAGGAAATACAGCCGGGTGTCTTTCTGCAAAATGGTCTCTGGGGAGCGGCAGGTGTGGCAGGTCACATACTCTTCTGCAGATTACAAAGGAGAACGTCACACTGGAAGACACTGCAGTCATGCTTTTAGCAAGGGGAAAAAGAAACTGATTCTCAACTCACTGATGTATCTACGCAGCACATTTTCTATCTGTTTTTGTTGGAATCTTCCTTTGATTACAAGTTGGTTATTTCCATCGATGGATCCACTGGAAAGAAAGCAAATGGAGCCTGTTGGGGGAATTTCTCTCAATATGCCTTTTCCATAGATGATTTGTTTCAACTGATGAAACAGGCAGACTCCATATTACCAGTTCTCCTGAACCATGCTCCGTTATTAAATAATATTTGGACATTTCTCCAAAATACCATAAAAACAAAACTGCTTATAAAAATGAATTAACTGAATGAACGAATGAATAAATTAAATAAAATGAAATAAAAACACTCCAAGTTACTTGTCTCATTTTACCCAGACTTGCAAGAAGACTCAAAGAAAATACTTGATGTACATAACGTGTTAGTATTGTGATAGTTCCCCGAGTAACATGGAGCAGGAGTATGCTTTGGATTTAACGCAGTATACCTTGTCCCCAACTCCGCCAGCAAGAATGCAAGCAGATGCTTGGGCTGTCGATGCAGCCTGGAAAGAAGAAAAAGAGCATCAACTGCCGTCTGACACTGGCAGTGTAGGAAAGTCAGTGAGAATCAGACTTAATCATACTTGATAAAATGCAGGACACTCACAGTTTACAAATATCAGTGAAGTTCACAAATGATGTCTTCTTGGTGCCAACTCTGACCACCTGTGGTGGCTTCATAACAAACTTCCTCTTTTCTCCAGCTACCATGTCTGGATTCTTCTCCCGCATGATGTTGAAGACTCGGTTCAAGAGCTGCGAAGGCCATGCATTAGACACGTAGAATTTTTGTGCTTCACAGGAGTATCCTGTGAGGCTATACATTTCAAACGTGGAAATGAAAGTCAGTGCCGCTGATCATCACCACGATTTACTTTGGAGAGTTCTGATGTGTCCAAGACAAATTTCTGCATGTCTGTGAGGGTGTGGGAAGAGACATTTTTCTCAGATTTGCGGAGAACCAACTTTAAGGCACACTGTACCTCATCATATGTATAGTCCCTCTCAGTCCCTGCCCAGGTGGGCCCAGCTGGAGTGCCAAATGTAATACCATCATTGCCTTTCCGTTCATCATCCTCCATCGCTGCAACACAACACAGTATACTGAAGCAGCCGACAGCGATGCACGAGCCCTGCAGACCAGGGCTTCAAGCCCAAAAATCCTTTTGCAGGGTAACACCATGCATATCTAGGTCATCCTGCAAACAAGCTTCTTCAAACATCGCTCAGCTCTCTAAAGACATTATGTTCACAGCTGAAAGCAACAGAGACTGACACATACCTTCATCCTGTTCCAGTTTCTCACCCTCCTCTTGAAATTCAACTTTCTTTGACTTTTTTGTTTGCAGCACAATGTCCAGGTCATCCTTCTCTGGCATTTCTGGCTGTTCTCCATCAATTTTCAGCTCCTGTGGCAAACATTTAGGAACATTCATAGTACTGCTGCTTTTACTGCTTAAAATTTCACACACAAGAACTGCGTTTTGGCCAATACACTGATTTCATACCACTCCATTTCCCTACCATGAACTGGGATATATGTGAAAGGAAAAAGAACATTGTGGAATGTAAGTATATAAAAAAAAACCAACCTTTAACTCCTCTTCTAGGTCATTGTCGAATACCTTCTTCGGTTTCTTTTTTTTCTTTTTCTGATTGAAGAAGTTCAAGTCATCCAGATCATCAGATAGCTCTAAAGAAATATACATACAAAACAATATCACACACACAGGCAAATGAAAAATGTTGGACTGCTAGTCCAGCTTCACCTTGCATGTCCAAAGTTCAGTTACATGGAACCTCTCTCTGGAAGCACAGCATAAGGGGACGTATGCCTCACATACAAAAATACCACATTCATTAAGATTCATACATTATCTCACATTCAAGGACAATTTTGAGCCACTGATTATCTGGAACCACACTGGATGCGAGTCCCCATTGGTCACCCAAAATCCTTCTCCTGCCTAAAAAGTAGGCTAGAACATAAACCAAAGCTCAAACATCCTAATAGAAATGCGTTTAGCAGATCAGGTTGGAGGTATGCTTCCATGTGTTCAGTTCAGTGCTTCTTCAAACTAGACGCTGTCAAAACGACAATGATGTATTCCTCGAACATACATTTAGCGTCATCACCTTGACAAGGTCAAGTGACTTCTGCGGTGACCCTACCCTTTGCCATCACTATGCAGAACAGCTTCATTTTTGGTTTAATTGGTCTCAAAATTCTATCACTTCCAGACCATCATTCATACAATGAGTCTGCAAAGCTCCTCAAAGATCCTCAAAATACCTTTCAAATTATCACACTAAACCCAAAACCCTAATTTAATAGTTTCCTCTTTGGCTTTACTGGGGGTATAACGATGCACTCAGCTCACGACTGAAAACAAAAATTTCAAACAAATGCAATTTCAATCAAATGTCTTGGCCCTACCTCCTCTACAATCTGATTGGTTATCTCTGAACCAATCATTTTTTTGTCCTGCCCTCAGAACATTTGTGTGTAAGGAAAGCTCCCATGAACTATTTGCTTGGCAGCGCAACATAGACTGACAGTGGAGATGTCATACCAAACCTCTTTCCGCATCTGAATCTATGGAAGATTATAAGCACAAAAATTCAAATGGCAATTCATTTTGCAATTGTCAATTCAATATTCAACCAGAGCATGCATTTGTCATTTCAATATTTAATCTGTGCATGTAATTTGAAAATACATTTTGCAATCGGCAATTCAATGTGCAAAGTGCTTATGCAATCCTTAATTCATTTCATAATGTTTTGAATAAAAAATAGAATGACAATTCACTGAATTGCATTTCGTTTTGCCATGGGCTTTTTGCCTCTTTATTCAAATGGCAATGGCGTCCCCGGGAATTGCATTGCATGTTGGGGAGAAAACTCAATTTGCAATTCCCAACTGTCAGACCGCTCATCAAGGTGGACCTTCATTAACGACGTCACTTCCTTGTTTAGGGCCTCGCTACCATTGATTTGTTCGTTTAGTTAGAATGAGTAATGGCGGCAGAAGAGCTTGCAGCAAATATTTCTGCCTTAGCAGATGACATGGAAATTAATCGGGTATCAGCAGTAGATGCGTTTGATAGGTTGTTTGTGTTGTCACAGAGGGTAACCAACTGCGTGACTTGATGTAACGCCTGAGCTACATTAGTTTGCACCCTTCTCGTATCAAGTCCAGTTAAGATTGTAAGTTCCTCTACCCTCTGTGACAACACAAACAACCTATCAAACGCATCTACTGCTGATACCCGATTAATTTCCATGTCATCTGCTAAGACAGAAATATTTACTGCAAGCTCTTCTGCCGCCATTACTCATTCTAACTTTTTTTTTTTACGTTTTAAAGAACTTTATTTAGAGCAAAACAATTACAAACTCAAACAAACAGTTACTTATAAAAGTCTACATAACAATATATCACACCTCCTGTGGTAAAAGCATGTTATTGCAATGATATAATCAGCATGTTACAATCAAATAAGGAAAAGTGCAACTAGTTATAATTATTACAAATAATAAAAATAATAAATAATAATAAAAAAATTAAAAATAATAATAAAGAAGATAAAGGGGGTTTACTCATTCTAACTAAACGAACAAATGCGTTGAATGGTAGCGAGGCCCTAAACAAGGAAGTGACGTCGTTAATGAAGGTCCACCTTGATGAGCGGTCTGACAGTTGGGAATTGCAAATTGAGTTTTCTCCCCAACATGCAATGCAATTCCCGGGGACGCCATTGCCATTTGAATAAAGAGGCAAAAAGCCCATGGCAAAACGAAATGCAATTCAGTGAATTGTCATTCTATTTTTTATTCAAAACATTATGAAATGAATTAAGGATTGCATAAGCACTTTGCACATTGAATTGCCGATTGCAAAATGTATTTTCAAATTACATGCACAGATTAAATATTGAAATGACAAATGCATGCTCTGATTGAATATTGAATTGACAATTGCCAAATGAATTGCCATTTGAATAAAGAGGCAAAAAGCCCATGGCAAAACGAAATGCAATTCAGTGAATTGTCATTCTATTTTTTATTCAAAACATTATGAAATGAATTAAGGATTGCATAAGCACTTTGCACATTGAATTGCCGATTGCAAAATGTATTTTCAAATTACATGCACAGATTAAATATTGAAATGACAAATGCATGCTCTGGTTGAATATTGAATTGACAATTGCAAAATGAATTGCCATTTGAATTTTTGTGCTTATAATCTTCCATACTTTCCGCATCTGAATCCTATGGCTGTCATGCCACAGCTCTGTAAATTTCCAGTTCACCCATAGCATTGCAACAAGAGTTCACAGCAATAAAATACATTTACCAATGTTTTTTTATTTTTAAGTGTGTTTTAATTAAGAGATCGTTTGCATTTAGCCTTACAGTGCAACCAACATGTTTACTAATGTATATTTTGCTCGATAGTATCGATTATAACCGTATGTTTAGCTCCATGGCAACATGTTCAATTGGAGCGCACCATTTGTAGACATACGTTTACGAACATTTTTACCTTACATTTATACCTTAATCTAATAAAACATGGCGGTTGTAATATAAAGCTAAATGCAAACAAACAATCTCTTAATTAATGAACACATTTTTTAAGACTACTGAAATCAGATTTTATTGCTGTGAACTCATGCTGTAACGCTAAAGGTGAACTGGATACTTTACAGGGTCACTTGAAATGTACATGGTACCATGAAACGGCATCATCATGATTGCTTCATCAGGCTAACAGCTGAGCAATAGGTAAGAGACGGAAGGAATCCGGATGGGAAGAGATTTGGCATGATAGTTGTCATTGGAAAATAAAGCACAAACACTCAATGAAAGGCACAATTGGCAACGTAGTGCAACACAGCTTACACACTGCTATGCATATCGAAATACAACTGAATCACAAAATTTCATGGCACAGAATTTCGTTATATCCCCTAGGCTCTACAGTGATGCTTCTGCATTGCGGCTTTCCCCATCAAGGTTTTGATATATTGTGGGGTTGGCACAAGAAATTGAATGTGATTTTTTGGGAGCTTTTTGGGAACCTGCACATGAAAAAAGTTTACCAACACATAAAATACAGCAGTAGTCTTTATGAAGTTGTACACTGAATGTTAAAAAGTTCAAGATCTTAGAATGCATTACATACATGTAATATCTATTTTACTGTCCCAAGTATTTTTTCACTGCCTGGTATTTTATTAATTTATTAAATTATACACTGTGCTGTTTTATAGAAATTGACAATTTAGTTATATTCTTGCAAAAGATCACAAAAGAATACCCCAACATACAAAAAAAACCTTTTTGGTCTATATCTGAAATGCCCAACATCCCCTACTAAAACAAAGGGCAAGAATGTAAGCAAAGGAGAACATTAATGAATATAATTTTTTTCAGGCACAAACATTGGCTCTCCAAACTACTGGGCCAGGAATGAGGTAGGTTAATGTACTTTATTCATTCCATATGGACACAATAATCCTTCACATCAGAAATTTAATTTGCCTTAAAGATGTGGAAAGTAAAGGGAAACATTCCAACAAAGTTACTACACTATTTTCCCGGTCCAAATTTTTCAGTATATGAGATACAAGTAATACCCCATCAACTTTAGTGTGAAGGTTAGAGAATTGCTGTCGGTCATCCTTGGCTTTTCCATACCTTTCTTCTTCCCTTCGTCTTCTTCTAAGTCAACCTCCCGGTCATCACCACCATCAAACTCTGCCTCCTTGACTTCAGGCTGTGGGGCATCCTCATTAAAAGTCTCAGCCCCTTCGTCTTCCACCAAGAAAGGCTTCTTCTTTTTCTTTTTCTTCTTGGTCATACTGGGATCAAATATCATCTAAATTAAACAAGAAAGACAATCAACTTCAAAACATACCAACTGCCATCTCTTGTCAAAAGGTGACGATGTGCACACATGCATAAGAGCCGATTAGATAATTCAAATCTACTGTGCAAACATAATTGTTACTAAAACTGCTCCCCACAACAAGTCGTTCACGAAATTCTCACATAATCTCAACGGGTAGCATATTTTTAGTAAATAGGCTATATGTTTTTACGCAGTTTCGTTTATAAACGTTAATTCAATTATGCAAATGTGACTGACCGTATTACTCTTAGAAGTAAATACAAATGTGCAACATTCGCTTATTTACTGGACCATTCGTAGGACTTTCTCTACAGATTTCATTTTACCAAACCCTAGGTGAGCGACACGCTACACTTACTGACAAGGACAGCGTACGTTAGGAGGCGCCCTACAAACTAGGCCACGTCCATCTTACGAAAGCTAAACCAAAATGTATTTTTCAAGACAGCAAAAACTGACAACTCACCTCGTCCCCCGACATGCTTGCCGACTACAGGAGAAGCTTTTCGTTAATTTTATTTAGATAACGACTTTCTCTACTTCTCTCGTTCACCGTCAGCGAGGCACCACTTCTTGCCTTAGGAGTGGGTCCTCCCGCACACTCTCGCTTAGCACGCGCGTGCTTTTTCCTCAAACGTTAAAGTTAAAACCGGAACCGGAAGTTCGTGACTAGCGCGTGCGCAGATCCAGGTCAATCCTCCAGCTCTCATGCAGTTTTTCAGAATATGGAATACATACTTAACGCTAATTGAAATGTTTTATGTTTAATTTTTCATATTTTTTGCACTGGTTGAAAGGCAAGGATTTCAATTTTAAATAATTTGAATACACAGGAAGTATCCTTTATATATTAGATGCTAATGGAAAGATAAATTTCTCTGAAGCTTAATTTTTAAATAGGCTTTATGTTCTGGCTTCATGTTACACCTTCCGTGACAATGACGATATTTAACGATCGGGTTGATATTCTATATTCTCCGAATAAACAAACGGGTATAAATTCAACATAATTTGGTATAAATAAATTTCAAATTGGGAGTGACGACTGGATAGGCCATTTTTTTAATGTTTCTGAAATAATCGCTAAGGCTTGCAGCTGTACTTGTGTCATTTTTATAACGCACCAAATGAATACAAGAAACAAATGATAAAGTTTAGTGATCATTCAAATACATTTCATTTACATAAAACAAAAATGTATACAAGTTACAACTGTTTAAACATTCAAACGTCAATGCAATATTTGCACACTATACAGAAAACGTTCTTGTAAACTGGAAGCAATATCTGCTTAAGATTCAGATTTTTTCAACATTTTGTTTAACCACTGCCTTATGGCTTTAGTTAATACAGACCCTGCATATGACATTAAAGACATCTGACAAAGTAGAATAACATTCAACATTAGTTATTTAACAATGTTAAATTTTGAGAGGCACACAGTGCCATTTAAAAATAAGCCTGCATGCTTTAATCGGTTGCTAATGTTCACGACGGCGGAATTTGTCAAGAGCATGTGTCAGATGTAAGTTACATTGGATAAAAAAATACATAATATCACAATAAATAAAATTTATAGTCCCAAATACATACATCTAACAACTCCAGATCACACCCAATTAAACATGTTGTGCATCTTTGAAAAACAATATAAGTTAAAAGGTAATTATTGAAATATATACATTGTATATCCACTCTATCCACAGCTTGACTATCTTTAAAATAAGGTACAAGCTGCCGAAAGGGATCTCTTCTACAATGGCCAGACCTAGCATCACTCAAACAAGTTTCATGAACCTGCAAATACATGTGACTACTGACTGCAGTCCAAAGATCTGAGACATGCACATTTTAAGGGCTGCAAGATACTGTGGACATTCACTGTAAACACTGTCACAACTATAATTTTCCAAAATTAACAAAAAACACAACTAATCTCAAAGTACACAAGTTCAGTAGAGCAAGAGTAAATTTGCATCCCATTCAGTTTTTTGAATGCTTTAGAACCAGATAAATTATACATAAAACTTATATGTGTAATACTTTCATGCCAACATAAAGTTCTTACACATTTTTTTTATTTTTACTTTTCTTTGTTGTTCATTTTAGTGTTTGCCGACAGAACCACATACAAACAGTATCCCAAGACTAACACAGGACACTCAGATTACTTGAGTTACAAACCATGTATGACATTGGATTTGGAAGTATCATTTGTTGACCATTTGAGTTATGTCTGTTGCAAGAAGGTGGAATTGATTCCTGGGTGCAAAATGTGAACAGTTTCATCGACAGCACCAAATGCATCACAATGGCACACAGCATACCTAGTTAGTCAGCTAAAGCATTGTAAAATTAACAGTGTTTTGGTTATGTACTGTATGTATGTTCTTGATAGTATCTATATATTACACTTAAGCTTCTTTTGGCTAAAATGTTTAGTAAGCTAGGCAACGCAACGGTCCAGTTAAGGAGAATACAGCAATACTGCAAAATAACTTAGAATTTGAAAAAATAACAACACATGAAAAGTAAGAATACTGACTTTCCATATGTTGCCAGGAGTACAAGAACAAGTTTATCTTCTTTTCCTAGATCATTTAAGGCTTACTCTCTCTCTCTCTCACACACACACACACACACACACACACACACACACACACACACACACACACACACACATATATATATATATATATATATATATACACACACATACACACTCATGCACAGAAGTAAGTCTTCTTTCCAATGTCCACAAAATGTCTACATCGCTTCCATAGCCCAGCGTTCCAGATCTTTCATATCATCTTCATCCTCATCCTTTGTTTTTCCTGGACAAAAAAAAAAATACAAGAAATTTGTGCCAATCTAAGAACAGAAACACTGAAAAGACGTCCTTTGGTGGGCATAAATAGTGCTGATACTTGGACATCAGGCCAAACTGGTCTGGTCCTAAAAGAGTCAACACATTCTCATGCATGATGTATACATATATACAATACTATAGCCAATAATCTGACAAATACAAATATATCTGGGTTTTGCATGAATTGCAGCAATACTGAGTCTTAGTGCAATGAATACAGCATAGCAACAGAGGCAGGCAAAGCCAATTAGCCATCACTGTACATCATCTACCATTCTCTTTTGCACGAGGGGATATTATTGTAAAACTACAAATGACTCTTCAAACCACTAAATCTGTATATCTGCACGGAGCTAAGAAGTAAAGCAAGGTCTCCCTGCATCTATAAAGGTTGTAAAATCTGGAAATGTTTTACCTTTCCTGGAAGGCAAGGATGTAGAGGGCACACTGGGTAAAGGAACATTCTCAGAATAACCAATTTGTAACATTTTTCTGTCTAATTCTTCTTGTTCCAGCTCTTCCAGTTCTGCCATAAGTTCATCCTAGAATGCAGGACAATAAAACCACATGTTCATTAGCTTCATATATTGTATCAGCAATAAATGCTTGTTGCGAAATATCGGAATTTACCAACTGAAAACTAAGTGCGGCAAGTGAGAAATGGCTAAGCAGAGACATAATTATAGGTTATATAACATCCACACAGGGAATTATACCTCATCAAACTCTTCTCCAAATCCCACTGGTTTTGAAATGGCATCAGAGATTTCCTGGGCCAGCTCCTGCTGTTCGGTAATATCCTGCATCAGATCATCCACTTTATCTATGTCCCTACAACACAAGACAAGAGGAATTTACTTGTAGTGTCAAAGAAGTACAACTCTGAATGCCGTACCCAAGGACAGGACACAAGTGATTTCTTACATGTGCTCGTGAGCTGCCTTCATGGCCTTTGCTGCAAAGCCCATGTTCTTTAGCACCTCTGCATTGGTATTGGCGTTCTCCAGGGCCTCCCGCTGGAACTCCATGGTGGACAGTGTGCCATCGATCTGGCTCAACTGCTTCTCATAGCGTTTCTTGCGTTTTAATGCCTGCAGAGCAGCTGTATGCGAGGAAGAGCAAAGAGGGTTGATGCAAAGCCTACGAAACAAATGGGGCAACAATATCCAATCTAATATCTATCTTACATGGATGCGTCTTGCTGAAATTTGTCCAAAAATATTCTATTGTCTGGCGTTGCTAGAGATTTTGGGCCCCATGTAGGCATACCATATTGGGCCCCTCAATTCAGACCAATCCAGTTATTTTCCAAATTTTCTAGGCCCCCTGTCACTGTCTAGCCCATGACTGTCGGCTTACATTCCTGTTTAATTAGACAGTGTGAAAAGACAGTTTTAGAACCATGACTACTATCTTTCTTTAAAAACGGTTTAAAACTGTTCAAAGGCTATATTTCAACCATAAAAGTAATATTCATCCATCTGTTATAACTTATTCGGTGCAGGGTATAGTTAATTACATGTTAATCTCAAATTAGAAAAGTATAACTAGCTGAAATGCAAGGCATTTGCCTGCTGCAGAGAAGAGTTCAGAGACCAATGAAAACTCACTAAGATACTAAATTAACCTACACTACGTAATCGTCTAATAAAACTGGTGATATAGCTAGTTCCTGCCTCAAAACATTGAACTGGGCACACTTTATTGACCTATATATATATATATGGCTACACCTAACAAACATTTGGAGAACCTATAGTTAAAATCATTGATCACAACTCTATTAGTCCTCGCAAAAGTAGGTACCTAACGCTCTTAAAACCTCCGTTTCAACACCCTTACCTCTCTTATTTCTGGTGCCGTTTTTCTTTGCGGTCAAAAGTTCTTGCTGAATTTTCTTCTCTAAAAAATCCTGTTTCTTGGTCAACATCTCCTCGGTTTCACGAAGTCGCTGAATCGCCTCTTGTGGACTCGGAGCTTTGCCACCTTTCCCCCCACTGCCAAACAACTTTCCAAATAGAGCCATTCTGAAACTGTACAAACAATACGTGAAAACGCTGCAACGATAACGCAACTGTTCGATACAAAAGCAAAATGAATATCAACAGGCTATTTACTTTTCCAATGACTCACCCTGCTCTCCACCCTCTGCGATGCTCATTTGTTTCTTGGTGTTATTTGCTTCCGCTTACTTCGCTTCTTCGCGGATGTTTTGACAAGTAACATAAGATCAAATATTACCGCGTATTATTATAGCGCCCCCCACTGCATTGGAGCTGAGCAACATACGCTGGTTTCCCCTGGCATCTAAACTCCTGTCCGGATTTAGGCGGCATGACTAAGCCGTACTTATAGACAGCTCTGAATTATTTGTGAGATATAATGTGTCTTAAAGGATATAGTGATAAGTACAGATAAAGGACGTTCTTTTAAAAACAAGCTTATGTTTTCTTAATACGTTTTTTAAGACACTCCAAATAATTCATTAATGCAGCGAGGCATTATTATTATGCCAAATACAACCTTTTGCCACACACTACTATTTTTTCTTGCGGGCATAATAATTTCTCTTGCTTTAAATAATTATTATTCAACTAATAATATAGTAAGTCTTTAATTTATATATATATTTCAATGTTGTACATTATTTTGCTAAAGTTTCACAGTTCAGCAAGAGCAAAAACCAGAATACGAAGTCTGCCAGCAGGAACATGAGTACGCAGATACATTGTGTTACGCACGGGCATTAAAACTACCGATGGCCAATGCAGACCGAGAGGGGACTTTGCGGGCAGGATCGACTTTGAATATTCCCTGTTTTCCAGCTTTTGTTATTCCTTACGGAGCTTAATTTAGGAGAGAAGTGCGCGACATGACAGCATGACGTCAGCGGGAGCTGCTCGGTCACATCCTTCCCGCATCATCACTCAGCGGCTAGCAGCCTCGCACCGCTCTCCTTTCCCCCCTTGCGTCCGAAGCACCGTGTAACTTATAAAAAGAGTAACATTAATAAAAAAAAATCGGAAACGCTGCAGGTGATTGATACAATCGCGACGCGGGGAGCCCTTGTAAGAGAAGGATACCTCCGATCGGCTGGGACATGGCCAGACAAGAGCAGGTCCTGCTGCTGGAACCACAACATGAACTGAAATTCCGAGGTAAGGGAAAGGGGCAGGGCCTGACATTAGTTTGCCAGTGTTTTTATTTAGTACGACGATCAAATATGTAACCAAAATGAATAAATACGAGACGGTCATGGGAGGCAGTGGGTTTGTTAACGCCGTAGCGGTGGCTCGGCTTTTCTACTTTTATGGGTTAAGAAGGGGACGAGCCACGGTCATTGGTGCGGTGCCGCGACCCGTCTGTATTTACACTGCCGCCCGAGGCCTCCGGTGGCTCGCTTGCCAGCTGGCCGAATTACCCGAGCAGGACAGTATATTGCACCGATCGTCGCTCCTTAAAGCAGGCACCCTTTTCTGTTTTGTAACACAGTATGTCTGAATTCGCCTGCATTTTTGCTGGCTTAATAACTGGCTGCCTAACATGCGTAACCTTGATGATGCACCAGTTCCTGAACGGCCCGCTTGCTACCTTTACCGACACCATTTAGACAAATGCGACATTTATATAATAATAATAATAATCAATAACAATAACTTAAGGGAAGTTTAATTTGTTCGGCATGATCGTGCTATCACTTTGACAGAAATGGAAGCTGAAGGCGTACCCGTTTGTGCCAAACCAGCGTTGTTCCGTAGTAGTTTCTGGTTCTGTTTTCTTTTGGGTCACTATCTTCAGACAATTCTCCATCCTGTCGCACGCTAAACGGGCTCCAGTAAAAACGGGAAGGAGGCTTGATGCTCATTTCTGGACGGGAAAAGATTTGAATCGACCCACATATGTAGCACGTCCAAGTTAAAAAAAATAAAGTATGTATTTATGTGGACGTTTCATGGAGTTAAACCTTATTAACAAACAAGCAGAAACAAAAAAAAAAGTGTCCACCATGAATTTTATCCCTGCCTTAGTTTATGCAGCAAAAGAGACATGCCACCTACAACCCGATGAGTAAATTTACTATATGTATCTCATTCTCTGTAACATGTTTAGTTGATTGCTCTATAAGCCTTGAGAAATGCTTAAAGTTCTGGCAGTAAGGCAAACGTTTCTGCGACGTCTATTTTCTTTGTGTAGTTATGGCTGTTTTCAGCTTTACACGTTTGTAATGGGGTTGGCATCTCTGCGGTGACATACAAGTATGCATCTGTGGTGACCATGGCCTTTAAGGGGCTTTAAATGTGTTTGGAAAACGTGTTAGCTTGTGCACATGAACCGGCTCCATCACACCTGCGCGTGTGTTATTAAATAATTTGTCATACATCACATTAAAAAAGAATAAACTTTAGAGTTCTATAGACCTAAATCAAGGAATGATAGCTTCAGGTAAGACATCAACTAGTAGTTTTACAAGTAATTTAAGTTTCTTGTATTCAAGAATCAAGATTAAGTTTAATGCAATGTGTCGGTAAAATATTACATTACACCTAGAAAATAATGTGCAGGTAATAGTGACTTAATTTACACAAACTAGAGTCTCAGAATTTGCTCTTTAAAAAGAGAGATTTCCACTTGGATTTCAAGGTCTGATCTTCAACACTTCCTCTTAGGTCCATTTACAGATGTTGTTACTGCCACCCTGAAGCTTGCTAACCCAACAGACAAAAATGTGTGCTTCAAAGTGAAGACGACAGCTCCACGCCGGTACTGCGTCCGGCCCAACAGCGGTGTCATTGATGCCGGAACTTCCATCAATGTATCTGGTACGTATTTGCTGACTGAGGTTGATGTGAGCAGGGTCTGGAGGAGAGGACGTCTTAATCATGTTCGAATATGCAATTCTGTAATTCACATTCTATAACAGTTCTTATATTATAAAACTCATCCTAATCATAACAGATATGTAGTGTTTTTATTGAAGGGTTTTTTTTGTGTATATTATCGATATATGTGTCTATGAAGGAGTTTAGCATGGGTTGAGGAACCCATAATTTTTTTTGTAGCTTTTAATTCCATTGTTAACCATATTGTGTATCCAGCATTTCATAGTGGTTCGATCCACCGGTTCTGTGAAAGGGCCAGATATTCATATCTCATAAAGATGTGGTATTCTTCTGTGTTCCTGCCTCGCCTGAACAGGTTCTGCTTGCACTGGGGAGTCTGTGCAGTGTTTCCATGATAGAAGACTAGGCAGGATACCATATGAACGTATACCATATGAACGTATACCATATGAACGTATACCATATGAACGTATACCATATGAACGTATACCATATGCCTGTTATTGGTAGCTGTGAAAGTCAAAGATTCTCATTTCCCTTTTTTTTATTATTATTGTTGCATCTTTAGCGATCGTTGTTTGTCCTCACATACATGCTGCAGTCCAGGCCAGACTGGAGTGAGCGAGCTGTTTCTGGAGCAGGGATTGTGCTGGCATTTAGTACATGATCAAATTTCAGGCTTCCAACATATGAAGATTATTTTGTAGCAGTCTTTTCTTCATCGATTTAAATACAGATTTCCAATGAGGGCGTGTGTTCTATCATTGGAATAATATTGTTAGCTATACTGTAAAAAGCTAAGCTTTTCCTTTAGTTCTGCTTTGAATTATAAATCATGAATTCACCCCATATATGAATCTTTCCTGGTCACCTTTTACTGTATGTGTTTGTACATTCTGGTGTGGGCATTAGTCCGTGCATGACAACTAGCTTTGCATGTGGCGGGATCTACAGAGCTGCTCTGAGCTACAGCTTGATCTGCTGGTGAGGCCATGGATTGAATTTCTTGTCTCAGCTCTGACTGTTACTTTCTATGTAGGTATACACTTACAGCCCTGGATCAAATATCAGGCTGTCAAGGCTACAGTGAATTTACAGTTGGTTGCAAGGAGCCATGTTGGTTTTCCTCCGTGGACCTGTGCGACATTGTGAGCTATAGTAGCGATTTATAGACATTACCTCACTGTTTGAGTATTTGTGTCCCGTAGCGCTATTGTATTTAATTAAAAAGGCTGGGGTTGTAATCATCTTTCACGTACATCTATTCATCCTTAACCTTTCAGCTGGAGAATGATGGAAACTATGAATAAATTAATTTGGATATCACTTTTCTTTGGTTTTACATCATTGTCATTAGTGCTATTTCAAGTTAAATTTCAGCAGGGATGTAGAATGGTAACTTGATGTCTTATGCGGCCCAGTTCATGGGGTTGAGTTTAGCTGTTGTCTTTAGCATGAATTTGTCGTTTTGCTGTTTTCGTGCTCGGTTGCTTCAGGTGTCTTCTTCAGTCCAAATGTTCTGTTCTGGCGAACTGTGATTAGTGTGCAGTTTCCATTTTTCCATCCAGTGAACAATTGGTAGACCCTTTCTTAGCATCTTCACCATAATATTAATGAAACAACTGAAGGGATACAAAACTGACACCTGTGGTTTCATAACAAATTACCCTAATTTAGAGTCACGGGGGTCCTTGTGGGCAGCAATCTGATGCGTAAATGACGAAAACAAGTCATAATGAGAAACTGGAGCATGATGTGCTACTTCCATGAGATGGACAAGACCTCCGAACTGTAGGACGTAAGACATCTGTTCGTCTTTTGCCTTTCTGTGTTTCAGTTATGCTGCAGCCGTTTGATTATGACCCCAACGAGAAAAGCAAACACAAATTCATGGTGCAGTCCATGATAGTTCCCGCTGACATGACAGACATAGAGGGAGTGGTGAGTCAGCGTCAGGACACCGATGCCCCTTTACCTTTTCCCCAGAGTGGGCCTGTCTTCCTCTCGTTTACCCTCCTCTTCTCTCTGCAGTGGAAAGACGCAAAGCCTGAAGAGCTGATGGACTCCAAGCTTAAATGTGTCTTTGAGCTTCCTGCAGAGAATGAGAAAACGGTATGACTGTGATTTCTATTAATCCAATACAGTAAAATTCAGTTATAATGGACTTCAAGGCAAAACAGTCCAGTCCATTATATCCAAAGTCCATTATATTCAGAGCAGCTGTATGCCCAGAACACAACTACAGGAGACCATTTACTCATGCCGCACCCCAGCAGACACACTTGTGGTATAGATTATTATACTGTACATGTAGTAATCCAACTTTACCTGACCAGATGCGTGACTATTAATAATCCCGACTACGTATCTGTGCTGGATATCACCGGCACGCCGCGCGCCTTGTAGGTGGAGCCTGCATGTCCGTTATAGCCAAACAAAACTACAGCTAAAAGCGGCCCTGGGGGGCAAATTGTTTGTCCGTTATAGACAATATTCCGTTATAAGCGAGTCCACTATAACTGGATTTTACGGCATTATTAAACACAGCATGAATAAGATCTTTGGATTGACGTGACAGTGGGGCATTTCCATGTCACTTCCTGTAGTCCCCGTAAAAACAGAAGCCATGTCACTTCCTGTAGTCCCCGTAAAAACAGAAGCCATGTCACTTTCTTCAAGAAAACTCAAAATGTACACTTGTGGGTTGTGTGCGTCTGAGATGTGATGTATTTTTTGTTTTTCCATCTTACTGTTCCGTGCAGCATGACGTGGACACCAACAAAGTGCTCTCCTCCAGCCTGCTAAAATCCGAATCTTCCACATTGTCCAAGTCTGCGAGCTCCTCCCTGGATGATGGAGAGGTCAAGAAAATAATGGAGGAGTGCAAAAGACTGCAGACGGAAGTGCAGCGACTACGCGAGGAAAACAAACAGATCAAGGTGAGCTGAACTTAGCCAGGCTTTGAGCAATGAGGACCATGCTGGCTGTTTATGAGAATGGGCTTCTTATCCACGCAGGAAGATGATGGTCTTCGTATGAGGAAGGCTACGTCGATGTCAGCCGCCCCCAGCCCCTTCTCTTCATCTGCCCGGGGCTCTGGCCTGAAGGAGGAGGGGCCCAACACCCGAGCTCTTGCCTTGTGCGTGGTCTTCTTTGTCATCGGCGTCATCATCGGCAAGCTGCTCCTGTAGATGCCGACGACGGCGGTATCTTGGGTGAAATCGAGAAAACGGTCCCCGTGGTTCTCATCAGAATGCCATATAATGTGCATAACATTGAATAGTCAAATAATCTAAAGTTACAGAAGAAGGTAAACTAATATATAATAATGATAATAATAATAAAATAAGAAAAAGAATGGCAGGTCTTGCTTTTTAATAATTATACCCCTTTTGAAACCCATCCCTATTTGCACAGAAAAAAATCTCTTGAGGAGGGTAGTAAAAAAAAATAAAGTAATCAAATGAAATGATTATAACAGTAAACAGGCTTCTCTAAAAACCAGTGAGTACCGTGACGGATTGCAGCATTGAAATGGCATAGTGTGAATGCTGTATCTCCAGTTTTAAACAGCATGCTGTCTGTGTGGATTCACTGGTTGGGGCCGCAACTCATTTCTGACTGTTAGTCACCTTAAGTTACCCCCCGCCCTCACCCACTCAAGCAGATCTGTCAGAGGCCTTTGGCAGAGCTGATGAAAGGATCATGCAAACCAGTTGCTCTGCCTGATTGGAGTCAGTGTGACACTGGAGCACCATTTCGTGCTTTGGCGCATGCTTACGCCTTCTGGGACTGGTGTGCTCATAGATATTAATCTGAATACATATTTCAGTCCACAAAATGCAATGAAGTGTATCGGTCTCTCTCCCCTTTACCCTTCCTTCTCAGAACACTAAGTGGTTTGATGCATTTCCCTGATTCTTATTTCTGGTTTGCACCCATTTCATTGTCACAGAATTCTAGTAACTTATTACTTCTTTGAAGTGCTGTCTTGCCTTCAGAGAGTAGAAAACACGCCATGGGTTACCATGGCAGACTAGATCCTACAATCATAACCATGTAGAGGAAGCTAACTGCTAACCTCCAGCTGGGTTTGTTTGTTCTTGAAAGTGTTATATGCAGTAAGTACAGAAACTGAGTTGAAAAAAATAGTTTGACTTTTTTTTGGAAGTTATTAAAAATAAGTTTGCCTCTTAATATCAATAAATGACGCTTCAAAGGACCAGATATTCATATCTCATAAAGACGTGTTGCTATGTGCAAAGGGTAGGAATAACAGCAATGATCTTGACTCCTACCAGTTAAACATAGTGGGCAGTGCTGTAATGTAATAATGAACAATGGAATACACTGTGTATAAATCACATTTATTTTAAACAATATCTATGTTAAGTAATATATTCCTGGTATCTTATTTTTGTGTTCATCCGCAAAAAAAATGTTTCGATGGGACCATTTTGTGATCTAGGGTTCCCCCCCCATTTACATTGTTGCACATTGTAGGTGGAAGCTATGCTTTGGTAAATCAGTTCAAAGAGAAAATTTCAGAAGGTGGGATTCCTTTAGGGTAGGTCTGCTCACTGGCTTGTCTACTCAGATTGTCAGAAAAGCAGTCAGGTGACAATTTTGTATGTACATAAATCAACCAATAAGCCTAGTAATGTAATACTTATAATAAATTAGTCTGTTGACTAAAAAGCATACTTATTGGAGTGTTTAGACTTTTAATACTTAAAAGCCACCCAACGTCAGCATAATTAAAAGGTCATTTTCAGCCTTGGAGGTACAAATGGTTGTTGGGAAAGAGAATCGTTGGAGGAAACCCAAGGCTGATATTGATACACATGGAAAATGGTATTTTTACACAAAAGTTCCCATCCATCTCCAAGTTGATTCTCCTAGTTTAAGTCCAGTGGTCCTGGAGCCTCTCCCAGGCAGCACAGGGCAGAGTGCCTCCTGGATGCTGCCAGTCCATCATGGGGCAATAACATGTACACATTTACACTTAAGGTCGAATGGAAACACTAATTAGCCTACTTTCATTGGAGAAAATTGACGTGACCCAGGTAGAACATACAAACGAACACATATACAGAGCAGAGGTGGGATTTAAACCCATAACCAGACATAGCTACTCCCTGAGCTGTACGTTTTTTTTTTTTTTTTTGCGTTTGCTGATCACAATTAGAAAGAATTTTATGTAGTTTCTGATAGTTGTACCAATGCCGTGTTGCAAAGCATGCTGGATTTCACTTTGCTTTTTGTTTTCTTGCACTAATTATTTGGGTATTTTCTTTTGATTTTACATGGCAACACAAGTTTATTGACTATGATGCTGTGACATTGATTCTGCTAAACAAATGTCAACTGCTTTTCTACGAATAACCTATTTTTAAAAAAATCATAAGTGATATCGGTGAGGGTGTTTCGAGTGATATTTAATTACCATTTTTGACTTAATTACAAGGTCACCCAGTTAAGCCCAGAGATGATGATACGTGGCTATAAATAGCTTTTCTATCAGGTTTCCTTTGCATTTCCAAACAGGGCGCTTCCAGGATTTTGAGGGTCTGTAACAATCCTAACAACTTACATGCAATTACTTTGTAAATAAAGGGAGCAGTATCAGTCAAATCCAGCCTTATTTGCGGTGGGTTTCTCCCCCAGATTCAACTGCTTTCTGATGAGCATGGATGAAATAAATAAAACACTGCAGAGCTGTAAAAATGTTATTAAGCAGTGTGTGCAAATATACCTTGTTATACCATTTATAACTTTTTGTCACTTATTGTGTAACAAACATCCCTTAGACCAGGGGTGTCACACTCCAGTCCTGGGGGGCCGGAGCCCTGTGTAGCTTAGTTCTTTCCCTGTTCCACCATAAATGATTCAGCTCAAGAGCTGTGTGGTAATTAGCACAAAGAGTTGAATCAGGTGTGTTAAATGAGGGGAAACCCAAAAATGTGCAGGGCTCCTGGACTGGAGTTTGACACCCCTGCCCTAGACTGTAACAATGTGGCCATTTTTTGGGATTTGCCACAACAGAGACAGCAAGTCTTAGTTGTACAAGACTGTGACAGTTTTGTGGAAGCTGTGTTCAGGCATCTATGCTCAATGGCCTCTTGGTCAGCTTTGGGTCACTGTTGCCAGGATCCTGCTTCAGGGTTGGACTCTGAGCCAGACTTTGGTCTGCCACATGACACTTCCACAAAATGTTGTACTTGGGAGAAATTACTGAAAAGAAAACACTGGTGTGTGTTCTATACTCACAGATTGATGAGGCAGTTATTTAGCGATTCCACATCTCCGAGTCATAGGAAAGATGGGTTTTCCAGTGAAATAGGGAATTCAGACAATGACTTGTTCTGAGACCACACCATTGGCCGTTTAAATGCCAGTTACTGGTCAAAGCTTGCCAGTTAGTACAAATCAGTGACTTACACTTTCATTTAGTCTGTGGTCCTCCTTACCCAGAATTACTGCAAAACTGGAGGCTGATTCCCTATAGTTAGCTACTATTGATCAAATAATACTCCCACAAGGCCACACTCAGTGTGCCCTTAAACTAGGCCCAAGGACAGATGCAAGTTATGTTTTTGGTACATGCTGTTTTGGAAATGATGCTTTATCAACAAGTGTTCTTGTCATTTTCCATGGAATACTTATGTTCTATGCCACAACATATATTTAACGAGTCCACTGCAGCAATGTGCAAGGATTAAGTGATTCGAATCAGGTTTGTTCTCTAATAACTTAATATCCAAGTTGTGACATTTTCTTTGGCATTGCCCATCCAAAGAAGGCACTGCTGTGCATTTGCAGCCTTGGGCATTCAGACAAGCCTTTAAGTACTTTGAAGGAGATCCTGGTGATGCTAGTTTGCATGGAGTTTGCCAACTGTCGGATGTCATTTGCTTCCTTAGCGGGTCTGCAGTGAACTGAAACAGTTGAGGTGTTTCTGTGTATTCTGGGTTCATCATAGCTAAGGGTCCATCTGAAGATCCCTGAGCCAAACAAAACGGGGAGCCTGGATCGTGTCTAATGATGGGATGGCAGCACATCACATAAAATGGCCAATGGGAGAACCTGTGGAGAGTCGGCAAACTACCATTCTTAAATGATCTTAATCTTCAAGCAATGGAATTCCCTTGGTTTTCTCCTGGCTTGCAGCAGGTAGAAGAAACGGGTTATGGATCTGAAGAACGTTGGATCAGCAGCTCTCTCAACACGTGGCGCTTCAGATGGACACAGCAGTTACAAGTTACCCCTGTCATGCAAGGCTAAGAACAACCCAAACAGTACTTTCCATTTTTCTTTTTCATCAGCAAAAATGGTGTAAAAACAAGCAATGTTCTGGAATTAAGGTTAAAAATTAATCAGATGCTGAGGATCAATCCCCAGCCGCCATGATCTGTTAGCAGGTGGGGAAAAACAATTCAACAAGCTGTGCTTACTGAAAGGATTTAAGTTATCACTCTATATCTATACATATAGACACCTTTTAAACCATGTACATTATATATATACAATGTAAATGGATTAAAACATACATCCGCAAGTAAACATATATACAAACATACAGGGTTCATACAGACTTTGGTACATGAAATTCAAGCACTTTCCAGGACATTTTCAAGAGCTTGTGTCATCAATACTTAAACCACCCCAACCTCTGTCCAAATGGCTTCACCATGGAATCATTTCAATTATGGCAAATACGTCGTACGGCGAATGTTCTGTCATTTAAAAACCAAGCTTTTTTTTTTTTTTTTTTTTTAAAGAAAATAAAAATAAACTGGAAAAGTACTATTTGGGTAACAGACAAGAAACAGCCCATGTAATCTAAGATATTCACGGTATAGTATGAAGTCACAATAATCACATTTCTTCTCAGTAATCCAGTTGGCCTGTACATGCATGCAGAATGGCTAAGAAAGATGACATTATTAGCTCCGAGTTAAAAGAACTGCAGCTGTTGGTGCAAGGTGTCACGAGAAACCAAGCGTCTCCAAGTGACAACGGACCAGACCGACAGAAACATTACAATTATTATAAAACGGAAACTCCAAAACTGCAACGCAAACAACAGTGGATTAACTGTGCAGAGTATAGAGCAGGAGCTGGGGGCGTCCAGTATCAACCCAAAAAGGGGCTGAAAGAAGTCCTAGAGTTTGGTACTGTGACTGAACGATACTGAACCAACAGTTGTGTTAAGGCTGCATGTAATCATAGTAACTACATGCCACTAAGCATTTTCATTTCTTGGTTGGAGGATGGTTCCCAAAAATAACAACATTCCAACCACAGGGTGTATTTTATCAAAGGGTGGTTTGAGCAGCACAGTAATGAGGTCCGCATCATCACTAAGGTGTCCATTAGAGCAGTTACCTTCATTAAGCCAGCATGAAACAGAAGAAAACATTAAGTGCTGCCAGCTTCGCACAGTATCAGCCGAGGATCCACATGAGCCTGTACCAAGTGAAATTCACGCCGTGTTGGTTATGCTACCTGTGTAGGTCAGACTTCACGGCCTCATCCTGCTTCCGTGGTCTAATGGTCTGGTGTTCTGATGACGGAGATCTTAATTCATTAACACTGACTTTGGGCGTCTAACAACAGAAGCTGGAAAAACATAATGTTACCCAACTATGACAGTGGGCTGTTCATGTTACGCCAGGGGGCTGCAACTCCCCCCCCAGCTCCATCATGCACGCCAGCACCTACATGTGGAACAGGAGATAAGACAGCCAGCATCGCCATGACGGACTCGTGGCGACCTTTCGGCCGGCGTCAATACGACATGTGTGACCAGCACTATAAACTCTGGTAAACAGAAGATGGACAGTAAGGTGTAACAGGACCCTCCGGATGACATAGTGTGGCCCTCCTCAGGGCCCCAGGTGGGCGGCCCCTATTTCATTGTCCCATATTTCAAAGACTTCCAAAGACTTTGAGGACCTGCATGAACCCTGCAGACAAACACACATCCTCACTCTCTCTCACTCACACACACACACGATATATATATACATATATAAATATATATATAAACCAAAAAAGCAAAAAAAAAATGGGGATTTTTTTTTTTTTTTTGGAAACTATGAACAGCACCCCCCATCCATCCTGCCCCACAAAATACACATCACCACCTCCCTCTGAACAGGGGGAGAACATAGTGGCGGGGCGGGGGGCAGGCTGTACAGCGCAGTGAAACATTCCTTACATCTTAGCTCATTATATACATACAATTGTGATCAAGGCACAGGGATCTTCTACAAGTATTTTTTTTGTTTCAATAAAGTTGTACAAAATAATACATTTTAGTCTGTACAAGAGCAGTAGTCCAGCAGTAAAAAAAAAAATATATATATATATATATATAATAATAATAATAATAATAAAGCCTGGCTAGGTCAACAGGAGAAGGGCGGTGATTGGCAATGGGTTTCTATATATAAAGTTTTAAAGTCCTTTTGTGGCTCTCCTCTTCTGTATTTCATTATTACCTTTATTTGTTAATGAAGCTTCCCTCAAAACATAAAAATACAAGGGCCAAGGGCCAGGAATGATGGATGAAGAACACAACAGCGTCACACAGACATTCAATACGAGCACACAACTGGGGAGATGAAGAGAGTCCATCGGTGTCACGGCTTCCATGTGTGTGCGTCTGTATGCACACCTGTGAACGAACACACACACACACACACACACACACACACACACACACACACACACACACACACACACACACACACACACACACACACACACACACACACACACACACACACACACACACACACACACACACACACACACACGAGTGTTCTCCACGTGATATTTTGCACCCGCTTTCGGCCCACTCTGCATTATACGGCAAATTAAAGATGGCAACTCTTGGAAAGGTCAATGAGAGGTCACGTGTTCGTACGACATGCACTTCCACACCCACACGGCCATCCTGAGGCAAACTGTGCTTTACAATCTACTGCTTCTTTTATTGGTTTGATGTCCTCCTTCCTTGCGTCGGGCAGCAGACCGGCCTTGGGCATCCGTAACCGAAGCGGCACGTTGGCCTGGCTCCTCTGGAAGGTCTGCAGGAGCTGCAGTCACCGGGCTCCCCTGGGACCGTGGCCTTACAGATCGAGTGTGCCCAACGCGCGCTAGGAGCTAACGCGGGGGATGCCAGTCACTGAGTGACAAGGGGGACAAAATGGGGAGTTGGCGTCGTCTGTGTGGAATGAAGGCAAAAAGGAAGATAGAGGCGGCAAAGGCGGCGAGCGCATGAGGGCTGGGATGGAGAGCGTGGGCACACTGCTCATCTGTGTCAGATGGAGGACTATTCCGAGCGCAGAACTAAAGTGCAAGGAGATTCAACAGCCTCTCCTCTTCCTGTGGTCAACACTGCCCCCGGAGGGTCGTCAGTCCTGCGTGGCATGATTCTTCCTTAAACGGAGAGAGATGTCTTCACAGAAACACAAAACCAGTGTGGACAGCAGGGGATAGGGGGCGGGGGTTTGGCGGAAGGGCGGAGTCAGTCTAGGGGCGGGGTTCTGGTGTCTGTCCCCCTCTGTCCATCACAAGAGCTCGTACTGCCGCAGGTGCATCCGCTGGATGATGTCCCGGCAGTCGTTGAAGACGCGGCGGATGTTCTCCGTGTCCACGGCGCAGGTGAAGTGCGGGTAGCAGTAATGTCTCCCGTCACCGCTGGCCGTGCTGACCCTCTGAAAGACAGCAGCAGCGGGTCCGTTACCGTCGTATTCGTCTCAAGCCGACATCTAGCGAGTGATTCGGCGCCACTCTGCACACTCCACAGAGCCTCCGAGGAACTTACCAGAAACTCATCTCGAATGAAGTACTTTGCTCTGGTGACCTGTGGGTCTTCTCCGGGTTCCGGCGTCGCTTTGTGGGAAACAGGGACAAACACACACGTTACATGCTGCCAGGTGCATAAGCAACACGCCTCAAAACCAGCCACCAATACAATTACCTCTCAATAGGGGCGTAACGATATACTCATGAGACGAGACAGGATATTGGGTTCACGAGAACGAGACGATATTTTAACAATATTTTAAGAAAATATATTACTTCAAAGACAAAATACATTACTGGAAAGCAGCCTTTTATTTAATTAATTTGAAAGACAAATGCAAAATAATGCAGATGTACGGTGAAATGTGTTAAATAATCACCACCATCATATGCAGTAAAGAACTGAACAAATATCTAGCACCATAAAATATTTCGCCACAAACTCAAATGACAGGCTTCTCTTCTATTTGACTTCTCAATTGAACATAAAATAAAATATAAATAAAATATAAATAACAAACATAAAACATTTTTTTGTGTTTTCTTCACCGATGCAGTGGATTTAAGTACAGAGCTATGATGGTGCTGTGAATGGCTTTGCATAGTAGTAGCATTAGCCACTGTGTACGGCATTATTTTCCTAAAATGCTTACAGATGGTTTGTGTTTTTGTCTGTCACCCTTTCGCCATTTATATTTTCCGCTGGGTACCCAAAATGCTGCCACACGAAAGATCTGAAAGTGTCTGGGGCATCTACTATGGTAATTTCTTCTGACACCGTCATGCTTACAGGACCTGATTTGAAGCGCCTTCGCGAGACCGATTTTCACTCCGACGAGAAATCTCATCATGCTGTAATATCGCAAGATCTCGTTACACCGTAAGTTGCCATAATTTGACTACGGGAAGCTCCCAAAACAGAACAGGATAATAAAACACTTCTATTTCCGACATATGAGGCCTGACCGACATCTGAAGGTTGTCTCCAAGTGTGATTTATAAAATGTGTAGCCATCATAAAACAGATGAAGAAATTCTGCTGTGTGTCAGATATTGTTTGTTTGTGTTACTAAATAAATCAGACGGGACCGTCACCATCATCAGGTATGGTGTAGCGCGCAAATTCTGGGAAGTATTCGTCGATTTTGGATTTCCCAGCCAAAACCTTCTCAGCCAGCAGGTCCTGTTTGTTGAGGAACAGTATGACAGAAATGGTCCGTAGCCACCTAGAAAAAATGAATAAAGACAAACCTTTAATGTCGGGAATAAAGGGTTGATGTGTGCGCTTGAATGTACTTTTGTGCCTGCGTTGTGCGTGTCTGCACAGCCCGGCATGCTACTGCAGGTAATTCTGCATCTCTCTGCGAGTGAGCATTTGTGGGCGTGCATTTCTGGGTGTGCCTCGACGTTTCTGGGCTACCTGTTGTTCCAGATATTCTTGAACAGGTTGAGAGCCTCCTGTAAGCGGTTGGTCTGATTGTCCTCCCGGATAACCATGTTGTAGCTACTGCTGGCCACAACAAAAATAATGGCCGTCACATCTAAAAGGAGAGAGCCATACAAAGACAGAAGAAGTGAGGAATCCCACTGCATTCCTGGGACAAGCATACTGCCGTAGGATTCCAGGAAAGTCCCTGAATCGCTGGTGAAGTCTGGACCAGAACATCCATAAATGGACACAGGTAGACTATAACAAACTGAAGGCATCTCCTACAGCTCACTGTGCACCAAGACATCCACCCGTTACCAGGCAAATATGGCTGCCAACATTTCTATTGTGAACTTGCTTATAAAGGGTATTAGACAATAGATTCTACCATTGAAACACTGGATCCACTTGCGTCGTTCATCTCTCTGTCCCCCCACATCAAACATACTGTAGGGAAAAATAGGCAGAGAGGAACAGAATCAGCCAGCACCATTATAAAAGAACGGCAGGCACCGAACCGGCTCCCTGTTCAACTTACTGGAAATTAACCTTGTCCACCTGGAACCTCGTCTCGAAAATCCCAGAGGTAAGCACTCGACATCGCAGCAGGTCCTGAAACAAACCAGTCACATTATCCTGAGATTCTTCCGTCTGGGGGATAATGGCGGTTAACATAAGATCTTCGCACTTCTGCCATACTGGCTGGATCCAATAATGTTTAACACAGGACACCATTTAAAACAGACATACATCTTTTTCACAAAAACTTATGCAATTAAAATTTGTACCGTATTATCTATCATTTTTTTAAAGTGTTTATTGTTACAGCCCTGAGCTATTGCCCAGCTTCCACAGTCGAAGTCAAAGATGAAGAACAGAACTTCACCTGATCTGTGGGAGTATAGTCGCTCTGCTTTACAATGTCAATCTTGTCTAAAAAGCTGGAACAAAGAAAGGAACAAAATGCAATGTTAGCCTGGCAGCTAAAGTTAGCCTGTTTTTACTTTAGTTAGTTCAACTACATTTAGTTGATTATGCATTTTCTTCATTTAATGTTGCTGGCTTTTATCCATAGTATCCAAAAACAATGAAATGGCCCTACTTCCTCATACCTCCATGGATAGGGCTGTGAATCCCCCAGACTACTGTGTGCACGCATGTGCATGTTCTCCCTGTTGCATTGGTTTCCACTGAATACAGCCCAAATACATGCATGCAGTTGAACCAACATCTCTAAATTACGCATATTGCAGCGTGCACCTCAGCCTTGTGCCCCCGTGTTCCCTAGGAACAGCTTCTGCAGCCACTCTCTGCCACCATGTATTAAGAGATCGGAAGATGGGTGGACAAATGGGTGGATAGTTCAACAGCAACAAATCGTTAAGAAATAAGTTCTTTGTTGCCTTCTAGGTTACAATACTGATATAACCAAAAAAATTCTTACTACTTACTTACTAGTGATACTATAAAAAAAACAAAATAGGGGCAGGTATACCCCAACTAATTTGTACTGCTCCTGACAACCAGTAGGGGTTTTTCCCAACTAAGGAAATAGCCAGTTATCATTTAGCTCGGACAACAACCTAAGCTGTCACACTGGCATGAAGGAGGCATCTTATAGAAGACCCATCTACCTTGTCCGACCTACAAGAATTGCGGTAGAGTGGCTAATAGCAGGAGGCTACAGTGTTTGCCGCAGACTGATTAGCGCTTTTCAAAGTCCCATCAAAGCAATTAACTGGTAGGAGAAGCCGACATTCCACAGGGCCAGCGCCACTGAACTGGACGGTACAAATGCAAAACATCAATGAAGTCTTTTATCGATTGCCAGCTCACAGCTTTAACCAACACGATAAAGTCTAAGGAAGCAGCTCTTTACACATCTCTGCCTCTAAAGTTTTAAAACTTTTCTAGTCGTGAAAGGAATTAAATGAGGCAGTTGCTAATTTTCTAGACTAAAACAAAAGCTACACTTTGAGCGTGGCATACTTTCAGCTAGATAATAAGAATCATACCCTTCTCTTTATAACAAATTACTCACTCTTTGGCTGGGCCAGAACAAGTCAAAACAGCCCAGAATAGCAGAATATAAGTCTTTCCCATTCTACAAATAAATCTCTCAAAATAACTTTGGCAATGTAAAGACTGTAAAGTTGAGAAGCTCCTTGCAGATCCTGCTTAATCTCAAGATACCGATATCCTGTCGGGCTGAATATCTTTCCCAAGTGTCCTTAGATGAGTACAATACTTGCTTCTTTACCCACCAAAGCTCAAACAGGTGCCAGGACCAAGAGTAACAACATTTACCACAGTAAACTGTGACAGATAGCAATCCAAGCCGTCATCTCTGTAGGACTACATAAACGATCTGTTACAAGGGATTTGTAGTTTTTACTGACTGAAAAAGTCCCCCACGTGAGAAAGGAGCAGGAGATGGTACATTTGGACGTTTGTGTTGATGTTCTCACTTTCTATGAGACACACAGATAAATTTTAAATACAAACAATGTATATATAGCTATTTACACAACAGCCAATTTAAATATTTTCTATGAATCCATGGATATTTATATAGTCTTAACTGTACCTATTAATATAAACTTTTTTTTGTTTTACATATGCAAATTTAGAGAGATGGGAATAAAGGCTGGTTTTAGAGAGGGGGAGCACCGTCTGACATTACAGAACAACTTCAAAAATAGCTCCCTGGGCTCCAGCTTGGTTGCTATAGTGACAGAGCCAGAGGCCCCTATAAATAGACCGATGGCCACAAATCTTGCGTGATTGGTGTAGGGGCAAGGCAGGGGGAGGGAAGACAGGAGGGGGGGAAGGGAGGACAGAGGACCTTGACAATGAGCAAACAAATTGTAAACACAAACCAAAATGGAATAAACACAGTACAGCAAGAGGAACATTCCTTACTGCTCTTCGCCGGTACACTGAGGACTTCAAGAATATAAGAAAAAGACATAACACAGTATTTTCAAACTCCCAACCGGGGTGGTGGGGGATTACAAATGGCCCCACGTCGGCTTTCTGTGGTGTCTACATGAACATCTGCGTGCCTTGATCACACCATGCACACATGCAGTCACTATATCCACATGTACTTACTACTGTGCGCAGTCAATGAGCTGATACTCGTTGGACCTCTCGAAGCATGCCCTGACCCCCTCATCCTGCCAGAGCGATTTGGCGTGTTCGTAGAACTCCTTTAGGGAGAGACAAAGATAACAGCCTGCAGACTCTGTTAGAATTCCCTTCAGCCTTGAAAATACTTCTGTGGTTTTTCAGCAGGAAACATCATGCTATCAGTCAAGGATGGCATCTGGTCACACTGTGGCAGATCAGGCACCAGTACAGCCAAATGTTGGGATGAAGTGCAGTGACTGAACATTACAAATACGCGTTACATAGACATTGATGGACCACTAATTCACAAATTTAAAAACCATACCAGTCGAAAAGGAAGCAATGCAAAGCACTAACAAGATCATGTGATTCAAGTTTAAAACATTATGTTCTGTATAAAAGTGCTGGGAAGCTGCACCAAGTCTCGGACGGGCTAGCGTCACATAACGGAACGCTTATATACGAATGTCGCACTGCAATGCAGTCATTAACTTCTCAATCACTGACTCAGCCACTGACTCCTCAATACAGCACCAGTTTAGCTTCTTAGTCGAACAGGTGTGTTTTCCCTGAGGAAATAATGAGAGGAGTGCTGGACAAGGCTGTAAGGCATTGCTCACAGATCATTTAACTGTGCGTACGCCTTCAGCTCAAAACAAAATGGAATGAAGAGAACAAAAAAAATTAATAATCATAATAATAAATTATGGTTAGGCTGGTGCCCAGAAAATTCAGTAAATACTTGAATGGTACTGTACAGTGCAACACAGTCCGAGAGACAAAACTTAAGTGTTGAACTTCAGAATGTCAAAGATAAGAATTAATCACAGTTTTGACTTTAGTGACGGGTATTTACTTATCTTACCTTGTGTTAAGTAGCGACAATCTATTTTACTGAACCCTTTAATCTTCCTGCCTTCTCTAGAAAATTCGCACCCCAATTTATAAAATTTATGTGGAGCACCAGAGAGACAAGAGGGAACAGGGAGAGCAAATTCACACAGACATGGATGGTACTGTACTTCACAAATACCATTCAGGAAAAATAGGGGAATGAAATGTCAAATTCTGCTCTCTATTGGTTTATTCTGGCCAACTTGCCTGTTCTGAGCAGACACCCAACGAAGCAAGTCAACACTTAGCAAATGAACTAGTGGTACGCAATAACCAAGTTGAATAAAGAATATGTCTAGCTGCACTGCTGATGACTCGCCACTAGGTGTAGCTACTGGGCCACCCATCATATGTTGGCAGTTTTATGTGAGCAATGAACAGTGAAGCGTCATACCTCCACCATTACATATTAATCAGTTGTATTTACGTTTTTACACCTGTACAACACAAACCATATACACAAATTTCCATATGCTGTAATTTTTTTTATATGCCATAAGAATTTTATGTGAAATTTTATATACCATAAGAAAGGTTATCCCTTCGCTACCAGAGTTCATTTCTGTACAAGGCTTATAAAGAGTAACACAGTGATCCCCGCTATGTCGCCGTTCAGTTATCGCGCCCCCGCTATGTCACGGAATAAAAATAATAAATAATAATAATTATTACTCATAGGGGCGGCATGGTGGTGCAGTGGTTAGCACTGTTGCCTCACACCTCTGGGACCCGGGTTCGAGTCTCCGCCTGGGTCACATGTGTGCGGAGTTTGCATGTTCTCCCCAT
Source organism: Brienomyrus brachyistius (assembly GCF_023856365.1). NCBI lineage: Eukaryota > Metazoa > Chordata > Actinopteri > Osteoglossiformes > Mormyridae > Brienomyrus > Brienomyrus brachyistius. The sequence continues at coordinate 10,925,149 of NC_064538.1, read as the reverse complement.
GTCGTCGTGGGGTTTCCTCCGGGTACTCCGGTTTCCCCCCACAGTCCAAAAACATGCTGAGGCTAATTGGAGTTGCTAAATTGCCCGTAGGTGTGCATGTGAGAGTGAATGGTGTGTGAGTGTGCCCTGCAATGGGCTGGCCCCTCATCCTGGGTTGTTCCCTGCCTCGTGCCCATTGCTTCCAGTATAGGCTCCGGACCCCCCGCGACCCAGTAGGATAAGCGGTTTGGAAAATGGATGGATGGATGGATTACAAGCACAACACAACAACAAAATACATTTCTGAAATAAAATGATTCCAGTTGTTTCACCAAATGAACTGGATCACTATCAGGGTTAAACATGGTCATAAAATAAATGGATGGACTGTGTGCGTGTGACAGAGAGTGCGTGCGCATATATCCCCATTCATGACATAATCAGAATTGTGTCAGAAGAGCTAGAAGTCATGCAGTAGTCATACACAACATCACCCAAAACAGGACAATCAGGAAACCATCAGGAAACAGGACTGGTGCCAAAAATCCAAAGTCCAGGATCCGTTACCAATGACGTTCCACAAGCCTAAGCACGCCGCGTGGATTCATCTCCCCCTCACTCCAGCAAGAACTTTTCTCCTGCCTTAGTCTGGTAGCACCACTCATGTGGCAGAGTGGATGAGACTCTGGGGCAGTGGGACTCACTGCGCTACAGTAAGACACAAGCTCAGCCCACTGGGACCTTTTTGGCGTATTAACCAAAATCACTGCTAACAAGCAATGTGCTGAAATGACAGACAGACAGACACACCTCTTAGGTTCATTCAGTTAGACGTCCCCAGAGTAGTATACCAGCTAATTGCTGTCCCACAGCTCACACAAGCTCTGGTCTCAAACGGCAATCTTCCAACTACTGTCATTTTTTGCCTATGCTTATATTTCACTCCTTTAATCATATAACCCTGCAGAAAACTTGTGCTACATGATATCGGGGAGCTGAAACAGGGTTAGAAATTTCAGCTTTTTGAACAGGACATTACAATGCTAAAAAAAAAAAAAAACACGTGACCAACATACAATTTTTACTGCTGGGGGGCTACAACCAGCAGTGTACAGAAGCCAGTGGGGAGGCTTCTGTATCTGAATGCCCGCAATTTCCAGTCCTCTTAGGAACCACATCATGCCAGTTACTTTCGTAACACGGAGGCTGATCCTGTGAGCAGTTCATCGATGGGGGGGGGGGGGGGATCTTCAAGCTCTTGCTAAGGAAATGTACAAGACTATATATTACAGTTCAAGACTTTATATGAACTTACAAGAATGCATTTAAGTATGCAAGCTTCGTCGATTTCTGCTTACTACAGAGAGGTCTGTGAGAGTCACACAGAGAGAATCATATCGAGGCAGTTTGCGGAAAGAAACCATACACTTTAGCTATAGAGCTTTAGAAAAACATTGGAAAACTGTGCTAATGCATATTAACCTAACACACCTGGACAACACAAAGGTGCATATTTCATTAACATAAAATATGAATTCCTTATGCATACCTAATAATACAAATATATTCCAATATTCACTTAAAGGCCGATGTCATTGGGACATGGAAATGGGAACAAAGAGGACAATCATGACAAAACCTGAAGTTGAGGCCTGACTTCAGCTTGCAGAAGCCTGAACTTCAGCAACCACCAACCTCCCTCCAAAGTATGGACCTCCCACCTAACAAGTGCCCATTTTTGACCATTACAGCACCCGCCTCTACCACTCCCCCTTCCACTCATCTGGCTGAGCAACTGTATGAAGTAGACTCTTTATACAGTAGTACTTCTGATCCCAGCAGCCTTCAATTAAGCATCACTCCCTTGACCAGCCAAACATCTCTATCAAACATTCCGGGCGATAAAATCACAGCAGAAACAAGTCAGAGCCCATCCTCCTCCAGAGAACCTGGCGAGATTTTTAAGTAATGAGTGGTTCAGGCATGATCTCAAACTTTGGTTCCAGGAACTTCAGGAGCCAGCACCTGTCACCGCCAACGTGCAGGCCTCATACTTACCGGTGGAAATTCAAAGTCCTTTTGACAGGCTATGTTGAGAATATATTGGATTCGGAACTGGTTCTCTGGACAGGCGAGTTGAACTGGTGGTACCAGTGTGTGCATGGCTGCCACAATAGTCTGGGGGGGGAGAGAGAGAGCACAATGTCACGGTTTATACGATTCCAAATGCCAGCTGCCATTGTTAAACCGAGGTGTCATTATCAACCTATGATACATGTTATCTTTCCGCACAAAGGTCAAACAGCATATACCAGCTTACCTCTATAGCTTCTTTTATGTTGTTTTTTATATCTTGAATTTTCTGCTTCTTCTCTCTACAAAGAAAAACAGATATAACTGATATAAAGAAAACTTTATCATAATCACACTGACCATAAGTAACTGCTAACACAGGATAAGCAAATCAAACATGAACTGCTTCATAGAAAACATAGATTTGTGTCTTGTGATGGATTTCCACTGGGTTAAGGTACCTGCTGAGCATTGAATTTTTCCAGGACTGATACCTAATGACAGATTATTTAGATTTAGGAGGCCAGATCGTTTTAGGAGCTCTTGAATGGAAAGATTAATGATGTTAATGTTAAGTTTTGTCAGCTGGTTCATAAACACGCTGGTTGGAAATTTAAGCAAAGTGTCTTAAAAACCAATAATAATCGCCAAATATGCGTTTCTGCTTGAGGTGAAACTGCACGTTAAGCTGATAACAGAATCATTTTTGGGAGGGTTAGACAAGCACTGAATTGAGGCTAGTAAGGGGACATCACAGAGGACAGTGACAGGCACACATCTGCCCCCCACACAGCTACAGGGCCCCAAGGACCCTCCCCAAGACCGATTCAACATCAGCTTAAGGAGACAATTATGCTGAGAACAAATGTAAGATTTTTTATTCTATTTTATAACAATTTATAAATAATCGCCTGTTCAAACAATGTTTTTTTTTTTTTTTTTTTAAATCTACAGAATATAGGATCTTTGCCAATAAAAATAAATCTTACAGAACATTCTGGTTGAAATTCTGGTACATTTTATATACAAAAAATAATGCATAAAAACTTTAACGTGATGCCACTATTCACTTCTGAAGGTAAATATGGCTTTTACACAATCCTGCCAACTGCACGGGTTTCAGTCACCTGAAGTGCAGCAGAGATTAGTCTGACCATACGACTCCTGCCATATCAGGGGTAATAAAGCTTACTCTGCATTGAAGCCGTTCACATGCAGTATCCGCATCTGCTTCACTATGGTGCTCTTCCCAGACTCTCCAGCTCCTAAAGGCACGAGAAGGGGGGGGGGGGGGGGGACATCATTTACAATCACATTGATTCCAGTGAGAATAAATAAAATCTCCATTCCTAAAGCTACACTTTAACTCGGACAGAAATATCACCCCCTTTTCAGCGAAATGGGAAAAATCCCCCATTGTGAAACATTCTTTCAGTGGCTTTACAGGAGGTATTAAACGTGAACTACTAATAAAACAAACAAAAAAATTATAAAGAAAAAAGTTAATAAAAAATACATAGAACTATTCTGCCATATCTAGATAGCCCTTCCAACAGCACTCTAGAAAAGCAGTATTAATAAAACAGTTAACCTAGTATGTAATTCTGACTAGCATGACTACCGTGTTTTTTACTTAACCTCGGTAGATAACACGGTATCAGTTTTAACAAAAATATTATACCCACTAACTATTTGATCTCTAATCCTCTTTCCCCATAAATCACTGGTACAAAACAGGGAAGCAACAACTTTGACTGATAACTGCAGAAAAGTTCCGAATGCCGAGTCAAATGCAAGGCAACACATGAAGAGAGAACTTATTATTTATATAGACAGCCAGGAAAATGGGGCGTTATGGTTTTTAATAGACATCACATTTAACTGGGTTTTAATTGACAAATATGCCAAAACAATCCAACTAATTGCCGAGCAAACAACAACCAAACAAAATTCATGAATATGTTACACCGCCGGCCTTTTCGTACAGACCTATAGAATAAACTTCTAAGCAATGACAATCACTAATACCAAAAGGAAATGATGGGACATAGATTCGGTTCTGGGAAGGTAACAGACGTAGATGCATTTTTGTTTCCATTTGAATAATAATAAATGTTTAAACACTATAAAATGTAACAACACTACCAAGACACGTTTGATATTTTTATTATTTGATATAAAAATAAATTAGGTCACCCAAAAACTATAACCCACTATGAGATCTTTAAAAATGCTACTTTCAATCAATAAACAGAAAATTGCCTTAATGGGAAAAGTTTATATTTGGCCTGTTGACACAATGTGTTACTGTTTCTTTAAAAAAAAAAGAGGCCAATTGGATTTTATTTACTTAGTCTCTTGAGCTGTGGAAACCAAGAACTGGCTGTCGAAACTAATGCATATTGGCAACTGTCTGAATGTTTATATGCAGTATCTGCTGCTTTTCTTCTACTCCTATCTACTACTGTCTTAGCTTTATCAATTTTTGCATAAAAAACAGAAAGGTCTCAAAAAGCTTTAGGCCTCACCTTGTTTCTTGGATACAATGGATTCGATAAGGTGTACCTGAATCATTGACCACTTAACAAAGCGAGCCAGTTGAACTAAGTATTAGTCATCTTAGCAAAGAGCCAAACTGGCTGAACAGCAATGTTGCAGTGATAATACCCAAACTTCCCATCAGAACAGACAGATGAACAGACTGCTTAACTGAATTTCTGTTGGTACTGGGTGTGAGTATAATTAATACGTATGTGTATTAATATATACGGGAGTGGAGCAAGAGTCAAAATATTAAACTAAGCTTCAACATCAAAATATAGCCATTCAATAATGCTTCACCTGCGTTACAAATTTCAAAATATTGGGATTTTGTATCATATCTAACAATATTCGTTGTACTTTCACTTTGTAGGAGAGTGGCTAGGTGGTGTCCCATCGAACATTTCTTCCCAAAGCGATTAATAAAGTATGAAATTTACACACTATTCTTTACTGTAGCGGATCACTTTATGACTGCACAGCCCCCCCTGGAAACCCACTCTGCACACAACAACCTGCTGCCCCAGCAATCCACCTGTATCAACAAAATCTCTGTGCACCGGCCTCAACAATAAGATTTATCAAGAGGAAAGGGGGGGGGAGACGGTGCCCAGGACAGCCTTCAGTGTAGCCTCGATTCATTTTATAAGCTTGTACTGCTATTTCCATACCTTCCCCTCTTTACCATTTATTGAACCAGAATGTAGGAGTATTCTTCACATCCAGATGCAGGACAGCGGTGTCGCGTTCAGGCCTTCACTACATAAACTCGCAGCGCAAACCCCGCCACTGGCATGTCATCAGAAATGTCTAAAGATCTGAACGGAAAGGCCTGCAGAAGCACCGAGGCAACAAGGTAAGCTCTACTAACAAGAAGCTCTTCCTGGTTATTCTACTATGCGAGTTAAGAATTGTGGATAGCATACGTAGTAGATGAACTACCACATACATATTTAGATATATATATATATAAAAATACACCGACAGGTTTATTTAAAAAAAAAAAAAAATAGACCATGCGTCTCCAATAGACGTAATTTAACACCATAATCCTAAATAAAATTGAGTTAATGTTATGGTATGATTTCGAAGCAGTATAAACAAAACCAAAAAAAATGCAAACAAACAAAAAAATAAAAACTTGGGAAGCCACTGTCTTCCAAATTAACCGTTGATATTAAGGGAATAATTCAATAACCAGTCTGCGTGCATATGGATTATATTAGAATCACACACTGCCAATGCCATGTTAACAGGCGCACCTAAGCGAAGAAACATCCTGGAATACTAATTGCGTTTTGTTTTTTCGCCCAAAAGCATACATGTCAGAAATAACCGACTAGAAGATAGTGGAAATCACGCACCATCTTGCAACTATAAGTAGAAGCAGCAATAAAGAAAATAATGAAAGCATGCTTTAGAATAAAAAGACAGACATGGCTAAATATCTCAACAAAAACATAAAATACCGCATTAGTGCGCGTCTGAACATTGCCAGATAGGTATATAAAACCAAGATGGTAACATTTATATGGCAGAGTGCCTTTCAGAAACTTACCGAGGAGTAATAACCTGTGCGTAGCTCGGTATATCTGCTTGTCTTTCTGAAGCTGCTTTTCTATCTTTTTGTTAGCTTCTCTCTGCGCCTTCTCCTCATTCCTCTGGTCTTCGGTCTTATTGCCCAAACAACCCATCTTCCCCTCCCCAAAAGAAAAACTGGTTCAGGGGAGGGGGAAATTTTGGGGAAAATAATAATAAAATAAATAAACAACGAATAAATAAATAAACAATCCCTCGTCTTCGCTTGGTCCACGGAATTAACACCTTGATGGCGATTTCTCAAACATATCGACTGTTGAATACGGTGGCCTACGAAATACTTGACGGCGATTTTTGTTTATACACTGTTTTTTTACTGTGATTTACACATTATTTCCAACAAATCGGTCGGTAAGAGAGGGTGCTAGGACGGTGCTGATGACGACACCCGGGATGCCTTTTTGGGCTCGGTTACTCGTATATTTTTTATTACATATCCTTCAAGCGCACCAACGATAAAGCAAGCTGTGTGTACTTGATCTGTGGTTGGTATCTGCTTTACAGTTCGGCTAACATGGCCATTAAAAAAAGGATCGCAAAGGATCCCGCTCGGATATCGCGGAACCACGACATAAACCCGACGATCGCCGTAGAGAAGCTTTCGATCGCCCGTAAGGCGCACTGGGGTTATTTGTAGGCAGCTGGCTGACTAAAATAAACAGCTCCAGTAGGATCGGCGTATGTTTCTGATCATTTCCTTCCGAACCGTCTTCCTCCACAGAGACTGGAGAGAGAGGGGGCAGAGAGCGAGCGAGAGAAGGGGACGAAAATAATTACCAACAGTAAAATTACCTCCAGGGAATTATTTTGACAGTCGCTAGATCTGCCTATACTTTTCTACATTGACAAATATGATGTCGTATCTACGCCTCCGATGTTAATTGTTACTCCAAGAAAGCATTTAAGATAGATTTGCCCCCTCTTATGGTCCTCCTCTTCTGCGATGGTTGCTGTTCGCTGGATTTCGTCAAAACCCGAAAGGCCCCTCCGCTATCTTTCCCGTCTGTCGCCGTATTCTGTGTCGCTCCTCGCATTCGCGAAGCTCCCGGCAGGCGGACGCCAGTTCCTTGTGTCGCCCGTGGTTTTGATTTCCTCGATCTGCGGGGAAAAGGTATTTACGAGCAGCCCTCGGTGTTTTCCTGCTTCTTGCAGGTAGAGCCTGCTGTCAGTCTCAGCTCTATATTCATTTTGAATTCGAATGGCAGATATTCAAGTGCATGTAGGCTTATGAATATATGGCGGATCACGGAACAAACTCCAGGCTGACTGCGATCGTTTCAATTGCAGACGGCGTAGGGATATTGGAGAACAAACGCGTCTCTTTTGGCCATTTCGCGTCTTTCGCCCCTTTTCTTCGGGAATTGTACATTGAAAAAGACGGCGTTGGAGGGATGGGGTGGGGCAAACGGCTCCCGTGGAACCCTGGGAACTAGCAGCGTCGAGTCACGTGACTGCCGCAAACGTCACCATTTTGCAATTCTGCGGAGAAAGGGCGCTTCTCTCGAAACAAGGGATGACTGAAATCTCACTTTAGTTCAACTTCTTCTGTTAAATACAATTATAGCATAAACATATTTGTTGTTTTAAGAGAATGGGTGTGTTTGCTGACATTGTCGTACAGCTGACAGCCTCCTCATGTTCCTATTATCGGGTCGGGATTTTTTCCCCACAAAGATCGTTTAATTGGGGTTTCTAAATCTAAATTTATGGGGAACCTTATGCTGCCAGGGATCCTGGTACTTGGATGAGCTCTCTTCCTAGATCCTTTATGAAATGGGGCTTAAAGTTTAGTGAACCAAAAGCATGGTAACAAAAAGGTGGGTGACTCAAAACTGTAATCATTTTAACACCCAGCTTTTAAATCAGATTTCAGCACTACCATGGATTCTGCATTTTCCTAAAAAGAATAAAAATATATCTTTGAGCCTAAAGTCTTTATTTTGTGCCTTTATTGATATTTTAATTCTCTATCTTAAATGCTTTAATACCAACAAATGTACTTTATAATCAGGGATGGACATAACGGATAAGCAAGTACGCATTCACCTTTAAAACCATATGTGCGACAATCGGTCTTTTGTAAAAGCGGAAATGCGTATTTATTTTTTGTGCATTTGCGATGCTATGATAAGAAAATGCCTTGTATTTAAACCTGTATACAGCAAATTAAGTAGAGCTGGCATATAAAGCTTAAAAGGCATATTTTGTTTTCATGACGCAAATGAACATTAAATAAGTACGCATTTACACTGTTACCCCAATCGATTGCTGCAAGTATTGTTTTTTTAAAGGCGAATGCGTACTTGCGTACTAGTTGTGTCTATCCCTGTTTATACAACTAGACAGGTGGATAATTTAGTAAATATTTAAGGAAGACATTAATGGATGTCATTTGTGCCGATGTAATGCGAATCTTGTCAAACAGGATGGGTAGCAAGGGCGTCGTTAGGTCCGATCACTTCAGGCTATGGCCCGAGTATTTTAGTCTGGATGCCAATCTCAATTGAAAAGAAGAAGAAAGTTAAGCCCCTGGTAGACTTGATTTAGTTCCTGATCTTTTCAATAGCTAGAAACACTCCTAAGTGTTAACATGTCGTGGTGTTGCATGTGCATTTTAGATTATGCAGGAAATCTGAAAAAATGAATGCATTCTGTTTTTGTTTTTTTTTTAAATACTGTCTTTCAGTTGGGTAAATATTTTTATTAATAAATGCGTAAGTACAGAATATTTGTGTACTTGGTTTGGCAGCAAAGTTTATATTAGGAACCTAAATGTCCATTTAGTGATTTTGCAAAACAGCAGGTCTAAAAAATTAATTAAATTCAGACCTGAAGTTTTTGAACAACTAGATTATTAGATGCATTTGTTCCCTGACTATTCTGTAACTAAAAAAATATATAATATCCACAAGTCTGAAATCAGTATTGGCAGAGTCTTGGCAGCAGATCTTACACAAGGCTTTAGAGGAGGTGAATACCTTCTCAAGCTGTTTCAGATCTTTGACAGTTTTAAAATCCTTCCGCAAATTTTTAGTAGGATTCAGATCAGGGTTTTTCCTAATCCAATACTGCTTACACTGGAAGGTCAGCACAGCTGTGATTATCCATGGCTGACTCCTTGACAGCCATATGTTTCAATGCGCCATTTGTCTCATTTGGAATTTGCTAAATAAAATGTAAATAAAGGAAACCGTAAAGTGGATGGATGCATACTGTATTAATAAAATGCAAACATTATAAAGCATTAAGGCCTTTTCACATGGATATTAAAGAAGTATCTTTTAACAGTTTCTACAATAGTGCCTTTGAGTTAGAGAAGGAAATGCAAAAATGAAGGAAATAAGAAGCATTGTTTTTGTACTATCATCACAAATGCATTATCATTTCAAAATAGTTCATGTAAAACTGCTGTCCCTAAGTGCCAATACTAAGGAGATTCTGACTAAAAATACACAAAAAATTCACTTTATCATATCTTTATTGAAAACATTGATCATTATATATAGTGACCCAATTGCATTGTCTTGAAAAAATATTTAGCTCATTTAGCCATTTCAGTCAATTGTCCACATTATCAAGCTGACAATTGTGTCTGAAGAGTCCCAGGGTGTCACCTTCAGAGGTCAATGTTCATAGAATAAGGAAGTAAATTAGGCCCATCAAAGGGAGGTTTTTCAGAACTTCAGAAAACTGTTGTTGATATTCTTGGGGCTGGAAATGAGTGCAAAGCCATGTCTGAAGACTTTGGCCTTCTTCCATTCACAGTCAGGTAGCTGGTTTAGAAATGGGGTAAATTCATCTATCTTCTGTACCTGCATGTCCTATTCAGGGTCACGGGGGGCCCATTGCCTCTCCCAGAAGCTACAGGTGCAAGGCAAGGAATAACCCAGGGTGGGGCGTTACCCCATCGCATGGCACACTCGCACCCCATCACACCTATGGGTAATTTGGTGACTCCAATTCAACTCAGCATGTTTTTGGACTGTCGGGCAAAGCCTAAGGCAAGCAGGCAATACAAAACAGAACAAAAATCAGAAAGTTGGGTTGGCCAGTCCTTAGAGCAACAGCAGTCGACGGTCTTGAGGGTGAGCACTGAAATAGCCGTGGGAGTTCAACCAATAGCACTTACCCACAAAGCCAAACCCCACCCTGTGGTTCTTGAAGTTATAACTGTTTACCAGGTGCTAAGAATGTTTAGATTCATATTTTCACCTAATAAAAATTTGCAATGTGAGATATGGGTCTAATTAAGGCAGTGGTGGCTTAATGATTAGGGAGGTGCCCTTGTAATTGAAAGATCGCTGGTTCAAATCCCTGACCAGCAAAGCACCTCTGAGGTACCCTGAGCAAGCTTTTGCCCCCAAGCACTGCTCCCTGGGTGCTGAATTAGCTGTTCCTTGGTATGTCACATATGGGTTAAATGCAGAGGATGCATTTTGTTGCTGTGATGTGTCAACAATAACCACGTATCTCTAAATTATATAAGGAACAAGTAATTAAACAGACTCTATTATGATACAGAGTAAAAAATACAGAGAAACACTAAAAATTTTAAGAAATCATGCTATAGAAAAATTAGAATGTACATAAAAAATTGTATCATAAGCTACAACCTCACTGAACTGAGAAAATTCTTCTCAGTGTTTAATGACAAATATTTCTTGTTTTTGACTATCAGAAATGACAACTCTTATTGGTCAGGTGTAGACAGCAGGTCTAGATCTTGTTTAGGCTGAAGTTTCTCCCATTTTTTACTTGGGGAAAAAAAGTAATTAATACAGTCTTCTGCATACAGGACAAGCTATTGTCGATGAAGTATTGATTAATGAGTTGGTTTATGACTGATTTCATAGCAGTAACATTTTACAAGCTATTACACTGTAGATGTAGTAATACTGTGGACATAAAAGCTTTAATGTATGGGTCCATATCCCAGAATTTGCTGGTTTACACAGTACCATTGTTGATGACACTGACCAGTTAATCTGTGTGTCTTGGATTTTGTTACATTTAAAGAAACAACTTGCTGACGAGTTCTGATGCCGCCACTGCTTCTGATGGCTGGCTGCTTCCTGTGGAACAGTAACTGAAATGAGCCAAGTGTCTTCAGCGCTGAACTGCTGATCGCTCAGGCTGGTCTTCCTGAGGCTTCCAGCTGCCATCTGAGCGTAAACTCCAAACATGTATTGAAGCATCTGCTTCAGACTTATCACCCATTTTTGCACTGAAAAACCACTAATGGCACTTTCTCCATGATATTTGTCTCCTAGCAGCACTTTTAGCTGCACGTCATTGAAATATTAGCTGCCTATTCAGCAGTCTTTCTGGTAATCAATGTAAATCTAGTCCAGAGAGCAGCTTACTGAATGTCTAAGCTGAAAGCTTTCCCTTACTGGCCCATTCCAGCGATTTCTGTCTATATTTCATGGTATATACCTCTGTGAAGTTAATGATTTATGATTCTGAAAGAATATTCTTGTCTTAAAGGATTAAGTATGTTAAATGCTGTACTGACAACGGGGCTTAGAGCTTACTTAAGTAATTTAGTGCAATGAGCCCTGAATCCAATGGTAAAATTGCAGCAAAATTGTAGTTATAAACGCTGGGAAAAGCTAACTGGCATACAGTGGTACCTCGGTATACGTCCTTAATCTGTTCCAGATTCTTGGACTTATACCAAACAGGACGTATACCAAGCGAAATTTTCCCATAAGAAATAAAGGGAAAATGTTTAATCCGTTCCCAGGGAAAAAATCCTATTGTTATTGGCACATTGATGGGGTTGTATGAAATAATTTAAACATTGCTTAATACTAAAATACATAAATACAAAAGCAATTAGATTAAATAAATCAAAAGAGAGTAATAGCGCGGGTTGTTCACTGAATGGTAGCAACTGGTGTACTGACGCTCGTGGGCAGTTGTGGCTTCGTCTCGAGAGAGGTAAACAAGGGTAGCGCGCGCTGTCGTGACTCATTTTGACCCGTACAAGTTCTAGCACGCGAGTCGTATTCCAAACAAAGGTCGTATACCAAGCAAAATTTTTCGCGTCCAAACAGGACGTATACCAAGGTACCACTGTACTTGGGTTCCAGATTGATCGAAGTGAAATAACCTTTCATTAAAACAATATTTTATTAAAAAACAAATAAAAATATAGTGTGTACAGCGAATTAAATGCAGTTCCCCTGGAACCATTTTCTTAGAAAAGTCATTGCCGTCACCGTCTTTTTCACAATTTTCTGTTCTTATAGCAGGGATATTGCATCAAGGTGGTGTAATTGCACAGAGTCGCCAGCAGGGGTCACCAGCACACGCAGAAAAGTAAACTTGTTTTTGGTGTAGCTTTCGTAAGAGTCATTTTCCTATTCTAAAAGTCCACAGTACACTTGAACTTGTTTAGCATATGCTTTTATCCAAAGCAACATACAACTGCAAAAGCAGGATCAGACAGTTCACAGAGCAATAGCAGTTAAGGACCTTACCCAGGGGCCAAACGGTGATACTCGGACAACCTGGCAACTTGACCCAGTGACCTTGCAATCACAGGCACTGTGTCTTAACCCACTAAGCCATGCTTTGAACAGTCATTTGGAAATGGATCTGATGAGATCTAATTTAACATAATCTGTACAGTACTGATTATGAGTTTCCTCTTCATCATATAACTTGCTCGTATAATTGTGCACGGTGTAAATTATACAGTCCAAATGCCCCTGGCCACTGGGGTCCAATGCTGTCTTGACACATTACAAGGCTCAAGCTGCCCACTTGAAAGTATTATCTAATACAAGGGAAAGGCAGTGAAGATGTTGGGGAACGACCTCTGTCATTGGAAGGATGTTCCTGTGGTCGTCAAGGGAGGCGGCGACTCGAACTGTGGTTTACTGCAGTATTATCAACCTCTGGACGGGAGCAGGGCAAGCAGTGATACACCAGTTGCTTAAATGTAGAAAATAATCAATGCAATAAATATATAGCTCTTAAATGCATACAAAGGAATTATCCCTAGGTGTAGAGAGGCAGGGGATAGCAGTATATATTACGCTGTGCTGTTTAATAATTAATATTGAATTATAATAAAATCTGTGCATCATTTAAATTGCACGTATAATATTAGCTGTATAAACACCAAAAATTTCAAAGAAAATAAAGAGAGCATGAAGACAGTATGTTAAATAGCATATGTTCATTTTACAGAGGTTGGTCTCCGCTGTTAGCAATCAGTCAAGGCACCGGCAGCTGACTCAGAATGTAAGTTGCTGAGATGATGAAGCTGCAGGTAAGATTAATTTCATTCCTGATTAAAACCAAGTGTAACTGAATACATGTTGTTATATTTAGTTAATGTAGTTTTTTCTTTCTGCTAGCAGACAGTCTTGTGCTTCATTAATAGCATTAAATATAAATGTAAAATATAATATAAACTATATAACACAAAATATAAAATTCAAGGAATGTGTAAGGCAGAAAATTTGTTTTTATCAGTATTGCTCCATTATTTCACACATTACACTGAATCATCTTGGTTGACCATTTATGATTTATTCATTTGTATTGTTGATATACAGACGCTCCTCTACGTACGAACTTTCAGACATACGAACGAAGAGGACTGTGAGTCCAAATTGTGTTCATTCGGCTCCCGTTTATTGTCCGCGAGCTGCGGGTGCAAGGCAGGGAAGAACCCAAGGGTGGCAAAGCAACCCCTCACAGGGAGCACTCACCATTAACGCGCATATTCACACAACACTCACCATTAACGCGCATATTCACACAACACTCACCATTAACGCGCATATTCACACAACACTCACCATTAATGCACATATTCACACAACACTCACCATTAATGCACATATTCACACAACACTCACCATTAACGCACATATTCACACAACACTCACCATTAACGCGCATATTCACACAACACTCACCATTAACGCGCATATTCACACAACACTCACCATTAATGCGCATATTCACACAACACTCACCATTAACGCGCATATTCACACAACACTCACCATTAACGCGCATATTCACACAACACTCACCATTAATGCACATATTCACACAACACTCACCATTAACGCGCATATTCACACAACACTCACCATTAATGCACATATTCACACAACACTCACCATTAACGCGCATATTCACACAACACTCACCATTAACGCGCATATTCACACAACACTCACCATTAACGCGCATATTCACACAACACTCACCATTAACGCGCATATTCACACAACACTCACCATTAACGCGCATATTCACACCTCCAGACAATTTGGCAAATCCATCCAGTTCACCTCAGTGTGTTTTTGGACTGTGGGAGGGAGAGAGAATGAAGAAGTTGGGGGAAACTCCACAACGACACGGGGGGACATGCGAACTCCACACTGCAAAAGCCGGGGTGAGTCTCAAATGGTTATCTCCAGAGCTATGGGGCAACAATGCTAACCACTCTTCCACCTCTGAATCTAATTCATTTTCTTAAAAATATCATCCAGAGTTAAATTAAATTATTCATGAGAAGGCAGCCTTTGTATTTTTCTTCTCCCGACATGTAGCCCTTCCTGTAATTCTAATTTTCTCCCACATTGTGCCAGTGCAGTTGCTAACAGCTAATGGGACAATTATCATTAATATTAAATACACTTGCCCCATGCAGAAAAATGTGATTTATGAACATTTCATGAACTTTTGAAAAGGAAGCAAACTGACCATAAAAACAAAGGACGAGACAAACAATGATCTGCACTGGCAACTGCATCCCACCATGATTATCACTGGATAATCGTCTCCTGCTGTTCAGGAATAGACGTCCCAAGAAAAGATGCTTGCCCATATCCAGGAAAGAGGCATGCCCCCCTCCAGGAGCATTGGTCCTTAATTGGACCAGTATGCTGGATTAGGGCTTACTCCGATAAAAATCTGATGAGTGACATTTTAAGGATATTTACTTATTTCAGTGCTTTCTGCATCAGCAGTGTGTGTGTGGCTATCACATGTAAAGGACCAGAGAAAGCATCAAAATGGAATTCCTCTACACTACACATGTATCATGTTTGAAATACCAGCAGGGACTCGTGTGATTGGATGGTGTTACCTGCCAGCTGACTAGGAGGGAGGAGCTTCAGCCCCTTCAGAAGAGCAGTGCTTCCAGTTTATGCAGGGAGCTCTGTGAGGCTCTACGCAGACATGGCACGCGACACTGTGGTGGGAGTGATTTATAAGTTATTACTGCCTTTGCTTTTGTTAGCTGGTAAGTAGAATTGATTGGATTCCTGATAAGTGCTTTCATTTCAGTGGGGGTGCTACAAAACCAATGCGTGATGAGACCTGTGTATTACTTATGATGGTATTTTTCACCTAAAATGAATTTTCACTTTTTTTCATAACTTATGTCTCCATAGCCATCTGCTTCCGATATAATGGTCTCTCTGTGGTGTACCTCCTCTTCCTCCTCTTCCTCCCCTTGCTACCAGACCCGACAGCGATATCGTTGAATGGTGAGTTCTATCGGAGAGACGGAGGAGAAACTAGTCCTTTTTGCGATTTGTGTGGTATGATGTACATGTGCTCTTGGCAATAACAAGAGAACTTACAGTTTAACACTTATATACGACGTAAGAACAGCAGACTTCTCTCATATTTGTCTTGCAGTTCTGTCATCTATGACTGGTTTTCATGGTTATTCTGGGATCTTATACTTTACAATGGACAATACTGCAGCATTAAATATATAAAAAGTATTCTTAGCATGTAAGAGAAACAATTTAGGACTTTACAATTCAGATACGAGAGAGATATCTTTGTTGTATCATCACCATTATTATTTATTTTATAACATAACTGCTTCATTTCATCATTATAGACAAAATGCTCCAGCGTTTGGAAAATGCTGCTAATTGGTAGGCAAAGAGGACTTGGGGATATGAAGTTAAACTGCTGTTAATTATGCCGTATCTATAATTTAACTGCATTATTTGCATACAGCGTTATAGCAATTTTAAGCATATATTGGTGATTGCCATTTCTGTTGGGATTACTGCACGAAAAGTGTTGCATTTACATTTATGTTGGTTTATGTTTGGTTTTTGTACAAGATGACTTTTCATCTCAGGTAATATGCATACAAGTACAGTAATTAAACTACATACATTTCAGTGTAAATGTCATACATTGCTGTTTCATGCATGAGCAATTACATATAATAAGATATTATTAATAGTCTTTATATATAAGCATATTTACAGGTAAATAT
This sequence comes from Brienomyrus brachyistius, assembly GCF_023856365.1. Lineage (NCBI taxonomy): Eukaryota > Metazoa > Chordata > Actinopteri > Osteoglossiformes > Mormyridae > Brienomyrus > Brienomyrus brachyistius. Next base: position 10,908,678 of record NC_064538.1, on the reverse strand, counting down.
AGTTAGGGAATAATACATTCATAGTAAATTTAGCTATTCTTTTTAAAATAATAGCAATAATAACTGCTAAGTGGCCTCATATTGATGGTTGTGGGGGGAAATATCACATAGATGTATTGTGATTAAAGGTGTTCTGTTAGCTGTATATTAAGATTATTCTGTTTATTTTTGTTTTTAATTATTATTAATGTGGCTTTCCTTGGAATGTTTCCAATTACAAATCGCTAATGTAACCTCCTTAAACAATTAAGAGGTCACATTCAATAAATTGCCACGGTAATATGTAGTGCAATTCATCTGGTGTTCTCTATCCTTGACAGGAACAGTCATCATGTCCGCTCACATGATATTCAGATGGAGGGAAGGTAGGGCAGTGGCAGGTCAGACCAACTGAAACCCACCCAGGTCAATATATAGCCAGCCAGAGTGAACCTGGTAGAAAAATGCTTTTGCATTTGGTCAGGATTGTATTGTGGGTGCGTTACATTTATGTTCTAACAGGGAACAGCAAGGGTCATGTTAGTGGAAAAGCATAGTACTGTAGAAATGCACTAATGTTATCACGTGCCTTTCAATGTATACCCATACTTTCTGTACCTATCACTGCCGCCCCCCCCCCCCCCCCACGACGACCCTGGCCATGATAAGTGGTGGGAAGATGGATGAATGCATGGATTGTTATAAACAATATCTATTAAATTCATTTTTCATGGGGAATATTAAAATGATTTTAAAATCTCATCCAGCCATCTAGGATTTGTAATGTGCTTTGTTGGGACTGAGGGATGTAATATTATTATAGAAAGAGGGTTTTAGATGTGTTTAGATGGAAAAATCAGGAAGTGCGGTTAGATCAAATTCAATTGACAATGTAAATGTAAAAAATATTGAGCTGAATTTTCCAAAACAAGAAATGATACGCCTACGTTTACATGTGTTAGCATTTGGAATAATTGAAGACCAGATTGTTTAAATATATTGAGCTGTATTAAATGTTTTCCTTGCTTCATTACGGCTTGTCAAGAGGTTACCGGCTGATCATTTTAGGACCAGACTCAGACTTCCTTGAAATAACTGGTTCCTCTGAAGAAACGTGGCCCATATTGTCTTATCAATTATGCAGAAGGGAGTAATTATATCATGCAATGAAGAGCTGTGGTGTCAGCGAAGCATCTGCAGCCCGGCTCTGTCTGGGCGTCTTAGAAATGCATTGAGGGCCTTGTTTTATGACCTCATCACTATCGCGGGCAGTTGATGGAAGAGAAATTAAACAGTATGATAATCAAAAAGACCTCTTCGGGAGGGAGGAAGGGTAGAAATCGAGCTTTCAGTAAAAATCCAGTCATCTGAAATACATCTGCTGCCTCAGCTAATGCCATAGTAATAGCATTTGTTCACAGCTAAACAACTGCAGACAACCTATATTTCGCTTATAACAACACTCCACTACCCTGGGTAGACGTGCAGCCTCTTTGGAATGTAAATTTCTTAAATTATTTGTTCAATACTATTTAAAAAATTCAAAAATCACTTAAATGTTGCCTCTATAAATGGATGCAGTAATAATTCATGCCAGATTAGTATACTATGTTTTCAATTTTTTTTAAGCATCTAAATATTTTTGTGCGTAAGTCTAAAGGTTCATATCATTAATTCCATGATATTACTAATATCCCACATATGTTTTACCACAAAGGGTCAAGGCTCGCAGAAGCTGGTTTTATTGTCATCAAATCTGATGAGTTATAAATTAATCCGGGATTTTGAACGATTGAAATACGGGTGATTTTTGCGGAGATTACCAGTGGCGTTTACAGAAGATGTTGATGGGGGTAGGCACCGGGACGGGGGGGGGGCGGTTATGTTTATGGGTATGGCTGTGCTACACTGTGTATCTTCTATGAGTCCCCTTAGAAAATAAAATACTCATATATATATATATTGATGCTGGTAGCAACAGCGGTGGCCACTACTTAACTAGGGGTGGACACCCCATAGGTGCGCCGCTGGGGAGTACTACAAGACAAGACCCTAATCAAACAAACTGCAAAAATGTTACAAACAATAGCATGAAATACACCAGGGGGGTATTCCACCAAGCAGGATTAAGGGAAAGTCTGACTTATTTCGACAAGTCTGGCTCATTTAAGTGCGAGTTCCGTTCCATCGACATGTCTTAAATGAATCCCCGCTGAGTTACCATGGTAACTTATGTGAGTGAACAAGTCTGCTCCGGACCAGTGGCCTGTACTACGAAGCGGGGTTACTGGCTTATCGAGGTAACTTGTTGGATTTAGGGAACCACAGTTTAAATGGACTTCATATTTGTTCACTTACATTTTACCCAGACTACCTTAAATCCGACAAGTTACCCCGATAAGCCAGTAATCCTGCTTCGTAGTACAGGCCACAGGTTATGTTAAGTGTTGTCTCAAAGAACGGCTCTCACTACTCATGTAATGTAATAAATAAAATACAGTCTATTAAAAAATCACGTCTTAGCATTCCAATTACTTCCAAAATAATTAAAATTAAAGTGTACCCATATTACAAAGGCCAATGACTGAAATTAACAAAAAAAATCCATTAAAATAATAACAACAGGAAGATATTTCTATATTTTGTTTAGTTAAGGTCTATTTTGAATGTTTATTAGTGAAAAGAAAAGACAAGATATGATTATTTGTACAGAACATTTTACACGGGTGCGATTGAAAAGTATTTTACGGAAATCAAAGAATAACATTATACAGAATGAATGACATGTGAACTTAACCCAGAAGGTTCTTCGTTGGCTATGGGAGTCGACCCTGGAAACTTTCACAGTGTAAGGTGACCGCATAAACCACTGTACCACCCTGCAACTGTACCAGGCACTTGTAACATTTACATAACTTATGCATTTAGTCTGTCTGCAGTTCTTTGCCAAGCCAGCTCCCTGGCTGTATTTATGGCCACCGTATTGCCTTTTTAGTGATTACATTTTTGTATTCTTCATACAGCTTCATCAGCAGCGTTGGTTTTGCGGCAGAAAAAAACCGCGGCTGTGTGCACTAAGTGAGACTATGCAAGTCTGTCTTGTATGACCCTTGATTAATTAAAGCTGAACTGCGTTAGTGGAACGACATGAGGCTAAGTGTAGAGATGGCGCTAGGTTGAGTCTGACTTTTTCGGGAAAGTCTGGCTTTCTTTAGCTACTTTCTGGGGATACCCCCCAGGTGGAAGCGCAAAGTGTATGTATCTTGAGCCTAAGTTCCAAATGTACAAAAATAAGAGACTTTAAAATTCTGTACTTTTTCTTTTTTGTCTTTTATTTTGATGCATTTGTACTCCTGGCAAGGATCTTAGTTTTGTATGTAATATATGGACTGTGTTCCTTGTAAAAAAAAGTTTAAAAAAGTGTTTTTGGTGGGGAAAATAGATGGCAATTCCAGATCCACATTGTTTGTCTCAGCCATTACCTGTGCTGTCTGTCCTGTTGCTGCGCATCTAGATCAGCTGTTAGGTGTGTGTTTTTAACAAACATGGGTAGCTAAGGTACAATGTTGCCAAGACTTACTAGTGGTATTTAGGTTACTCCTTAGCACTATTCAGCCTAAATAATGGGCTGTTCGGAGAACAAGTGTTTCGGGTCAATTTTATGCAAGCGGGAAGTGCCACTGAATCGATCAGAAGAAATCTTTTAAATGAACTGAATCAAAGAAATTATGTCCTTAAAAAAAGAGTTATTACAGTACTAGTGGAAGGAGCTTAAAGGTCTGCGACGAGCCTTGTATTCCAGCAGTAGAAGGTTCCGGCAGATTCGTATTAATATGGGGTGCATTTACCTGGCGTGGTCTGGGTCCATCCACGTCATTAAAAAGCACATTTAACGCAGATAGGCATGTTTAGTGTTTTGAGCACATTAGCTTGATTGCTAATGCAGCATTGCTTACATATTTCCGGTGAGGTCTGTATGACTATGCTTCGGTACACTGTGCACATACTTTCATCAGCTCTTTTGGGTAGGGATATTTTATTGATCTTACTACTACTTTACTTACTACTATTACACTTGTGAAAATCTGGAAAACAGTTCAAGACACCGATCCAGCTTTCTAGTCTTCTTGACTGCATTTCATAAGGAAAACATTTAAAAACTGCAAAACATTTGTTGTCTAGTATGTGTTTTCTATTAATGACTCTTACAATAATGTTTACAGGTAAAACAGGCTCCTTCCTGGTGGCTGTTTGCTGCACAAGCATCACCTTCTTGGCCCTGCAGTGTGGACTGCAAATCACATTCGCTTATATTCCCGAGCACGGTGAGGCCGAACATGCTCTTTTAGCAAGCTGTGAATGCTGGGCTTTCCTTACAGTCTGGCTAGAGAACCACTGTCAGGTTGATCTCACGTCAGAAGCAGCAGGATCAAGTGATAATATGGGTTTTATTTAATTTATTAAAGTTATCTAATTATGTATGAAGTTTCTGAACTAGTTAACCTGCTGTGAAGATGAAAGCACTTTCTCCTCTGTTGCAGTTAGCGGTTTTTGGGAGCTTGTTTTTTACCACTTTGGAATTGTCAGGTATGAATCTTTTTATGTGTTTTTTGTGTTTTTAAAAAGATTTATATTGACAAATGTCTTATATTATGTGTTTATCCAAAGGATATACTTGTTAAATGTATATTATTCTGCATTCCAGGGAAATGGATTTGTGTTTTGTTCACCTTTTTTTTTTTGAAGTTTGTATAACTTGTATTTCTGATGTTTGCTAATTCCTTCCAGATTCAGCAATGTGAGTTTAGGAAACATTGTTCGTCTCTTGGCTCCTGACACAGGACTCTTCCTATCTGCACTGTTTATCTATCGGCTGTGTAGGAAGTTGCTTGAGTCCCAGGGCCGTGTGACCGGCCATGAGAACTGCATCGTGTCCTCCAGCAGTGAGGTACCACACAGGGTTCATGACAGTTACCCTCTTCAGATACATGTACTGTAAATAGATTAACCCATTTGAGTGCTCCTGCAGGTTCCTATGTACCCTTCAGTAATGTTCCACCCTTCAAGCAACCCACTGTATAAGGCCATATCGTTATCCTTCAATTCTCCCTAAGCTTCAGATCAAAGCTTTTTTTTTTCAATACTTAATACAATGCATGCAGTAATTCTTTAGCCAGCACTGTGTTCAAATCCAAATCCCCGCAGTATCCTTTCACTGAGAGTTCAAGCAGCAATTCTGTCTTGATGGCTCCCATTTGCTCAATGCTTTAAATTGTAATTCATTATTAATGCAATTAGCCATGACAGAGAAGTCCTTTACTGAAAGGAATGCTCATTCAGTATTCTTGGTTAAACTGCACAAGCAGCTGTATCTTGCATGTCACGTTGCTCAGCAGAAAAAGCCTGGAACTCTAAACAGTTAATATCTGGTGTCCAAACAATGTTCTTAGATCCGGTTAGCAGAACCTCAATGATCTCTTCTAAGGGTGTTGTTTCGGAAAGCAGGGGTGGCAGTTGTACCTCTGCTCATGGAAGACGTGTGATTGCTGCAGCTTCACAGGTCGCATCTGGAGGAGTTTGACACAGAGTCAGAGGATGAAAACAGTGAAATGACAGACAGGTCATCCTTGGACAGTTCGGAGAGGGGCGGAAGGACCCCGGGTGTCCCGCCTCGCTTGCTCCAGAAGCTGATTCTGTTTGCTGCTGGGCTCCGGCTTCTCCTGAGTACCATTCTGAACATGGCTGGGAAAGTAGTGATCACAGCTCTCCTGGGGCTAGCAGGTAAGTACTCATATTTATATATTTGCATAATGTCCACAAAGCTAAAGCATGGATTATGTATATTAAATATTTAAATTAGCACAGGCGTCCCATGTCGCCTTGATTGTGTGCAGGGGCAGACTGGCAACAAAAAGCAGCCCAGGAATTGCCGAGAACGGGTGGGGGGTCTTTTGCCACCAACCTGTGTGGGGCCCTTGGTATATTTTGCCGCCAACCAGGGTGGGGCCCTTGGTATTTTTTGCCACCAATGGGCATGAGGCCCTTGGTATATTTTGCCACCAACCAGGGTGGGGCCCTTGGTATATTTTGCCGCCAATGGGGGTGGGGCCCTTGGTATATTTTACCACCAATTGGGATGGCGCCCTTGGTATATTTTACCACCAATTGGGATGGCGCCCTTGGTATATTTAGCCAATCATGATCAACTGATTGGCTATACAGTAAATGGCTATTTGTAGGTTTTATTATGCCAGGGATGGGGAAGAAAGATCGGCCCACCAGTTGCCAAACTTTCTGATGGCTAGTCTGCGCTGATTGTATGCTTGTGAAGCTTGTATGTTCTCTCATGCTCAATTGAGGCTCCTCCAGGTATTTGCAGGTTCCTCCCAGAGTTCAAAGACATGCAGGTTAGGTGGATCCAAAGTATATGCTTGTCTCTCTCCTGTGATGAACTCACATCCCATGCCTCATGTACAATGGGTTTTTGGGTTCACTCTGACCATGGGTAGGTGGTTGTAGAAAATGGAGAGGTCTGTCACTCCTCCCACCACTTCCTCTTTATTTGTAGGTATTGCCTTGCCCTCCCTGACTTCAGCAGTGTACTTTGCCGTGTTCCTGGGCCTCGTGTGGCTGTGGGTCTGTTGTCGCCCCCCAAGCCTGCTCATCTTCTGCAGTCTCTGTGTGATGATGGCCATCTTCAGTGCTGGCCATTTGCTCGCTCTCTACCTGTACCAGCTTCCCTTCTTCCAGGAGATTGTTCCCCCACGGAACATCTATGCTAGGTACAGCCGACCACATCAAGCAGCTTTGCGGCTTAAGAATCAATTTCTGTTGACAATGGGAAATGTAAGCACCTATCCTTCCTCTTGTTCCTCTCTCATTTTGGCTGTCTCAGGCTTTTTGGTATGACAGCAATCATTCAGACAAACCACTCAGACCCACACAGCCTGCGCCTGCAACCGGATATCACCTGGCCTGTCTTCATCAACCCTCTGGTCTTACTGCTGCTGTACTACACCCTTGTGACTCTGTTGAAGAACTGGGTTCCTGAGGAGGTGTGTTTATTCTGACCATCCGATTGGTTCTTAAGTATAGAAGGAACTCAGAATAGAGTCTTATAATGCAATTTATGGCTACAGTTTTAAAGCTTTGGATTAAGTCTGCTGCTCTGATGTTTGCATACTTGCTGTTGGCTAGGAGGATGATGTAGAGTGCGATCTGCCAGAGAGACCCCTGCCTGCAATGGTCTGGCTCTCTGGTGACCAGAAGGAGGTGAGCTATATATAATGTAATGCTGCACTGCTATCTAACTGACGAGTAAGACCCAGGTTATTTTTCCCAAGACAGTTCATTGTCACACAAACCAGCATTAAGACCACCTTCACTATTTAACCCAAGTGCTTGTTAATAGTCAGTGCTCATGCCACCTGCCCTCCCTAGAATTCCACCTGCAGAATTGCCAGCTACTAATCACAGGATTTCATTCAGTCTCCACATTAAGTTATCAAAGGCATGCAGCAACAGCAAAACTGAAGCACGGTATCAGAACAGAGCAGCCACACTATGTCATCAGCATCAGCTAATAACGTTAAACCAATGGCAGACCGTAGGTCATTACAGTATGTTTTCTTTTTATATAAAGTTAATAAACTGTTTAAAATATTGTTTCTATTGGTACTCTACAGCTGCTGGCCAGCATGGATGAAGACAATGAGGTATTTTATTTATATAGCTATATCTCTCACAACTACCATGGGGTCAAATTGACCCCCAAAGGCACATGCCAGATGTCTTCTCATAGTAACAATTATTGTAGTTTTCCTTGTTTACTTGTTTTTCTGTGTTTGCTTGATTTGGTGCTCAAGATGTTGTTGTAGCAGAACAGAAAAGTAACAATGAAGGGGAGTGCGGGGTAAGAGGCTAGTTATACCGGGAAGCTGCTGACAGCTGCATCGGCTGTTTTATTCGAGGCAGAAAACGACGGAGGAGGCACTGTGCATGTCTTTGCCAGTGGAAGCATGTGTGTGCAGTGGAAGCGAATGGCTACATGTCATACACTGCCATTACATTACATGATGTATCAGATCTGTGCAAGTGTGTATGTATTTATGCATTTGCATGTATACATGTCTGTACACGTTAATCTATAGCCCATTGCCATCCTAATGAGCAAGTCATGGTCTGACAACAAGGAACTGGAGTCTGTACTGGAGAAAGATCCTGACTCTCACAAACCACCAGCGTACAGAGATGTGCACACTAGTCATGGTGAGCATCCATTTTAATGTTGTAACAAAAATAGACCAGTATATGCCTCAGACTCATTAGTGCTCCCAAACCATCACTTTAAAATAGTCAGCAGTGATTTCTCAGGTAACCACTAAAGCCAATTTATCATGAAATATTAAGATCTCCCCATTTATACACTGATGCAGGGCTTAACAGTACAGTGGAAAGGTCTAGGTTATTGGTCAAGGATGAAATGAAAGCTATCATTGGATTATCTTGCCTAATGTTGAGGTTATCGTCTAATGGACTGGGGGTTCCCCGCGACCCAGTAGGATAGGCGGTTTGGAAAATGGATGGATGGATGGATGGATGGATGGATGGATGGACTGGGGGTTATCCTTCAATCCATTTCTTTGGTCAACAGCTCAAACTACGTTGTTCATAATTCTGCTCTGTTTTCATATTAGTATCGGACGTGGATGAGGAAGAGAGTGATCATGTGACAGAAAACGAGCCTATCACAGATACCGTTTCAGGCCCTGCTAAACCCAGTGGGTTAGCTTTGTTTGGACATTTTATTATGAATCAGAGCTACATCAGTTCACTTATAATCATGATGGTAAGCGTTTCCGCAGCCAGTAACAGTACATGCATTACATGTTCTGCTGGAAAAATAAAACAGCAAATGACTGTTCTCTCAAACATCACTGGGGTTTGACGTTGCAACTGTTCACCAGGTGTGGAGCATTACCTACAACAGCTGGCTCACCTTTGTGCTGCTGGTGTGGTCCTGTTTGATTTGGATCCTGCGGGACCGCCGGCACTACGCCATGCTCTCTGCCCCCTTCCTGGCAGTCTATGGCACGGCGCTGGTGCTGGCCGGCTACCTGAGTGGACTGCGGCTGGGTCAGGATGAGCTCTTTCCTGGCCTGCCTGCCTCTGTGCTCCTCGACTTTGACTTGCGCCGCTATGACACGCCCTGCATCCACTTGGGAGCGAAGGTGAGGGCTGCCTATCGCTCCCGGGGACACATTTGCTCAGCCCTTCTATATGTTAATATATCTCTAAATTGCCCTTTTCATTGTTTCAGAAGGTTTATGCCCACAATTACGATACGCTGGTGGTGTAATACCTGGACAATTGTTAGTAGAAATTCTGTTTTACGTGCTTTATTTTTTAGGACGTTTGCACATCTGGGGACTTTTTTAAAGAATTTTTTTGTCTATTCCAATTGGGGAAAAAAACAAGGGCTTATTGAACTTTTGTGTTTCCATTATTCTGTGTCCCTTTCTGGGCCCCAGGTCCTGTACGCCTTCACCTTTTGGCTGCTGCAGCGGCAACATCTGATGGAGAAACGAGAGAAACACTTTGAGCAGGATGAACCTCCTGAAGTCAAAGTGCTGCCGTCAGGTATGCAGTGTAGTTCTGCTGCCTATGGATCATCACATGTTCACCTTGTGCAGGTTCACCATGGACGTGTTCACCATGGACGTGTTCACCTGGCACATGTTCATCTTGCATGCCTTCACCTTGCCGTCACCTGCTTCCAATGTCGTATAACAGCTTGCTGTGATTTTTCAATTTTCCACTTCCCAGCTGATGACGGCAGCTCTCTGACAATAATGGCTGTGCTGGGCTCGCTTATTAGAGGCACGCTGGTGAAATACTGGATCGTTGTCTGCTGCTCCATGTTTTTTGTGACCAGCTTCTCCGGAAAGGTGGTAGTCTACAAAATCCTCTACATCGTGCTTTTTCTCTTTTGCGTCGTCCTCTATCAGGTAGGCCAGTTTCCATGTACTTCGCATTATAGCTCTAGTCTTTCCAAGAGTCTAAGGCAGCTGTGTCCTTTTCACTTCCTGTCGGCCCCCATGGAAGCTCCTTCCCATTCAAACTCCTGTCCTTAAAATTGTAAGTGAAAAATAAAAAAATTAAAAACATTTACGTTGGTATGTAAATACTGCAAACAATGAATTACTAATGGAACAGTTAATCCATGGGATGGAGCCGGGATGAGAATGAGCAGGCAAATGTCTGGTTGATTTAGATAATACACTCAGAAAAAGGGTAAAGCCCTGGTACGGTTTTGCCCACCAAGGTACAAACAACATTAATGTACCCCCGAGGACACCACAGTGTTGCTGAGTCCATTACTCTACCTTAAATTAAACTAAAAGGCATATTTACCTACAGCTAGGGTACAACTGGCAGACCCTTGGTGGTACAACCCCAGTGACAAGTAATTGTACCCTCAATGGTAGAAATTTGTACTTTTTTTCTGACAGTGTAGCATCATGTAGACAGAAACCAATTCTTCACCATCTTTGTATCATAGTCCTTGTGTCTGATGCAATCTGTGGGGTCAGGGCAGTTGTACCTATAAATAATCGGTGTGGATGCAATGATTTTTTTGTAACCATTGTAATCACATGAAATTGCTGGCATTTGGAATCCCTGCAATATTTAACAAATACAATTTGTAAATCAAAAGTTTAATTCATAGCTTTATTGTTAGAAGGTGGAGTCTGTCTGTCTGTCTGTCTGTCTGTCTGTCTGTCTGTCTGTCTTTGAGGGGGGGGGGGGGGGAATTAGTTCTCAGAGAAAAAACTTTGCAACTTCAAGATAATTAATTATGTTGCCACTTCACCTTACTTCAGGCAGCCTCAGTGACATATAACCACACAAACTAATATTAATTGACATTTAATTACTAATAGCAATCCCCATAAGCAAGAAGCAGGAAAACTAATATTGCATGTCTCTTCTCACTTATAAAATCAGAATGTGTTTGATGGAATCGCACGCATTCAATCACGGGGACAGAATCAGCACTTTCCAGCATCGGTTTTTGTACACTCACTTAGCTCCTGTTTCAGTGGCGCTAAAGAAGCAGTCTGACCGTACATTTACAAAGGAGGATTAGCTGGGGATCGATTTGGGGCAGGAAACTCTGGCACATGGGTACAGACTGTGCTGCATTTTACTTCACGCAGCCAGCAGATACATCGACAGAGTCAGCTGAATTGTTGTTACTTGGTGGAGTAGGGAGTTGGAGTTGCAGTTTTATTTATTCATATGCTTCTATACCAGGCGGTGTTTATCACAAAACCATTTACTAGCCCCTTCTTCAGGATCAGCAAATGATAATTCTATGTTGAGTCTAGTTGTGTCAAGTTTTGGGTTTAGTCAGCAGAAGGACATAAATCCAGAAAACATTCAGAAGTTCAGTTTTATTAACTGCTCAGTTTATGCATATTTTCGACTTTTGGTCTCTGTAATAGACCATCATTTCGTTAAGCAGAGGAAAACTCATCTTTCTAAACATCAGGAATAAAATTGTTTTAGTTTAGGAACGTCCTGCGATGGGCTGGCCCCCCATCCTGGGTTGTTCCCTGCCTCGTGCCCATTGCTTCCGGGATAGGCTCCGGACCCCCCGCGACCCAGTAGGATAAGCGGTTTGGAAAATGGATGGATGGATGGATAGTTTAGGAACATTACATAAGTTACTAGGCATTTGTGTAGTTAGCATGTACATGGTTGTACCTCATTGTGGCTTAGTAAGATTACAGCAGGCATATAAGTGCAAAGTAAAGCTATGGAGCTGGCCCAAATTAGCCCGTTATGGGAAAGACTGATATAGGTCTTTTCATATTATGTACCTCTTATGCTAGATAATATGTTCTCAAATTCCCTCTCCAAAATTAGGTTTTCAACATACCTTGCCAGTGTTAATTGCTGGGCTGGGGGGGTGGTGGTGATGAAAATTGATATACGATGTTCACTTTGCCTGTAAATATTCCACAGAGGCTCAGGGGAACCACATACATTTATTGCTATAATAGACTCAATGACACAAAGCTACTATTTGCTTTACTGCAGCCAAAATAACAACAATACTGATAGTTTTGTGAACTCTGGCATCCACTTTAGAAATATGGGGAGTGAATGGGCTGTATCTGATAACCAGTGAATCTCATGTCAGGTGAGCTACGATGTGTGGAGACGTGTGCTGAAGTACTTCTGGGCTGTGGTGGTAGGCTACTCCATGGTAGTCTTAATAGCCATCTACACATACCAGTTCCAGAGTGTTAGAGAGCTGCTTCGGCAGGTGATGGGCCTCTCTGAAGAAGGGTGAGTTCATGTGTGTGCATGTGCATGCGTGCGTGTGTGTTTGTGTGTGTGTGTGTGTATGTGCTTGTATGTGTGTGTGGACCAAATGTCCCCCACAATGCAAAAAACACCTGTTATTTTGACGTTGTGGGGACCATTTTTCAGGTCCCCACAAAGATCTGTGAATGCAATCTAAAAAGTAAAAATTGCAAAAGAATTGTATTTTGTTTGGTTAATTGTGTTTAAGGTTAAGGTAGGGGTTAAGGTCGTCATGTTGGGATTAGAATTTTCCCCATAGAAATGAATGGAGAGTCCCCACAAGGATATAATTACAAACCTGTGTGTGCATGTGTGTGTGTGCGTAATTTTTGCATATCTATCATCACAGTTGTGTGCAGCGGTCGTAAATTTTTGCTTAAATATCGTTACACCTTAAATAACATTAACCTTCTTCTGTAATGGATAAAGGAATAAGGTGCAGTCCTGCCTTCCTTTACCCTAGCCTTCGTGACCTGGGTTTTGAGCAGTTTGATACTGTAGAGCTGTTTGCTCGCATCTTGCTGCCGGCAGCTTTTCTGCTGGCCTGCATCTTGCAGCTGCATTACTTCAACTCCGACTTCCTACGACTCACAGACCTGGATGATCTACCTGTCTCTTCATCAAGGTGAACCTGTTTGCTCTCCTGTCTCTCTTTCAGTGTCATCCTGCATGTCTGGCTGTAGTTGTTTTCCTTCCTTCTGGTTTCAGTTATTTATTTACATTCATTATTTATTTCTATTCAGTGAGGAGGACCTGAGCAACACTGTGAAAGTTATTTTCCAAGCGTATGTACTTCATGACTATTAGATCCTGGTTGCACGTAAATTCATGGGACATTTTGAATTTTTCAGATGTTGTCCTTATGCAGTTTTTTCCCCCTTAGCTTGAAGGAGAACATTCAGAAACTTAAGAAACGGTAAAATATCCTAAATTGTACAGTAATTACAGACAAATACAGATGCATAACAGCTCAGACGCATGGTATTGTTGGTTCATTCTGGTTTACTTCTGGCTCATCAGGCTCGCCAAGGAGCAGATGAGTACTGACAGTGTTTACACCTTGGCTGATGAATCCTTGACAAATTCAGGAGAAAAGACTCCCAAAGCTAATGGTGAGGACTTCCAGAAGATGCCCTCAGCCCATTCATGCCCATAGGCTTATCTTCACCACCTAGATGTTCGTGCTAACAGATAAGATACATACACTACATGACCTTTTCTAGACCGAACTTAGAGTAACATTATTTCAAAATGTGTTAAAATTACTGTAGCATAACTTTTCGCGAATAAGCAACTTCGGATAATGTGTGATTTGACTTTGAACACTGTGTATCCCAGCAGAAAGTACTGCCAGTGCACCAGTAGCTGCATTTGCTTTACAGTGAATGTTCTTTGATCACAGAGGGGAGTCAGACCAGCCAGTGGGACCTGGTATTGGATCGTGCCAGTGTACTGCTGCTTCAAGGCTTACTGGCATTACGCCGGGGTCAGGAACTTTGCTGGAGGCTGCTGGAGCTGCACAGCATGAAGATTGTCTCCACAGGCATCATCTTGATCTCACTGAAGGAGGTCGGCCACATTTACCCACTCTAAGAACACCTGTCCGAAAGTCTGCTCTACTAAATCAGATAAAGCACAATGCAGGAGTTATTACTGACTGGTAAAAAACAGTGCCCTCTACTGGCTGATATCTGATTTACTTTCTGCTAGAAATTTAATATACAGCATCGAACTGTAATTCTGTAATTCCTAAATTGAAGTATATTGATTTTTAGATTTAACACTAACATAGAATGAATTGTTCATGCTTAATGATTGAAAATAGGTGATTGAAAACAGGTGATTGAAAACACTGTTATTTAGTGTCACAACATGCAGTTCAGGTACAAAACCTGTAAATTTCAGCTTAAAATTCCTGAGTTTTGTGGTTCAAGAGCTCAGTCTACATAAAGACCAAGCAGTTTCTGCACAAACTGTGTAATTTCTACAAGCATCTGCCTTTGAAGTGTTTGTGCAGGTGGGAAGTACCGTGAATGTATTTCATTCGAAAAATGTCATAAGGAGAAATGTAACAAAGGAACAGTGAGTTACTTTCAGTAAATCTGCTGTAGTTTACATTGTTGGGGTGAAATCAACTTCAGCCGAGCGCTGAATGGACGCCAGGTGGTTCTGGGAAATCATTATTATTCGCTTTTAGGACTTCATTCAGAGCAGCTGTCCATGTATATTGTCTATATGACAGTGAAGGGTGAAAAGTCCACAAGAAATTAAAAAATATATATATTGCTAATTTTCATGTTCATAGAATTTCATATAAAGACTAAGAAAATCCTCTACTTATTACTTTGCCAAAACAGATTAGGGCAATAAATGACAGAGATAGAATAATGTGTAATTAAACTGATACACCATGAACTTGTAAGGTCAATACAATTGAATGCGATTCAGTGTTGCACATTAATGTTTGATCAACTAATGTCAATGAAAACAAATCTGTACAGTTGATATAATGTACAGTAAACATGCGATATGGAAAAGGGTAAACGTGTGCATGGCTTTTCACTCAGATGTATTGATTTTAGTAAGGAAGTCAAATCAATAATACTGAATGTCAAATTAAATAGGCAAATGTTATGTTTAATCATGTTTTGTAGGATATGTTTAATGTATAATAGATTTGCTTTTTTATGGAAATGGCTGACCTCCATAAAATCAATAGTGATGAATATCAAATTAAATTTGTAAGTATTATATCAACAGTGCTGCGATATGTTTCGGGGGTTATAGCATAAATGCATCCATGCTGTTTACCTGTCTGCGACTTCCAGGTGTGCCTGATGAACTTCTTGTTCATGGTGCTCTGGGTGTTTGCCCTGCCATTCCCACGCATACGCCCTGTAGCCGCCAGCATTTCCTCAGTCTGGGCCTGTGTCATGGTTATCTGCAAGATGATGTACCAGCTGAAGTTCGTGAAACCCTCCGAGTACTCCTCAAACTGCACTGCCGTGAGTCTGCACTGGGACCCTGTTTGAATCCTGTGGCCGGTTGGGAAATTATGTCACAGTTGTGTTTTTGAGCAAGGCCCTAAATCCAAAAAAAGTCTGCTCTAGGGATACTTGAAGATTGCCTGAAATTACTGTGACCCGAAGCTGTGGTCATACAGGAAAGTTAGATGGGATTCGAACAACCAAAGGATTTTTATGTAGTTGTACAAATGAAAAATAAAGTGTCGGTATCTGTGACCTTTTTCTGTGAGCATTTAGATTATAATTTTAATAACTGGAATAAGGATACCTAGAAAATAACTATTTTATGCAAAATACAGACCTGCAGGATTATTATTAGATGCCAGATAGCTTAGAAAAGTTTTTAGGTTTTAGGTAATTGGTATGTAATGAAAAGGAGAGGTTGTCTAAACATTCATCTTTGTATAAAATGCATTAATATCTGAAGTTATTGAAATGAAAGTAATAAAACCAAAATAAGGTACTGGACCAAAGGAAAGGAATGACAGCCTGTTACATGAATGTGCCTTCAAAGGCCTTGATGTATATTTTAAGGTAAATCTCTCCCAGGTTTGAATATGTAAAAGAGTTACTTAGAGTCAATAGATGGAACAGGAACAAGAAGAAAGAAAAGAATAAAAAATACCATCCATCCATCCATTTTCCAAACCGCTTATCCTACTGGGTCGCGGGGGGTCCGGAGCCTATCCCGGAAGCAATGGGCACGAGGCAGGGAACAACCCAGGATGGGGGGCCAGTCCATCGCAGGGCACACTCACACAACATTCACTCACACATTAATTTTGAAGAATGGGATTGTCTTTCATTCTCAGGCCTGGTTTGAAACAATTCTGAGCTGATGCGACACAGAGAAAGCAGCCATTTCTCTGTTTTTCTGTTAGTGGCTGACATCTGCGAACGGGACCTGGTCCAGGTCGAACCAGGAGCGACTGCTGAAGGCGTCTCTTTTGTACGTGGGGCCAGTGGATCCGGCAGAGTGGCTAGCAGCTCTGCAGAAGTGTGAAGACAAAATCCTGCCTTGTCTTCAGGTACAATGATTTTTTAAATATAGAATAAAGCACTCTGAGCATAAATTTCAGTTAACCCATGTTCTAGATAAGTGTCTTGCTCGATGGGTAGGATACAGATGAGGTTAAGCCTGGGGGGCTAGTGATAAAGAAGTAAGATGTTGAGGGTGGGTGAGCATGAGAGAATTGCTCAGCAAACAGATGAAAACAAGAGCGATAGAGCAATGTGGACGATGTACCATTCTGTCATGGCGAAGAGGGAGCTGAGCTAAAAGGCAAAGCTATTCATTTACTGGTTGGTCTACATTCCTACTGTTATCTATGGTCGTGACCTTTGGGTAGTGACCGAAGGGATGACATCACGGATACAAGCGGCCAAAATGAGTTTCCTCCATAAGGTGTCTGGGCTCAGCCTTAGAGACAGGGTGAGGAGCCCGGACATTTGGGAGGTGCTCAAAGTAGGGCTGCTGCTTCTCTGCATTGGAAGGAACCAGTTGAGGTGGTTCAGGCATCTATCTAAGATGCCTCCTGGACGGCTCCCTGAGGAGGTGTTTTGGGCATGTCTAACTGGGAGGAGGCCCTGAGGTAGACCCAGCACACACTGGGGAGATTATATCTCTCGGCTGGTCTAGGAACGCCTTGGTGTTCCCCTGGAGGAGCTGGAGGAGGTGGCTGGGGAGAGGGAGGTCTGGGCATCCCTGCTTAGACTGCTGCTGCCTCAAACCGGCATCAGATAAGCGGCAGATAATGAACGAATGAATGAGAGCTGTCAAACTTTTATGAACCTGTGTGTTTGCAGAACCACCTGATGGTGCTGGCTTTGCTGGTGTTTGACATCACAGTGCAGCGACACCAACTCCACTACAGGCTAAGAAATGACCTGAAGGTGCCTCTCACAGGCACCATCTTCCACACCGTCACACGGCAGCACCTTGACCGAGGCGTTGGACCCTGCCTTAAGTACTTCATCAATTATTTTTACTACAAGTTTGGCCTAGAGGTGAGCCGTCCATCTTTCACTAGCTGTGAGTGTTTTGTTATTGCCTTAGTTATTCCAGTGTGAACTTTTTCTGAAGCGGCCTTTGGTTTGCTTTCCGCCAGGTGTGCTGTGTGTTGGCTTTAAACGTAATCGGTCAGCGCATGGACTTCTTATCCCTGCTTCACTCCTTCGCGCTCATTGCTGTGCTGTCAAGGCGGCGCAGAAAGGCTATTGGTGAAATGTGGCCGAGATACTGCTGCTTTACAGCCAGCCTCATGGTCCTCCAGTACCTCCTCTGCATTGGGATCCCACCTGCACTCTGCTACGGTATGTCCATTGTCATGGAAACAGCGTTGCACTTTGTTCCTTTCGGTTTTCAAGGGACCAAGATTCGGATGCTTCTTTGTCCACTTTTATTGTAACGGGGCCGGGCTCCCGCATCTCCTGTGGCCACGTTTGGCTGTGACAGTGATCTGAAAAGTAGTATTTTTAGGCGGATGGATTTTCGTAATGGATGTACAATACAGGTGCTCCTCATCTTACAATGGGGTCACCCATCCTAAGTAGAAAATATCACAAGTCAAATATGAATATGATAAGTTTAATAAGTCAATCAGCAACTACTGTCACTCAATAAGCTGCTCAATCTCAATACCAGTAATTGAAAAGTAAATAAGTTAATGCATGTTTATTTGGTTAAACACAGAAAAATGCTGTATGATACATTATTCAACGCTGTATGAGTTTCTGTACTCGTGACGGCTACAGAGACTGGAAGTGTGGCTGCGTGGATGCTGCCATCTGCTGGTGTCAGGAAGTATCATACGATACATCACTAACTTGGGAAGGGATGAAAGTTCAGTCGACTATCACACACTGTAAAGCGAGGAGCATCTGTACTCGAAATATTTACAGTGCATTGTTTATTGCACTACCAGAGAACATGGAGCTCTTCTGCTGATCGCTCTGAGTGTGACATTCTTTCTCCTGTTAGATTATCCATGGAGGACTTCCAACCAGGCCTTATCCTCCAACCTCATCAAGTGGCTATACCTTCCTGATTTTGCCATGCGGCCAAATCCAGTCTTCATCCTCTGTGAGATTTTGTCAAGCTGGCTGAAGCCACAGTTGGCCCAGAGGAAATATGCTAACCGTCTTCTTCTTCTCCATTCCAGACGACTATATCCTGCTGCTAGGCTCCTCTCTCCAGTGGCAGGTGTTTGAGGATGAGAACCGGGCGGCGGTACGGCTCATCGCAGGGGAGAACGTAGAAATTAGCAGGAACCTAGATGCACAGGCTCTCAGCCAGTACAGCCCTGTGAACAACTTCTTGCATTGCAGGTCTGGAAATATCTGCTAACCTATTTATTCTTTTCATATTTTTAGATCTAATAATAATCCACAGCTAGTCAGGGTGAAGGACTAACTTTTACGTATTTTGTGAAGCTAAAGTATGACCAGTTCCACTGATTCTGCTCCCTTTTCGGAAGCATCTTGTACCTGTTGACACTTATTTTTTTCTTGCAGGTCATATCTGGATATGGTGAAGGTGTTTGTGTTCAGCTACTTCTTTTGGCTCGTGCTGAGCCTGATTTTCATCACCGGAACTACGCGAATCAGCATCTTTTGCATGGGTTACCTGGTGGCCTGTTTCTACTTCATGCTGTTTGGAGGCAGCTTGCTGATGCAGCCAGTGCGCCACATTCTGAGGCTCTGGGACTGGCTCATTGGCTATACGTGCATCGTCATCACCTTCAAGAACCTGCTGTCTGTGAGTGGAATGCTACGGGACAAATTTAGCGCTTGAAAGATTTGCTTTTTCAGTGTTTATTCAGTCGTATGTGTGGATTCAAGGAACCTTGGTAATACAAACACACGACACCAGCAGAAAGTTGATATTCGCAGAGTTAAATCGAATCATTAAAAGCATGGCATTTGGTCAAAGCACAAGCTGTATCTTCAACAAATGAGGAGATCAGCAATCAGATTTACCTGGAATCTGAAGGTCCATTGTTACAGAGAGGGTCTCCTGTTCCCTGTTTAAACCAGACTTCTAAAGATATGATTTTTCTTAAAATATACTGTCACGCCTTCCTGGGTGGGGGACCCCAGCTGATTCGATCCACGTCCATCTGCCTCGCAATAAATAGGCGAACATGACTTCATGAAGTATTGTTACCAATCTCATTAGCCGTACTGAACGTTTTGCCTTCCTTGTCTGTTGTCTCTCCTGCCTGCTCTGCCCTTCCTACTTGCCCTCCCTGCCCTGCCTGGCCCCGGGTTCGCCTGTCGTTGCCCGTCTCTGACCCCCATATCACCTGTCCATCTGTCCGACGTGTCCAGATAGGACTCACCCCTCCGGCGAGCGAACCTTCAGGGTCTGTCACCCTGTCCGACGCTCTGGATTTGTTTGCTTATGGCTCTGAAATAAACTTCTGGTCTCCCACACTTGGGACTCAGTGACCGCCGTTGTCCCTGATCGTGACATATACTAGATAATAGCTTTGCAATTCCAATAGTGATTTTTTAACAATCACATACAATCCTGCAGCCTAGATAACTGTCTCTTTGCATCTGTCTTAACAGTTGGGGTCCTGTGTTTACCTGGGCCGCCTGCTGCAGAATGGCTGTTGGCTGATTCAGACCTTCAGCATGTTCTGCACCATACAAGGCTATGATATTCGTAAGTGTTTGGCTCCCCCAGTGCCAGATAATATCTGAGACGGTCTCTGTCTTCTCTGTCACATGTACTGTACCTGTGCTTTTCATAAATAATGGGACAGTGACGTGAACTTTATTTTTCTGGCTTTTTTTAAGTAATTTGGACTTGAGGTGAAAAGTTGATTATGAGGCAGACGAGTCACCTTTTGTTCACATGCAGATATTTGACCTATTTAAAATTCTGGAACTCAATCTTTTGAGTGTCTTAATGCAGCACAGCCAAACAGCATATGCGAATTACCTGAGGGTGAGGCTGGAATTATCTGGGATGCCATTTGTTTCACCTTCCTCCTGGCCCAACGTCGAGTGTTCCTCAGCTACTACTTCCTCTATGTGGTCTCTGATCTTAAGGCCTCCAAAATCCTCGCCTCCAGGTGAACCTTTCTTCTAACATGAAACACCTCTCATTGATTTTCAATAAAAAGCAGCCAATCTCTCTCTGTACCAGCACATCGCTGATGTCCAGTCAATGTTAAGATCTACCTGATCTGAACTATTTTAAGTCATATTGACTTAAACATTCACTGAGGTTTGTACCAAACATTGACCTCTATTAGAAGGCAATTTGCATGCATCATGGAGTGCTTGCCAATAATGGAACACTGCAGAAGGTCCATTCTGGAAAGATCAAGCGATTATCTCCTGTCTAAAGGGGGGCTGAGCTGTTTGAAGCCAAAGTGAAGAAAAGAATAGCAGCCAGGCTTGAGCTTGAAAAAAAGTCAGTGGAGACATTAAAGAAACAGTAAGAGCCATTTTCTGTCTCGACCAAAGCTACTGCTGTTTACAATGTCAGGTCACAATCTAAATAAAACATTTTTATTATAATATAATAATAAAATACATGAAAAGCATTCCTTCTGTTTCCCATACTCAACAATACACACTAGTACCTCTTTCATCTGCAGGATGGAGAAGATTAAATCTAAGCAAAGTAGCCAACCGAATAAGCAGGATCCCCCGGAGCAGACAGGAGCAGAACAAAAGGGTAACTGTATCCATCCATCCATCCATCCATCCATCCTCTAACTACTTAAGCTCTGGGACATGGGGGCATGCAGTATGGGTAACTATATTTGTTTCTAATGATCTTTTAATATTGTATGTTTGTCGAGCTAAGGTGTCTCCCCAGATCCCAGAACCAAAGACTCCATTACACAAAGGCCAACATTCTGAAAGCTCATTTCTCAGACTATTTCTGCAAAAAATGTTCTGCTCCTCTAGTCTAACGGCTCGATATTTTTCAGGCGAGAGTGAAAAGGGGGAGAAAAGCAGTGGTGAGAGATGGTGGCAGCCGCGGGCCTCCCATCCCTCCAGTGAGTAGTAGCCTGGTTAGTCTTCACTGCAGCCTGCTGTCGTCCACATTCCCAGATGATACCACACTGGCTGCCTACCTGCTATAAACTGTATAACTTCTAACTAATTGTCACTTACTCATAGATTGTCTTCCCTGGGTTAATTCAAAGTTTTTTATTTGTCACATGCGGTCAGGGGTAGCGTCTGACTCAGTGATGGGAAGGTCACTGGTTCGGACCTGGCCTCAGCAGAATAGTCATGTCTAAACCCCCCAGCTCCATGTCCTCCACTACCAAACCTGCTCTCACCTACATGTGTATCATGGAGAGCAAGATGGGGTCGGCAAAAAGAGAATCTCCCAACTGGGATCAATAAAGCGTTATTTTTATTTTCATTTACTCGTATAACAGGCAATGAAATGCTTGTTCTGGCAGATTTACCACCTGTGCTATATATAAAAGGGAATATATAATATACTATATATATCTAAAATACACAGAATGTAATAAAATATACTAAATATTAAAAAAAAACAGTAACACTGTGATAATCGTGCAAATGTGCGAGTCCTGGTAGGTGAGTGTGCAAGAATACAAGAGAGGTAAAACGGGAGGAGGTATTCAAGGAGAGAGAGAGTAGATGAATCAGTCACACAATTAAGCATGCATACCCCTGAACGGAGAGCAAACAGAAGAGAGTGTTTCTCAGCGACAAGGAAATGCTATTATAAGTAAGGATCCAGTTTTGTACTAATATTCTAATTCACTGCCTGCAGTGGCAAACACTGCTACCTACGCCCTGTTTGAGTCTGATAGTGAGGAGGAAGAGGAGGGGTCTCAGATGAAAGAAGAAATGACATCACCCCCTAAAAAAAAAACTGCATTTCAGGTACGACAAATGACA
The DNA here is from genome assembly GCF_023856365.1 of Brienomyrus brachyistius. Taxonomy (NCBI): domain Eukaryota; kingdom Metazoa; phylum Chordata; class Actinopteri; order Osteoglossiformes; family Mormyridae; genus Brienomyrus; species Brienomyrus brachyistius. Next base: position 10,886,395 of record NC_064538.1, on the reverse strand, counting down.
AGAACGGCGTAACATTTTTTCAATATTAAATTGTATAGCTGGTGGAGCCAGAAAAGTTCTGAATGAGATGCTGCCCTCTACTGGAGAAGAAAATTAATCTGTCTGTTTGCCACAGCTTGCTTATGAAGCATGGACGACAAGCTCTAAAGTTGCTTTGAAGGGACACAAAACAGAGGTGTCTAGACTGAAGAAGCAGGAGAGGAGAGGATCACAAGCGCTACAGAGACCACAAGGTGGGAGATGCATACTGTGAGTAGATGCTAGTCTCTTAGGTGGGCCCTGCTATTGATATAATATTTTGTGTTGGTCAATCGAAGGTATTGAGAAAACAGAATCGAGTGAGGATGAACTCGATCCATGTGCTGAGGAAGACATGAAGGAAGAGGAAGGTGATTTCCCCTGGAAAGAATCAATATACCGTATACTTTTATAAAATATTGTCAACTTACTGTTGTTTTTTTGTCTCTGCCACCCTGCCAGAAAAACTATTACAACGATTCATTGACTCGGTCAGGTTGTTCTGGGTGCTTATTTTGTCACTGCTGGATGATCTGGCAGATGGGCTGAACTCTCTATGCAAAGACAATTTAGGCATTTCCAGAGTGCTTCACTTTGAGAGGGCTATTCTGGGACAGCAGCAGAAAAAGGTGATGTTTTATTTATATTGAAGCAAACAAGGCATACTGACTACATCTTGAAAAATATATCCATACGAAACTAGGTTGTTTTAAAGTATCCTAATGCAGAAATCACATCATGAACTTTCACAGGTCGTTCTTCCATTTAGCTAGTATTGCAGGCCTTGGTCTGCAAGAAACTTTATAACAGAATCTTTATTGTTTCCATTGCCAGGGGAAGGAAGTGTCTCATGAAAGTGTCAAGCAGTTTTATCAGAGCTGGATGTCCAGACAGAGCACGCAGGCGTCTTTGGAGGCTGAGGACCCCCAGCCTCGGCTCTCCTCACCTCCTGACCTGCCATCCTCACTCCATGGCTACGCAAAGTTTAAAAACTCAACCTCCAAAATGTCCTTGGGCAGTAGCTTGTCTAGGTCAGTGTTGCTTATGAAATGCAAACATTTATAACTTAATCTCCAGATAATCTGCAAAACAAATATTCTTGATACCTATAGCATAATATGCGTCCCTTTGAAAGCTTTGGCTTGTGGTGTGGCATCAGTCCTTAACACTGCTGTACCCCTCAATGGTCCATCTTCACCAAGAGAGAGACTACACTCATACCCCTACGATTCCAAAGTCTGTTCTACACTATAGAGAGCTTCAACAAATGTAAATGAATTATCCACGGAGCAATCACGTTCCAGAAATCATGACGTGTGCATCAGCTTCACTTTTTCATGTTGCTCCCAGACATATGACAAAATGAGTCAAAGGGTTTAAAACAAGGCTTCTCTAACTGAGGTGCAGGTACCACCAGTGTCACTCAGAGTTCCCCAGTCGGTACTCGAGAAGAATGTGGTCATTTTGTTACTGTGATTCAGCTTATATGGTGGCACGGTGCAGTGGGGTAGCATTGTTACCTCACACCTCTGTTTTGATGTGGTACTTGACTGTTTTGCTTTGACCTTAAATAGCACATGGTCCAAACATTTGGGGAATCACTGGAGAAAGCCGGGGCTGGCTGTGGGAGGTGTGGGGCTGCCTGGCAGAATCTGACCCAGCGGTTTACCCCCCCTCAGCTGCATGACCGAGGAGACGTTGCTTGGGTCTCGCCAGGCCACCATCGACTTGGACGAGACCCCTGAAACGCCACCATCGGCTAAACAGCTTCGGCATAAGCTAGTCAAGTCTGCAAATGTTGATCAGTCCTCATTTGATGCTGACGACTCTGTTCCGAGGTAAAACTAAACCCATTTCATCCTCAATTAACCACATAATGCACATATCAGGTACTGTACTGTGCACTGTGGAAAAATACATTGGTTTTTGTTCACTGTAGTATACTGTAGTACACTATACTAGTTTATTACTACTGCTGCTGTTGCCTCATCTGCTATGACTTTATCGTATATTATAGATTTTGTTGAATATTATGGAGCTGTTATTTGTAAAACCTTATTATTATTGTTGTTGTTGCTATTATTAATAATAATAATGTTCGCCATTATTGTGTATTCTTCCTATTTTTGATGAAGTATTCCAGTGGATACCTATCAGGACAGTATGGAAGATAAAGAGTTAAAGATCTATACTGAAAAGTTAAAGGACCACTCGCAAAGAGCAAAAGTCCAAACTGAAATGATGAAAGACCATAGTGAAGAGCTACAGCAATATAGTGAAGAGCCTGAGGTTCTAAGAGAAGAGCTGAAGGTCCATAGAGAACACCTGCAGTCTCACAGTAAAGAGTTCCATACTCCAGAGTTGAGAAGCCATAGTCATGAGGATCACAGTGAAGAATCGGAAGTACATAGTGAGCCACATATCCAGAGTGAAGTGTCCAAGATCTATGACCAAGAACATGCTGGAGATAAGGAATTGCCAAAGGCTGTATCTTCAGATGAAATAGCAAGTGGCACATTGCTGGCTATGACAGAAGAAATTCCAGAGCCCAGAGTTCTCAGCCAGGAGACAAGGGCCCTCACAGCTAGTGAGCTGCTTCTCAACAAGTTAGTTATGTGACTCCCTCTGACACATTCACCAAATCAGATCTTGATATTTTCAGCAAAGTTTGTATATGTACATGGTATCTTAATATCTGTCTTAATGTCATAACGATTCTGTTGCAGGATATTCGATATTGAAGAGATCAAGGAATCTGACGATTTCTACCACTCGTTACCAAGGCTCCTGCGGCTCATGTTTGCCCTTTATAACACCATGGTGTCCAAATCAGAGTGGTTGTGTTACTTTGTAATTATTCTCAATCACATGGTCTCTGCTTCCCTGTTAACACTAGTACTGCCCATTTTGATCTTCTTGTGGGCAATGCTATCCGTGCCACGTCCCACTAAGCGCTTCTGGATGACGGCCATCATCTACACTGAGGTACTCATCTCAAATCAAAGCTCCATGGGCCACTGGGAAACATTTGAATCCAATCCACAAAACACTACAGTAAATTAAATTTTAACTATAAACACACAAAGCGTAACGTTATTTCTACAGTTTGAGGTTGCTTACTCATTCTCATTTTTCTTTCAGCTGACTGTGGTCATTAAGTATTTCTTTCAGTTCGGCTTTTTTCCCTGGACCACATCTTCTTACCGTGGCATCAACGCAGATCGCCCCTTCTGTCTGCCCAACATTATTGGACTGGAGAAGAAGGATGGCTATGTCCTATTTGATCTTCTGCAACTTTTGGTTCTGTTTTTTCACAGATCAATACTTAAGGTATCCATGATCAAAAAGCTTTACCTACACAATTATACCCATTAAACTCCTCACCTCACCAGGTCCATGACGTTATTTAGCATATTTCAACATATGGCCTAATGTTGACTAAAAATGAGACATTCATTGATTTGGATGGTAGGTCTCACTGGAACTGCCACCACCAGAGATGAATATGCATTCATTTCTCTCTCCCCAGTGTCATGGCCTCTGGGACAACAAAGAAGTAGAAATGCCTGATTTCTTCAAGAAACTGAAACGGAAAACAGAAAAGAACCGAGCCAGCAGCGGAGAGAAACGGAGACTCCTCTTCTTGCCTGTCCAGGCATCCACAGGCGCTCTCTTTCGACGACGGAAGGGTTGCAGCATGGATGAGAATGGTGAGCCCGATTCCCAATGAAGACAGCTGTAGCACTGTTGGCCACATTGACCTTGGTGCTGACCACATGTTTTTTTTTTTCAGGTGACACGGTATCAAAGAAGAACCCCCTGAATAAGAGTAGACATCACTCAAAAGTACCACAGGCCAGGATGAAGAGAATCAAACAGAAAATCAGGGAGAGGATACTAGAGGCAAAAGCTGTAGTCATAGAGACGTGAGTCTGTCTATAGGGTGCTCGAGGGGGATATATTTTACCAAACATGTCACATTTAAAGAGTCTTTGTCAACCTGTATCCACAGAGCTCTACATGTATACCTGCCTATCAGACAATTCTTCTATGACATCATCCACCCTGAATATAGCCCCGTGTGTGATGTCTACGCTCTAATGTTCTTGATAGACGTTGTGAACTTCATCGTCATCATTTTTGGATACTGGGCATTTGGTGTAAGTACTGATAGCCATTACTCAACGAGCTGTGAAAGAAGGCAAGCGGTGCATGTTAAAGTAATGTGTCACGTCAGTGTGTCACGTCTGTCTCGGCAGAAACACACAGCCGCGGCCGACATTACTGAGTCCCTCTCAGAGGACCAGGTTCCTGAAGCCTTCCTGGTCATGCTGCTCATCCAGTTTGGCACAATGGTCGTTGACCGTGCTCTTTACCTTCGCAAGACGCTGTTGGGGAAATGTGTCTTTCAGGTTGTCCTGGTGTTTGGGATCCACTTCTGGATGTTTTTCATACTGCCCGGTGTCACAGAGAGGTTAGACTCTGGCCAAAAACATACACAGCTGTGTTCTTCTCTGAGCCAGGGGAATACAAACTGTTTGATATTGTGCTGCAACAGATATATAAAATGATGGCCTTCCCCCCCTTATTCTTAGGAGATTCAACAGGAATCATGTCGCCCAGCTGTGGTACTTTGTGAAATGCATTTACTTTGGCCTGTCAGCCTACCAGATCAAATGTGGCTATCCCAACCGTGTCCTAGGGAATTTCTTGACCAAGAATTACAACTACATCAACCTCTTCCTGTTCCAGGGGTAGGTCGCTGTACACCAGCTATTTGAACTATGGGTCTTCACCTCTTGCCTATGATTTCTTTACAGCATTACAGTCTCCGCTATGCTAATGATTTTGTAGAATGGTCACTGTCAGGGTCAGCTCCTGTTGTCCCAGTCTGTGTCCTCTTCTCCGTTGTCCTAGTCTGTAGTGTGTCCCCTGCTACCCATTGGCCGCATGGCTCAAAGAGCTGAGCGTGCGGCTATCTGAGAACCTCTCTGTTGTGTGTTTGAATCCTGCCTCCTTTGTTTTTGTATTTTGTTCCCTAGTGTTTCATTGTAGTTTTTCTAGTTCCTGTGTCTTCTAATTTGTATTTGGTTTTGGTTAAAATTCTTTTTTGTGTTTCTATCTGTCTGTTATTCCCCAGTGTTAGATTCTGTTTTTCTTGGTTAGTTCTTAGTTTCCCTGTTTAGTTCCTTTTGAGTTAATTAGTTCCACCTGTTGCTTGTTCTTGTGCCTGCCCTTGTGTGTTTTCCTGATTGCTCGTTGTCCTTCACCCTCCCCGATTGGTTGTCTGTCTTACTCCTGCTTGTCATTACTCTGTTTAGTTTTTGTATTATAGTTCCTGCCTGAGTTTTAGTCCCTAGTGGTTCATTGTTTGTGATGGTTGTATTGTTAGTGAAGTTTTGAATATTCTGTTTGTAGCCTGTCTGTCTAGACCCTTTTGTAAAGTTAGTCTTTGTTTATCCACTTCTGTTTTTAACCCCTTATGGTCCTTTTTTTTTTGTAGTGTTCTTAGTGTTCTCTGTTTTGTTTAGTAAAATCCCCATTTGTCCACTGAGCCACCAGTGGGTCGTCCACATCCTCTATTCCTTGCCTGCATGATCCCTCGCCCTCATGCCCGAACTACCCGAGTTCTTGACAGGTCACCGTTTATCATTACAGGACTTATTTAATGCATCCATTGTTCTCACAAGTCACATTTAAAATTCATAGATTTACTCACCCCCGATTCACTTGGGAGTTGGATCAGACAGAATTTGGAAAGGAAGCCCTGCTTTCAGATCTAAAATAGGTGTTCCAAACTCCTGGACCATGGATTGCTGGGGGTTTTCCAAAGCAGTTGATTAATTTCGAATTATGAGCTGTATATTTCAGTTTTCAGAGCTCCTGTCCTAAAGAAACAATATCAGGCCCATCCTATTTCCTGCAGATTCCGGCTAATCCCCTTCCTGACAGAGCTGCGAGCTGTGATGGACTGGGTTTGGACAGACACAACCCTCAGCCTGTCTAACTGGATCTGTGTGGAAGATATATATGCCAACATATTTATTCTGAAATGCTGGAGGGAGTCTGAGAAGGTAATGGATTACTACTGCTAAGACAATGCAATCCATAGGACACAACAGCTGGCACTGAATATTCCGGTTTCATAATGTATAATATGCAGATGGCTACAGATGCAATCTATATCCTAAATGTATGAAAATGTCTATTTATGGAAATGTATTTATCTCATCATATCTATGGTTTTGTAGTGATATTTTAGTGAAAAATCCAGGCTTTCCATTGTTACACATTTAGTGAGAGTGTACAAATTTCATTAACTACACAAATTTACTTGTATACACCAGCATTGCCCAATTCTGGTCCTGGAGGGCCAGAATCCAACACTGTTTACAGATTTCCCTGTTCAAGCATATTGACTAAACCTTGTAAACAGCTGATTAAGCAGTTTTTCAGCAGCGAAATCCGTAAACTGGCATCCGTAGCATCTGAGATAGGGCTGTGGTGGGTCTGGAGCCTGAATAGGACAATCAGTCTCATAAAATGGATGGATGGATTCTGTAAACTGTGTTGGATTCTGGCCCTCCAGGAAAGGAACTGAGGAACCCTGGTATTCATTAATAAGTGGGAGTGTATCTGACATAACAGTGACTTACAAAGCCATAGAAGTATGTTTGGGGCATTATTTTAGCCTGTTACAGTGTACAAATGCGTCTCTTGATATACTGTAAAATCCATAAATCATATAAAAATCAATGACGCTTCACACTGTGCCATGTCTCTGTTCTCTTATTCTCCAGAAATACCCCCAACCCCCAGGTCAAAAGAAAAAGAAAGTTGTGAAGTATGGCATGGGCGGGTTCATCATCTTTGCTCTCATCTGCATTGTTTGGTTCCCGCTGCTTTTCATGTCTTTGGCAAAGTCTGTAGCCGGAGTGACCAACCAGCCCCTGGATGTCACACTGCAGCTCAGCATTGCTGGATATGAGGTACACACACTCCCCGGCGTGTGTGCGAAAGGGAGCCACACCACCGTTTGCGGATACTGATTTCTCTCTCTCGATTTCCCTAACTAGCCACTGTTTACCATGAGTGCCCAGGAACAGAACCTGGTACCCTTCTCCCAGTCAGCCTACCATAAGCTAACCAACCAATATGCCACACATCCTGTAAGAAGAACTCATTTTTGATAACATCCATTGATACACTGTATCAATATGGCACTGACATATATCTAAATGTATTTTTATATTTTGTATTATGACTCATTCCATATTTTGGTTAGTTCCCGTTACAGTGCGGGGCTGTTCACTAATCAAACATCTCCTTGGTGTCAGGCTGCCATGCAGTTCATCGTGAAGTACGTTGCTGAGGACATTGTTGTGGCAAAAATAAAAAGTGATGCCAGTCTGGTGTGGGGCATCAGTCCAGCGAGTCGCCAGGCCATGATTACGGAGCTCAGCCAGTCCTCCCATGTGTACATCACGCTGCGCTGGTCCCTCCTCAGGTGCACACGGGCCACAAGCATCGCACCCCCACACCCAAACACAGAAGACAAATATCCGCAACAAGAATTGGTCAGGAACCTCATTCGTTGGTTTTCATCTTCCAAGGACAAACTTAATAATGCCTGCTTATGTTGTATAAGAAGAGATGAGAGATTCATTCACGTGCTTAACAGCACCAAAGAAATCGATGCAGGTCCTGAGAAATTTAGGGTTTTTTAGGTAACAGCATAAAACTAATTGGTCATTCCATTCCGGATTTTAACGAAACTCTGCATGCTGATTTGATCACATGAGTAACTCATGAAAGTGAAATTGGGCGTGTCTTGGATCAATATTAAGGGAGATTTAAGCAACCTTACACAGAAATGGTCCTCATATTGTTTTAAAGCTATTGTCCAGCTCTATATGAATAATTACTGTGTAATAACTGATTAAAATATTACTCATGTGACCAAATCAGCATGCAGAGTTTACTTAAAATCCGTGACGATGAGGTGCGAAAGTGTGGCGATTTGACATGGAATGACCTTAATGTAACATGTTATGTAACATTAACATTATGAAAAACCTATACAGGAGAAGTGGCTTGGTTCTTTGATGTTTTTCATTGCAGGCTAACAGCCCCTAATCCTCTTCCGTAAATGTCCATGTGCGTAACCCACCAGGAACGCCTCTATTGCAATGAATGCAGTAACAGCAGGGGAGCGAACTGTAAAGTATCAAGACAAGCAAATGATAGATGAAATTGTGCAGGTTCTCAGAGGGCTCCGCTCTCAGTCTGTGTGAGTACAGCCTTTGTTCTTTAGCATGCGCGAGAGAACGACCAGTATAAAAACACACGTATTTCCATTTTGTATGTCCAGCATTCTTATTCGCTACTCGTCGGGAAAGTGATGTGGACCTCTTTGGGGATTGTATCTCACTATGATGCATCCACTTAGGATCATCCAATCACTGCTGCCCAAATACATCAGGGGTGCCTCCGGGCCAGAAGCCAAGGTGGCCCACCGGCTAGAAACTGGTAAAAAGTATATTAGGATTAATATGTGTCCCTCATTTCTCCTCACAATAAAGCAGCCTAACTGCACATAGCTTTTTATATGCAATCTGTTGTGCTGTGACACTGACATTGTATTTATACTGAAGGCGTATCTTGCAAGACTGCTTGTGTATCCATTTATTTTATTTGAATGTGTTTCATATGCTACTATATGCTCTTTTTCATTATCCATCCTTCTAAAACGACGATCTAGGCTGGTATTCCTGTGATAGGTTAGTAAATAATAATCACTCACATTTTTGTGGGTTTTAATCACGCCTTTCCTGCCTTTAAAACTGAATACAGAGAATCTGGATAATCCAGAACTCCTGCAGACAACGGCCCTCTTCCGCCCCCTATCTGTCAAGCTTCAGCAACCAAACAACAGCTTAGAACCCCAGTGGTGGGTTATACAAGAGTGCCAAGCAAACCAGCCACAGACCAGCTGCAGTAACATCGAGATAGTAATCTTCAATGACAAAGTGAGTCCCCCCAGTCTGGGGTTTCTGGCCGGATATGGGTAAGGACACGTCAGCTCTCTGCCTTTTATTATCGTGAAACTAATATTAGGAATCAGTATTTTTATGTACTTTACCATTAAGACAATAAAAAGCATAATGTTGTCTCACAATTCGTACTATGCACACACACACACACACACACACACACGTGTTTTCTGTCTCCATTGGGCAATCTCTTCTTACCCTGGGACGACATCTTTCCCCTTCTGCTCAGGATTGTGGGACTGTACATGTCAGTAGTGCTGGTTATCGGCAAGTTTGTGCGGGAGTTCTTCAATGGAATCTCACGGTCCATAATGTTCGAGGAGCTGCCCTGTGTGGACCGTGTTCTGAAACTGTGCACTGATATTTTTGTGGTGCGCGAGACTGGAGAGATGGAGCTGGAAGAGCAGCTCTTTTCCAAACTCATCTTCCTCTACCGCTCTCCTGAAACCATGATCAAGATGACCCGTGAAAAAAAGGCCAAGTGATGTAATGAAAACACCAAGATACCCTCCCACACAACAGTGCTTCAGAAAGGACCTGATCAAAGGGGAATCATAAACTATTGTGTTCTGACTTGTCCTAATATACGGACACCAATCAGAAAGACTTACCACAGATGATAAAATTATACCATATGTTCCAGTCAAAATAGCAGAAACACGTGAGGATCTTCAGCCTGAAACACCGTGGTTTAATCCATACCACTTTAACCTTCAGTCTGTGATAACTACGACGTGCCTGTCTGTCCTATAGACCTGCATGTATTTAAATATGGGTAAGACGACAGGTAAATACATCTCGGCAATAGACAGAATTTGAATTTTCCCCAAAGTGTAATGTATGTTAAACTTAGAATATGAAATAAAAAAGTGAATATATGAGAAATGCATTTTCCTATGTTGAATTTTGAATCTTACACGTATACGTTCCTTCCAATTTCAGTGTGGTTTTATGCATTATTGAGATTATATATCTACGTTATAACGATGCAATTAACTCGAGTAAACTCTTTGACTCAGTCACTTGCAGGCAATGTAAGATATAGGTCGACATGACAGAAATTACAGGAACTACAACGGCACACGCAAGACAGGTAAAAATCCTGTAGTAATGTCACGAAAGAGCAATAAAATGTTATTTTATTGTCAACTACTATATACATAAATACATACATCCATATAGGTCATATTTATTCATTGATTTTCTTTTCTTTAATAGAAGTATATGTTCATAAATGGATTTATACTTTATGGGGCGGCATGGTGGTACAGTGGTTAGCACTGTTGCCTCACACCTCTGGGACCGCCTTGGTTACATGTGTGTGGAGTTTGCATGTTCTCCCCATGTCGTCGTGGGGTTTCCTCCGGGTAATCCGATTTCCCCTCACAGTCCAAAAACATGCTGAGGCTAATTGGAGTTGCTAAATTGTGAATGGTGTGTGAGTGTGCCCTGCGACGGGCTGGCCCCCCATCCTGGGTTGTTCCCTGCCTCGTGCCTATTGCTTCCGGGATAGGCTCCGGACGCCCCGATATCATTAAGCTGTTTGGAATAATCGATAATAATAATCGATAAGCGGTTTGTGTTGGAGTTCGACTCCACAGAGTCCGTTGATGAGGAAAAGATGCGTACGTGAGGCGAAGGATGGTTGTAAGTCCGTTCTCTTTATTTGTTGTACAGATCGATCCGATAGCCATGCTCAGATGCACAAACAGTACATACCGAAGGAAGCTCAGCTCTCTGTTGTGTGTCTAGCTTTTATACCCCGTTTAGGGCGTCTACTGTTCTTGTTGGTATCTTTCCACTCTCGTGATACAACTATTTTTTTTAAATTGCTGGCATTAATACCCACACCCTTTCCCTTTTATCTTACCTTATGTTGCAATTTGGCAGAGTCAGCGACCCCCTCCCTTGTTAGGCCCCGCAGGTCAAGCGTAAGCGTAACACGAGTGTCTGGCTGCAGAAGGGGCCTGACAGCGCGTGTCCCCTGTCAAGCCCCTTCCACTCTCAAGCCCCTACGTCATTTCCGTTAAAACGACAGATTATCCGGAAATTCCGAGGTGACGATCTCCCATTCAAACATGGCTGCCTCCATGAACACGCTGTTGTGTGTTGTTGCTTTATATTTCAGCAGATTTGGAGAGAGATTATTTTTTCCAAGAGACAAACAAACAATCCGTCCTGTGGACAAATCCGTCTTGACAAACCCCAATACGTAATTTCTGTTTAAACGAGGGAATCCGTCTCAAACCTGAACAATATAGTTGTACATATGTGTGTGTAAATAAATGTAGTGCTACTGTATGTGTTATTATTGTGAGACATCAGACTATAGCTAATATGTACTTAAATCATTATTTTCTTGTGCCATATTTATTCCGTCAAATATTGTACTTTAATAATGTCAGCATTTCAATGTTTATACGGAAACTTTTAAGTCATAATCTAATAAACATGTTTTGTGCGTTATTGGTTATTGACAAAACGTATTTGTTTTACCCAAGATATGTGCCCAAGTAATAACATCATTTTAATAACGATGTCTAGAGTCCAGTGTTCCAACATAGATTTAGAGTGTAGTGTGCCTAAATAGCTAATTAGAACTTTCTTACCGTGTATTACACTATATATCACATATTAATACATACCTCAATATTATGTAAACATATGACGAAGTCATTTTTTAATAAAAAAACAAATAAAAATATTTTTAATTATATTGTGAAGACAATAATATAATGTGAAGTTGAAACAGTTGCGTAATTGCCTAATTTAAATAAACGATTGCCAGTAAAAAGTTGTGCTTTGGTACTGGCCATAATACAATATTTTTACTATGTAAATTTTTTTCTAAGGAGCCGATGAGAATTAAATTTCTACAAGAAAAACTACTATTCTAGTTATATAGAAACTATGTTGTTTTTAATAATAATAAAAAAATCCTCACAAAACAGCAAAAGGTTTATTTTTCAAACCAAACAGGATGTCAACAGAATACAGTATAAAACACTTAAATATATGAACTACTTTATGAAATGACAACAAATACTATATACAAATAACAGATCTTTGAAAATATACAATAATTTACAGTACTGCTGTCACGCGCGTGCGGTGCGGGTGAGGCGCAAGGACGGGGCGACGAGCAAAGAGGCAGGCGAGCCGGCAAGATCAGGGCAAACGGGGATTTATTAAACTGACGAGGACTAGGGAACATCGCACGAATACGCTCACAAGGTAATAACCACAATGACAGACAATGGACTCAGGCAAGGCACGGACTGAAATACACAGGACTGATCAAATTAACTAGACACAGCTGGGTACAATCGGGAGAAAACACGTGGGTAATCAGGGGGCGTGGCACACAGGAGGAGCGGGCCGGGCATGACAACTGCAATCAGTGATTAAGGATTTTTCACTAAAAACAGATGCATATATATGACTAATATAAAAAATAACTGACATCGGGTGCGGAGAAGCAGGCGAAGGGAGCCGTGAATGCGAATAAACGGGGTTTAATCAGGGTAAAAAGGGAATCACAGGGAACAAGGCACGTAGCAACAACAACGACAGATCTGGAGAATGAAATAGAACACACTGAAATACACAAGACAAACAAGATCAAACAGGAAAGCTGGTAACAAGCGGGATTCACACGAGATAAATGAAGTGGGCGTGGTCCACGAGGTCTGAACGATCGGTTGTGACAATAACAATGTACTGTACAGTGAACCTACTACGCTAAACCACAAAACACGATTAAGCTCTTGTCGGCTGTGTTTTCTAAAAACAAATGCATGTCTTTGAAACATTTGAAAATTGAAAAAAAAAGGGATAGACAATGGTATCTTTCTCTTCTTCAGTGTAATATTCAGTTATGAAGTCCATCTTGCCACTCCTGATAACGGTAAGTCACGTCGGAGTCACGTCGTCTTGCCTCTCTATATATTTGTATATACAGTAGCTGAGATGACTATAAAGTTTACTTTGTCTTTGGCTGACTTTTTTATGTGACCGAGCACTACTCTTAGGACTTTTTTAAGGTAAACATGAGTTGCCTGTACTAAGGCGATGAGTTCAACACAGGCGTATTTCGATGTGATAATTAATTTTTAAATAGTTAAGTCATACATTCCACGACTTCAGAATTATCCGCACGACAAGATGGATTCTTATAGCTCGCGACAAGAAGATTTGTCGTTCGAACGGAAATGACGTAGGGGCTTGAGAGTGGAAGGGGCCTGACAGAGGACACGCGCTGTCAGGCCCTTCTGCAGCCAGATGCCTCTCAAGCGTAATGTCACCATGACTGATAATGCACCTAAAGCTTTTCTAATTTTACTTGCATTATGAGAAGGGCCGAAGACCCCCTTTTCTTCCAGCCCGTGTTCCAGTTTGTTCCCATTTCTTAGTGTGACAAAGTTTAGCAGAAAGCCTGGCCGCCCTTCATTTGGAAGATGGATTTATACTTTACCGATAAGAAACCTTACAATATTATATTTGCTGTTGTAACTCTATTCTACGTAGTATATTCCAAAGAAAATAAGCAGCAACCTGTCTTCTTCCCGTATTAATTTATAAAGGAATGCATCCTGCCGTTAGAAATTACTTGGACAACCTGTTTATGTTCGCTTCTTGAACCCGGGTTCATGAGCTTCCTCTTGCGGTGCATTATGGGATAGCCATGTAACGGGATGCGTCATCCTAGCCAATAGTAAATGATCAGGAGCTAGTTAGCCAACCAGAAAGCCGTGACGTGTTTAAAGGGAGCCATGCTGCGTTCAAGAGGGAAGGTTTAAACAACCGGGCCTTTGGAGAGCAGCGGCTTAAAAAGTTAGTATTGTTTGCAGCCATTTGAATGTAAGTTAAATCGATACATCTACATTTGATGGGTTTCGTACAATTAGCGTCTGTTTTTTTAGGGTGACTTGTCAGAAATATAACGTAATCTAGCTAGTATTCCATGAAAGCATTGTAGGCAACGCTTAAACTTGATTGGCAGCAAGTTGGTTGCAGTATGCTTAAAATGTTAAAAATAGCGGAGGATATTGAATGCTTAGGGTATCTGTCTTTAAATCCTATACTGTTCTTACATTTTCATGCGAATGTATGGAGCCTGTAGAAGCATAAGTCCCCAATGTAATTAAAGTCTTTGTTTTGTTACGGGGGAAAATAAAATCTACACTTCGGTCAACAGAAGACATACATGCACACTAAAAAGTTTGACAGTGTTGCTTTTAAAAGCAAACTACAATAATTGCTATCTATTCATTATTCGGATAAGTGTTTGCAAGTAAATTCTTTTAGGGTCATGGCTACTGTTCCAGCCAAGATGGTGCAAAAAACTGAACATGGGAAGGTAATTTTTTAAATCTACATTTAATACAACTTGTTTGTCATTGTCTGTGATGTATGACTTTATATGATACTTGTGCATTTGTACTGGGCAGTTCCCTGAACATGGGCATTAACTCATGTTTTACATATAGTGGAAAATTCCAAGGTAACCATCTTATTGCTTGGCTTGTGTCTCCCCATCCTCAGCTTAATCACGCGCCTAAAAGAGTCCCAGTCGTCCAAAACCCTCAGCGGCCTGTCCCCGAGTGTTCTCAGCAGGTTCTTGTTACGCTTAGCGCACCTCAGAGACTTCAAAGGCCAGTGAATCAGTCTCATCACACAAACTCAAAAGCCCAGTTGGACCAGAACACCCAGTGTTTCCAGCCCCAAACCCATCCTGCAAGTACACATGTCACCAGTAAAATGGAGTCTGCTGAAGCAGCAGGTCCATTGAAGGAGAGAAGTAAGCAGTAACCCTGGTATTTTGTGGTCTAACAAAAAAGTGACCAATTTTGTAATGACCAACCAGTGTTCTTGTATACAAAACTTAATTTTTCTGGTATTTGAGTTTTACCTTAATTTTGCTTCATCTTCACAGGTAAATATGGAGCAGTGGAGTCCACTGACATAAAGTAAGTTGGAGTAAAAAACCTATACATAGTAGTATGCATTTTTATTTTATATTTTGTCAGTTTCCCTCTAGGTTTTAGCAGCAGTTCTCCTACAGTAGAAGGGCATGTTGCAGTTGGTTCCACTTCAACTGTTTGACTAACACAGTTTCCACTTACCCAGGGAGCAATTAATACTTATAAACCAGTGTGAATGCCAGTGCTGTGTACTTTGGTATTTTAATCAGTCTTGTACCAGAGATGTACTTAAGTTGGTGACTCCTACTCTAGATCTACTTGTCGCACATAAACCGACTTCCAACGTGACTCGCAATGAATGGCAGCTGAAATCCAAAAATCCCAGGCTTTGATTCTACCTTCATATACTACGGCTTGATGTTACTGTAGATGTAAAACTGTTTTTGCTTAATCAGAAAGCGATGGACCCTTGAGAACTTTGATGTTGGTCGCCCACTGGGAAAGGGAAAGTTTGGAAACGTCTACCTGGCCAGGGAGCGAGAGTCCAAGTTTATTCTGGCTCTGAAGGTGCTCTTTAAAAAGCAGTTGGAGAAAGCTGGTGTGGAGCACCAGCTCAGGAGAGAAGTCGAGATCCAGTCTCACCTCAGGTACACTGATTTAATTGTGCCTTATTTGCTTACACTAGTGGCCAAGATTGTGGAAACGCTTCAAGTTTAGAGATTGCACAACTTTATGCAACTTAATCATGCGATGTATTTTACAAATACAGATGTTCCTCGTTTTACAATGTTTAACTTGGAGTATTTCAACTTTTACGATGGATTGATAGCAATGCACAGTCAAGTCACCAAACTTTTTTTTTTTTTTTTTTTCTTTCCTTTCTTTTACAAATTTTTGACAAGCCCAATATATCTACTAAATGCCTAAGTGTGTCTTATGAATTCATATTTGACTTGCAATATTTTCAGCTTACTATGGGTTCACTGGAATGTGACCCCATCCTAAGTCAGAGCATCTGTATGATACATTGGCCAATTTAAATTAGTAACTGGAGCAACAGCTGAAAGTTCTGCAATCTAAAAATTGTATTTCCAGTGTTTTGGCCACTAGTGTATACTAGACATGTTTGTTGTTTTCTGAAAGCCCTGAACCCTTTGCAGGCACCCCAATATCTTGCGCTTGTATGGCTATTTTCACGACTCCTCCCGCGTGTACCTCATCTTGGAATTTGCTCCCAAGGGTGAGCTTTACGGTGAGCTGCAGCGCTGTGGTCGCTTCGATGAACAGAAGAGTGCTACGGTGAGATGGTCTTTCCCTTTCGGGTTGCCTCATTTGTCTCTACCTTTTTTAATCCTAAACTTTTTCCCACAGTACATTGCAGAGCTTGCTGATGCTCTTCACTACTGTCATTCTAAAAATGTTATCCATAGAGATATTAAGCCAGAAAACCTCCTGTTGGGTGCTAATGGTGAGCTTAAAATAGCTGACTTTGGCTGGTCTGTACACACCCCATCTTCTAGGTAGGTTTTTAAAGTTTTTTTATATATATATATATATATATATATATATATATATATATATATATACTGTGGACATGCATGATGCTTTTGATTAGTGTGCATCACCAAAAGTTCTCTCTCCCTTCTGTACACATTAGGAGATCAACCCTTTGTGGAACCTTAGATTACCTCCCTCCGGAAATGATCGAGGGACGAACTCATGACGAGAAGGTGGACTTGTGGAGTTTAGGAGTCCTCATCTATGAGTTTCTTGTTGGAAAGCCCCCATTTGAAACAAAGAGCCATGAAGAGACCTACCGCAAGATATCTAGAGTGAGAATTCAGTACTGAAAATGGCCAATTATAGCACGCTATTGCTGGCACTGATACCGATTTTTAGCGGAACATCACGAGTTCCCCCTTTGCAGTTTGATACTAACTCCTCCCACTTCTCCGGGTTCCTTAACAGGTGGAATTCAGCTACCCTGATTTTGTCAGCACTGGCAGCAGAGACCTTATTGGGAAGCTGCTGAAACATGATCCCCTACACAGGCTGCCCATCTTGAAAGTGCTTTCCCACCCTTGGGTGCTAGAACATTCCATGAAACCCCCAAGACAACGTAGGCCTGAGGGTGACACTGCTTAGAGGCTCGTATGTGTGGAGTAAGGTTACAATTTAAGCTATATTCTAATCAGGGTCATGACTGGCTAGCATTTGTACAATCATGCTGGGAGAGGAAAGTAGATGGCATTGTCCTTTGGTGGTTTTGAGCCCATTGTTGTATTTAATTTTAAATGTTTGTTTTGTTTTTGTAGAATTTTTTTTTTTTTATTAAATGATTAAAGTTTGTTAAATTTGTTAGTGCTGACTCTTCATTTCACCACTAGTGGCCTTCTGCGGTGCTTGTGGTAAGTGCAGTTACAGTTAAGCAGCAGTTGCTTTTACAAAATCGTATAAACGGTAACAGAATTAGCTGGTTGTAAATTGTAAAAGAGCTCTTAACTTTTGGCTTCTTGCAGGGAAATTTTTGTATCTGTGGCAATTTCCACAAATCCCTGTTGGGGAGGGGGGGGGGACAAAAGGAGGGGGAGAGGCATTAAAGCAAGTTTAGAATACTATCAATTAAAAAAAAAAAAAATCCCATGTGCTGGTATAAAGTAGTTCTCAGAATGCTGTCATATTTGCTGCCAAGGACTTGTTTACCTTGTTGACTTTTAGCATGGAATTGACCCACTGGACGTTGTGCACGGTTGGTAAGGGAATGCCGTCTTTCAGTTTCTCTGGTAAGGATGAAAGGGGGAAGGAAGCCTGGATATAGCAGTGGTACGGCAAGATGTGAATTTTCTGGGTGGTTTGTAAACTCGTATCAACTTTCCCTGCTAAGCCATGGACAGACTTACTGTTCAGCATGGGTAGCAGGTAGCTCTTGATCCCAAGCTCCAGTAGCTTCTGTAGTGACTCGGTCTGTTAGGACGGACCTAATTAGAGCTAAACTACTACATGTAATGTAATATGACATTAACTCTGGCAGTGTGGATACAAAATGTTAGTGAACTAGAATTAATCGACGTTTTCAATCTTGAGTAAAAGGAGAATGTGGGGAAATGCAGAGAAATGGTAGATAGAAATAAACTCTGCTTAGGTGTCAAAAAATGGCACAACCAAGTAAGCTGTATGTGGCTGTGTGGAAGTGTCCTGCTTATCTAACCATATGATGCGTTAATGAGCATCTTTTAAAAACTAAATCATTACAAACACAGATGAATTTTTTTTTTTTTACCTGAAATGTCCCAATTTCAGTGGCTCCCACAGTCAACGTGAGGCTGTGCATAGACAATAAACGGTCACCTGCATGATGGCGAAACATCAAAAAGAAATATCTTAAGGAATATTAACTAACACTCACTTGTCTAATGCTGTGGATCCCGATAGCTTCTCATCCGATACGAAGAACTTGCTGCTGAAGGTTGCATTCTGGGAGTTAAAGCATGTGCAGAGTTTCAGTACAAAACAGCCATGAAAGGAAGTGATGATGGGAACCAGCAAGGAACAGCCATTGCTGTGTAGAGGAGCCAGAGTGCATATGTGTGGCTAAGCAGTACATCCTTTTGCTATGAAACTTAACATCCTTCCATCAGATGGATGTAATTGTGCCTGTTTTATTATATCCATTTTTTAATGATCTTGTATCGTATTTTACAATAAGATTAAAATCAGCAATTTGTGGAGTGTTAAACATGTAATTCACTTTTGCAAATAAGTTAATAATGTCGGATTCCAGATTACACTAGAAAATTTACATTGATGGCTTCAGTGGGGGAAATTCCTCTATTTGGCTCCATGTACCAAAGGCACTAGGAGCTGATTTAGAGTTTGTCAGCTTCTTGATTGCCTCCGTGGTCAGAATATAGACATTTGGTTGACTGTATTCATTTTCTTCCCTGGACTAATTTTTTCAGCAGGGTATGATTGTAGTTCAGAAAACTTACCATATCCAAGCGGAAGAATGGAATATAGGTGGAGTTAGATCGGATTCCATAGAACTTGGAAGACCAAAAGACATTTAACGTCGTCGTATCTGGCTGGAAGGAGACGGTGGGAGTCTGGCTGGCATAGGCATGGAGCACCATCAGCATGTTCGGGAACAGCTTGGGAAGCTAGACAGGATACGGGTCATTTCAATTTTCTTATGTAGCTGGTACCCAATTCAGTTCGATAGCAGTAGTACAGCAGAGCCAATACTCAGTGCACTAACTATAAAGGACAACTCTAACAAATATACAAAAAATACAATGTATCAAAGTTTGGCTGGTATTAATGACTGGTGCAGGATGCAGCACCACCACTGACATATGATTGGCTGTATCTGTACCCACCTGAGGTATCAAGCCGCCAAAACTTGTGGTGTTAAGGCGGAATGGCGAAGCCTTGGGTATCTGAATTGGTAAAATATGGCGGTCAAGGGCGTGCTGGCACTAAACTGCGCACACACATCATGCTTCACGCTCAAAATCCAGTTTTACTGTTATGTGGGATACTGGTAAAACAAACAAGACAATGACAAGTATCTTTTCTATTGGGTTTCTGTGCGCGTACCATGTCGTCGGTGATCAAGGCTTGTAGGAGCCCTGCGGAATAGTAAGCGAAGGCGGCAGAGTTGATGGTGAACTCAGACAGGCCAACAGTTAGCATGAGGTCAGACTGCTGGTCCAGCTGGAAGGTTCCAGCAACAAAAGGGGGTTCTGTGTGATTTCTGGCACCATAAAACACGCCCTGGATGGAAAGTTTGAGGTTAATAGGGTGTATAGTTACCATTGCATTCATTTATGAATTATCCTTAAATATAATGTTTAAAATACTTGTTTTTCAAAACAGTATCATGAGGAGCTAGTTGAATTCCTGTAGCTATTTTTTCTCTTAGCCATATTCCTGATGTCAGGTAAACTCACTTAATACTACTAAATAGTTAAAAATGAAAACAGAACAACAATACTGGTGATACTTTCCAAGTAAAAAACAATGTAAAAAACTCCAATTTCTGTTTTAAATATTGCATCTATCTAAACATACAAATTCGCAAGCAAAGTACTACCTTTGACATATTTTTTTTTAACCAAGGGTTTCATTACAGTTCACGTTTAAAAGTGAGAGAGATACCTTAAGATCCACCTCCAAGTCGGAGCCCTGAATAATTGGTGGGAAAACCAGAGGAAGCTCTATGCTGAGGTCTTTGTTCACCTGGAAAGATACTGGTGCACAATGATAAACATTACAAGGTCGCACACG
Organism: Brienomyrus brachyistius; assembly: GCF_023856365.1. Lineage (NCBI taxonomy): Eukaryota > Metazoa > Chordata > Actinopteri > Osteoglossiformes > Mormyridae > Brienomyrus > Brienomyrus brachyistius. The sequence goes on along the minus strand of NC_064538.1, from coordinate 10,866,114 downwards.
CGATGTGAGAGACACACAGAATGCAGACTTTTTGTGTTTCATTGCCAGTCGTACCCTGCATTTTTTCCAGCTGACTCTCCAAGTCATTAACATACTTTTCAATCCCTGGGCAAATCTGGAAATGGAAAGAATGTACATAATGACATAATGTAATACAGTTAACACACACAATAGAATGAAAATGAAAGATGTTCACCTCTTCTTGAATCTGATTCAGTATTTTGGATTTGAAAAACTGTACAAATGGCTGGAAGATAACACTGAGGGAAAATATAACATCATTGAGAGTTAATAGGTTTGCTAAGTGGTACAACGATACTGCACAACAAATTCCAGTGTTAAAGTCCCACTGTCAAACATGTTTCAAAGCTCATAAACGTCATAAAATTGAGCACAAAGCTCTTGAGGCCTAAGTGCAGCATATGTGTAAGTGTATAATAAAGGAAACATCAGATCGATTGATCCACCCCTACATTAGATTGACCTTCCAAGGATATTACTAAGTGAAATACTATCTGATTACTTATTTCTGATTGTAGCTATATGGATTCAATACCTGTGTAACAGAAGCATTAAAATATTTTTTTAAATGCAACTTTCCTAACAACTTGTAGTAAGACGACTTCACAAGGCACTCGGGGTTTTCGTTTCATTTCACTTTTTCAGATATTATTAGAATATTCTTCCTCTATATAATTTGTTTTACTTCTCTATTTAAAAATGAAATGTGTTTTTAAAGGTTAAACGTAAATAACATGAAAAATTTTTATATGAACATAATGACAGCAATTTCTGTTATACACATGACCACTATAAATGTGATACAAACTGCTTTGATAGGATTGCCAGTCGAGCATCCTTTCAGATCATTCAGGAACTATGCAGTATGTCTTGGATCTCATACCTGCCTCCACCATGGAAGGAAACATCTATTCCCTTAATACTGGAGTCGCACTGAGCACTGGCTACACTCAGATGGCCTTGCCCATCACTGCCGAGCTGAATTACAGTGGACAAGCCCACATTAAATACAGCCAAGTCAAATGTGCCGCCGTCTTTTCTGCAGGGAAATACAGGGAACATGAGGGAACCAGGTTGCATTTATCATTTACAGCCACCTAAGATTGTGACCTTGTGTGTCACAAAAAGTCTAGTGGGTACAATGACTCACATAAAGGAGAACTTTGTTTTCCAGTTCCCATGCACTGCGATGTCGAGGTTCTCCATGCCAACTTTGATGCCTACGTTCTCCGTAAAAGTCACTGTAGGCTCTGGGAGGTCGATCCGACTTACCTTCATACTGCAAAAGTATAAAATATTAAAAAGTCAGTTTTAGGTAGAACAGAAAGTTTTAATTTCTTCTCCATTTAGGAAGTTGGGGCCACAGAAAGATGGTTGATGGATAAAATCTATTTGTGATGACTGGATTTTGACAAGAAATGAAGGACTGACACATATTTTGTGTGTAAACTAGGAGATTTAGTTTTCTAATGAATATCTGAGGTCTATTCGAGACTTTAGTTTGGTCAACAGCAGAAACAAACCAGACAGTCTGCGTACTAAAAGAGTGGGAATGTGGGGCTTTGGAGGAAACCTTCATTTGTTCTCACCACCACGTAAAACCGAGGTCCTGACTCTCTGAGGTCATAAAAGGTCCCTGGGCATCTTTCAAAAAAATAGAAGTGGTACCCCAAAGTCCTGGCTAAAATGACCCACTGCGGCCCTTTAAAATCTGGTCTCCTAATCATCCCCTATATCTAACTGGTGAATTCTCTCCTGCCCCTTCACTGCCTTAGCTACTGTGTGGAGAGTGTACTGGTGCAAAATGGCTGCCGTCGCATGATCAAGCTGGGGCTACACAGTGGTGGTGGTTGAAGTGGCTCCCCATAGGTTCAATAAAGTGCTTTGGGTGTGTTGAAAAGTGCTATATAAATTCATTCACTTTTACAAGATATCTAAAAAGTGTATTTGCGTACGAACCTGGTTAGCCAATAGTGTACAGAGCCAATTTTAATATCAATGTCCCCTTCAACATCTGGGATGAGCATTTGGCCAGTCTTCTCCTGCAACCAGCTGGCGCCCACATGGGACCCTAAAAAATAAAATCACACAAATCAGAGATGTTCCCTTTCCACGGGTACTTAAAACTATTCAGCTGATGGCCTACTACACAATCAAATCAACAAATATATTCTCTTTACATGGGACAAGAGTTGGAGCGCTCCTTACGGACAATTTCTGCAAATGTCGCGTTATTCTTACAAAAAAAATATGGCTTCAAAACAAGTGTGAATGCGTGTGGTCTTGCTTTACTCACCGTATTTAAGTCCCTTGTCCGAGAGACTAGCTTTAATGCCGGGATTGATAGCAAAAGCTTGAGGCATCAGCGTTAGCAGCACAACCAGAGAGGGCAACATGGTCAGCAAATTCACCTGTAAAACAGCATATTTTTGAAACTGCATTACGAGACAATGCAGTACAAGAAAGGGTATTTACAGGGAATTCGCCGACAGCTTACGTTTAAGACCAGAAATACGAAACCTACCGTTTGATGTACATTTGGTTTCACTTCCTGAAATTTTTAAGTTTTTAATTTAAAACTTTGTATGGGCAGTGTCAGCAGTACCAACACTGACGAAATCTTAAGACCAACAAAAAAATGGTACTGCCTCCTTTTCACGGGGAAGCAGAAGAATTGACCATAAGGAATTTTGCAATTAATCGTGTTTCATTCTTTGTCTTGTGACAATATGGGGAAATTCCGAGAGAAACTACAGACGCTGTAAATGTAAAACTATCTGCATACTTTTGTCAAAACGTCAATTATAGATTATATTTACATGTATTTATTTAGCAGACACCTTTACCAAAACCATATACAAGTGTGACAGTAATACATAACAAACAAGGAGCCAAATTATTTAGTTAGTTACTACAAGACTAAACAAATGGTTAACCAGAAACAAGTGCAAGATGAAATTTAATATACGTGAACTTTACCATTTTGATGATTAAATGCAAAATTCAATTGCACAAATAAACCACAAATGTTAATTTGAATGAATTGGACAATGGATATCAAGTTGTCTAGTTTTTATAGCTCAATGTCAAGTTTAAATTACAAGATATAAACTACAAACTATTTATTGTCGTGGTTTATTTTTGTAAATAATCCACAATTCATATGATTAGTAAAAAAATGACAAGATTACCTCTGTTCAAACTCAATTCAAGATGTACCGTCTCCGCAAACAGAACTGAAATGATTTTTGTGATTAAATCTTGCTTCTGCTATTGCTACTAAACTCGGCTTCCTGTTCCCCCCCCCTGTATAGTTAATACATCACAGATACCTTTTGAAGAGGGACGTACAAGTACATGCTATAAGCTTATATATGTATAAATGGTGCGGGGTTTATGTAGGCCTGCACGAATATGTCATTTTTAATTGTAAGAAAAAATTTACAAGCCTTGTGACACATGAAGCACATCATTTCTCCCTGCTGCATGTACAGTTGATTTGACATCATCCACTGAAATGGTTGAAGTGCATAATGAGTTTATATTTTGAATGTCAAACCAATAATGAATATTTAACTCCGGCTAAATTCATTTCTATCAGTTAAACGTAGGCGTTTTATAACCACTGAGCCTGTGTAAATGGGAGAACCGACTAGTGCACTTGATTTTGTATATTATATGCGTTATAGCCTCTGGTTCCGTTTTTTTTTTTTTGAGCATACAACTAAAAACAGTTTCTTCTTTGAGTTTGCGCATATTCGGCACCCTTCTGTCACGTACCGCAATTATTTTCTCATTTTCACTGAACGTCCCGTAATTTAAGACAGCAGACAATTTCAAGGCAGAAGCGTTTCCACTTTACATTGTTGGAAGCATTTCTTTAACATTTGCAAATTATATACGTGGCTAAATGAGTGGCTAATTCTAAGATGTAAAGCATATAGCAGGTGATTGCTCGCTTTTATTTTTGATTTATCTGTTTCAAAGGGGATGCGTGCAAGCTAAGTCGAACTATGCATAAAGGATATATTTATGCATGTAAATGCAGATTTGAAATAAATATTTTTAAATGACATGATCGTTTTGATTGTTTATTTGGCGTTTTATTTATGTATTTTGCGAAGTACCCGCATTAAATACAGTAATACCTTTCTTTGAAGCTTACATTAAGGTAAATATAGCCAGTCAAAGTTATAGTCCCGCCCCTCCCCCGAAGAAAAAGAAAGTTAAAACTTTCGCTTAAATCTCCCTCAATATTCAGCCAAGACGCGCAATTTCAGTTTCACTAGTTACTCATGTGACCAAATCAGCATGCCAAGTTTCGTTAAAATCCGTGACAATGAGATCCGAAAGTGTGGATGATTTGACATGGAATGACCCTTCTTGACTCAATATTTTGAAAGCATCTGATCAGGCAGTTCTGCATTTGCTCCAGCCTGAAGTAAATGTAGTCATAATCGGAATGTTGAAAAGCTGGGCTGACGTGAAGGGCTGCATTTTCTAAAGTATCTCCAGCACTCTGAAAAAACGCTGGTGGTATGCCAAGGAATCTACAACAGAAAAGACAAATATAAGATAATACTACACGCCACTATAAAGATTTACTCAATGTAAAGCAAGGTACAAAGGCTAAAAAACAATAAGAAGAATACAATGCATCATCTTGCATACCTTTTATCAATTTATAAAACTGAAAGTGGATGGAAAAAACGTGCATTATACTCAAGTTAACATGACATAAATAGCCAAATCTGCGACGTACCCAAAAAGTTTTTTGTTAAAATAACTAACTAAATAAGTACGTGGGGTATATATTATTTTGTACATAATCGTTGGGAAGAAAAGGAGTCACGTGTAGTAATTTCACCGCGCGTTCGTTCACTCCTCCATCACGACGTTTTTTTTAACTTACGTCGCACGCTGATGACGTCTATTCGGCATCATGCCGAAAGAGCATCTTCAGCAAGTGAGACTTAATGTCTGTAGTAAAGTATGCGTAACTTCGTTCCGAATGTACTTTTTAAACTTCAGGAAAAGTAGGTTCGTGTCGCATGTTCATAATCACCAAAAGCCACTTCATTCTGCATGCTCGTGTAATGCAAGCATGTCTCAAGCACAATGTGCACCTTTATAAAGACTCCAACGACCCCCCAATACTCTTGCCGCTCGCGTTGTGGCTCACCAGTACGACCAAGGAAAAAAAATAGCAATACTGGACAGATTTTTGGTCACATATGATCCCAAATTGGTCGCACTCTGGAGCCCTGGAATATAGTCAGGCGGTGGAAGGAACGTTTTTAGGACCTCCTGAGTTCCACTGGCACCCCATCCTTGGAGGAAGCAGAACTGGAAGACTCAGAGGAGGAGTATCTCATTTTTACGGCTGAGGTCACTGAAGTAGTCAAAAAACTCTTGCTGACAAATCTGAAGATCATCATTAACAACCCCACACATTTTCTCCACAGCTCTCGGCTCAAAGACGTGCTGCGGCTGAGCTGCCATCACACGACAACACTGACTCCTGTCACTGTGCCTGCCATGTCCCCAGCTAGCAGTCATGACACTGAACACATCATGCACATTTGTACACTCTATCTAGCTATTGAATGGATGATATGAAATATTTATAACACGTGTTACAGTAATATAAAAATAGAGAATATTTGGAGAAAATGTTCCAACGACCAAAAATATTACGGTCAATTTGAATGATAAGCTGAAAAAAATACAAGTGGCAGGATGTAACGATGGTAGCGGCTCTATTGGAGCTGGAGGAACTGAAAGAGTATTTGGGTCGTGTATGTCGGAACAAATTGTTCCTACGTCTTTATTTCTACGGACTTATTTTGAAGTTACACGCATTCAAAATGATGGCGAAGCCTCCCGCTATGAGTAAAGTGTTCACTTTTAAAGATTATAGATCAGTAGCCGACCAAATTTACGAAATAACTTCAGAATGCTTACACCCATGTCCAGTTCCTATAGTTATCGACAACGGCTCCTTCCAAACAAGAGCCGGCTGGGCTTGCCCGGGGGACTCCCTCTCCGCGCCGCGGCTGCAATTTAAGTCCGTCGCTGCAAGAAGCCGTGGGGCAGCCCGGAGTGAGACTCAGATCGGTAACGACATCTCCAACCTCGAGCCGCTGCGTTGGCTTTTGAAGAGTCAGTTCGATCGAAATGTTGTTGTTAACTTCGAAATCCAGGAGCTTATGTTTGACTATATTTTTATGCACCTGGGAATTGGTACCTCGGTAAGTTCGATTCTGGCCACTGTAAATCAGTAGTACAATTAAGTACGTGTAAAGACCTTTAGGTGTGCTATGCTTTATTATTAGACCTATTATTGGATCTATTTGTAAGTTCTATAAAACCTGTAGTCGAGTATGAGCATTCCTGTGCAAGTCAGATGCCTGTATTTATTGCTTCTAAATTAACTTACTCCTTTTTAAATATTCTTTAGGGTGTCGGTTTAACTGCATCAGCCATGATTGAATGAAGGGAAAATTATTTATATTTTGTGATGTTTATTTCGCACACGGTCGTTAATTTGTGCATACAAGTGCTAATAGATTTTCTCCGCATATGCAGGGGAGAGTGGAACATCCAGTCGTACTTACAGAGGCGCCCTGCAACCCGCTCTACTGCCGGCAAATGATGTCAGAGTTACTCTTTGAATGTTACGGGGTGCCAGAGGTTTCTTATGGTGTCGACAGTCTGTTCAGCTTCTACTACAATAATAACCTGCGTGGCCTGACTTCGTCAAATACAGGAGTGGTCATCTCCTCTGGTTACCACTGTTCTCACATCTTGCCTGTAATCAACGGCAGGTATGACACCTAATAACTTTAGTTATCTATCTTGGGTGACATAGGGTGTAAGGCAGGATGCCAGACCATCACGGTGCACATACACATGCTATACAGTAAATTTAAAGATGCCTGATGGGCTGTTTCCTTGAGCACTATCTGAGGGCTATGCCTGTTAGCCTAAGATGTGTTTGGACATCGAGAAGAATCCAGCGTGACTCGAGGAGAACATGCAAACATGGAGGAAGGATTCAATCCCTCTGCCCTGTAGGTGTGACAAACCAGTGCTGTCCACTGAGCCCTCCAGGATGTTGATAAAATATTGAGAGAAAGAAAAAATTATGCATTGGGGTGAATAATAACTTTTAAATAGGCTTTTTTGTACTAGGATGCATTCTACTTTTTCAGAAAATCATTTTTAACAATGCTTTTTCTTCTGCCGTATATTCAGACTTGATGCAGGAAACTGCAAGCGCGTGAACATTGGCGGCAGCCACGCAGCCTCGTACCTGCAGCGCCTCCTGCAGCTAAAATATCCCGCGCATGCAGCAGCTGTGACCGTTGGCCGAATGGAGGAACTTCTGCATGAGCACAGCTATGTCGCCCTTGACTACCAGCATGGTTAGTATGTCACAGAACAAAGAGATGAAAAAAATAAACCGGGGAATGGAGGCCTAAGTAAAACAGTTATTTTCCTGATACCTTCTGCACTGTCAGTATTAATGTGTCCACCAGGGTGCGCACACGGGCTCCCTGTCTATTCAGTGTGGCTGTATTGGCACATGCTGGGCCTCTTCTGTGGCCTGCAGAGCTGGAGAAGTGGCGCAGCGTGGAGTTCTACGAGCATGAGGTCCATCGCATGCAGCTGCCCTTCTCCGCCAAGCTGCTCAGCGGCACCCTGAGTGCAGAGGAGCGTCAGGAAAGGCGAGTGCAGCAACTGCGCCGACTGCAGGAGATCAATGCCCGCCGGCGTGAGGAGAAGCTGCAGCAGGACCAGGAGAAGTTGGACAAATTGCTGGCAGTGCAGGCAAGGCCAAGTGTCCAGTGCAGGGGACACATTCAGTTTAATGTGACGCCACGCAGTGAACTGCATTTCATGACACATTTTCTGCTTCACTCTTTCTACTGCACTCTACTCAGAACATTTATTTACATACCCTTGTATGGACTGAGCAAGACTGCGAATAATTCCAGAAGAATTCGAATCTTGTTTAGGAAGGTCACTTATTTTACATGTTTTTTGGAAAACAATTTTAATGGCACTGCTGTATCTTCAGGTAAGGTGTAAATGTCTAGGGCTGTTTCCTCGAGCACTACCTGAGGGCGAATCTCATTCCTGACTTCAGCTTCCAAACCATAAACTGTTACTGTATATTTTTGCATGAGCACCAGCAGTCCAGTAACATCTGGGGCACGTGAAGTCAGAGTGACAGCACTGGGGACCCAGTTCTTCCAAAATCAATGACACCGATCCCCATCCAGCTCTGCGCCCCACACTGTAACCCCAACTGGGGGTGGGGACTTATTGCAGCTTTTATCTGTTTATACTGTGTTTCTTATGGCCGAGATATACTTCTGTGCTGCTGTGACGCTTGCAGTTTTCTCTTGGATTAGTAAAATGCCTGTCCAGTCTCGTTTTCTGCGTGCAGCCAATGGCTCTAATTCAGAAGTGAGGAGCAGCTAAAGCAGGGGCCTGATATGACCGTGATTTTAGGCTCTCTTCTGTATCCCTAGGAACTCATGGAAGATGGGCTCCTTGAGCAGTTCCACAGGAGCCTCATGGAGCTGAACATGGACTCTGCAGAGGAGCTGCAGTCCTACATCTGCAAGCTGAACCTGGCTGTGGAGCATGGCAAGCTGCGGATTCTGCAGAGCGAGGTAGGCTTGGTGTCGGGGTCGTCTGCTGGTGATCTGGGCGAGTAAATGAATGAATGTTACATTTATATGATGCTTTTCAAGACACCCAAAGTCCTTTACAGCGTGAGTGGGGGGGGGGTGGTGGGTCACTTCAACCTCCACCACTGTGTAGCCCCCACCTGGATAATGTGACAGCAGCCATTCTGCACCAGTATACTCATCATACTGTAGCTAAGGTGGTGAAGGGGCAGGAGAGAATTCACCAGTTAGATACAGGGGATGATTAGGAGGCCCCATCTGATAGGGCCACAGGGTGCATTGGGGTACCTCCCCTACTCTTTCGAAAGATACTCTTAAGAGAGTCAGGACCTCAGTATTATATCTCATCTGAAGGACGGCAGCATTTGTACAGCACAGTGTCCCCATCACTGCAGCACTGGGATCCACACTGACCACAGGATGTGGTCCAACACCTCTTCCAGCAGCAACCCAGCTTTCATAGTTGGTCTCCCATCCACATACTGGCCAGGCCCAAACCTGCTTAGCTTCAGATGGATTACCTAGTCTGAACTGTAGGCTGCTGTGGAAGGTGTTGATTCCTGGATGAGGGATGTCTGGAAGCAAACACAGATCTTTGTGAAGGACCATCCCTCTTTTACCAGAACTCTGAGCTGGAGCAGCCCCTCGACGAGGCTGAAAACAGTGCCGAAATGGACCCAGATTTCAGCGAAGAAAACACAGAGGGAGAGAAGCCAGCTAGCACAGTGCAGGTAACACACCTCTCACCGCGTATATAGAATTTCCTGGGTGACAGGTCCTGTGGAACCTTATGAAAACGTTCGCTGTGGAATTACATGCCATTTACCTGAAACGAGGCTTAAAGATTTTGTAATATTCCGTTTGCTGTGGTGCCCCTGTGCTGTTGCTGATTGCTGTGTGACTCTGTCCGCTCCCTAGCCCACCTTCAACATGGCAGAATACCACCAGCTGTTCGTCGGCACGGAGAGGCTGCGTGTCCCCGAGGTCGTCTTTCAGCCGTCGCTGATCGGGGACGAGCAGATGGGCCTCATGGAGACTCTGCAGTTTGTCTTGGAGAGGTAAGCATGTCTTCCCTGGCTGGGACATTTTCGATCCTCATTTGTGGAACTTTATCACGAGCTTATGGTCAGCTGTTCATGTGTTATATGACTGTAGGTACAGTTTAGAACAGCAGGAGGCGCTAGTGCGCAATGTTTTCCTCACCGGAGGGAACATGCTGTATCCTGGCATGAAGGAGCGGGTGGAGAGGGAGCTGCTAGCGATGAGGCCCTTCCAGTCCCACTTTCAGGTGTGTGAAGCCGGAGTCACAGACACAGCAGCCTGACACTGGTGCTGTGAGAACCTGGATTTCAAGCCTTCTGTTTCCTTAAGGCTTTTGTTTGTTACGCAGGTGAATATGGCGTCCAACCCCAGCCTGGACGCCTGGTGCGGAGCGCGTGAATGGACCCAGCAGAATCCCTTAGGGGGCTCAGGCTGGATCACCCGGCAGGACTATGAGGAGAAGGGGGGAGAGTACCTCAGTGAGCACTCCGCTTCCAATGTCTTCCTGCCCATAAGAATAGCCAAAGCTCTACCGCGGGTCGCCGAACCTGTCGCTGCCCCCGCAGCTGCCGCCGCTGTCAGTGAGACCCCCACAGAGCCTCCCCCTGCTCAGTCCTGATTTACGTCCGGTCTCGCTCTCAGAAGTGCTGCCCTCTACTGCCTCGGAGTCCTTGTTTTGTTTGTCATTCATGAATTCTCTAGACTTTTTTTATAATGAGCCTTGTAAATATAAAACGGAGTCATCAAACTACTTTTGTGTTGTTTTTTTTAAATGGATGAAGTCGGATACAAGTCGAATATATTGATCCGTGGTGAATATTTTACATCTGACATACCAAACATATCAACGTTCCCATTAATTTTTTATTTAACTGGGTTTGTAAATGTCAATGACATGATTTTACATTTAACACATGCAACACATCACAAGCTTACTAGTTATTTACCAAACTTGCTAACTGGTGTATTCAGTGTGTTTGATGAATTTTTTTTATGGCTTATTACTGTTCGATCCAAACTCCAGACTCCAGGCACTGAGAAACCTGTATGTTGTAAAGCTTCATTTTAGAGTCTTCCGTTAATGGTTTTTAATTAATAGTCCATTAATGTTGTTGGCACATCAAGCTGCCCGGTCGTGCCAAACACTGAGGGTATCCTGAGACTACAAGACCAGTCACGGCTGCACTGGAAATCCAGGTGTTCTCTTTTTCCCCAGATGAATAGGCTTGAATTTTATTTTCTATTCTTTCAATAAAGGAAAATAGCATGTACCCTTTTACTTGCCAATTTAATACATGTTGGCAATGGACCCAGTGGTTTCCATTGAATTAGTATTTGTTGACAGACTCTCTTCAATTTACGCAAATACACCGTTCTTCAATTCTGTGCATAAATCAAAATTTACATCTCAATCCCTTCCCCATTCAGTGTAGCCTAACGTAACCTAGCCTGGGCATTTGTTGCAAGCACGGGTATTAATGTACTTTCATGCTTTGTTTTTCCCGTAGATGATGCGTGATTTTTTTTCACCTAAGTCCGGTACGTCAAATTTACATAAGTAAATCTTTGTATTAACATTTTTTAATATATGCAACGTGGCCTGCCATGCAGCTAGTAATGTACAGTGGCACAGTCCCCCCACCCCCAGTGAAGTTGTATAGTACTTGGATGAAGTACTAACTGTGGGACATCTAAAGACCTTCTGGGGGGGGGCTTGTGCAGACTACTTTACAAGTTATAAATAAATAGATGAAGGTTAATCGCTTGTTCTTTCAAAGCCGGCATTATTGGCAGCCTTAGTCCATGTGATTCTGTACTCAACTCCTTCATAATATTATGAATATTATGCTCCACCACTGTAAGGTGCTGTTATGGCCGCAGCTTGAGTTTACTTCAGGTCATCTCAGCAGGTCTTCTGGGTACTGGTCAGGTCGGCGATGTTCAGTGACACAATGGCGAGATGTACATTTGGTTGTCACATTTTCTTCCAGAGGAGTATCCCATGACTTACGGTAAAATGAATGCAATCTACTACATCATGTCAGAAGTACGCTATATAAAACAGAGACCGCTTATTTCAGATACTACCAGCCTAATAGATTACAGTGCATATATTACTTAGAATTATAGCGTATATCCATCTTCATGCTTTTTTGCACACAGCTGTAATGAGTGCTTTTCAAACCCTGATATGTTTTTCATTTAACCATTCGATGTTGTAAAAGAATGGTAGTTTGTCAAGTGCATTGTTGGCAATCATTTAACATGAACAGAAGCTGTGTGTATGCAAATTATTCCTAATTCGTCTTGCGTGTAAAACACACCTGCACCTTGTACTAGATTTAAAACCTGCATGAATGTGTGATATGCAAGTATGGGATTTGAGCCGAGCCACACAGTGGATTATTTTAATTATTCAGCTAATATGGTTTCTATGCATTTGTGCACTGAAAGCTGTCAGAGCAACATTAAAAGTACAGGAGCCATATGCGAATGTCACATTTTATGAATGGTGACGTTATCTAGCAGTAACTCGAATGAGCTAATCATTGCATGTGAATAGTCTGTATTAACCTTATGTGCATGAATCACGGTATCTTACAGTATGTCATACTGCCTAAGCAGGCATCACTCTGAATGCATTGCTTTTATAGCTAAATTTCATTCAGCAGACCTTCAATGTCATTTGGAGGTAAAGGTTCACTAATGGTGCGTTTACACCAGGCATCTGGGCAAGGTCTTTCAGCTCAGATTAAATTAGGCTTTCGTGTCTAGTTTAATTTGCTACCCCATCCTTGAGCCAAACACGTAAAGGGGAGTGTTTTTACAACAATAAGCTGGTGCAAGTAGAACGAGAACAGCTAGTTGGCTGAAAAGCTGAAAGATTAGTAGGTAGATATTTCAGTTAAGAAAAAGAAAAGAAACCTGATCTAGGGAAAATAATATCTAGTGACTGAACATTCCTGGAAGATGAAAGAGGCTGTTCCCTCCCTCAGCCATACAATTTGTGAAGGTTTTAGCCGTGTTTTTACTGGGATTTGTGTAACTTTGTGCCTTGACTTGTGCATATGGTTTGAGAGCACCTTGTCTTTACCCATGATGTCATTTAGTGACCTACTGTCTGCCGTTGGGTCACAGAGCTCTAATAATGTAAAATTTATCACCTCTGTTAATGTCTGCTAATGATGGTGTGGCCAGTGGTGAGTGATTAAAGACATTTATAGGGCTGTAGAAGGAAGAAGAGCTCAGTATGTCTGCTTATAAATTATATAAGAAAGGAGATATTCTGTGTTCCTCAAGTGTAAGCATATAAGAAGCTGTACAGGAAAGACAGGAATTATCATCTTCCCTGTGCATATAGACCTTAGGATGGAAATCTATGTTGTCAAAAACAGACTCACCAAATACAGATTTCACTTGAATTTCATTACCCAAATAGCAGAACTTAGTCTGAACATATTTTATATAGGATAATAATAAACATGTCCCTATCAAGTTACATATGTGTTTATAATGAATAAAACATGTCACTATTGAGCTAAATATGCACCCTCTTAATTGAGTGGTGATCTGTCTTGTGATCGACTAGGATTGTGCTCAATTACATCTGCACTCGTTTGCTCTTTCTGAGTATCCTGACTATTTTTTTCTAAACCTGAATTTTCTCAACCCAAATCTTAGCATTTGAATTTTCAAGACCTGAATTTTTATTACCACACAAGCGTCAGCAATTCGAGTTAAGGAAATAACTTCAAATTTGCTTTCTTTAACTCAAGTGCAGGTAAACATATAAAAATTCATGTTCTGGTGTTCAGGTAGTTAAATTCAAGTTGAGGTTAGCACATTCAAATTCAGGTAAATAAATTCAAATTTGGGTTGCGGAGAGTCTGATTTGACACCTTAAGACAGGGAAATACAGAGGTCATCACATCTGCAGCCCTAAACGATGTGTTCGGGGGAGTTATCTCACTGAAGTGTACCGGGAGGTGTTGTGTATCTTTTACTGTAGAAACAGACCTCTGTGATAAAAAGCCATACCTACCTTTTCAGGTATGTTAAAGCACAGCAAACTATAATGCTGCTCTTTCAGATCAGAGAGGACTCAACCAAGTGAAATCACCCGAGTGGGACCCATAAAAACAGTGACCGTTTACCAAACATTTAATGTTCCAGACATTCTTAAAGTACTGCAACATCTATTGCATGGGAAGACAAAGGCATCAGTCTTTATTCATTGTAATGCCATAAAGAGGGTGGACACAACAGGACTTGGCTATTCACCATTGAATGTTCTCCATGAATAAGAAAACAATATTTTGATATTAATATCCTATACAGTTTTTCTTCCCGCTGTCTTTAGCTGGAGATGACGGACTGATCATCCCCCCCCCCCCCCCAGATAGCTGTCAATGTGAAGGAGCAGACCTCAGTGAGCACTGTCATGATGCTTGCAGGTGGGTCCATCAGCTGCTCCTGCAGTCTTAATTCTGGGACTCGTTCCCTGAAGGTGAAGAGTGCAAGTCGCACACAAGAAGTGACCTCAGCCCTGAAGCTTCTGAAGTGTCAAGTTAAATAAACAGATTAGATTTTGTTGTTGACAGTTACCACGGGTGTCAAGTCTGTAGCTGATCAACCCCGTGCACACCCACATTCACCTGAGCCGCCACGCCTCCAACAATCGTCCTCATCCAAATACTGAACAGTTGTGCCACATCAGCTGAGATTAGAATGAACTGAGCTCAGTGCAAAGTAGAATTTCTGCACTGTACTGAGTGGTTTCCTACGCATTCGTGATCTCTGTGTCTGACCCGTGTTTTTCGCTACTTGGATTCTTGTCTTTGACTTCTTGGATCGCTGACTGCCTCTTCGCTAACAACCCTTTGCCTGTACCTGTGTTCGCGTCTTTGGCTTTCCCCATTGGAGCTGGTCGCTTCACTGCTTCTCTGGTTTTGACCATGCTTGTTAACGACTACGATTGCAGCCTTCTGATTAAACATCGCTTCACCCTGCTTTTCGATCTCTTGAGTCCAATCACTGTAGCAGGTGTCTTGATGGTTGAGTGGTTAGCACTGATGCCTTCTGCCTCTAGCGTTGTGAGTTTAAATCCTGCCTTTGTGTGTGAAGAGCTCTGGGTTCTCCAGTTTCCTCCCATAGGCTGCAGGCATGTATCTATCTGAAGAATTCTCTAAATTGTTCAAAGCCTATTACTTCATGCAGGGACACCTATGGAATTTTATCTCAGGGAATGCAGAGATGAGGGAAATGTCATTACGTCGTCATGCAGAACATTTAGCAAAATTATAATACTGGGAAAATGTGGACCAGTCCAGGTTTTTGCTCCCTCCCACATAAAGGTCAGCAGGCTTAGCCTAGGGCAGTGTTGTAAACAAGGGTGGAAAGAAGCAAGTTTAGCGGTGCATGGTGTGTGGCATGGAGCAGGGAGGGAGCAAAAACGTGGACTGTCTGGCAGGGAGCTGGGAGGGAGGAATAACGTGGACCGTCTGGCAGGGAGCTGGGAGGGAGCAAAAACGTGGACTGTCTGGCAGGGAGCTGGGAGGGAGCAAAAACGTGGACTGTCTGGCAGGGAGCTGGGAGGGAGCAAAAACGTGGACCGCTGGCAGGGAGCTGGGAGGGAGCAAAAACGTGGACCGTCTGGCATGGAGCTGGGAGGGAGCAAAAACGTGGACCGTCTGGCAGGGAGCTGGGAGGGAGCAAAAACGTGGACTGTCTGGCAGGGAGCTGGGAGGGAGCAAAAACGTGGACCGCTGGCAGGGAGCTGGGAGGGAGCAAAAACGTGGACCGTCTGGCATGGAGCTGGGAGGGAGCAAAAACGTGGACCGTCTGGCATGGAGCTGGGAGGGAGCAAAAACGTGGACCGTCTGGCATGGAGCTGGGAGGGAGCAAAAACGTGGACCGTCTGGCAGGGAGCTGGGAGGGAGCAAAAACGTGGACCGCTGGCAGGGAGCTGGGAGGGAGCAAAAACGTGGACCGTCTGGCAGGGAGCTGGGAGGGAGCAAAAACGTGGACTGTCTGGCAGGGAGCTGGGAGGGAGCAAAAACGTGGACCGCTGGCAGGGAGCTGGGAGGGAGCAAAAACGTGGACCGTCTGGCATGGAGCTGGGAGGGAGGAATAACGTGGACTGTCTGCAGTCCCCAAGGAGCAAGTTGGGAAACATTGGTCTACAAGGCACAGGTGGTAAATGTTCTTCCTTCTTATAATAACATGTCATAACAAGTAATTGGGCTTGTAGTAGAACCTGAACTCATGTCTGAACCTGAGTTTTATTTCAATATGACCTCTCAAATGTGTTTTTCATGAATAAGAAATGGATTAATTTTTCCTGTGCTGTGGATTGTTTGGTGGTTGCCGTACATGTACTGCCTTCAACAACATATAGCATAATACTCTCAAAAAACAGTTAGTTTGCAATCGTCCCAAGATTATTTTTATTGCACCAAGATTAATTCTATTGCGGAACTGGAGTGCACTCATGCACGTCATTCCAGCTACTTGTTAATTAAGGTCAATGGCTGGATGACACTATTCCAAGAAGCAGGCTTGGGAAACACTGCTTTTTGTGTTGCTAGCAAATGGCCCCAGTTAAATAGGCCATGAAACACGGTTCTTCCACAGGAACGTCATTAAAAAGCATGATGTCACAAAGAGAAAACACATTTATGTTTACTCTTTGAATGTTAATACGGAGCAGAGGCATGAGAGGAAGGAAATGGCAGGGGAATGAGGAATTAACGAAGGAAAACATAGAGGAAGTCAAAGCAGAGGAAGAAGAATCCAGAATTGGTGAACTCAAGGGAGAAGAGAGAAGGAAGTGGTTCTAGGTGACAGGGAGAAAGGAGATGTGGTGGACAGGCAGGTGGTTCTGGAAGCAGGAAGGGGAAATGGGAAGCAGACAAATGAGCAGAAAGGAAGGTGGGATGACAGGGTGCTGGAAATTAGGGTAGTGTGGAGATGGCAAATGGGAGAACAGATCTGGGACAGGAAGTAGGTGGAAAGGCGGTGAGCTGTTAAATAGGGACATATAAGGCTAATAAGAGTGCAGGAAAAATACTATGAAGCAGAAAATACATGTTAATACGAAACAGCTATCTAATAATTTAAGGTGCAGTACTGTTTTGGATATTGTAGCCTATGTGCATGCCTGTGGTTTCTGGCTTAAGTTCGTACTTCTACAGTATTGACTTAATTACGAGTAAGTCAGTAACAAATTGTCTGTACAGATAAAATGTGTAAAATAAAGTAGAATATCAAATAAATGAATGCTTTTTAAATCGCATTTGAAAAACTAAGAAAAATGGCGATGCTATCCAAAACAAATTTACAGCCTAAACTGGGAATTGACTTTAAAATGGAACGTTCTGAACTAATATTATTTATACGTGCAATAACATTTATTTTTACTAACTTCCTGCATCTAAAGGCAGCTTCGGCTCCAGAGGGCAACAATAAAGGGGGATCTGTCATTGATTTCTCGTTAGTAAGTGCACAAAACAAACTTTTCTTAAATGATTCCTGTATATTCCTGTAGCTCCGGGAACTGCGTTCTGCCTTCTTTGATCGACATCACTGGGAGCAAATGGCTTCCCCGCCGTATAAAGGAACAATTTATCAAAACAGCTCATATATTCGCATTAACCTATTCTCGAATGTGCTATAAGTGATGCTAAAACTTTGTATAACTGTATTTAAACACCCACGAACGTAACTGCCCGTTAAATAACAAGCGCTTTGCTAAGCTGTGAAGATGTTTTGATTATTTTAATTTTAAACTGCCTACACAAACAAAAAAGCGTAAAACTATGCAGTCCTGTGTACATCTATAAAACAACACGGCACTTTAAGAATATATATCACTTATATATAGCACATTTATTTATTTTTCTTTCCTTTCTCTACCCACATTTCCAGTTCGTTCGAGAGACATATTTTCTCTGTTTACAAACGTTTTTTTAAATGGAAATATACAGTATACACTGAGTTCCTCTCAAGAGGACGGATTTAATTAAGGAGATAACTCCCACCTCCCGAGTAAAAACAAGCTCCCCCCCCCCCACCCATGCCAATCCGGAATGCCTCGCAACAGGTCGAGTTCTGCAAGAAAAGAGAGCTGCGAGAAAACAGAGATCACGGAAAATGCTTAGAACGATGCTCCAGCAATTAAAAAAACACCCCGCTGTAAGTTCATTATTTCTAGAAAAAAAGATTCATTTATTCTTTAATGTTTTCCCATTGCATTGAATGTTTGTTTGTGGTGAATCCTGAACTTACCGTATTAGATTTTAATTAATTGTGGGAATTAATTTCGTGTTTTGTTGATAAATTATCAAAAATAAATAAACACCGGTGACGCGTTTGAAACGTGGAAATAATTTGAAACGACGTATTTTACATATTGTTATATCCATAGTGAAGAAAAAGTGTAAATAGTAGCCTATTTAAAGTTTACAGTAACATATACAATTTGTAGTTCTGCTAACGACGTTTTTCTGTATTATGAGTCTTTTTATTGTGTTTTGTTAAGGTTGTAGCAATTGTTTTGATTTTTAAAGTGGGTTTACCTCATTGGGGAAAGAATATAGTAGTACAGCGTTCGATTGTAATGCGCATATTGAAGGCGTTGTCTCTCAAAGTATACTTATGTTTGTATACATGCTTATATTTTGAAGAATGTTTAATGTATGGAATCTATATATACGAGCTAAAACATGGATTAGATTAAACGGTGTTCAAACATCGACAGTCACGCTGAAAATCATGGGCAGCGAACCATTAAACCCTGGATGGCAATTAAACAACTGGCAAATGAAAGGTAAACAGAACACATCTATGGAAGTTAAAAAGAGCTGGATAAATAACCCTATGCATAATCAAATGTCCTTCGCCTCAAGCACACACACATACACACACACACACACACACACACACACACACACACACACACACACACACACACACACACACACACACATTTCCTACCGAAGTAATATTACAACATAATGAGGGGGGGGGGGGGGCTAGGCTGCGTGCTAAACTTTGTCACACTGAGAAAGGGGAACAAACTGGTACACAGGCAGGGAGAAAAGGGGGGGGGGCTCCGGCCCTCCTCGTAGTGTAAGTAAAATTAGAAAAGCAGAAGGTACATTGACAGGGTCAGGGTGACATTAAACTTACGCTTGATCTGCGGGGACATAACAAGGGAAGGGGTCGCTGACGCTGCTTAATTGAAACACAATAAGATAAGATAAAAGGAACGGGTGTGGGGACTAACGCTAGCAATTTCAAAACAATAGTTGTATGTTACGCCAACTGGAAAGGTAACAACAAGAACGGCAGACGCCCTGTTCGGGTTATAAAACCAGACCCCGACAATAGAGAGGAGAGCTTCCTTCGGTATGTACTGTTTGTGCATCTGAGTGTGGCTCCCGAATTGCAATCTGTGCTGAGAATAAAGAGAGCGGACTTAAAACCATCCTTCGCCTCCAGAGTGCATCTTTTCCTCATCAACGGACTCGGTGGAGTCTAACTCCAACAATAACCATAAATACAACTTTAAATATGCCATGATTTAAAACTTTGATAAATACGAGTGTGTGCTTCTGGGTTTGGCATTGAGAATCTATTTTGCTTTTAAAATAGGTTCGGTGTGCTATATATCGCAGCCCTTGAATTGCACCATTATCTTAATTGGACGACCAGTTGTTTGCGGTGCCCTGTTTACCACGTCGTTTAATCAAGGTCTAATCAGCAATGAGGACAGAGAAGCGAACAGCATTCAGTGGTGTGTGATTATCATGAAATTATGTTTACAGTAAAGGAACACGAATTAACATACCTGCAATTCATATCGCACAAGACTGAATTCAAGAGATATTTATCTCCGTTTTATGCTTAAAGCATAAAATCCTGACAACGTCATTTTATAGGCTGACATCATGAAGTACATTTGTAAAAGAATAGATAATGTTTATTTCGCTTTCAAATCTCTCTGTCAAAAATTCATTCCGTTTTCACCCGTCAACATACAGGGGTGTCTGTTCAAATGTATTTCTGTGTAAAACTGCAGGTGATCCTCTTACTTGGACTATTGTGCACAGTTGATATAGAAAGCTTGAGGTTTCATGTTGTCATCATGCTCTTACTCACCATGAGCCGCCAGGGGTGTACAGGGCGCGTCAGTGTATGTGTAAATCAGGATAACAGTTTTCATATTAATGTGGGTATGTAAGCACATGCGTGTTTGTTGGCTGTAATTTAATATGGACTCTTCGATGAACACCGAACATGATAATTGTAACAGTATCTTTTCTCTTTTCAGCTCATCCCCCAGTTCTGCTTCTTGGTATTGGGAATGGGCGGGGCCTCCCTCTATCTCGCACGCCTTGCCAAGGGCCCCCACGTTAGGTGAGGTTTCTGCAGTATCCTGATAAAATGACAACGCCACACAAACATACACACTCCAGCACAAACTGGTGATTTGTTGCGCACCCCAGTAGTTCCCAACCCTTTGATGCATTTAAAATTCACACCACAAATTCCATGACATACGGCTAATAGGAAAATATCGTCAGCAGCGTAGCTTGTTTGCTAACTGCAGTTGCAGCAGATCACAGTGAAAGATGCAGCGCTATTTAAGTTCCCACAATAGAAAAATAATGCCTGCTTGTAATGTCTGATGCCTTTTGTGGGTCAGCCATGAAGTAGCTCAAGGCCATTTGCGTTTTCATTTGGCTTACGACTGCAGGCTCCAGTTTCTTCAGATGTGACCAGAACGTGAAAATGCCAGATGTTGCAAAAAGGCGTGGCTTGAGAATATCTAGTTTATTTTTGGAAGTTAACTAAGTCTTCCCCCAAACCACCTGTATTCTCTTTATTCTGTGGCCCAGTGAAATAGTGACGGGAGCCCTGGTAACAGGATGTCTATAGCCCTCTGATGGCCCTGACAAGGCTAGTGGTACAATGGAGTGGCGTGCCGGTGTCCTAGATTTGGTGGAGGGAGACTTGCAAGGATCCATGACCCTCTCCCCATGCTTTTTTTGTTTTTTCTCCCTCCCCACAAACTGCCAGCTGGTGCCACAAGACCAACCCAGAGCCCTGGAATCAGGTCAGCCCTACCTACCAATACAAGGTCAGTATAATAATAAATTTTATTATTTTTAACAGCAATTATATTCAATGGAGGTCTATTTAAAATAACTGTTAAAAATTAATCAAACAAATCTAATGTTTCTCAATGGTTGGTAAATTCTTTTAGGAATATCAAAACAACAGTAAAAATGCCAAATATTCTCACTAAAGAAACTTACAATGATATAAAATGAGCTTAAGTAAAATTCAAAGGAAAAAAAAAAGATGGAAGAGAGAATAGTGGAGGGTACAATCTGTAATCTATGTGATCACAAAGACACAGGAAACCGTGTATTTGAACCGTGAATAAACATAACCCGGGTTTATTCTTGTACCAAGACATTGTGTTCCTTCACAGTTTGTCGCCATTGAGACCGACTACAAGAATCTGAAGAAGGAGGGTCCTGACTTCTGAATCTCACCCCACAATTTGCCTGGTCTGTCTGTAGCTGAATATAGTTGCTTGTTTATTGTAGTTGTTTTTTGGCATCTTCGTGCCCAAAGATAGGCAAGCTGATCAATTCTGTTGAAACACTGTCTGCTATTATGAGAGTAATGCCCAGGTTTACATGACATTCCTGCTGATGGTTGCCCTCATTCCCACAGACAGCATTTTTCCAGTAGAAAAGACCTCAGGAAAGCTGTCCTAGTACCCAGGCTAATATGGACAATTCACAAGCAGACTGTCGTCTCATTGTGAGGAATTGACTTCTCTGTGACAGACCTCCTACCTTCATCATAAAATATGTATTCAGACACGTGTTTGACTCGTGCTTTCTGTACCACAAGGTGCCAAAATGTCCACTTTGCCACAAGAAAACTCAGATAAATAGATATCATTCATGGATGCTGCTGGGAGGAAAAATCCCACAACAAGCATCATATATGTTCTCTGTACTGGACGGTGTAATGTGCTGCTTAAAAGCTGCCGAAGTTTGACACGGATCCAGATAGTGGACGTTTTTTATTTTCCAGACCAGGTGCTCCTCTGAAAAGCCACACAGCTCACGTAACAAGTGCCTTGTGATAATATGCTGATTCTGCATAGGATAAGTCCTTGAATGGACAGATGGTCGCATCTGCAGTGTTTTTCTTGACAGTAAGACCATGACATGATCCAGACCCACCTTTACTAATCATTTAAGCTGTCACAACATTCACACCGTGTGGAAAATCAACACGGCAACACTTACACGTACTATCTGATATTTTGTGGCCCTGCATGTGATAATGTTATCTAGCATAACATATGCTCCAGCTTTCAGAACAGTATTTGATGCATGCTAGGTCCCTGGAGTGCAACAAGCACACATTGTTCCCCTTCTTTAGATGGGACGAAGGGGTTGATTGGTCAAAAAGTAAATATAGGACTTTGTTGGGATTGTTGTGGAAAAAAAAGTTAGCGGAGAATCCTCTGAAATCAGGCTCACTGTCTCACTGCGATTGAACTGAACATTTCACCATGAGCAATGCCATCGATTTGATAAATATGACAAAATCATTCCGATCGGCAGCATGAGAGCATAACTTTAAAAAAAACCAAACTGCAGATAAAGGCATTCAGCCCCAAGGGGAAGATACAAACACATGTACACAAGAAATATTTAACACTGACATGCGCTGAACTGCAGAGTCTCTGCACAAGTCAGCTGCCAGTATGAGAAGCCTGGGAAAGGGATAAAAACAGATGTTTGCTTGTCTGTCAGCCATGTGCCAGAAAACAGCTGGACTGAGGAAATGAAATGAGGTAACACACTACATGCATGCATGCAGCACACATATATGCATAGCATTTTGTAAGGTGACTATTTCTGTAAAATAATTGCTTTTTCTGGCAAAAAATACTGTCTGCACCTAATTTAAGAACTTGAATAAATAGACTTCTTACTCAATTAAAGTAAAGAATTTCAGTCATGAGTTGAACTCTGATGACAAAGCAATGCACTATGCAATTTAACTAAAAGTCTATTAAGAATTTCTGAATCTTTTTAAATTTTTTACTGCACCATTTTACAGTCTACATTCAATCAGCACTATTTGCTCAACTGACTGTTTTTCGCTTAGTTCGATTTAGTCTATTTACCTATTGTCTGGGCGTGGGGAGGAGTTAATGTTTTCTCAGTTGGGTTTTGTATATTACACCAACTGACTAACAAGAGCACAAGGGCACCCTTCATAACACTGTGAGAGTTTATTGCTAATTTTCAGAGGGTCATGAGTTCAAATACAAACCGGAAGTTATGCTCAATTCAGCAATATAGCATGTAAACATCCTTTTAGGAAAATCCCACAGTCACATAATTATAACTCAGCTAAGGGCAATCTAAAAGGGAATGCTAAATTATTGTAGTTTTCAGGTTACACCCTACAACTACATGTCACTGAACTGTCACACAGACAAAGGCCAAGTAGGAAGCCCAGAAGCTGGGTCCTGTCACATCCGTGGGGAATTGCTGAATTAACTGTGTACAAAACAGAGAATGACGACCATTTTGTGTGTAATTTGTTTAGTCAGACTATGTTTTTTGTTTATTTTTTTGTGCATGCATGAAAATAATATAAAATTTTAGGTGAAGATATTCTAAGAATATGAATTCCAAAGAATTCATTTTTTCCTCAGGGATATTGCACCCCATTGTCTTATGCAGAAAATCTGGACGTTCTTTTACTCCGCCAAATGGCCTTAAGCAGTATTACAGAGGTTTCTAAGGCTTTGGCTGTCATACAAAGGGTGAGCTTGACAGTGCCCTAATACAAGCTTGCACACTGGCAGGACTGAATATGACTGGATATTCCGGAAAATGCCACATTTTAGGAACTCAACATGATAATGTTTAATACAAATGAAAATTTCAGCCAGTCCAAACAATAGCAGTTGGAAAGATTGTGATTAATTCAAAAATAATTCAAAAAGCAAATGGCACACAGTCAAACAAAAGCAAACGAGAATCTTTGCACACAAGTTCAAAAATGGAATTTACTTTCCAGACAAATATGGAGGTTATAAGGTATCATTTAATACCTCAAATACTCCAATTAGTCAAGATTTGGCTAATATGTTTTTTTTTACTATTATACAAAGATGTTTACATCAATATTACATTTACATGTACTTTCAACATAATTTTAATGAGAAGGGTCATACAAGATACGACTGATGAGAGAAAGCTGGTGGTTTTTAAGACAGACTGTTTCTTTCACTTTAGTTCTGCTACTTCCCCTCCCACTAGGCCGTGGGGTCAAAGTTGAAGTGAATGGACAGAGGAAAGGCAGATTTATGGAGGATCTTAGATTCAGCTCTGCTGCTCTGCTGTCTTCATCACAGCACACCAAACCCCGGGAGGGGGGCAGCTCTGCCTGTCCAGGATTGGCTGCTTTGGGCAGTTAAACTGCATGGGTCATTAGCTACTGATGGGAACTGTCTTCCGAGGCCTCTGATATTCTCTGGAGACTGGTGACCTCAAAACTAAAGTCTGCTGTCTTGGAGCGGTTTGAGCTGGATCGCTTACTGGTAAAATATCAGGACCCAAATTCATCAGCTTGACTAGTCCCTACCTCATCATCCACTCCCCTGGTGGCTGAGTCACACACATCTTCTGACCTCATTGGCTTCCTGCCTCTTCATTAGGAACTTCTCACTTGGTGTTCACAATTATTCACTGGGAAATGCACACGATGACATCACTGCCACCCAGGGACGGATTATGGGTTGTGTGGGCCCCTGGGCAAAACGTTCGCGAGGGCCCCCCCCCCCCACCACCACCACCACCACCACCACCACCAGCACCACCACCACAATTCAAGGGCCTTTGGCAGCCAAACGCCCTCCCTATAGGGTCAGGGGCCCTTGTAGGCAGAGGATCAAAGAATGTAGGCCCTCTAAAATAGACAAACGAAAATACATTGTTGATAAGCGTTGCAAATTGTTTTGGGCTAGGGGCCCCACGGGCCCCCTGCACCCCAAGGGGCCCTGGGCAGCGGCCCCGCTGGCCTGGTCCGTAATCCGTCCCTGCTGCCACCAGCAAGATTCCCTGGATTCCTTTTAGCTTTGATTTTTTTTTTTACCAGATTTATTACAGCAACCAAAGCAGGATTCAATTCATCACATGACTGTTAGCATATCAATTTGTGTTTGCAGTTACTGTGTGAGTGAGCAAAAGGCGAATGTGATCTGCTTATTCATTAATGGTTCACCTCAGTGGATGAGCTACCAGATGGACATAAATGCAATAATCCTCAGCTGGAAAAGGGAAGCAGAAAGTGGGCGGATGGATGAACAAAAGCAGAAATGGAAACAGCCAAATGACTCGTTTTGCTACTAATGAGTGGAATCATATAGGAGGAGTTGGGTGAAAAGGTACCATTGTTAATTTATAAATATATATTTTCATATCTCAGATCATTTGAAGGGACAAGCATTTTTATAACACAGCAAAGACGAAGCAGAGAAAGTTAAACAAGAAGTTGATCCATTCATACATGTGAGAACACACACATGCATGTGTTTTTAATTTATGCTTTCTAACTGCACTGAAATACATCAGTTTTAAAGTTATTTTTCACAATTATTGATTTAGACAAGTACATGCAACAGTTATAATACCATTACTAATCTGCTTTTCTGATCGTGGCATCCAATCCAGAATCCTGCTGTCTAGCTGTCGCTGGATTGGTTGATCCACAGGGCCGCCCTCACATCCAGATGCTCCTTATGTATCATCACCCACACCTGCAACCAATGTACTTTAGCATGTTCTGCTCCATTTGTCCTTGCTCAGTCTTGACATTTGTTTATCCTTCTTTCCAACATCTTGGTGCTGTGGTCTTGGTCTAGCTTTCTGAATTTTGATCTTTTCTCTGAATTGATTTGATTTGTTCCTGCATCTTTTGGATTGTCCTCCGGTTTCTGGTTTTGCATTGCATCTTGGATCCTTTGTTGATCATCTGACCTTACTTAGTACCACAGCCTTGTCCAACCCACTTGTACAGGCTGCTTGAGTTCTGTTCACACTGACTACACGGAGGCTTACCCATCATAGAGGAAAAGGCTGGCAGGCAGAAGACGAGGCTTGGTGGGTGTGTAGAGATCAAGGTGTTCCTCACCTATGCTCAGGACCTTGGAACCAGAGGTGGAAAGTTTGGGTCCAGAAAGTACAAGTTCTGACCAAAATTTTGTTTCAGCTAACCAGTTGAGTACTCTGTGATTCAACTGGTTGGTTGAAACAAAATCATGGTCTGGATTTGTACTTTCTGGACTGCAACTTTCCACCTCTGCTTGGTACAAAGCTCTCTTTAAATCTGCTTCTTCTTGTGACAAAATATAAACAGATTCTGCAATATTCTTAATACAAACTGTACAGCAACACAAAACATTGATTCCAGCCTGTTCATTGATCTACATGTCTAGGAATCAACATGTTTATTTATTTTTTACAAAAGAATACCCTTCTTATAATGGAACTAAAGATATAATGATGTGAAGATACTTAAAGTGAGGTATTAAATTAAGTGGAGACATCTTTAAATAACTACATTATTTCATTAAATCAGGAAGGTTCTGTGTGCTAATGTCTAACATCATATGCTTAATACGGATGACTGGCATTTCCTACAGGAAGTGCCAATTAAGGTGGCTGTACACATGTTTTGTCATACGTATGTCAGCTGGTGCCTAAGCCTCCTGCATGCCACCTTAAGAGGGGAAAGTCATTACAGGAGGACCATAGAGATGGCTATTCATCTGCATATGCAAATGCCCCATTCGCTTCTGTGGCATATCCTGTATCACATCTGCAATGTGTGGCTGCCTTCCATATCACCTTTGATGGTAAACACCTTGTCTTCAGACAGACATGCATCTCCTGTTAACCCAGAACCCTTTGATATATATATACAGCCACAACTTGAAATTAAAATGTTTAGATGATGTGTTTTATGCATTCTGTCTAATGCATCCTTTGCCGGTTTCCACACTGAAGAACGGATTTCGGACACCAGTACTGACTGCCTTCACCCGAAGTAGGGGGGGCCGTTTTGAAAGTTGTAGTCTGGACAGACCTTTTGCACCAGCCTGTAATCGATGCTGAAGAAGGAGATGTGGATGCAAATGACCTTCAATGGTTTGGCACACAGCCAGGTCGCATTGGACTGTGTGTGTTCCACAAAGCAAAGTTGTGAGGGATCATATAGACAAGGTTTAGCCTTGTAACCTTGGACAGTTGTCTTGTACTCCACCCGACAATGGAGGGCTTTAGCCTCTTTGGGGTCAGGGGTCAACTGGTGCTGCCTCTGTGGGAAGAGCCTTGGCTGCAGATATGGCTGAAAAACCTCGAACTCTACAACTTTGGATGGGGGCACAACACTGACTGACACGTTTCCCAGGCTGGAAGAGTTGTGCCTGAAGTAGATACTGAAAGTGCCATTGACGTGGTCCACAATTTTGCCTGTAACCAGCAGACTGAACTTTACGGTCTTGATGTTGACGTAGAATTCGCCCCAGCTGAAGTTTTTCTTGGTCTTGAGAGCTGGCTTCAGGGAGGGCTTGCGCTTTGAATGGTAGCTTGTCTGGTAATGAAGGAGGGAATGATTTTGCACCCTGGTAGGCGGTTTTGGCAGGCTGTAGTTGAGGGGTTTAGATTTCAAGGGGGTGTTGATTATATGGAATACAGCTGCTCCCATGGAAGTGTGTGGGGCCTTTAACATATAATCAGAATCTCTCTGCTTTTCCCGGCTTTGTACCTGAGGGCAGAGAGACAGCAAGGTTTAGAGACGAAGTAACTTCAAAAAGCATTTGCAACACATCCATGTCCAAACAGCTGATTTCTCCATCCTTTCCCAGACCTGTAACATTGCTGCTAATTCTGATTTCATTGCTCTCGCTCTTTCTCCTGATCCCAGAAAGGGATTTCAAAAGCACTTTCAATCTTTCCTTGTGGCAAATTTATTGTATTTTAGTCATATTTCTATTTTGTAATTGATTGAATTTATTCTGTTCTCATGCAGCACGACAAGTTTCCTGTTTGATGGATGAGCACTGCTGGCTATTCAGGCTGTAACTTTTCTCTATTAACTTAATCTTCTGTCAGGGTGATTATTCATACAGCTCTGGAAGTGTTTTCCATCAGAGATGTCCTCCTCAATCCATCATAAATTTAGCAATCATAGAGCACATAGTGTACAGCGTGGCATAAATTTACACACCCTCACACATGCATGGCTGAGTAGAAACTGACTTCCTCAAAAATGATATGACAAAAGCCTTTTTCGGGATTCTAGTAAAACCAGGGAGAAAACTGTGATGCAGTCTGGGATCACCAGTGTTTGTGTTTCCAGCTAGTAGTGATGTTCACAGCTCATGTTAATACTGGCCATTTATTTCATTTCAGATACCTACAGCCTGGGTTTCTATCATGTGATCCACAAAGACTTTCTTCACATGATCTGTGGGAAGCACCACAACTGGAAATAATAAACAAGGAATAATGAGAAAAGAATTATTATTTTAAAGACTTCTTTTAAATGCTCCAGTAAAGAAGGAAACATGATTTTCACACTGTTTAGGCCCCATTTTGGATAGAAATTTGTGGTAAACACCTAGTGTGGTATCACTCGGCATGTTCTAATCATAAAACGTAAGGCAGGTGTTCAGCAAGTCCGCATTCTGCACCTGTTGGCTGGCTTCCAGTAGTATATAACCACAGAAAACACACACACGCCGTATTGGGAGATCCAGCTATGACATCACAACAAATTCGTCCGATGAAAACAGATAACACAAAAGAGGAACCAACTCAATAAAGTTAATTAACACAGTTGCTCCAAAGAGGACAAAAAGTTGTGAATGGCCCACAGACGATTCCCAGAAAGAACGTTGCTAAGTTTGGGTCGAATTCCGCATTTTCTAATCCATGTACAAACTATTCTCAGTGGCCACTTTGTTAGGTATATCTGCTGATTAACGCAAACAGCCCGCTCTTCCAAACGAAGCAAATCATGCGGCTACAACTGAACGCATACAGCACACAGACAAGAGGTTCAGTCAGATCGGTTTAAGCATTAGCACGGCTACGATGCTCGATGCATCTTTGAATGCGATGTGTTTGTTAGATGTGGTCCTTTCAGAAACTCAGAAACAGCCCCCTTTCCGGGGATTTTCACACACAACAGTATCTTTAGTTTACAGGGGATGGTGCAACAAACAAATAAAAAAAAAAACCTCCAATTAATGGCAGTTTTGAGGGTGAAAAAAACCCTGTTAATTAGAGAGGTCAAATGATAATTTCCAGGCTGATTAAACTAAACAGGAAGGCCAGAAATACAGAAATAACAAATCGCTACAACAGCAATAAGCCACTTAGCATCTCACAATGTCTAGTTCCGCTACGATTAATGTGCGTCCTACCCAGTAAATGCTAGGTATACCTAATAAACTGGCCACTGAGAGACTAATTTAAGCATTAATGACCATAAAGCACATCCCTCTCTGGGAGCAATAACAGTGTCTTCTGATGGTCCTCTGGTGAGTTCCGCATCTAATTCCTCCTTATTCTGCACTGCTTTAGTACTTCACAATGGTTCCCTTACTTCACATCAGGTTCCGAGAGGAACTGAAAAGAACGATAATTGTTTGGTATGCATCATAGCCAGCAATGACTCAAATAATGACAGTTTTTCTATTCCTCTTAAATAAGAACAGTGATGCTAAAGGCAATTCCTTAATCATAATCATTCATCTAAAAAATTGCTGCTGCGTGAAGTATGGAAGCCAAGATGCAGTTATACGTTTTCAGTCGATTCAGTGGTTTTAAAATTTACAGCAGTGGAGAGAAAGGGGACAGAGGGTGCCAGTCTGTGTGCCCGTCATGGGAGAAAGGGGGCAGAGGGTGCCAGTCTGTGTGCCCGTCATGGGAGAAAGGGGGCAGAGGGTGCCAGTCTGTGTGCCCGTCATGGGAGAAAGGGGGCAGAGGGTGCCAGTCTGTGTGCCCGTCATGGGAGAAAGGGGGCAGAGGGTGCCAGTCTGTGTGCCCGTCATGGGAGAAAGGGGGCAGAGGGTGCCAGTCTGTGTGCCCGTCATGGGAGCGGAGGAGCGACGCGGGGTTATCTGACTGACTGTGACTGAATTCCCCCCTAATCTGAACTTAGCAACGCTTCGCATGTACAAAAGCACAGGCAATTTAGTAGGGAGAAGGAAATGCCGGGCTGTTTAAAGAGTGGGGGTGGAGTAGGGGAAGTGGAAATGTATGTATATGAGGGGGTGTCTCTGGATGTGGGGGCTGTCACCAAGGGAGGGGGAGAGCAGACACGCCTCAGATAAGGCAGACTTAGGCCTGTTCTTACAACCCTTCATCTTATGGTTACTGTAACTTTACCTGATATGTTCCTGTGCACATAATTGTGTGAAATAAATGTGAAATGTGGTCAGCAATGATATTTCATTGAAACCTGATCCTGGAGTCCTGGTGTTATGGTGGCGATTCTGTTAGTGCGTCACAGTGTTTATGTACATGTGTGTCTGCAGATTTGTCGGTTTTATAAAAGTGAAATAAAATTGTAAATATGTGGAATTGCCTATGCACTTCAAGTTACTTGAATATATATATATTTGAAGAGCAATCTTTTTTCATAAGGGATTCCATTTTATATTCATAGGCAGCTACATCACCTTTACAACTACATGCATGTTTGTCATATTTTACAAACGTGCGAGATAAGTCCTTTTCGTCATTAGCGTACGTCATTATTTTATTTGGCTCTGCAAAGCTGTGTTTGTCCACTGCAAAAGTAAGTTTTCACCTGAACGTGCTTTGACACCAGTTAATAGGATCACCATTTAAAACACAACATCAGTATCCTGCAGCTTTTCTATCCTACCTGATGAGTTACTATCTGCCTGAGATCAGGTGTGGTTCCTCAGAGAGCAGGTAGGATGGAAAACCTGCTGGATGCCGACACTCCAGGATCAGGGTTGCCTACCTCTGCTCTGAATAGTTGTTTGATGTGTGATTTGTTCATTATTTTGGCAGACTGTTGAGATTTGACATCTTTCTTCTTGTTGCTGTATTTGAAGGCTACTGGTGTGCTACATGGTGTCTGTAACATGCTTGTCAGCCGACCAACTTGCTGCATCACATTTGTAAACCCAGATGTGATTTTTTTTAATGAACTGTGACCTTCAGAACAGATATTAATGACTAAAAATCTTGCCTCTTCATTAAAAGATATTTAGCTTGACATTATGCATCTGAATGACATGGAAAATTACAGGTGGCTGCAAGTGCGACGCAAATTTCCTGAATTTTTTTGGCTAGTTAGCAAAATTGAGTCCTAATCACTTTTAACAGTAGATATACATGTACCAATGTACGCAGAGCAATAGCCATACCAAAAAAGTAAAAGTATGTTAAAATTTACAGAACCCTTCACTGGGACAATGTAAAACTCCCTCACTGAATTCTCTTAACCTGCAAAGTAAAACATTTTTTTATCCAAGTAAATTTATGCAGCTCATTATCCCCAGACAATGTCCCGAACGGGTTATTTTAGACATAATATTTAAGATTGTACACATTCATTGAATACAGATATTCAATGAAGCATAAAATGCTATAGTATAAATTCACGCTGCAACGTCTATATTTTTTTGCATTTAATTAAAACACATATATGCACCAGTAAAATTCATATCTTTACCTTTCTTTTCCTCTTGAGTATAAAATAACTTTAATACCTTTCAGTATTTTTTTTACAGGTGATTGCACTAAAACTAATCATGTAGGACACCTTGATCAATGGTTCCACCCCAAGGTGTCATGACCAGTATCACCACTCAACCCTTTGCTTCAGAAAACGTTTTGGTGGCTCACAAACTCCCAGCAGGATTGGTCACATGCACCATCACCCTGACAGGGATCTCTGGAAACTCTTCCTACCATCTCTCTCAGATATTCAGCTGAACACAACTGCTCTTTCATAACTGGCAGTGATGGATTTTCAGATTTAAACAATCTGTTTTGTGTGGCTAGGCAGAATGTAAATAAAAGCCAGAAGCAGAAGTGTGTGATGGAAGACTCTCTGGTGTCACTACTCTTCACACACTTCACTCATTCAATTTCTTTTCATTTCCCGACTTGCCGTTGCATAACCAGAACTTCATATCAAAGGAAATGTGAAAAAGGTGAGAATCCAAAAATCGCAAAAATCAGAGAAAAGCTTTTGTCTTCAATAACAAGCTATACAGAGGCCAAGCGTCTGCCTGTTCATCCATTGACCCATTTCTGACCTAAATGAAAATGTGCGATCCACATAATGCGGGGAGAATCATACTCACAGACCTGCAGGGTTTGTACCCTCAATCACAGGGATACGGGGCAGAAACTACTCACTGAACCACCCACCATACAGCACCAGGAAATGAAAATCTACAAAGAAAGAGTTAATCGTTTTCTGTTGTTTTCTTCTCCTTCATGATGTTAGCCAGTGCAGGGCTCTGAATAATTATCTTTATCATTATCTGAAATCTCTCTATAGAGTTGTCGAGTTTCTTTGTGTACAATGAACTATTTCCTGAACTATACTTCAATTTAGGGCATCACATTAGCGGTCTCCGTTTTCCTTAGATTCGTGTCTTGGAGAAGTTCATTTGCAAGTCGCCATATTCACATGCTTCTATAATTCTATATCTTAAAAAGTTCCTGTGAATCTTTTCCTGTAGCTGCCTTCGGGAAACTGGAAAGCACCAACTACTAATATTTCTAAAGTTCCACTCTTAGGACTTAGAGTAAAGTTAGAGCGAAGGCAGCAGCTGGAGTTACTTGGCTCTGTTTTGACCTTAAGCAAACTCTAAGCATACATCCATTTATAAGGGAAATGCAAAAAAGTGTGAGGTGCTGAATATATCAGGTATTCTTGCATTCTTACTAAATGCACCCATAACACTGTCTGTGAGGCCGGTATAGGACATTCTAAGAATTATTTTTGACATAACTGTGTCACACTTTCTGTTCATATTCTGTAGTCCCCAAACGACTTCCAGTATGGCGAAGATGTGCCCAGTATCTCCTCCAGTGTGCTCCCTGCCTCATGTCCTGCTTTGTCTGGGATAGACTCTGGCTCACTGCACTGGATATGCAGTTAAGGAAGCTGAACGGAACAAGTATATTATGTTCTCGAATAAATACATTGCACAGTTTATATTAAAATAATAAAGACCATTCCAAGCCACATGCTCTTTAAGCTATACTTGATCTTTGTCACACAACACTCCACACCCAATAATACTCTAATAATACTCCAAACAATACTCTAAACCCAAGGGCAATATGCGTGAATGCTTGCACAAGTGAACATATGAACACACACATATACATATATATGCACTCACGATTACACATGTGCATTCATACCCACACACAACCGCTAGCAAATGCACATACTGAGATACTCCATAAAATGCAAACGTGCACACATACTCACGACAAGTAGATGCGCATTTTTAGGTTAACAATGTCTCTGTGGAGACACTTGCCAGGAGGGTAAATGCTTGGGGAGAGAGGCCAATTTTCGGATTTAATGTAAAAATATGTGGCGTGACAAACAGGAAAATGCCTCAGCAGAGACACAGCTTTCCCATTCTGTAGCCAGGCTTGTGAAATGATATGATATTCAAAAGCTAAAGAAGATCTGAATCCCCTTGTGAATTTGTTACAGTCGTTCAAGTTTAAAATAGAAAAGATGCCGTCGAAACGACAACAGTGTATTACCTGGACGGTGTATTACCTGGACCCGTCACCCCTCCCCCCATTTAATCCCTACTCCACCCATGCCCCCCAACCTCTACAATTTCTAGAATTACTGGATAAACTGGAAATGTGAAAGCCAATAAATGTGTTTTTACTCATATGCTTTAGTGTGTCCTAGTGACACGTAACTTGCTTGTTTTGAGAAACCACACCTATTCATTTATTGCACGTTCCACTTACATACCAACATCTTTTAGGTTAAGTTGGTTAACTGTATTTGTTTGTGAATGTCTTAATGTCCATAAATGAAAATGTAACTTATATTATTCATATTTCCAAATATCTACATTCAATGGCCACTTTATTGGGTACATTTATTCAACTGGCCTTTTAAGCACCAGCTTAAGAGTAAAAGGTGATTTAAGTTACTTTGAACGTGGTGTGGCTGATGGTGCCAGATGGACTGGAAGGAATATTTCAGAAACTGCTGCCCTACTTTGATTTTCACGAACAACCATGTTCAGAGTCTACAGAGAATGAGCAGAAAAATAAAAAAAACATCCAGTGAACGGAGTCTTGTATTAACTATTCAGGTTTAACATCAAACATCAAGTCAAACATCATCTGCAGTCATTCTTTTGCTGCCACTAAGTGCTGTTGCTTCAATTATGGAATGATTTGATTCAAAATTTGAAACGTCCAGATCTTCACCCTATTTAATATGACCGCAAAGTTTGAAAAAGATCCTTCAAATACTTTGTGAGTTATTGCTCTAATGAGATCAAGCGCACGTACAGAATGCCGCTGCAAAGTTTAAAAAAAGTTCCATCAAATATTATTTCAGTTATTATCTTAACGAGAAAGTGTCTATGACAGTAGAGGCAGTAGGGGTAACGGATTCGGCAGGCCAGTCCAAAAGCCATATGCATTCCCCATCCACGGAATACAATTATGAGAATAAGAAGCATGAATAAGATAGAAAAAATCTCATAGAGCCTTACAAAATTTTCCTAAACTTTCAAACTTCATCATGCTATTCTTGTGATTCAGTCTTTTCCTACAAGACTCCAATTAGGTGTCTCTATGTCACCATACTTCTGATAGAAATGCCACTATAACTCCTGTTGCTTTTATGTCAAAGTGATTTCGGTGGAAGTATAACTACAGTCATTTTAAAAGCATGCTATTGCGTATACTTCTGTGAATGTATCACTAATTCGTGATCCAAAACTTTCACACTGCAAGTATTTCAAAATCCATTTTCAAACTAAGCTTGAAATTCAAACGTTACATTTTCCAGAACTGTCCCTCAAAACTGATAACTGATTACTGTTCAATATATGTACTCAAGTCCATTCTGGAAAGGTCTGGTCAGAGTTGTACATTTGAAAACCAACTGGGATCACATATGCGGAGAGTTGATGTGCTAGTCTGTCGCCAGGCGACATCAGCCTCCAGGACACTGCAACAGCCTGTGGGCTTCTGTCCCTCCATTTCCTGTGCAGTTCTGATCCAATTTTCATCATTCACACCCTTTCTGCTGCAAAAGCAGGATCACTTACGTGTCATTCACCTGGCACCCAACAACAGTGTAATTCCGGATATTAGGAATATAATTACTTTAGGTGTATTTTTTTCTGCAAGCTCTCTCAAGGTCTCTAGTAGGAAA
This sequence comes from Brienomyrus brachyistius, assembly GCF_023856365.1. NCBI lineage: Eukaryota > Metazoa > Chordata > Actinopteri > Osteoglossiformes > Mormyridae > Brienomyrus > Brienomyrus brachyistius. Next base: position 10,830,802 of record NC_064538.1, on the reverse strand, counting down.
TTAAACATAATTGAAAAAACACACATCAGTATTATGATAACCAATACACAAACAAACAGACCAACTAGAAACTGCATGAAAACCAGTGAATAACATATTTAATACCATTCCAGCTTTAGCCCCGTGCATGAAAAAAACTGTGGATAAGTGGATCATTGTCTCTAAATAGCCCTTAATGTGTGATTGTATATATGCACTGTGATGGACTGGCACACCATCCAGGGCGTACCCTGCCCTGTGCCCTTTGGTTCCTGGGATAAGCTGCAGGTCCTGATCATCAGTAGCGGAGGGTTTCACATCACAGCAGGGGGCACTCTGCAAAATTTACCAATGGACCCCCCCCCCCCCCCCGCACACACACACACACACACACACACACACACACACACATAAACACACACCTCTGCCCATGCTGACAATGACCTCTATGCTGGACAAGCTGTTATAGGAGATGGATGGATGATTGGGAATTCAATATTTTACTAAATTAATATACTGCATTAAAACTTTGTTGCATAGTGCGAGAAAGATGGCATGATTCAGATCTGTGCATAAACAGCAAGTCCAGTGACATGAGGATAAACCAAATACCCAGCAGTGAACATCAGTAAAGGGGTTAGTTTGCTAGCTAATGCTACTTACACTTAAATACCATTATAACAGCTGTCTCAGTAAATATGTCAGTAGTTCTTGCATATAATTGCTAATTTTTTTTTAATTAAAAAGTGTTAATTAAAATATAATATGTAGTGATAATATTCAGCATGAAATCTATCACTTTTAGATTTTTAGAATCGATTTTCTTATTCTTTTTAAATTTTTATTTATGTAGGAAATCTACATTTAGAAAATACCATCATTCATTTCACAGTCCAGTGCAAGGTATCAAAGGAGCTTAGAGTACTAGTGTAACACAAGAAGAAAATGCAAACTCAACACAAACACTATATACGAATTTCAAACCCGCAACCTTACTTATGTGAAGCAAAAGCGTTACTCACTTAGTATTACTCAAAGCCACAATGCCACCAAGAATATCAATATATTATATGAATTGGGGAAACAGTAAGAATCCACTTGTCTTGATATGCCTGGGGTACATTATTGATTTCTCAAAGACAACTGCACTACTGAATAGATGTTTTTCATTGTCATCCGTCGGTTCATATCTAGAACGAAACCCATTCCATCGCTCTGCATTTTCATAACCGTGGACAGCTTCCAGTCAAGATAACACAATTTTGTCTGTTTATTTCAATGCAGGCACACAAATAGTTGTTGTTGTTTGCACTTCAAATGTTTTGTGTATTCCTAGACTCTGATGCTACTTTTTAAACAGGAAAGTATGGTTGTATTGATAACAGCAAGTTGGAGGTGTTAGCTGGACACATATATGTAAGAGTAAACAAATGGTGGAGGTAATGCGATCCATAAAAATGCACAACCGTGCTGCTGGGTCAAATACGCGTCTAAAAGGAATGAGATTTTATGATGAAAGCCTTCAACTTTGGCTGATAGCACTCATAATGCAGAAGCTAAATATCTCAAGCCTGAACATCCTCAGATGTTGTAGTACAAATATTAAAACTTTCATTAACACAAATTCGGGGGAAAGACATGCGTCGCCTTAAAAAGGTCATCTTACAGTGTTAGTTTCGGTGCTTAAATAATTTTATTATAAAATGACGTTGTTCGCATTAAAAGGCATCTTTTCTTAAGTCGAACAATTCATTCAGTGCACGGAGTTTAACGTATATAAGCTGACTTAAACCCGAAGTACAGTAAAATGAATTTCTGTGCATATCCATGTATTCCAAAACGGCGGTAAGGCGTGTAGATGGACGAGCGACATCTGCTTACCTTCATCAGGACCCAGTGAAAGAAGATCGCAAAACACCAGCGGAGCATCTTCATCGCGTACTTAACGGTGCACCTTCCGCAGATCACTATTGCTTCTGGCTTAACTTAAACGAATACCGTTTCAGTGTGTGGAAATAAATCTAAATGCTTACTGTAGTTTAGTTGAATCGATTTACTATAAATTAAGACTTTTAAAATTTAACTTTTAAAGAACTTCTTGTAAATTTCAAAATCCCAAGCTGGAAATAAAAGCGTATTGACTAAGGTTTGCATTTCAATAATAATAATAATAATAAAAATAGTTGAATATGGTAAAGATTCGGGTTTCCTCAACAAGACGGAATCTTCCAGTTTGTGGCGTAAGCGTTTTCTTATTTTCATCCAGTCTCACACACACACACTGCCGCGCGCACAGACGCTCTCTCTCTCTCGCTCTCTCTCACACACACACACACACACACAGGTTGCTCGGACACGGACACACTTGTGTTCTCCATTTGTAGTCTGCAAAGAACACCTGTAAATGGCACCAGTTTTCACATTTTTCAAAGAACTGCTCATTTTATTTTAACAGACGAGTATAAATAATCAACAAGAAAACGCTTAAGGTTTTCCCCCAGATTGCTTCTGCAGTTAAGCCCTAACATCGGAAATGAACGTCCAGAATTGACAGAATTCACTCTAATAATTCTACTCCACTGCTGGTTAGGGCTGGGTAGGGCTTAAGGTTGTCATAGTTAACATTAATGAGTGGTCCCCCAAAGAAATATGATTACACGACTGTGTGTGTGTGTGTGCCCACCCTGTGTCATGTGAGTAGTTGGGGTAGTCCGCATTGTGGGCTGTGTGTGAGCTGTAGGAGTGAGTGGAAAACTGACAAGTGAGAAAAGTTTTGGCTGTAGCAGCACGACAATAAACATTGACCCTGTGGAGCTCTTGACGAACAGTTTCAGTGGAAGTAGGAGAGTTGAGGTGTGCATTTAATTCTGCAGTGAGTTGGGCAGCTGTGGTTTTATGTTTTTTGGATACAGCCTGGGTTGGTACCCGGACATCCCATTCAGACGGCTTCCTCATGCGTCCACAGACACTCCTGTTGGATGTGGTCCGTCCTACGTGATGTTATGCTGACATAATCCTGGATTCCGTGGTTCTCTGTACATCACAAAGACTTGCTGTCCTAGTCACAGATGTGCCAGTGAGATGTGCACCAACAATTTCTCCACTTTTGAGCTCTTATATGTCTCCCATTTCTTGTGTGAATTGCAATGTTTTATTTACAGCTGTGCTATTGCTCTGCTAATTCAACATATGAAAATACACATACTGTAGAGAAGAAGAGCTTTATGAAATTATAATTTCAAGAGTCACTGGCTAGCAGGGTTTAAATACTGTATAGACCGAGCCTGGAGGAGCCCAGTTCCACCTCCTTATGTCCAAATCACACCTTGCCGGAGCGGAACTCCGCCTCCTTAAACATTAATCTTTTTTTCTTAATGTCCCAAAATTTTGCAGAAGTTCCAAGTAAAGTTTTGCACAAAAAAAATCGTGTTTTTTTCCATCAACTTTAATGTTAATTTTCATTAGTAGCTCTGTGCCGTGGTTATGCATTTTCGCTTTTGTCACTTACCATGCTGCTGCCAAAACTTCACTTAGTAGCTAGACTCTGCTAGAGGAAAGATGAGAAAGAACCAACCCATGAATAGCATATTAATAACTGATATTTTGATGCATTTTCATGTGGGTGTTAAGAATATTAAAAATAGAATAAGCAAGAATAGTACTTGATTATTTTTTAAGTTTCATTTTAATGTTATGTTTAAACAAAAATCAAGTCGTATGTAACCATACAATATGTTCAAAACCCATTACAAGTAACTAACTTGTACATCACATTTTTTATTTTGTATTGCTTTAAACTGGTAACTACATGCAGAGAAATGGACTGCATCTTTAAGTTTGTGATCATACATAGATATGATAACTAATACATTAATGCTGCTTACTTGGGACCCCACCCCCACCTCCATACCTGACAGGGCTCCCCCTCCTCTCTGATTCTGATTTAATTAACCCCTGCTGACCAGAACCAGTGTGACTCTTGGAATTAGAGGAAGATTCCTTCCCATCAGACATTGGAAATGACTCCTTCTTCCTGAATGGAGGTCACTTTCAGGTAAATTGTTTGCTAGACTCTGAGAATAATTGCTTTGTCTTATTTGGTAGATGGAAAGAAGTCAGAATCACTTATCTGATACATAGTGTGAACACTTTCACCATACAGGTGTTACTTTCTTTGCATGTGTCACGTGGCGAAGGGATGAAGCACTCAGAAGCAGAACAGAACTAAAGGGGTTTTATTAAGAATCAAATCAAACAGAACAGACCTGGGACTGGAAACAAACAGGACCACAGGGGATCAAAACAGGAGGGTCGCACAGGGGAAGGACACGGGCAAACAAATGTAATGACGTCAATGACAGGACTGGGGAGCACAGAACTAGGAAACACTTTTATAAAATATTAATGAGGTAGCAAACAAGAGGCAGCCCATGTGAGTAACACAAGGGCAGGAACAAGAGGTTAGACAAGCACATTACAAGCCAGGCTTATTAGGGTCGCGCCAGGGAGAAAACAGGAGGGACAGGTAGGCAAGGCATGACAATATGAAGACTGACTTAGCATCTCTGAATGCATACTTCACATGAATTGTACTCTGATCCCATCATAAAGCCATGAATTCTATGGTGCAAAAGAAAACAGTTTTTAAGACTAGAATTTCTGGTTGTGTGTGAGATGCACTGAAACAGAACACAGAACAATCCACAGGTCATGAGGGCAATAATAACGCTGTGGTTGTTTATAAGCAAGATGCGGTAGCTGAGGTGTGACACGCCGCAGGCCAGTCTGTCAGAGGTTATTTACAGACACCATAAGTATTCCTCATCGACAATAAATTACAAAATTCGGCTCCAGTATCATTTTCTTCCTTATAAATTGTTGAAGGAAAAATAATATCTTACAATGAATGGGCCACTTTTCTCCCGCATTGCCTTGGACCTCTGTGGGTTATCTTCTGTGATATGTCATTTCTATAAAGCTATGGATTGATGTAAAAAATGCATTGACATCATGAATACGAAATGTGTTGCCCTATTGTGTTTCTTCACCAGTACTTATTATTTACATTTTGAAAGCTGCATTAATTGCATGAATAATTAACATATTCATAAAAAGACACCCAATGTCATACAAAGGCGAACATTCTAATATGGTTAAAAATAAAACAACTTAAAGTATCCATGCAATTTTGTCAGAATTTTAGATAAATGGGACTTCAACCTACAAAAAGCAAAAATAGTTGCAGGGAAGTACTTTTATAATAAACTAGCACAGATGTATGGGAGTTTTAAAAGTCACAGTTTCCTTTATCTTTTCAACATAAAATAGATTTGCTCAGAGCAGCAACATTGGTCTGCTCTATTATAGCTACAAAAAAGGACATAGCCCATCACCATAGACACACACAGCACACAATTAAATATTTTATTTGAAAAACAAAAAAGTGTGTTTTATAGTGTTTTCATTTCAGTTTAAAACATTACTGTAAAATTTCTTATTCTCCAAAATTTTTTTTTGAAACCTTCTGCTCCCACAAGCTGCTGTCATCTCAGGCTGCAGTGAAAGTTGCTGATTGGCACACAGACAGTGGCAGGTACAGTGCAGTCCTGAGAGGTGGTTAGCAACTGCAGTGCAGTGCAGGGCACAAGGCTGGGGTGCATTCTGGATGGGATGCTTGTCTATCATTGAGCACTCACACAATAGCGATTTAGAAATGTCAGTCATCTGAGAAATGCTTTAATTTGGGGGGGAGGGGGGGTCACAAATGATATAGTATTATGCTATGACTTATGTATTAAGTAACCACAAACTAACAATCACAGTCACATACTGATTTCATGTTTGTGGCACATCAGTTATAGCAACCAATGTACTATATTATTCACTGCATCTGTTAATATTGAAAACCTTTGTGAACTATTGAAGGAGCAAGTAATGAATAACACAAGTGAAATACTGATCTCATGTTTGTTCATCCTTAATGAATCGTGGCACATCTTTTATCTCAGGTAGTGACTATATTTGTTAATGATCTGTACTTCAGTAATAACTGAATCCCTAAGTATTTGTGCCCCCCCCCCACCAAGTTTTGGACTGTATGAAGAAACCCATAGGAGGAAACCCATAAAACACACAACCACAGGCACACCTGAACATGTGCACATACAACCACACACACACAGATGCACACACACGCGCACACGCACACACAGACGCACACACACCCATGCACACACACGCGCACACACACGCACACACACACACAAACACACACACACACACACGCGGGACAGGCTGCCAGTTCCCATCCCTGCAGCTCTGCGGTGTCAGTGACACTAATTGAGCTTCCATGCTGCGAAAAACACAAGACTGTCCACTTCTGTGTGGGGAAATACAGTTTTTTTACAATCACCTTTTTACTAGTTACAGAACTTTGATGTCTTTTTTCAACACTCTAGTCACAAAACTCAAAATGGTAACCACTTGTAACACAAACTCTCCAACTCAAAACCTTACTTTTTGCATTCATATATATATATATAAAGAAACCTTACACTCACAGTATTATGGGATGATTTCTTGAGATCGGCCACACAGAAGATGCTAATAGTTTCATTGTTTAGGTGCTCTTACAAGCATTAGATATTGCAGTAGAGAATTTGTGATACAGGTTTCATTGTGGGGCTTCATGTAATGTCATTGTAAAAGGAAATGAATGTTTTTTCTTGCCAAGCATCTTGGAAAGAATCTTCTGGAATGGTGAATCCAGGCCTGACACTGGTCTGCTGTGATGTCATTGCATGCCTCAAACACAAATGATCTTTGCTTTATGTATAAGCATTTGAAAATTGTGTTAGAATTTCTGCAAAAAGCTCTATTCCACTTCCAGGATTGGATGCTTCTGGCTTGAAGGCCTCTTCTCTGTCTAGTTGCCCACTTCCAATTTTCTTCACATGACAGCCTCTTTCTCGCTACTGAAGAGTCACTGTGCCATGATGGAACCTGGATTATTACCCACCGGGCAAATCCCAGAAATAATGGAAGAGAACAATTTCACAGCAATCTGCTCCCAGTTGAATCATTTGTTTGTTGCATAGCTTCCACTAACGCGTCCCAGTAAAAGCCTCTGGGGAGTGAGAAGTGGCAGTTCCCATGTCTCACTGCGCCCAACCAGCTAACACCTTTAATCGCAGAATTATAAAGGCTGAAGGTTCAGCTTCAGTTGTAAGTGGCAGGGGTAAACAGAATGAAGGAGAAGTCAAGAATTCGCTTGTGGAGGGCAGGCAGTGTGGCAGAAGCATGAGGGTGCCCTGTGTGTGCAGCCAGACAGCAGTGGGGGGGATACTGTAGGTGGGACGTAGTGTTTGGTGGCAGCATGGGTCATGCATGGTGGATGTGGATTTTCTTTGTGGACTGTCCAGCTCAATAAGCAGTATAAGCTGTAGCGTTGCCACTAAAAACATCATTATAGAAATATTCTTTAAAAAGACTCCTTGTTGATGTTTGCATGCTTATGATGGACTGAGTACACAGTGTTAGAGGGCAGTGGAAGTGGCATTTAGCCATAAACATTTTCCCTTCATCTTTTCCGTTTTCCTTTGTCTACTTTTAATGCCCTTCTGTTATTTTCTTTCTCCAAACAGTCTGGCATTGTTTGGCTACTTAAACAATTTTAAAACTGGCAAATATAAAAGTGATTCATAAAGCACGCTTAACACATACACACAGGCTGCCATTTTGACTCGCATGAAGGCAATGGACACACTACGGATAACTCGACAGAAGGACTAGAGAGGCTAACGTCTGCCAGAAAGCATCAGTTCTTCTAAAAGCTGAAGATTACAGTTAGACGTCTTACCATTGCAACTTTTGCAGACTCTACATTATTCTTACTGCTAAAGGGGCAAAAGTATCTTGATTCTGAGTGAAATTAGCACACCATAGAAATAAACATCAATATATTTAGTTTTATCCATGACTGCAAATGCATCTCTCCTGATTTCCATTTGCATGAACTCTGCTGAGCTGTGTAAAATGACCAGAATAAGTATGGACAGTGGGAATTGATTCTGATGTTAAAGAATGTCCCTAAACTTAAAATCTTAAAAGGAAGCAGTCAGCCTTTGCAGTAATCTTCCTTAGCCTCTTCTGGAAACAGCAGAGCTGCTTATCAGCAGTGAGAACAGACAGTGCATTAAAACTCAGCCAATTGCCTGCTTTCTTCCTGCTGCTTCCACAGCAATACAAGACTGATGATGTCAGTTCTAGTCCTAGAGAACGCACTGCTTCAATATCAATAGCTAATTGAGATGGAGGGTCTTTTTTATCGGGCAGAATATATTATTGTGTCAGGTTTAATTTTTTTTATCTTTCCACGTGCAAGAGTCGAAATCATCTGACAAAAAATCCAATGCGTCAGGTTTTAGACGTGTTAACTCTCAAGCTCTGTTTTTGTTCGACCCATTGCATAGAAATAAAATATGTGTGATTTTTGAGTTCCAGTCCAGCTTAATTCTCTTTTTATGTGAGCAAAAGAGACTTACTTCAGGTGTCTAGTATTACAAAAATACATTTCCTTTATCTGGATCCAATACCAGCACAAAGTCTGAAAAGCCCACATCACTCATCATAGCAATCAAGCAATCAACATCATAGTAATGAAATTCTGATTTTAGAAACAGTGGCTGTGTGCAAAATCATCCCTATTGTGGAAATGGTGTATTATACTATGCTTTCACCATTTTGTACCTTTTGATTTCTCAGAGGCTGTCAGCTGGTCGCTAGGATGCAAACATCTGACGGTCACAGGTTAGTATCTGAGGATTTGAGAGAGACTTAAGCTACGGTTTCTCCATTTGGCTAAGCAATGTCTCCCCTGTTTGAAAGTCAACTGTGATGTGTAATGACTCAGCAGCCCTACAGCCTCCCAAATGATTCCTCGGGATGGATTTAGGATTTCAGGCAAAGCATGTTACAAAGGTGAGCAGGAATTTATTTACTGTGCTACGTTGACTTAAAACATTGTTCTGGGGTGTTTCATGAAGCCAGATTTCTTGCTTAGCCTGTTACACACTCCTCAGTCTAGGGCAGGGAGACGAACATGAGTGTGTGGGACCAGTTTACCAACTGTGCAATGGCAGCAATTAACAAACCCAAACAGCCCACAGGATACGAAAGATTGTACAAATATGATACTTATTCTGTTTACACCCACAGCAACAGGCTTTCTGTGGAGGAATAGAAGGGCACTGTTAGCGATAAATTCCCTAAAATTTCCATTGCAATTTGTAAATGTACTATTTTGTACTACTGGGTATCATTGCAGTGTTAAAGGGGAACATACTTTCACTCACATCACCTACGGATCCCCCTTAAGACTTAGTCCCATGTGCAGCCGCACCCCTTCACATCCCAAGTGCTGGTCCTGCCCTTCAACCACTGTCTTCTTCTTTGGTATATACGATATAGTAAGTACCTTTATAGAACGAATCATCTAGAGTTATGAAACGGATTATGCTAGAGTATCTTTTCCAGCAAAGACTGTGAATGCTGGGGCAATCTGTTCAATAAAGACATCAAAAAGTTCGATGTTTTGAGGACGTTTTATTTCATTAGTATTCAAAACCAGTGCAGAATTTCCCATATTTTATGAGGAAGTGTCTCGGACTCGGACATTTTAATCACGGGAGCACGGCATGGTGCAGGCTGAGAAAGGAGTGGACGATCCACTTGCGGGTTTATTGATAGAAACTGAAAACACTGGGAACACTACAAAACAAACGGACCACAAGGGGTTAAACGGCAAACTAGGCAAAACAAGGCTAACTACAAAAGACCCTGACAGGCAGCTGTGATTCTGAACAAACACAAAGATAAGTCACTGCGTACCCTGAAAGATTTCCTGTCTTTCAGTCACTGCTCCCCTTTCTATATCAGACGGTGTGACTCTCTGTGTGAAACAAAAATATGATTTTTTTTTTTTTTTTACTCAAGCACATTTATAGTTGGCAGCAAATCTGTGGAAGACCAAAGCCATAAAGCCATGAGAACAGGGCTGGACAGTACAAACGAGGAGTAGATGGAGTTAGGGGGGTGATAGGACAATGCTAGTGAATGATGATTAATGAAAGCATGCGTAAGACATTCTAAGAGTAAAATCACTAACCATGATGTGATGAGAGATGTTGAATAGACAGAGTGGAAATAAGCTTTCTGGATTCCTCAGTCCGTGGCATTTTTTTCAAACTACACTGCCTTCATTCTTGATTGAACCTGATTGAAGCACCCAAGTTTGTTGAATGATTACATGGGTTTCATATTTTGTTAGGCCCACAGACATGAATCACTGATTCATTTCCAGTTTATCTTGCAGTACACAGTTCTATGGCCATCGATGATTCCCTGCCTGAAGAAATAAAATAGAAAAGGGCGTTTGTGCAATGAAGCCAGTGCACTAAAGACAAACTATAAGCTTTGGTGCCCATTGCATTCAAGTGACCTCTTAACAGCAAAAAGCAAAGGTCAGGTTTCTAATAGTATTGTCAATTTTTGTACATATTTCATAGATAGATAATAAACTGTTGCAATCCCCAGGGGGAAATTAAGGTGCAAACAGCAGAAATATCAAACACCTGACAGTGCAATTATAAGACAAATTGTGCTATTATGGAACAAAAAACAAGTAACACAGGATAGGAAGGGAAGAATAAGAGAATGCATTACCCAACGATGCTACAGAACACAGAATGAATGGATATGGATCTTACGTATATTTTATAAATGTAAATGCAGTTTTCAGCATTATTATTGCCAGCTTAGAGGTGATAGCAAACTTTTCCATCCCAATTTTGTGCTTTTTTATTTGACTTCACCTTGTAATGGTAGCATGCAATAATAACTGGAAAATGGTAATATGTTTGCTGGTACCTCCTGTATCTGATAAATGTTAATGAAGCATAGGGTGCCCCTTTACAATAAGGCTACCCGTATAAAAGGTTTATGAATGGTTTATAATCTGGTTAATTAGGTTGCAACACTATGTATATTATTAATAGACAATTTTAAGCAAGTTATAACACTTTTTTCTTTTTATTAATGAGTTACTACAATTTACAAGTGGCTAAGGGTGCCTTATTGTAAATAAGTGTAATGCGAATATCCATTTACGAATTCATAAATCTGTAGTTTTTCATTCTTGCTTCAGATACAAATTTAAATGCAGATGTTACTACATGCTGTTACATGCCCATGAAAGTGTATTTCAGTAGCTATGCTCTTTAAATGCATTGAGGATTATGCGTGAGAAAGACCTCAGGCACTGCTGAGGACAAAGTGCCTTGCTTGAGAGGGAAAGAATTCGGTTGAGAGGTCTGGGCTGTTTAGGGTGGTTTTTGAACCTGCGAATACTTCTGACTCCTGCCCAGTGTAACACAGCTGTTCCAGCCCTTTATACTGATTTGGATTCTGCTCACATTTACAAGACAAGTGACGTCTAACTCCCTGCGTCTCTCATTTTCACATTAGCACAGGTTAGCAGAGCCTTTCTCTGTTATCTCAAACAATCAGCATCATAGACCAGTCATAACCCAGTCATTCCCGAGAGGTCTATTCTGCATTTCTTTTCACGACAAGATATTGTTCTGTGTTTTATTGTAGAAATTGTATGTGCGTGTATGTAATCATACGTGTTGTGTCTGTTTGTAAAGAGAATGTGAATTTTATGTGCGTGTATGTAATCATACGTGTTGTGTCTGTTTGTAAAGAGAATGTGAATTTTATGTGCGTGTATGTAATCATACATGTTGTGTCTCTTTGTAAAGGGAATGTGAATTGTATGAGTATAAAGATTTGCCCCAGAAAATATCACCAGTGCTGAAGACGTTCATTCACTTTCCTATACGACAGTAGGCTGATCTGCAGTCTTATTGCAAGCTGTAAACTAGTAATGACCCACCTGAAAATAAAAACCTAGACTTTAATAATTGTTCAGCAAGTAAATCAGCAATTATGACTTATTATAAATCTATTGTACAAATGCTACACAACAGTAACATACCCCAAACTAAGCACCCCAAGCAGTACAACCAGGAAGCACAAAAAAGTTTTAAAATGCCTCCATAATTTTACAGTGTTCACTGCCAATATCACACTGCACTGCCTCACACTGCCATCTATTGGCAATCTGTTTAAACACTATGTGCATCCCTTATATCCATCGATGCTTATTCAGTTCTTTTTTCTGGCCAGTCCAGAGTATATCCTGGGCACCATGGGGCACAGGGCTGGGTCACACCCTAGACAGGATGTCAGTCCATCACAGGGAATTTGCATGGACAGTGACACATAAACGCACCCTCCATGGGTAATTTAAAGGCCCCAGTTACATTACATCCATCTAAATCTAACAGCCCTGATGGAAGGGAAGAGTACCACTACTCCTGCTCTGCCATACCAAGCCTGCTGCCTCCCCCATGGCATGTGGAACCTCGATTTATCCCAAATCAGTGGTACACCCAAACCCTGAGATGCTGCCTCCCCTAGGGCATGTGGAACCTCGATTTATCCCAGATCAGTGGTATACCCAAACCCTACTCTGCTGCCTCCCCTAGGGCATGTGGAACCTCGATTTATCCCAGATCAGTGGTACACCCAAACCCTACTCTGCTGCCTCCCCTAGGGCATGTGGAACTTCGATTTATCCCAGATCAGTGGTACACCCAAACCCTACTCTGCTGCCTCCCCTAGGGCATGTGGAACCTCGATTTATCCCAGATCAGTGGTACACCCAAACCCTACTCTGCTGCCTCCCCTAGGGCATGTGGAACCTCGATTTATCCCAGATCAGTGGTACACCCAAACCCTGAGATGCTGCCTCCCCTAGGGCATGTGGAACCTCGATTTATCCCAGATCAGTGGTACACCCAAACCCTGAGATGCTGCCTCCCCTAGGGCATGTGGAACCTCGATTTATCGCAGATCAGTGGTACACCCAAACCCTGCTCTGCTGCCTCCCCTAGGGCATGTGGAACCTCGATTTATCCCAGATCAGTGGTACACCCAAACCCTGCTCTGCTGCCTCCCCTAGGGCATGTGGAACCTCGATTTATCCCAGATCAGTGGTACACCCAAACCCTACTCTGCTGCCTCCCCTAGGGCATGTGGAACCTCGATTTATCCCAGATCACTGGTACACCCAAACCCTGCTCTGCAGTCTCCACTAGGGCATGTGGAACCTCAATTTATCCCAAATCAGTGGTACACCCAAACCCTGAGATGCTGCCTCCCCTAGGGCATGTGGAACCTCGATTTATCCCAGATCAGTGGTATACCCAAACCCTACTCTGCTGCCTCCCCTAGGGCATGTGGAACCTCGATTTATCCCAGATCAGTGGTACACCCAAACCCTACTCTGCTGCCTCCCCTAGGGCATGTGGAACCTCGATTTATCCCAGATCAGTGGTACACCCAAACCCTACTCTGCTGCCTCCCCTAGGGCATGTGGAACCTCGATTTATCCCAGATCAGTGGTACACCCAAACCCTACTCTGCTGCCTCCCCTAGGGCATGTGGAACCTCGATTTATCCCAGATCAGTGGTACACCCAAACCCTGAGATGCTGCCTCCCCTAGGGCATGTGGAACCTCGATTTATCCCAGATCAGTGGTACACCCAAACCCTGAGATGCTGCCTCCCCTAGGGCATGTGGAACCTCGATTTATCGCAGATCAGTGGTACACCCAAACCCTGCTCTGCTGCCTCCCCTAGGGCATGTGGAACCTCGATTTATCCCAGATCAGTGGTACACCCAAACCCTGCTCTGCTGCCTCCCCTAGGGCATGTGGAACCTCGATTTATCCCAGATCAGTGGTACACCCAAACCCTACTCTGCTGCCTCTCCTAGGCCTAACATACCATAGTAGTTGTTGTTGCCTCAGTGATCACATGTAACTTGTGTATGTGTGTATATGTGTCTCACAGACAGCAAAGATAATCCATTGATTTTTAGAGACATTGCCAAATAGGCCTTCGAAGTGCCCACAGCCACGGCGAGTGACAATCTCCAGCTGAGGAATCACAATGTACTGCTGTGTCTTCAGAATGGTTGCATTTATCACAATGGTAGCGAATTTATCAGCTTACAAATAAATGTGCTGTTTATTGTCAAAAGCATCCTAATCACCCGCAGGGGAGGTAATAGTTTTCATTGTGTTTTCCTTCTGTTTGCACCCTGGGAAATGCAACAGATCCCAGAGGCATTTATGAATAACAAGAGGAGAAGGTTCTTGAGGCCTGCAGGTCTGACTCCAGCTGCACCAGAGAGACATGGTGCCCCCAGACATATTGATTGCTGGACCAGACCATTTGCACTCTCACTCACACTAATGAGTGTCCTCTCTTACTCCATTGGTTCCTGCCTAGTGACCCCACAGCATCACCCTGTCTATAAACAGGCCACACCGAGCACCATCTGAAATCCTGCCCTAGTGCATTCATTCCTGTCAACGGATGTTAGCATTTCGGAGGGGGTCGCAGCTAGAATTCAGCGAAGAAGCGTTTTTGGTGTTGCTGCCGGGCCTCTCACGAATACTTCCGACTGTTTTCAAAATGCAGGTCCTTTGCTGTCTAGGAACCAGTGAACTGCCTCAGCTTGTAGAATTTGCCATACTGCACACATAATCCATGTTTTCAGTCAATTATTAGTTTGCTTTAATACAAAATGAGAAAAGGCTAGATGTGGGTCAGAGAAGCCAAATATTCTCTAAAAAGGTGTTGGATTTAAAAGACGGACTCATTTACCTATAGCAGTGATATCAATTAAATTATATTATTTTTATTATTGGGGTACCCATACTGTATATGTAAAGACGTAATTTGATTTGTATGATTTTTAGAGGTAACAATATGTGAGATATTTATTCATAAATACCCAAGCAGTCATTTATGTTTGTTTAGATTATATTTTACTTATCCCAGGGATAAATTCAAATGCACAGATACAAACATAAAGTGAAAAATCAAAGATAAAGTGCAAGGACAGCACACAGTGCAAAGAAAGTACACATAGTAGAAACAAGTACGCATAGTGCAAACAAGTACGCATAGTGGAAACAGGTACGCATAGTGCAAACAAGTATACAGTACACAAACAGAATATTGTGTACAATATTGTTTGAAACAATATTACCTGATTCCCTGGCGGAGGTTACAAAACAGTTGCTAATCATTTGTCTAAATTCTGAAAAAAACTGAGGCTTTAATTACTGCTTCTCCAGAATTACATGATTTTCAGTAAGATTACATCCATTTCACATTCCCCAAAATCTTCTCTTCGAGTTTTGATTCTCGTATCAGGTCCCTCGGTCACACGTGCCTTTTTCAATTGTGAGCTCTGTCTTGTTTGAATTCCTTTTTGTCCAGATTTTGTTGCCAAGGCCCTTGATTAGCGGTAAGCCCAAGCATTAAAGGTCCTCTGGACCTTTATGGTCTGAACTGGACTGTGGCCAGTTCAGAGATCCCAGTGACTCGAACCCTAACCCAACGCCTTTGGACTCCAGAGGAGAAACAGAATTACCCTGAATTAAAATATGTTACAGGAAGGAATTTTATATCTTATGCTGTGGTTGCATAAAGATGGGAGTCTGTATTTAGCCAAAGGCTTGAATCCCCTGACGCCATCTACTGTCATTGAAGCGTACTGACAGTATTACATCAAATGCTGATCTAGAGTAAAAATTTGATAAATATGCAATTATAATAAAATATAATATTTATATTAATGTTTAGTATATTTTTGCATTGCTTTTAAATCCATCCATCCATTTTCCAAACCGCTTATCCTACTGGGTCGTGGGGTGTCCGGAGCCTATCCCAGAAGCAATGGGCACGAGGCAGGGAGCAACCCAGGATGGGGGGCCAGTCCATCGCAGGGCACACTCACACACCTATGGGCAATTTAGCAACTCCAATTAGCCTCAGCATGTTTTTGGACTGTGGGGAGGGAAACCGGAGTACCCGGAGGAAACCCCACGACGACATGGGGAGAACATGCAAACTCCACACACATGTGACCCAGGCGGAGACTCGAACTCCGGTCCCAGAGGTGTGAGGCAACAGTGCTAACCACTGCACCACCATGCCGCCCCGGCTGTAAGATCACTAAATAAAAATAAAAAATACATTTTTGGGCAATATCAGTCTTTAGTGATCAAAAACCCAGTGCAATAATAATAATCATTTTTATTCATCTTATTAATCCAAAGTATTTATATCTGCTACCTGCCTCCTTTGGCTGGCTGTTTTTACATATACATATACATACAAATACACTCTTTCATTGCACTGATCAGGAGCAGTACTCCTGGTTTCACTGTGTATTTAATACAATAACAATAAAGCTTCTATTCTATTCTATCTGTGTGAGTATTACAACAACATGGCTCCATGGTATAAGAGTCTGGGTACTAGACTGACCTGCCTGCAGTCCAGACCTGTCACCCACTGAAAACATTTGCAGCATCATGAAAATGAAAAATACAAATGGAACTCTGCAATGTTGTATAGCTGAAACCCTATATCAGGAAAGAATGGAACAGCATTTCACTTTCAGAACTCCAGCAGCTGGTCTCCTCAGCTCCCAAACGTTTAGAGTTCTGTTAAAAGCAGAGGTGAAGCAGCACCGCGGTAAACACTCCCCTGTCCCAAGTCTTTGAAATATGTTGCAGTCACCAAATCCAAATTTGGAATATATTTGTCATAAAACAATAAAATTACTCAGTTTCAACATTTGATATGTTGTCTTTGTTCTATTTTCAGTTAAATATATTATATATGATTTGCAAATCATTGCATTGTGTTTTTATTTACATTTTACACAGCGTCCCAACTTTTTTGGAAACGGAGTTGTGCATGTATGTATGTATGTATGTATGTATGTATGTATGCATGTATGTGCACATACATATGTGTATACTGTATACTTGTAAATTTTTCATATATCGCGTATATATTTTAGTGCCGTTAAAATTAATGAGCGCGCACATTACAAGTTTCTATTAATCAAAAATGAAATACGCTGTGACCTAGACTGCGACTGCAACTCCTCACCCGCCCAATGCCTTTGTGGTGCTGATGATGAGAGCATCTCCGAAGTTGCCTTGCAGTATAGAGCAGAGCAGACCCCGCCCCGCTGCCGGATGGAAAAGGGCGAGTACGCGGAACCTTGCGGCGTCCCTCATTTTTAACTTCATCTGGACACCGGCCTCGTGGCATTTAAACTGTACAGGGGTTGATCCGAATACAGACGTTTTGATATAAAATATGTAGATGCGAGATTTTTATTATACGAGATTTTAAGTTGCAATCGTAACTCTTTCGGTACGTGTGTTGCATAGAAGCGCTACACATGATTAATTCTGCTGCACTTATACATATGTATGTATATAGAGTTATCATCAGAAAACGTCCCCGTCTTTATAGTGGCAGAAACTAAGGAGTTCCTCAAAGGTCGTGTACGTTCAAGCCAAATCTCCTTCTAGGATTAAAAAAAAGTGCAGCGTCTTTTTCAGCCATTGTTTAGAAGAGAGGACATTTCCATATCATCGTATGTTAAATATTTAAAAATATATTTCATGGATAACCTGCCGGATTAGCTGTGAAAAATAATTTTATCCTACCATGGCCGACTCAACCGCAGAATGCAACATCAAAGTGCTGTGCCGCTTCCGCCCTTTAAATCAGAACGAGATCAGGCGAGGAGACCGATTCATCCCCACGTTTCAAGGAGACGACACCGTCATTGTCGGGGTGGGTTGCTTTGTTTTTAATATTCTTGAGACACGCTTTTATTTTCCGTTTTTCAAATTATGTCGGTTTACGTAAGTCTGCCGGATGCTGACAATAGCGGGCACTTGTTAAAACACTGTTGATGATGTTAATAGCACTTCCCCAATGGAGACCAGTGAACGTATTTGATGTACATTTTCTGATTTTATACTTATAGGAGGGGAAGATATGTCTGAATAAATATCATACGATCATCGATTATCAGTAGATGCGTTAGTGAAGATATGGCTTTGGATGGTTAATTAAATACTGGTATTCATTAAACGCCCATTTACAGGTACCTTGTTTCGGAAACCTACACCAAAAATCCCATTCATCTCTGGATACATCATATATGAGGCAAAATGTAACGTTATAAATGTTCAGATACCGTCTGTAATAATAAAATAGTTTGATAGTTTAATAATAAAAGAAATTACTGAATGCAGTATATCAATTAAGCTGAATCTAAATAACTGGATATGAAAGGTTTTTATGTTTAAGAAGCCGTACCTAACCATTACCATAGCCTCAATCATATCAAAAAGCAAAAAAAAAAAAAAACAACTTTAATTTATTAAAGCCAAAAAGACACTATTTTAAACATGATTTAATTGCATTAAGAATGAAAAGAACTAATCATTTTAATATTGTTTTAATATTTTAATTTAGCTGATACTAAGTAATAATTTTTGGATCATCACAAGAAGAACTTACTGTATGAGACTACAGAATGAGACAATGCCAATATTCTGTGTTAACGTTGTTACTGAAACACTCGTAAGAGTGTAATGATGAGGTGTCTATTCAGCAGCTCACTTCCTGGCAGACTCTCCTTAGGGCCTGTCACTAGGGAGGCCTTTATTTCAGCAAGGCCACAGTGTAGCTCTGACTCAAGCTGTGTTCTGAGATGTAGGTCAAAAGCAAACATTATTCTTGAGGGTTCCTCCTCTAAAATGCTTAAAAAATTAGTATAACAGTGTAGTATTATGTTAAATCCACTGCTCTTATCTTTCTTCCTTAGGGAAAGTCGTATGTGTTCGATCGGGTTTTCCCCACCAATACCACCCAGGAACAGGTCTACAATACCTGTGCCAGACAGATCGTCAAAGGTAAGAGACAGAAGTGGAGCAGAACAGATATGGATCCATGCATTCAACGGCAGAACTTTGGGTTGAAGATTGGAGGGGTTGAGGTCTCCTTCCATTTAAGGCGGTCCAGGGGGCTGTATTGGCTAGTTTTGAATATTGGTGGGGGGGGGTCTCTCCATAGCTTATGCCCATGCATGCATTTTTATTTTTAATTTTACGTTGATTTATTTAGCCGATGCTTTTGTTCAAAACAGCCCACAAGTGAGAGAGATACATAACAAGATACATAATTCATAACAAGAGGCTGAACAATGACTGCAAGATAGTTGTGAAGGATAGAGTTATATGAAATGCTGCTTCAAAGCCTCGCATTCGTAAAAAGAAATGCTGTGAGTTTATGTTTAAGTGATCAGACTTAGATAGAGCATAATACCAGCACACGAATATCTCACAAGAGAGAACTTAGTAAGACACTTAGTGCAAGAAAATTGTCCAGTACTGCCAAACAAATCTCCTTACAGATATTTCTCTTTGTAGTATTTGCGCATGTATATAAGTGAGTGGGATAGTTATTCACCAAGATACCCATAATGCACTGAGCGCTATCCTTAACCAGCATCAGGTCTTGCAGTATATTTAATACGCCCTATTTAGCTTAAGCTAGCTGGACAGGTGAGCGGATGTTCAGGGTCAGATGATGGTTTGTTTGTGTGAGTCGTTTGTTTTTGTTTTTTCATTCGTTTTGCGTCTCATAGTCAACTTAGAGTGTTTGCAATGTGTTCTAGCTTAAAATAACGACTTGCTCATTTCACATCTTCTCCTTGTAGATGTCTTGGAGGGATACAATGGGACAATTTTCGCCTATGGACAGACCTCCTCGGGCAAGACCCATACAATGGAGGTAAGAGATCATTTCATGCTTTGAGTGGGTTGGTCAGTGAAGGGTGTTATCCGCTGATGCAGTGATCTTCAGTACAGTTAATTCTTCAAAACTCGACGGTGTCACTCACCAGTTGTGTATGGGAATTAATTGGGATTTGCTGGGATTCATTCCTGGCCTGCCAGCAACACTGCTTTTATTACAGTTGCCAATTAAATGTTGCCGGTGATGTTGCATTTACACTATACAGGCAACTGGCCGTCTGGTGCGCAGTGTTAAATGAGGTAAGTGGTAAGTATTGAAAATTAGACGTAAAAATAAAAATATGTAACTTGATAAAGATGTTTAACATAATCACATGAGGCCATCAAAGCATAATTTGGTCATATAATCAAACATATCATCCAATTAGTAAACAGTCGTGTCCTTATATTTCTATATATTTACTATGTTCTCAGTCTTGTTTCTTTTTTCCACGCTTAGGGGAAGCTGCACGATGAGGAGAGCATGGGCATCATTCCCAGGATTGCTGATGACATTTTCAGCCATATCTATACCATGGATGAGAATCTGGAATTCCGCATCAAGGTTCGGTAATCAGGACTTCACTCACAGACCTGCATAGATTTATAGGGTCAAAATGCTCACAGCGACTCTAACCTCAGTTTGATGAGGACTGTCTGGACTGTGAGTGTGCACGGGCTCCGGGGTCTAATCCCTCTCACACCAGAATGATCATCTCATGAGCCTGTGCAAATAGTTATTTTCATAGATACAAAGTCATGATTCTTTGAGAAGTTTAATAACTTAGGAGATCGAGTCGGGTCTATTTTTCAAATGCAGAATCATGCTGCTGTGTCAGCAACAATAACATCTAACGTTAATATCGTTACGCGATTTGTTTGTAGTAGTCATGACAGCTTCTGCCTTTTTGATTATTTCCTTTGATGCTTTCAGGTGTCATATTTTGAAATATATATGGAAAAAATCAGGGATCTTTTAGATGGTAAGTACTCATCACAGAAAAGTGCTTGTTCCAATTTTATCATGCTAATTTTGTGACTGAATTTTTATCATCTCTGTTGAAATGACACCTTTATTCTTTGTTTTTTTTACATCTTCTACTGCACCCCAGTTCCTTAGAAAAGAAGACTTGTCTTCGCAATAAACCTGTCATTCACTGCCATACCCCCATATCCAATGGCTCTGTTCTATATTGTCCTGAGAAGGACAGTAATGTCGTCATAAAGATAACTTTGCCTTGACTGAATCAGGGACCCTATATTCATTTTTAAATGAGTATTTCTCAGCCTTGTGCATTTATTGATGCACAGTTCAGAGATGCTGTGTCCTGGTTGATCTTCTGCTTACCCTGTCTGCTCCTCTCAGTAAATTAAAGGCTATACCTCTTAAATGCCATACCCATATGCGCAGAGTCAACTGGCCTGGCCCTGATTTGTGGTTTAAGAAACGGCTTTATGTCATGTGTCTGCATGTGTCCATATGCCCTCCTTCCAGAACTCTAATTAGTTCTCCCTTCTTTAGTGACCAAAGCCAACCTTGCAGTCCATGAGGACAGAAACCGGGTCCCATATGTGAAAGTGAGTCACACATACAGCTTATTTCATACACATTCTTTTCCTTGTGGACTTTAGCCATTGATTAATATCCAAATTGAAACAATATCAAAACGTATGTGTTTTAACCACTTTCATCCATTAAGTGTTCAGTTTGTGCCACTGGCCCCTGTCTTCTTCGCCTTTTCATGCAGGGCTGTACTGAACGTTTTGTGAGTTGCCCTGAAGAAGTGATGGATGTTGTTGATGAGGGAAAGGCCAACCGGCATGTCGCTGTTACCAGTTAGTGCTTCCAGTTCTTCGTCCAGTGACGCCTAGTAATGCCCCGGCTGTCCGTGCCTGTCACTGACGACACCTCTGCCCTTTGTTCTGTGCAGACATGAACGAGCACAGCTCCCGCAGCCACAGCATCCTCATGGTCGACATCACGCAGGAGCACATAGAGACGGAGCAGAAGCTCACCGGGAAGCTGTATCTGGTGGACCTGGCAGGCAGTGAGAAGGTGAGGAGGGGGCCATTATTGGATCTAGAGGACTTTTCTGTGGGTTGCTAAAGAATGCTGGAAAAAAACAGGAGTAACGTAACGTGTAACTTAAGAGGTGCCTCCTTTAGCAGCTGCCAAAAACCCCTGGTCTATGACATCACTGATGGGGTGTTGTCATGGTACCCGTATTCATTAGCACTTCTTAAGTTAAATGTTACGTATTCAGTAGCTGACCTCACCGTGTCTCTGCATCATCCTACCAGGTCAGTAAAACAGGTGCTGAAGGAGCTGTCCTGGATGAGGCCAAGAACATCAACAAGTCACTCTCATCGCTTGGCAATGTCATTTCTGCGCTGGCCGAGGGAACGGTTAGTCACGCTCACAGTTAATCTCTGTGTCAGTACTGGCCTGTAGCTGGACTTGCATATTTCATGTTAAATGTTCTTTCAGCTGTGGTGTCAATCTCTGGGTCTATGCGGTGAATATGGCCGACCGCCTACTTCCACGAAGTCCTTGTCAATTTATAAATAATATTGATTCAGCTTCTAATGTGGACTGTAAGATGATTTGCACTGATTGGAATTTTACGAACACATTGACCCCACGATTTTATAAGTAAAAAACCCTGCTGTTCTGAGTTTTTTACACTTGGGGGACAGTAGTGAATGAATATAATATGAGTGTCATTATCATGTGCCCTGGGAACTGCCAGGCCTCCCCAAAATGAGTCTGAGGAGAAATGTGGTTGCAGTTTATTGCATAAACTGCACTGAATAGCAGCTCCAGTGCTAATTTACCATAATTGTAATTACAGGCAGGCTTTTCTCGAAGAGTCACAGTTTATTATCGGATGTTGTTAATTGTGAATTCTGCCAGTAATCACTATTTTACTAGCACCATTAATCCATAATTGTTTGTGAGGGCAGCTTTTAGGGAGACCGTTCCTACTACACATGCGCTACTGTTCAAAAATTTGGGGACACTTAGAAATTTCCTTGTTTTCCATGAAAACATACATGAAATGAGTTTGAATAGGAAATATAGCTAAATAAATAAGAAATAGTCACTGACAAAGTTAGAAATACTCTATATTAAATATTAAAATAATAGTCTTCTTCAAACTTTCTTTCATCAAAGAGTCCTCCATTTACAGCAATTACTGCCTTGTAGACCTTGGTCATTCTAGATGTTAATTTGTTAAGGTAATCTGATGAGATTTCACCCCTTGCTTCCTGAAGCATCTCCCACAAGTGGGATTGGCTTGATGGGCACTTCTTACATACCATTCGGTCAAGCTGCTCCCATAACAGCTCAGTACAAATCTCCCACTTTACCATCACCAAAGCAGCCCCAGACCATCTCATTGCCTCCACCATGCTTGACAGATGTTATCAAGCACTCATCCAGCATCTTTTCATTTGATCTGTGTCTCACAAATGTTGTTCACCTCAAACTTAGATTCGTCTATCCATAGCTTTTTTCCAATCTTCCTCTGTCCAGTGTCTGTGTTCATTTGCCCATATATTCTTTTCATTTTATTGGCCATTCTGAGGTACAGCTTTTTCTTAGCAATTCTGCCTAGAAGGCCAACATCCCCGAATTGCCTCTTTACTATTGACATTGAGGCTGGTCTTCTGCTGGTACTATTTAATGAAGCTCCTCTTTCTGTTGTGGTTAGAATCAGTTTGTACTACTCTGTGAAGGGAGTAGTACTCAGCATTGATCTTCAGTTTCCTGGCAATTTCTCGCATGAAATAACCTTAATTTCTCAGAACAAGAGTTTCAGAAGAAAGTTCTTTGTTTCTGAGCATTTTGAGCTTGTAATCGAACCCACAATTACTGATGCTACAGATGCTCAACTAGCCCAAAGAAGGCCAGTTTTATTGCTTCTTTAATCCGCATAAGAATTTTCATGTGTTCTATGCATAATTGCAAAACGGTCTTCTAATGATCAATTAACCATTTAAAATGATAAACTTGCATTACCAAACACAGCATTCCACTGGAACACAGGACTTATTGTTGCTGATAAGGGGCCTCTGTACACCACATGTTGATATTCCGTTAAAAAATAGCCGTTTCCAGCTATGATAGTCATTTACAGTGTTAACTATGTCTAATTTTGCTAACGGTGGTATTTATGATCAATCTGATGTTATTTTACTGAACAAAAAACAGCTTTTTTTCAAATGCAAGGAAATTTCTAAGTGACTCCAAACTTTTGACTGATAGTGTAAATTGGCCCACTTGGTTGGATTGGGTCCAGTGTGGCTCATTAACTGGAAAGAGTTTGACGCCCCCTTTCCACAGCTTTACAGTACCTAGGGTTATTATCTGCTGGGATACGAGTCGTAGACTGTTCCCTGGAATACGCTAAATTCTCACTTGTTTTTCCATGTAGAAAGCACACGTCCCGTACAGAGACAGCAAGATGACCCGGATCCTGCAGGATTCACTGGGAGGAAACTGTCGTACCACAATATTTATCTGCTGCTCTCCTTCCAGCTTTAATGATGCAGAGACAAGGTCCACCCTTATGTTTGGACAACGGTACTAAAACAGCTTCAGTTATGCTGTATTTTCTCATTTCAGGATTACAAATAAGAGGAAATTAGTATAGGAGTTTGAAACATGAATTTTATTACAGCTGTTAATATTTCATATATTCAGGTATCAAATTAGCCCCCATTAAGATCTTACTGTACAACCATATAAACGTCTGACACCCCGCACATACCAGCCTTGTTCCTGTACTAATTCACGTTGTCTTCCTGAACTTAGTGCAAAGACCATTAAGAATACGGTATCCGTGAATCTGGAGCTGACGGCGGAGGAATGGAAGAAAAAATTTGAGAGGGAGAAGGATAAGAGCAAGTCGCAGAAGGAAGCTATTCAGATGTTGGAGGCTGATCTGAAGTGCATGCGCCATGGTGAGATGAAGAGACGCACATCAAACCGAGCCGAAAGTTCCAGCTTGTTGTTAAATTTGAACAGCATAGGTAGGTCTTTGGCATTAAAACACGAACATCCACCACAAAAGCCAAAGCTAACACACACTGGACTTTTTTTTATCACTACCTGTCCTGTCATTCTAAGAGAAATACCTTCCGAAAGCAGAGCAACTGGAACCCTCAGATGCTGGAAACACCTCCACTGTGACTTGTCACTCCGAGGAGCGTCTGAAATATGAAGAGGAGATTAGCAGGCTGCACGAGCAGTTGGACGGCAAGGTGAGCAGTGCAGGTCAACACAAAAAAAGCACTTCTACATAACGTGTGCACAGACGCCATCCAAAATTAAATTTGACCCATGACCCCCTAACAAAGTCACTGTTAACTGTTGCATGCAGTGTTTTTGATTTTGTAAGTATCTGTAATCAAATATAAATGTTCTACAAATGTTATTCAGGATGGTGAAATTATCCAGCAGAGTAAGACGGCGGAAAAACTGAGGAAACAAATCTTGGAGCGTAACAAGGTGAGGATCTGTCTCTGATCTCCCAGCAGGACTTAGTCCATCTGCCTCTGTTACTCTGCATTTGAAGTACACTGTGAATCTACCTGATTATTATTTTTCTATCATCAGTATTGTCACTTCGTTGCTCCAGGATTGTGGGTTCAGATTGGGCCTATCTGCAGCTTGCATGTTCTCCCCGTGTTCCTGTGGGTTTGCTCTGGACATTCCAGTTTCCTCCCTAAGACTTCTTAAGTGAATCTGAGTCGTCAGTTGGAACCATAAAGGTTTACCTGGCAGGCGTAGATCGTTTTTCATTGCGATTTGATCCACTCTCGCTCACAGGCAGGATTACTCATCACACCGATGCCTTTTGTGCCAGCTTCAAGCAGCACTAATGATCTGCTTAGTCCCTGAGCCAACATTAAGCTGGGCTTCTCTCCACGTCACGTTTCCAGCTCCTGGCATACACACGTGAGACCAGCGAGGATGTACATGGTCATCTGAGGCGACTGCAGGAAGAAAACGACCACGCCAAGATGGAGGTGAAGGAGGTGCTGTATGCTTTAGAGGAGCTGGCACTTAATTATGACCTGAAGAGTCAGGAAGTGGAGGAGCAGAGTCAGCAAAGTCAGCTGCTGGCCACAGAACTCGTGCAGAAAATGGTCAGTCAGATTTCTCCTTCCTCTCCATACACGCTATTGTGTCCCTCCCCCCCACCAACACGAGTGCTCTCTGCAGGCCCATCTACAGGCCCTGGAAGAAGAGCTGTCCCGAATGCAAGGGGAGAGCAAGCAGCAGCGTAAGCACATTGCCAAGGTGCTGAACAGCCTCATGCAGGACCTGAGCGAGTTCAGTGCCG
The DNA here is from genome assembly GCF_023856365.1 of Brienomyrus brachyistius. NCBI lineage: Eukaryota > Metazoa > Chordata > Actinopteri > Osteoglossiformes > Mormyridae > Brienomyrus > Brienomyrus brachyistius. Next base: position 10,804,656 of record NC_064538.1, on the reverse strand, counting down.
TCATGGGCAACAGGCAGATCAGGCTGGTAAGCATCAACTCAACTCAACTCAACTCAACTCAACTCAACTCAACTAAAACTTACAGAGCTGATTCCCAGACACAAAAGTGACACTAAAATGCTTTACAAGAAAAAAAACACACACACAAAACAAAATAGCAATATAAGACTACTTAGCAAGAACCTACAGAGACCAAGTAAGTTTTTAAGAGGCAGTAACACTTTACTTGATGGGGCACAAATACTTAGCAATGACTCAGTTATTACTGAAGTACAAATCATGAATAAATCATCAACGAATGTAGTCCCTACTTGAGATAAAATATGTGTCAATTCATTAATGATGAACAAACATGAGATCAGTATTTCACTTGTGTTATTCTTTACTTGTTCCTTCAGTAGTTCCTCAGTATTCAGTATCTCAGTATCAGGGTTTACAGAATGAACCGATATAGTTAAAAATATAGTAACTGCTTGAGATAAAACAAGCATCCGATTTTTTAACAGTGAATTAACATGAGATCAGTATGCAACTAAGACTTAGTTTGTAGTGAATTAATACATAAACAATAGCATAATGCTGTATTATTTGTGCCCCGTGAAGTAAAGTGTTACCATAGAGGCTAACATAGGAGGCAGCGCTAACATGCAATGATAGCTTGTTCTAGCAGCTACTGCAAAGGCACGATCCCCTTTATTTTAAGCCACAAAGATGGGAGGATACCTGTAACGACACAGACACTTGGGCCGGAGTAGCAGGACTGTTCCTTGTCCTTTGCTTTGGCCCTAACTCTAACCGTAACCCTAACTCCAGCCTGTGGAGATCAGCAGTGCACTGGAGGAGGAATTCACGGTGGCACGGATTTACGTAAACAAGATCCGAGCGGAGGTGAAATCCATGGTGAAGAGGTGCCGTCGCCTGGAGTCACTGCAGCAGGAGTGCCACCGCGAGATGGAAGAGACGGGCTGTGAGCTGTCGTCCTGCCAGAGGCTGATCACGCAGGTCGGGAGCCGACCGAGACTGCGCAAAGTCTTAGCCAATCAAAGAAAATGATGCCTAAATGATCTTCATGTTGGCATAAAACTACGAATCTAGGTCTGTCAAAGTATGTCAGCTGAGCCATTTCAAAACCTCTCCTGAATTTACCCCATTATTTACAGTAACCATCCAATACACTTCTGTGTTTTTTTACCTAACCACTAGAATCCCACAACTGGCAAATAAGTCATGAAGTTATTTAAGTAACTAAGTCACCCGTCAACTTACAACCCATAGAGCGACGTCTGACTGTAATTCTCATGTCAGAAGCAGCTTTGATGGACTCCAGCAGGCATATTTCCCCAAATGTGCGGCACGTGGTAACAACAAAAACAAGCTGATTGTGCTGCCACAATAGAGATTAAGTTAAATCTGTGTGATATTGTATCTAATGTTATACAGCATATTTCTCTTCTTCCTTATAATAACTAAAATGCATTCGGATTGATTTCCGTCCTGACTTCCGGGACATAAGTAAATGGATATGAGGACATGGACATGGAATGGCTGAGGTGGCATCAGGGGAGGTTTGAGAACTGAGGTAGTCTTCTTCTAGCCATCAAACATCATTTTTTTGGAGAAAAGAAAAGTTCTTGCTGCTTTTTTCTGAGCAAATATACCCTTACTTTGCTTGGGGGGGGGGGCAGATATGTTTTCCCAGGCCCTGGATTATGCAGAATGAGGCTAAGGCAACATTTTGTCGGGGGGGGGGGGGGGGGGGGGGCACAATTCCTTGCTACGCCTCTGTACTGTCCAGATAAATAGCTTAAAACAATTTCTTTGATGGCTTAAAACTTTTACACAGTATTGCATGTATGTCAGTGTTTCAGGTTAGTGTTTTATGTCTTTTTTTTACTTCATTTGGTGACTGTCTGCCGAGCCATGCACTAGATTATAGGGCTTTAACCCATGAAAAACAGCACTGGTTCATATGTAAAGCTAGATTACTGGCAAGTCTCTTACGTCGTATCTGTAAGCCAAGGTATCTAAGGCTGACTGTGTGCCTGCACTGCTCAAGACTTTTAGTCTGTTTTTCTAGCATGAATCCAATATCTGCTCTCTGACGGAGTGCATGCAGAATGTGGAGCTGACGAAGAAGGAGATGGAAGAGAGCTACAAGGTTCTAAGTGAAGAGATGACAAAACTTCAGGCTGAAGGTAAGGGCCTTACTGCATACTGTACCAGTGCGCATAAATACCCATTAACCATACTGAAGTGCATTTTGTATTGCAGCGCAGACTCACCTTGCAATAATTTTGTATTTTTATAAGTTATGAACCTGTCAGTGTTTTATCATCTGCAGATACCCTACACAAAGGTACAGGTAGAGAACTGCTGGGGAAAGACAATGACAAGGTAGTCCTGTATGCTGAGAAGAGACAATGTCCACTATTCAAAGCTGCATGACTGACCTTACGTACTTTCACGCTCTTTTTCTACTTGTTTTTCTTTCCTTGTTCTCTTTATTTGAGTCCTTTTTTCCCCATTTCTCCTGACCTCTCTCAGGGGGTTGAATGCCAGGAAATGGATTCTCATCACGAGCCCCCCCACATGCAGCTTGGACATCTGCACGATGACATCAATGAGAAACAAAAGATCATTGGTGACCTCAAAGAGTCAGTGACTCCTCTAATCTTAGATATACTATTAGAGCTAGAATTAGTGCCCTCAATCTTCTGTTGTTTGATTGTGGAAAATATTATCTAGAGTTTATTTTGAGTTTTCTGTGATGTACTTGTCAAACCATGAAACCCAAGCTAAATTATAAGCTACATTACATTTTCCTATCATCCTTAGTGCCTATTGCCTAAAGTATATTTGGTTTTGCACCTATACAGTGTCGTATATGAATATATGCTGTAATACAGTAATACAGGCTGACAAGTTTGCAGTAAATCTATGAAGAAACTTGGCAAGTCTTTTTAATGAACTAAACTAAATTAAAAAACACGGACTGCCGTTTTAGATGGAATCTGGAGTCAGAGCGGGAGTTGGAGCACCTGCATGCTGAGTTTGCTCGTCTGAAGATCCAGGAACAGGAGAAGTCTAAACATCTAGCAGATCTTAGGTAAGGATGTGCACAGCACTGCAGAACGCAGCTCTTAAATTCAGTGTAGCTCTCTGCACAATGCAATTTCCATTGGCTTGATGTAAACTCATTTTAAAACCTGGAGTTCACTGTATGTCGAGATTTAGTCCAATGGAATGCCAGTATACTTACTCTATATTTTACTCTTCTCTTTCTTTTATAAATTTTAGCTGATATATTTTCTCCTACATGCAGCAGTGCCTGCAGGAAGATTTGTTTGGGGTGACCATCGGGGGGCAGTTATATTTATGGGGTGGCTCCAGTCCAGATATATAAAGATTATTATTGTTACTTGTGCAACTATTATTGTGAATATTGTTCTCTTAAGTGTATCATAATCCTTCCCCTTCCATCAGATGTAAGCTTGAGCAGCATTACCAGTCCAGACAGGGTCTCAGATCGCTGGAGAAGACTGTGGTGAGTACATCTCCCACGTCTCCTGTTCCATGTATCTAAATGCCATAACCGTAAAAACGTAAAAAAAAACAACCATAACCGTGTGTGTGGGAGTGTGTTATTTCATCAGGATTATTGCCTTCCTCTTAGTCTGTCTTCTCTTTCCTGTCATTCATTCTTTTTCGTTCGTTATTGCAGCAGGAGCTGCAGTCCCTGCACTACCTGCGGAAGGTTTTTATGGAGGATCTCATGGCTCAATTTAGAGATGTGAGTGAGAGGGCGAGTGCCATTGCTGTGGCTTACAGTCACTTTACTTCACGGCAGGGAGGTCTGATCCCTTCCTTTCTAATCTAGATCAAAGAAATGGAGTTTGCTACAGCGAACTGGGGAACAGACACTGAGAAACGCAGAATTACCTTCCTGGAGAACAACCTGGAGCACCTTACGAAGATTCACAAGCAGGTACCAGGAGCCTTGCAGAACCCAAGGACTGGGAGGCCTCTGGACATTCCTGATGTACTACTGCGACATCTTCTGGCTAAAGGACATAATTGTAACAACAGCAAAACATTTGTGTTTACATGACTTTCCGTAGCTGTTAGCAATGTAGCTAATCAGTAGGATAACAGTAGATAAACGTGCTGAAAAAAAGACAGAATAAAGGGTGGTGTTTATATAGCAAGTTTCCTCTTTCCTCAATCTTTCCTCTCCTTGGCCAACCACCCCCCTGCCCCTCCAGTTGGTACGTGACAATTTTGAACTGCGCAGTGACCTCCCCAAACTGGAAAGACGTCTGCAGCACACAGCTGAAAGAGTGCACGCTCTGGAGGGGGCACTGAGGGGGGCCAAGGCGGGGGCTGCCCGTGACCGCCACCTGTACCTGCAGGAGATGGAGCGCATGAGGGAGGTCATGCAGGCCAGGAGATCCCAGCAGCACACAGGTATGGCATGCTCACCCCAGTGTGTGGCTGAGAGAGGCTCACAGACATGTAAACAGAAAAGACTTTTCATGAAAACAGGCACGGTATGAGTAGCAATCTCATTATTGTATATGAAGAATTACTGTATGAACGAAGAATTATGTATGACCATTGACCCTAGTGCTATGACATTAGCCTTTTATTAAGACAACCTCTACTGTCATTTATAGGAAGTCATTTGGGTAGATAAGCAACAACCACTCTTTTAGAGCTTAAAGAATTACTAAAAAAATTTGGTCACAGTCATGACTGGTGAGATTAGATGGGTTAAGTGCTCTAGAAATGGACTTAAGCAAGCTTAGAGGACCCATGTGAGACTATAGGCATGGAGGATTGGAATTAATGTACTGATTCATGCCTCTCTGAGTACTTAATCATGCGTCTCTTAGTACTGATTCATGCCTCTCTGAATCCTGATTCATGCCTCTCTGAGTACTAATTCATGCTTCTCTGAGTACTGATTCATGCCTCTCTGAGTACTGATTCATGCCTCTCTGAGTACTGATTCATGCCTCTCTGAGTACTGATTCATGCCTCTCTGAGGCTAGGGATGCAGGTCCATCACCACATTTTAAAGGAGAAATTAATTACGAATGTTGCTCTGAACGTTATTGGTTTTTCTCTGATGTGAGCTGTTACTGTCATGCACCTGGCTAAGCTGTCCGCAGTGCTAGCCAGTCGTCCCTAACACGGGCTTCTCTCTTTTTCTTTTCTTCAGAAGGTTGCCCGCTCATGATGTTCCAGCCCGAAGGCGATTCCTCTCCAAAGCCATGTCGCCCCCTACAGGCTAACACGTGAGTCATAGAAGGTCACGTACAAGTGATATATAGAAACTACACGAAAGCAGGGTTAATCACAAGATAAGAACAACAACAAAAGAGTGAAATAAAGAATGAAAGAAAAAGAGAGATATTATATGACTAAAAGAAAGGGTTTAAAGCAATGATGCATGTTTAATCCTGGGCTACTTGTCACCTTGGTATTAAGATTGTATGCATGCATGTGCTCACTACCTGCCTATGACCAAATCTCTGCCTGCCTCATCAGTGGCCAGTCTTCTGAGGTGAGCTCTGATGCAGCCAGTGCAACCAGTTCCCTGGATCCATGTGTACTCCAAGCCAGTGACGGTCAGTGTCTTGCTTTCCTGCTAGCTAGACAAGCACCTTCCCTTCAACCTCTTACCAGCCTTTTGTCTCAGTACTGCCCTCAAAGCAGTATTCTTCTCTCAATGGACTGAGTAACCCCTTCCTGTTCATTTTATCTCACTGAACTGGCAGCAGAAAACAGGAGAGGAGACAGTGAGAGTTGGTAAGCGGCTCAGCATCTCAGACCACGGCATACTGAAACTGAAACGCACTGTTAGGAACTCAGACTGCAAGACTCTTTTCATCTGCTAGACTCATAGACCTCTGCCAGGTCTCTGATGGGAAACTGACAATGATATTTTGTTGCTCTAATATAACATCATTAGCTTTAATTACTTGAGTACTAGAACTACTGCTGTTCTCTAGCATTGCCTTTCAGTATGCCATACAGACAGCCGTTTGAATTCAGACAGACCTGGAGCCTGCTGTTGCATGTCATTCGTATAAGGAATTCTCCACCGTCAGTGCAGCATGCATAGAAGCTGCTTGCACGTTTATTGTCTTGCAGCATGTTTGCAATGCATAGAAACAATTTGCATTATTACTGTAGCTTGCTTCCTGTGTGTAAAAGCCCTCTACGGTGTGGCGGTGAGATGGTTGCGCCCCCGAGGCTCTACAGTGCTCAGCAGGAGACTGCAACCAGCTGAAGGTATGTGTTAGATGAGGTTGGACACACAAAATTAAATCGTAACCATATCTCACACACAATTATATACACACTCACACATCTGGATTTGACTTTCATTGACATAATTCCCTTTTAATTTGCCATTAACTATCATATTGGCATATATTAGACAAACAGAGCACAGCAGATAAAAAGCATGAATCTTAATGGTGAAAACACTACTGGAAATGTGTGTGTTAATCCGAGATGCTTTGATGTGGAAGTGCACAGTGAATGACCTTCCCCTTGACACACAGCTGTCTGTCCACAGGTGACCAAGTTACCCCAGATCTCCCCAGTCAATCTGCATGTCAGCTGCCATCAAATGTTCTCTTCACAATTAACCTCCCATGTGTTTCCCAAGTCTGTATACATGGCAGAAAATTCACTGGTCATACAGCATATTCCCATGTTGTTAATGTCGATATTGAAGGAACTAGAGATGTGTTGAACTTCCCAGTATTCTATGGTCCTCTTCAGGACTACATGCCCCACTTTTCAGTCCGCAAGCATGCAGTGGAGAACCACACTAACATACAACATCTCCATATGTCTCCATATCATCAATCCCCTTTGTCGTAACGTGGAGCATATATATATATATATGTGTGAGGGCTAACAAATCCCTGTTTACATTACCCAGCAAAGTGTTAGTTAATGAATAACAGGCATATAAAGACTGGATATGGAAAGACTATAGCTGTTGAGAGATTAACATATTAATATGCATTATGATTAAATGGGTAATTGCCAAATATATCATCTCACTGGTACTGTTCTTGCTTTTTTTATACTATGGATTTATTATTAATTACACTGACTGCTACCAGTTAAAGAGATATAAAAAATAAGTTATTATGAAAGAAGTATAAAATACTGGACTAAGGACCAATATGCAAAGATGGAACCTTGAGAAAATGTGAGCTTCATCCAAAAGCTGTAACTGCCCATCAGTAAACAGGCCTTGCATATAAATGAAACCACCCGGTATGCTTTGGAGCCTGATGTACCCTCTTTAAATCTGGCCTGATCAGTCAGTTAAGGGAAGAGAAGGTCAATATCACCTCTTCCAGTGTCATAACATCTGGTTCCTTCGTCACCTTAGGAGAGAAGTAGCAGCTGCTCATTGTCTTATGTCTTGACTCAGTAATGCTACCAATTCCAATCACATTCTGGATCACAGTCATGACGAGTGCAGCCAATGAAGTAAATTACGAAAGTGGTTCTTCTGACATTTCTGCCTACCCACACAATTACTTCCCTCAATAAATAAGAGAAGGAGGGCGTGCGATGACAGTTCAGGGTTAACACTTTCTTTTGCACTATTCAGCATGCAGTATTTTGCTAATAAATTATCCACCTGTGTCCCAGTTAAAGTTTCTTGTACACTTTGAATAGCCAAAATCAAAATTTACAATGTCTGGTCATTAACAACAACCCAAAAAATGTGCAAATATCAGTGTTGACAAAAGTTTTTATTATTTAATTATGTATTTAAACATTGCTGTGATTAAAGACAATCATGTTTATGGCAATATGGTATCTGTTGTCTTATTGAAATTAGTGGCAGCTTCGGAAGCATTGCTGTTGTAGTTTATAGGGAATTATGTTGCAGACAAAGAGCATTGAGCAACCTGCCAGTGGCAATCCATGCTTTACATAACAGAAAGCTTCAACTGAGATTCTGGGGTTTTTTTCATAGAAATGACAGGCTTATTTGTCCAACTAGGTTTTGATTTGATTGACTTAATTGAAGGAATGAGATTTGTCAAACTGGACACAAATGATAAAACAGAAACATTAACTGGTATTGCTTGACCATATATTTAATTGTATATGGCACAATTGTCCTCTAATATAAGATAGAAATAAAATGAAGTGCTTGATTATCTTCAGCCCATAGCGACAAAGTCAAAAGCAGTTTTCATGATTCTGTCGACATTCCTCTGCATCCTAGGAGATATAGCTTCATCATCCAATAGGCACAGGCCGGAGCCAACCTTGGGTATACAGGATAAATTTCACATAAGATATTTTTGACATAGTGTGTGAGTACACTTGAACTTCTGCAAACCAGTTTGCATTTCCTTGAAACAATTATAGAAGCGAATTATGGAAACTAACCATTTTACATGCTTGGACTAATAATTCCCCAACAAATTTTGTCTAATTAAAAATATTGCAGTTTGCAAGAATATTTTTATATAGAATTTTTGAATAACATATAATGGTTTTTTTGTATTGTGAAATTTTACAGGAAATGCATCTCCTACACTCCTTGTTAACTTATCTACATTTTATATATCAATTATTGCCTCAGATGGTCGACATCCAACATAAAACACGATATATCATAGATAATATGGACAGAAGCAACTTTAGATATAAAGTAGGCGAAGGTAAAGGACGGTATCCACGTTTATGAAAATGGTGAGAAAGCAGAAGAAAACTTCTAGACAATTGTTTTTCTTTTTTTTATGAAATATTATTTTAACTACGTCTATACCTCTAAATATCCAAGGACATCAGACTTGCGAATCGATTTCCCATTTATCACATGTGACGACTCGGATGTGTGCCATTAAGCGCCAAGGCTAAAAACACCCTGCAACCTTCTAAGGCCAAAAATTGGCTCCCCGATGTGCAGTATAGGCATTAATTGTGCACCAGGCCCATACAAATGAATAAACAAAGCATTTAAGTAGGTTTATACCATAATTTATTTTCGCTGCGTTTAGTGTACTATTTATATAGTGCAAATAAGGTTGAAAATTAATTTTAAATACATTAGTAAACTAGCCCTAACTCGCCCTATATATTCTATTCTAATTTATTGTACTCCATTCTAAATTGACCAAAACTGCAATTTCAGAATTCAGAAATTGTAACGTGGAGTCTAGCGTTAATTTGTAATTTAAATAAATATTAAACATCATCTGAGTTATCTGTCTTCTTTTTAAGATATTATATTTAATGAACATTTTTCTCCGTTCCGATGATGCCTGCTGAGGATGCCGCTGAAACGGGGCGGGGACCGAGCTGGATGGGAGGGCCGGGTGAAAGGTGAAAGTTGAAAGGTATCAGTTTTGTTGTCTTTGTGTAAAGAGTGGAGCGCGATCTCTCGTTGTCTCTTTTCCCTCTTCCCCGTATCCTCTTAAAACTCTCCCCCAGGGTTTATACCCCCCCGAACCTCCCCTTTTACCCTTAAAACCCTTCCCTCCCCCTGAACGCTCGTCGAAGCACGGATCAGGTAAGAAAATCTCATGTTTTCTTGGGTTTTTTAATGTTTTTTAGCGCTAAAATCCGGGCTGAGCGTAGCGCGCCATTGCTGGGAGCTCTCGCTGTCAGGCTGCACCGGGGTCGCTAGGCCGCACGAGCGGACACCGCGCGCCGTCGATGCCGGTGCCTGCGTGACGCGGTTAATCCGCGCGTAAGCACGCCTAACGCTCAAACCGGCTGGTTCGTTTTTTAATGTGGTACATTTTGGGAGTAAATGCGTAGTTTGGCCCTTCCCGAAGCGCTCCCCGAAAATGCCCGAGCTGAAAACGTGGGGAGGCTCGGCTGTGCCTTGCTCGCTCGGCCGCTCCTTGCTAGTTAGCCGCTTAGCTTAGCTACCTACGTAACTCAAGGCTTCACTTTGAACTGCCCGGCGCCGTGCGCTCATATTTAGGCGTGTGACTCGCTATCTGTGTGAAAATCGAAAGACGGTGAATATTTTATTTTTCTTCCAATGCGTTGCGGTTGAACGGGTCAGGGATTTACGCGGATGAAGCTCCTTGCGCTGTTGCCGTTGGCTTACTGGTTAGCATGCTGGCTAGCTCCAGTGAAAACGGGCTTCTCCACGGTCAACTATTTCTGTGTAAAATTCCGCCTGCTACCCATAACGTGAAATGTTATGTCTTTTCACATTATGACGAATTAGCAGAGCTATGATCTTATTTTGGTTTGAAGCTTAACCTAAGTGGTCACGTACTCCAAGTGACCCCCCCCCCCCAATACTGATTCCGATAACGTTAATCCGTGAAGTATAACGCTGATGATGAGGATTTTCCCTCCATAGTCATTTTGCGTTTTAAAGTCTCATTTGGGATTTTGACGCTCACGGATGTTTTAGTGGGCGTAGTTGTGCATACTGCACGCTTTGAAAAGTCCTGGTCCGATGGTCTGGGCAGTGATCATTTCCCTCCCCCCGTCCCCCTCAGTTCTGACCAAAGACCCCAGCGCTTGACCCGCCAGCACCTCTCCACATACACTGCAGCGATGGACTCCGGTGTGATTGAAGGAGGGCTCAATGTCACCCTGACAATCAGGCTGCTCATGCATGGCAAGGTTAGTGCACGTCTACACCTAAGTCAGATCCTGATCGATTTTAAAGGTTGCATCTGCTATAGTCCATCTTGTCCATCTTGGTTATGTTGTTCACTTCTGGCATATTAATACTCAAGTTGAGCGGCATAGAGATTCTGGAGACTGATTTATTTTTTTGTTAAACCACAGTACCAAATAGTTTTACTCCCTGGTCACTGGCCAATCTTGTAGAGGCCAGTGGCTGGTAGTATTTGTGCTGCTAGAGGCTGACTGTACAGTTGTACTACAACTGAAAATTAAGAACTGTCATCAAGCCTGATTTTGGTTAAGTTGTTTTTCTTCTTTACAGTGAGTATTGAATAGGTTCTGTATTTCATGTGTGGCCTTTAAAAACAGGTGTATTACTCATTACAGTGTAGTTTTCTGGACAAAGCTATTTATTCGCATAACATAGGTGTTCATATGTGTAATTTTATCATTTTAATTATGTTCAATACATTTATTTAATGTTTAGATCTTGGTCTTATTTCTGTAATGGACTGATCATCTCTCTTTCTTATAGGAAGTTGGAAGCATCATTGGCAAGGTTAGTGCTAATCTTTCTGTGACTTGACATAATTTATTTTGTCACTGTTTTTTCAGCATTGTTCATGTGTTTTTTTTTTTTTCCTCTCGTTTGTAGAAAGGTGAATCTGTGAAGAAGATGCGAGATGAGGTGAGTTCTCAATACTTGTTCGTATTTATGTTGATGGTAAGACTAAGGTATTGACCTCTGAGCTTAATAGTGCTCCCTGCCACTATTACGGTTTCCCCCTCTCATGGTTTTTTTCGTTTTGAGTTTTTTGGTAATAACTGTACACTATGATGTGTCCTTTTCTGTGTTGTGGAAAATGCAGATTTGTAGAAAAATCTGTGTCAGCATGTAGACAGGTAGTGATTGGTGTCTTTTAATCTGGCTACATTTGAACCACAACTACATTCAAAGTTTTAGATGGCTTGCCAAATACCTGTATGCCACTCTTTGTGCTCTGGGTGTTGAGTCCCCCCTAAGTGAGCCATGTTAATTATTACCCTTATTGTGTATCTGCGTGAAGTCCCGAAAAATGTGTGCCACTGAAGTGCAGCTAAAGCAGAGCAGAGAAATACTAGACATTTGTGTGATTACAAGCGTGAAGCTAGGTGGCAGCACTGTGCAGTGCCACACAGCATTTTCAAGCTCAGTTTCTGGATAAGCGATTTTTGTTTTTGCATATTACTCTAATCCAACATGGGTCCAAAGGAGTTTTAAAAGCTTCTCAAGAAAAATTTGTTAGTTTTATTTTGGAGAGGTAAACTGGGGTTTCTTGAATGAACAAGTAATACTTTTCTCTGTTAGAAATAATGGAAGTTGCTTCCAAATATTTGAGTTTGCGCCGTTCAAATTATTTCTTGGAACCACTTGCACTTTGGTAACAGCATATCAGTATATTTGTGTTTAGACAAAGTTTAAGATTTTACTTCCTATTGCAGACGTCAGTATGCACGTTCCTCTGTCCCTTGAATAATCTAGCTTTAATTGTGGTTTCCCAATCTTTCAAATACCAGGAAGTTTTATTTTTCAAACCTTATTCCATCACAGTGAACAAAGAATTATAGGTTACCGATTTAAAGCCCTTACCTCTTTTTAAAATTTTATATCTGTTTAAAATTTACTCATTTAAAACGTGAAAGTAATAGTGAGTGTTCTTCAGTAAAGTGCCATTTCTCTCCACAGAGTGGAGCACGGATCAACATCTCGGAGGGCAACTGTCCCGAAAGGATCATAACTTTGGCTGGGCCCACCAACGCCATCTTCAAAGCGTTTTCCATGATCATTGATAAGATGGAAGAGGTACAGTGCATTGCTTTTTTCCAGCCCACTGGTTGTCAACTACCTGAATCGTCAGTTTTGATGATTAGTTTGATTGGTTTGCATCTAGCTTATACCATGTTGCGATATCATTCTCTCTCTCTGAACACATCCGGGCCTCTCACTTCTCAGGACATCAGCAGCTCGATGACCAACAGCACAGCTGCCAGCCGGCCCCCGGTGACCCTGCGCATTGTCGTCCCTGCCAGTCAGTGTGGCTCGCTCATTGGCAAGGGTGGCTGCAAGATCAAGGAGATCCGGGAGGTGGGTGATCAGAGTAGAGATGCTGCCCCCGGTACTTGCGTATGGGCAGTTTGTGAGTCTGGAGTTAAAAAAACAGGTCTGTCTTTTTTTCAGTCGACCGGGGCTCAGGTGCAGGTTGCAGGGGACATGCTGCCGAACTCCACGGAGCGTGCCATCACTGTTGCAGGCACTCCTCCGTCCATCATCGAATGCGTCAAGCAGATCTGCGTGGTGATGCTTGAGGTATTGACCATCACCTAGTTCACTTTCCATAGCTTTTGGGTTGTGAAGAAGGGACTTGATGTTTAGCAGAGACATGTGGCTCAGTGGGTTATGATGCTGTTTCCATAATCAGAACGTCGTTGGTTCAAATCTCATGATCAGCAATGTGATTTCACAGTTGACTTCTTGAACGCAGACCTTTAATCCCAATTGCAACAGAGACTGGCTGAACTCGCTTTCTCAGTTATGCCTTGCTTTATATAAAACTATTTGCTAAATAAATGGATGTAAATTTTATTTATTTCCTTTGGTTTAAACCAGATATTGACCACATGGTGCCACTATAATATTCATCTCGGTTTTTGAGTTTTTCCCCCATGACAGCAGTTGTTGTGCCGGTTTGACAGCAGATTGGTAAGAAACCCTATTCTGTGTTTCATTTCCGTCAGTCCCCCCCAAAAGGTGTCACCATTCCATACAGGCCCAAACCCTCAAGCTCACCTGTGATTTTTGCTGGTGGACAGGTATTGTACTCGTATTCTCACTGTATATGAGTGTTAGTTATATTGTCGACTTGGTGTATTGCCTAAAATGCTGTGTGATGTGATGCTTTTGTCCCAGAAGAGGGCGCTAGTTGAGCATCTTCTTTTGTTGCAGGCATATGCTGTTCAAGGACAGCATGCGATCCCGCAGCCTGATGTAAGTGCTACATGATTTCAGCTTTGCCTACTGATTCTAGAGGCACCATTGGCCGGAAGCTTTTGTGGGTCGCACATCAGAGTGCCTTTCTAGAGAAATGTGTGTTTGTAGCATTTAGTCCATCGTATTATGGCTTTCATTATAAAGGCTGTGTCAAAGTGTAGTGAAGTAATGCCCCCAACCACACTTAGCACAAAGGCTGGTCTGAGCATGAGCGAATGTTACTGATCAATATGGCCATCTTTCGTCTCTCCTCCAAAAGCTCACCAAACTTCACCAGCTGGCCATGCAGCAGGGCCCCTTTCCACTGACTGCAGGCAGCCAGGGCTTCAACGGTGTGTATCTGCCTGGGGGGCGTAAGCCGGGCCTGCTTGCACTTCAAGATCATAGCGGGGATAAGTGCTTATGCACAAATAGTAAACATTCCATTTTCTGTTTATGTAAGACAATATCTTGACTGTTGCCCTGTGCTGTCGGTTATTTCTGTGAAGCTCTTTGTCCGTCAGAATTTTCCATTTGAATTGCTTTGTCGCCCTACAGCCATGGATGCCTCAGCCCAGACTAGCTCCCATGAGTTGACCATTCCAAATGACGTACGTGCTTAACTCATATCTATGAGTGAAGTGTGTTCCTTTACTGAAGCGTCAGGGCTTGTATCATTGTGACAGTGTTGCAGCTCATTATTTCTGTGGGGACAGCTGGTATGTTGGACTAAACTTTTCTTCTTTCATCCCCTTAGCTGATTGGGTGCATTATTGGCCGCCAGGGTGCCAAGATCAATGAGATCAGGCAGATGTCAGGGGCCCAGATTAAGATCGCCAATCCAGTGGAGGGCTCCACTGACCGACAGGTCACCATCACCGGTTCTGCTGCCAGCATTAGTCTGGCTGAGTACCTCATCAATGCCAGGTGAGGATGCCCGTGGGAACAATTGGCTGGTGTTTCCGTTCCTGTAAATAGTTACAATAGATTATTCAAATTGTGTGTATGATAAATCAAGCCTGTGATTTTCTAAATGTTTAACTACCTGGGTGTATGTAAAGGTGTTCTTTTGGTCCAAACCATTTTATAGGTTTTGTTTTATCCTGGCAAGTAGAATGCAGTATGATTTAAAAGTTCTTAAAATTTGCTGTTGGGCCCCTCGTTGCCCCCTTTGGGTGGGAATTGGTACTGCTTCAGTCACAGCACTTCCATGTTGTATAATGAGGTGTGTTCCCCCCCCCCCCCCAATATCTCCAAAAGGTTGTCTTCAGAGGCCACTGGACTGGCGACCAACTGACTGACCCAGCATCTGCACTAAAGTGGCAGGTCCCCTACACCAGTGACTGCAACTAATCAGGATTTTCTTTTCAGTTCTAACCCAACCACAAACACATGCATACTGTTTAAGAATTTTGGTTTTAAACCCCCCCCCCCCTCCCATTGAAATAAGGTTTTAAAGTGTTTTTGTTTTTGCTCTCCCATCAAATAATGGTGGTGGAATAATCTCAGTAGTCATTAAAGTGTAGTTCTGTTGTGGCAGATTTTCCAAAAAATTAAAGAAAAAAAAGAAACAAAAACTGTTTACTTTGCTTTTTTTTCCCCCCTTAAAACCCCTGTATTTATTTACCCACCCTGCCGTGTCTTGGTGGTTGGCGAGAAACCCAACCGCAGCGCTAGATCTTTTTGGCCGTTTGGAATCGCTGGGGATCTGTGGCGCTCCGCCTTGAGATCGCATGAGCTTGGCTCCCCTCTCACCTGTATTACCAGATCAACACTAACTGCAAGCAAACACGCTTAAGTGCTTTATTAAAGTGAATATGAACTATATTAGTAGGACTGTTTTAGCTGTTGTTTGTCACCATTAGACTTTGTTTTTATTTTCTGTATCATTCCTCTTTCCCCCCAGTTTATTTTGGAGGTTGTCTGGGGGGGTGGCTGCCAGGGTACAGGCATGAGGTCCTTGGCTGGGGCTTGGAATCTTTTCTAGAGACGTACGATACTAACACGCGTTGGCATATTTGTTTCCGTAGAAAAAAAATATATCTAATTTTTTGTTAGAGTGGAGGGGACTGGAGATGGAAAGACGGGCCTGTTACATGGGGTCTGGAAAGGCTGAAATTTGAATAGGAGGGGAGGGAAAAAAGTAAAATTGACTGTAGTTTCCTGCTCTTTTCTTTGCTTGAACCAGATTTTATTTTTACTATTGGCAGGAAAGAAACTCCTGTTTTTGTGCACGTTTTCAAATTATTGTAGACTTGGGTGCCACAGAATTCTTGAAATTACAGAATTAAAATGCTCTGAAAAGCTGAAACTGACCTGGGCTCTTGGAATGCTTTCTTATGTACGATCGAATCTAAGGTTTTAGAAACCCCTCTGCCTCCTGCTTTTCGCAAAATTGAGTTACCTACATTGTATTCACTGAAATAGGCTGGTCGTCGTTGGTGACTGGTGCTGATCGAGGCTTTGAGTGACGAGGCAGCTGGTAACGCCTGCAAGACCGTCATGCTGAGTTTATTTCAGGGGCGTGTTAGTGGTGTCTCAAAAATCCGGACACTAACATTATCTGCTTATTAAAAGTGTTGGCTTTTATATGACCTAAGTCGCTAAACACTTAACTGTGTTGTCGAGTAAACTACTACAGTAGTAGTAAATCAAATTTATCCTCTTGAACTGTAGATAACGTCCCATAAAGTAAATGGCAACGCATGAATTTGTGAAGTTTATTAATCATTGTTAAATACATATATTCTATGTTACATTTGTGGCAAATCATGCCCCCTACTTTTCCCTAAAGGTTGCTTCACCACCAGAGAAGAATAGAGTAACAAGTAAGCAGTACTCCATTAGCTCTAGTGGCGGTAAAAGTGTCTCCACTGCTGGAAGCAGGATGTATGTTCCATCACTCAGACATTTTCTTTTTGAGTTGCCTCATTAATGGCCTACAATGTGATCCTGTGTTCGCACAATGTGAATTCAGGCTTATACATCTACAAGGGAAATGAAGCCGGTCCGTCGATATTTAAAATTCATGAGTTAGAGAGCCAGGAGGCCAGATTAGAACATTCATTCTAGGTTTTTAGCTGGACATGTTTAGCTCTTCTGGAGCACTACTGGGCAAGAGATGCTCCTTTAAAAACTATTTTTACAACCTTTGGAGGTTGGTATAACTGCAAAATGCATACATACACGTGACGTAATAAACAGTAATATAACCCCAAATATATCTGTCAAATAAAAATAATTTAAAATTATAAACATGATTTTGAACTTCAGGCTCACTTGAAAGTGCTGAAAGTCAAAGTACGCACTGGTATCTTTGTCAATCTTTGCACTTCCTGTCCCTTTACATGGAAACTACATATAATTACACTTTAAGTATATAAAAAAAGTAGGAGCTGCAGTACTGAAAGCCCCCCCTCTGTGAGGTATGGGAGCTATATGGCTTTGCAGGTGCCCCAGGGTCAGGTTCCCAATGGCTGGTTGGAGTTGAAGTGTTTTTGCAAGGCCAGAGGAGAGGGTGCACCAGTGAGGATAAATATGTCCATATCCGGGCCTGTCTGGATAGTCAAAGTGGGGGTCCTTTAAGGTCACAGCTGGTTCGGGGTCCACTTGGTTCAGCACTGCCTGAGTGGTCAAGCTCAGCGCTGTCGCAGTCTGAGTCGTCACACATGGCCTGGTTTGGGGCAAGAGAAACACACACAGCTCAAGAGGGGTGACAGCTACTTACAAGTCTTGCGATATTTCGGCTCACATGACCGCTACACTTCACTGCATATCGCTACCAGCATCACTGCATCTTCCAGGTAAGGAAGGTGCTGCTGGTCTTGCCGTAGGCCCGTTACCTCACAGTTGTTCTGTTCAATGGTGATCCTGCGCAGAGCAGCTTCTCTGCCAGATGAGCCCTCAGAGACTTGAGCGACGTCAGGGGTATCGGCAGGGATCTCCGAGCCCTGGGACAGGAGGTCGTCAGTGTTGTTGCTGACCACGTCCGGGGTACCGCTGCGGGAGCGGTCGCTGGTGTTGCCCTCCTCACCATCAGACACGGAAGCGTTCTCCGAGCTAAGTGTGGATGGAGACTGGCACTTGGCCGCACCAACTACCCGTCTGATCAAGGGGAACAACCAAAACCATCGCGATAAAACAGAATCCCGCTAACCAACGTTGCGATGGCCGTATCTGAGTGAAACCTCATACCCACCGTCTCCTTGGAAACTCCAGCTCGCTGTCCACTTCTCCTTCTTCCTCCTCAGACGACAAGCCTCGCCTCTGTTAAAGGATGAGGCAGACAGGACGACATTCATTAAAACAACCACGAGGATGACAGGGTGAGCAGATTTCCTCCCCAAGTAAATTCCCTGGCGGGAGAAGATCGGACACCTGTTTGCGTGTGACTGCTGCCCTGTAGAGGATTGCTGCCGGTGTAAGGTGCTGCCCACCGCTGGCTCCCCTGGGTAAACGGGGTAGTCCCACACCCTCCGCCCGTTCTTCTCCGTCATTGGACATACGGAGGTTTCCTAGGGCGGAGGACCTGCTGGCAGCCGCCCCTTTGCCACAAGGAGAGTCTGGGCTGCTGGAAAATGGAATGGAAGCGGCGTCCTCACTGGGGGTGTCGCTGCGGGGTGGAGTTTCCTCAAGGTCATCTTCTCCACCCACAGCTTCCCCTAGGCCTGCAGAAGCACTCTGGCTGCTCCCCTTGTCCAGCCCAGTGGACTGGGCCTTGCTTTGCCCTTCAGCCTCCAGGGCAGTGGAGATGAGGTCAGGGCTGGATGAGGACATCTTCTTCAGTAGTTGATCATGCTGCACGCCCCTCAGGGCAGCACTGGGATCCAGGTGCTGCTTGGGGGGGATGGTACTGCAGGGCGTGGCCCCATGAGCGGCGGCCTGGAAGTCACGGTGGCATGAAGACTGTGCCACCCTCAGGTCACCACTGCTACCCTTGCCAGCCTTGCGGTGACGCGTCTTCGCTCGGTGAGAGCGACCTGGCGATGTCGATCCTTTGTTTGGGCAGGATGGAAATGTTACCTGCGTCAGGGAGCAATCCAGCTTCGGAAAGATCACGTCTGACCTCAGGATATCCGGCCTGCAGCAGAGCACATTTGGAATGTCAAGCTGGTCCTGTATTTTCACACAGGTTTTTCTATTTGCTCGTTAAGTGTTTTGGGATGTGGGATGTAATTAATAGTATTCCATAGATTGTACATATTAGGGCAACCATATGATTCTTTTGTGTGTACCTCTTGCTCAGTGAGGGCAATTTTTGTGGAACATTTCGCTTTTTAATAAATTTCTCCATTGAAGTTGAGCTGTGTTTGAGGAATCCTGGGTACTTTCTCTCTAAAGACTGCTCTCTCCTAAAAAAAAAAACAGAATGACTGGCAGACATGGCTCATTCCCACCAAACCCCCCCAGAAGCGGATTTCCTCTTTACCTCAGCAGCTCCTTCTCCTTGAGCTCAAGCTGCAGCATGACTGCATTCAGCTCCATGTAAAGGTTGTTGGCTCGCTCCAACTTCCTCTCGTAATGCTCCCGAATGTCCAGAGCATGCCTGTAGAGGGCACAACGCACCACATGGGGCTCACACTTAACACCAGTTTTGTTATCTCAGCCAAAAAATGCTCCGGATGTTGCCAGCGTGTATATATCCTTAGCAAGCTTACGGCTTTGTTGCCAGGCAGTGTACGGTACTGTAGTAAGAAAGCAAACCAATAGGGAATATCGCTACAATTTAGCATCTATGCACAATCAGTTTTCATAACAATTGAGATCTTCAAATGCAATAATAACTCAGATTTTTATACAAGCTTTGGTTTTTATGAGTTTCATTAATACATTTTATTTATTTCTGAATCAAATCTTGTATTAAGAGTGAAGCAACTTTTTCAGATGTGTCATACCTCATAACAACAGACCTAAATTTCGAGTTATTATTTGTTTTGTACGAACAAATTCATTTTGCAGTGTGAACTCCTGCTCTGCCTCCTCTTGACCTGCCGCCCAGCCCAGATCCTGACCTCAGCTCCTCTCTGCGCCTCCTCACCAGCTCCTCATCCAGCCGGTGCAGGCATGTACCCTCTGACTTAATCTTGTCAAAGTGATGCTTCACCTCCTCACGCCACTCAGCCTGTCAGACAGAAGGAGAGGAGAGCCACCTGACTACCACAACCCTGGGGGTGAGCGCGCCCCCGCTCACAGATCACATGCTGTCTGAGGTGTATGGTATGTGTGGGAAGAGCACAGGGGGGTGGGAGTGGCGATGGTATAGGGGGTACCTGGGATTTGAAGTAAGTTTCCTGTGGGGTAGACAGAACGTCAGCCGATGCGATGTCCAAGTGGAGCAGAATTTGGCGGAAAGACGGTCTGTTTCTCGGCTTGAAGTTCCTGTAGGAACCACAGGAAGAGAGGTCCTATGGGCTGCCGAGAGCAGCAGGCCCTGCGTCATCATAGACTCTGCTGAACACAGAGTGCTTCCTCATCATGGGTGCCCAACGCAGCGTTAAGTGGTATAAACTCAGAACCATCCTAATGCTGAACAGGGCAGTAAACTAAAGCTTTATCATTCTCGTTATTACCATCAGTACTCGAATATGTTAATACTGTCATTACGATTTTCTATATCTTAGTGAAAATGTATAGAAGCAACACAGAAGCTTCTTTCTGTTTCGCTTCTTGATCTGCTTTTTTCTGAGACTCCTCATTTTCAGCCTTCATGGTCATGTATCAGACTATTGTATTCTGGGTAATATGTACTCTGTGGCCTTTATTATTAGCAGTTTATTGCTTAGCAGTTTACCATTACAGCCACTTTGTATATCCATCCATCTATCCATCCATCCATCAAGCCAACTATCCAAAATTAAGCACTTATTGTGGTGAGCCCACAGCCTATGCCAGGAAGGCAGTGAACATCCTGGATGGGATACCAATCTGCTTTGTAAGTCTTGATAAATATACATGCCTTGCTCAAATGTCGACTATTACACCCCATCTTGTACCTGACCAAGTAATATTCAGGGTGTGACTCTCATATACTGTGTGCAACTAACATATTACTGGCCAACATTTAATAGGAATGCAAGGTTTCCCTTCTGCATATCATTCAGTTCAGTTCATTTCGGTCTTTGTTTTTGACATGTATGTGTGCATACAACCCCTAGCCGCTCTGACCAGCACTGCTGCAGCAGGATCTTGAAACCATCCGGACAGCTATTTGGGACTGGCAGCTGCAGGCTGTTGTTGCCGACACCCCAGATGATAGCAGAAGAGTCTACATCCTTGTACGGAATCTCACCCGTCAGCAGCTCCCACAGCACCACCCCAAATGACCTGGCAGAATTGAGGGCGAAGTGACAACAGACAGGAATTTCCTTGAAGTTAAACTCAACACCTGAGCTACAAATCTGTTGTAACTGATGTTTGCTAAACTGTTTGCTATTGTTTACTGTTTGCTAACTGATGCTTGCTAAAAAAAATATTAGTGTCACGATTGATGAGACGAAAGGAAATAAACAGGACTGCAAGGGACCAAAACAGGAGGACTGGAACAAGTTAGGGCACAGGCAACAAGAAGATTAACATGATGGTTAGGAGAGCTAGGACAGGAGGGTCAAGTGGATGTGGCAGGCAGGACGTGACAGTACCACTCCTAAGCATACCCTCCGGGCACGAAAGATGAACAGCGGAGGGGTCCAAGGGGGACCGTGAATGTAAAATGTTTAACCTAATTCCCAAATGTATGCATTTCTATTCATGTCATTCACTTTATATTCCAACCTGCTAGTAATTGTCAAAATATCATTATACTTTTGAGTGATTTGAAGTATTTTATCCAGTCTTTCATCCATTTTCAATAATAGTTGATTCGATTCAGGTTGTGGCAATGTGGAACCCACTCCAAGAAGCACAGAGTGTAAGGCAAGATACATGCTGGATGAGATGTCCCATTTATCACAGAGCACAGATGCACACATAATCACTCTGCTGACATTTCAGATGCACCAAACCATTTACATAGAAAGTCTTCTGACTTCGGAGAAATACATGCAAACAAACACTCCACCATCTGTTTAAACCTGCAGCGCTGGAGACCTATAGTGACTATTCGGAATAGTGAGTCAGCATGCTGGCCAAACTTTACATGCCCGTTTCTATGTCAAACCTCCCCTTTGACATATTCTTCCACATTTGTCAATCCCATGCATTCAAACGTCTGTTGTCTCTAATTCTTTATGATTCTCCTCTTCCTCATTTTTGCTTTGCTTAAGTCTAACCAATTCTCCTTGAATTTCTCAGGCGATGACCCGGATCCTCTTTGGACTCACCAGACATCTACCTTCTCTGAAACAGGCTCATTGCGAATCACCTCTGGTGCCATCCAGGCTACAGTGCCAGCAAACGACATCTTGGTGCTGTTGTCACTGAGCTCCTTGGAGGTACCGAAATCTGATATCTTCACCACATCATCAGAGGTGATCAGCATGCTTGAGTAGGGAAAATGAGACAAAGGTGGGTGAGAAATAATAGCATACGGTCTTACTGGACGAACAAATCCTTTCTGAACCCCAGAATCTAATTTGACTCCCCTACAAAGCACCTACAGCCAGGAAATGGAGAGCTGCATCACAAACTCACTTGGGAGATTTGAGGTCACGGTGGATGATCTTGTGGAGGTGCAAGTAGTTCATGCCTCCTGCGATGCCCATGGACCAGTCTACCAGCAGAGAAGGTGTAATCTTGCGACCTGCTCGCAGGACCTCATAAAGCTGCCCTTGAGCACAGTACTCCATAATGATGCAGTAACAAGGTGCTTGGGTACAAACCCCCCTAGGAAAGAGAAGGAATGTAGGGAAAACCATTATTTAATGTTCGGCCATTTATAAGGAGTGCTACACACTCTCTGTCTTTGCAGCCATGAAATGTTAAATCCGAGCTACTGAAAACCAGGAAAGGCCCTTCCTCACTTGAACGTGATGATGTTTGGGTGCTTCAGCTTGCGCAGGTGCTTGATGTCCGTCTCTTTGATGTCACGCACTTTCTTGACTGCCACTTCCTCTCCCCGGAACTTCCCAAGGAAGACAGCACCCTGTGCCCCGCTGCCTACCCACTGTAGATCAGAAATCTCCTCAAATGGTACCTCCCAGAGCTCTGGGGAATGGAATGAAAAAAATGTCAACAAATGCAAAGAGGAGTCTGCTGGTGGGAGGATCCTGAAATGCAGAGGAGGGTAAAAACGGAAAGTGAAGTCATGCAAAGGAAAGGCGGGAGCTATGAGAAGAACAGAGGTGCCAGATAGGAGCCAACTGCAGCACTAAGAATGTCCCTTCAGCCTTACCTCATATTTTGTACATAAATATGTAAAAAACCTTACTGTTTCCCAAGAGATGCAATCCATTTAAATAATTCACATAGGCCTATTTATAGACATAAGCTCCACCGTTCCTATTCCTGAGTTACAGATAGACTCTATATAAGGAGTAAAGTAATTTTGCTGGATTCCTGGAGGGGGGGAGGGGGGCCATCTGCTACCAGTGGGTGCTGCTGTTATCTCTTACCTTCCTGACTGTGCTTCTGTTCAGTGGAGTAGGCTTTGCCGATCATTGTCCACACAGGCTTTAAGCAGCCAAACAATCCCTCCAGAAAGCCTCCACTTTCCGAGTGGCAATGCAGCCTGCTGTTGTCTAATTGGCCACGAGTGGCCCCGACTTCCACATCACGGCCCACCTCCCCGGCTGCACCGCTCTCATGCAGTTCCAGCACACTATTGACGAAGTGCTCGGCTGGCTCATAACTCGGTGTGAGGGTCTGATCGCAGCTGTGGCCGCAGCCTTTATTCGACACTGCGCTGCCCCCTGTGTCGATTGACAACACATTGCGCAGGACACACTGAGTGGGAGTCAGATCTGTCTCCGGGGTGCAGGCTGATGTGTCGGTATCTCGTCTACGGAACGGCGCCTCTGACAGGGGGGTGCTGAAGCCCGAGAGAGTGGGGGAAGGAGCAGAGGGTTCGTGAACGCAGGCCATGGGTAACTTTGCTCATCTGGACTCCTCAGTACTTGTGGTTGGTTTGGGCCAAGTAAGGTAGAGAGAGGCCTATATGGGAAAAGAGAGAAGGGGAAAAAAACATTGTTACACCCATCCATCTTCCGTAACTGCTTATCTAGTACAGGCTCATGTGTGGCCTGGAGTCCATCCCAGGCAGCACAGAGCATGAGGTGAGGGACACACTGGATGAGGTCACAGCGCTCACCGGTTCACAATCACACCCTATGGGCAATTTAGAAAGACCAGTTTACCTAATTACGTTCTTTAAACTGCAGTAACAAACATGGAGTACCAGAAGAAGCACAGCAAGAAGAAAGGAACATGCAAACTTCTGAGATACACAGACATGTGTGGGATTCCAACCCCGACTCCATTGCAAGTCACTGAGCCACCCTGTACCACCATTGTTACATTTCTAAATAAGAATTTTGACAAATTATGTATGTTACATGATCACAATATTATATTGTGATTTTTATGAATGAATCCTCAACTAATCCATTAAACTATGCTAGTTCTTGTTTGTAGTCCCCAAGGATCTATTAAAAGATTTCCGAGTTTTCGCAGTGATTGGACTTTTTTAATGCACAGATGTTTCCCTTTTCCTCTTGAATAAACTATTTAAATATATTGATGCATCACATTAATTTTAATACAAACAAAATGAGCAGACAAGTATATATTTTAAATGCGCTTGGCACATATTGCACGCTATCTTATAAGTAAACCATGTCTAGAATTGGTATATTGTAGCCACAGGAATTTAACCCGAGTGTTCCCATAATTCCATCATGTTGATTTAATTCACCTTTTTGCATCCGAACTTAATGCCCCCCCTCCCCACATCCATGGCCAATCCTAAAGACGAAATAGGGGGCGCCAGCTAATTTCACTTTGCCTCGTACGGGGGGTGCCGGCACTGGTACTCGCCTAGGGCGCCACATCGGTTAGTACCGATGCTGCCCACGTCACTGTCCCTAGGCAGGCAGGGTGTCTTGATTTTCATCACGAAAGATTTAGCCCAGTCTTCTGCAGTAGATTCCAAGAGCCGTAGCTATCGGCGAATCACAGGCAGAAAACTAGTGGAAACTTTCCTCCCCAAAGCTGGGACTATTTCCGTCACTATGATCGTTTCCAGCGTCGCACAACGTTTAGTAAAACTACCAAGACTAAATATAATATTATTGTTAGGGGGCGTACGATTCCGACGACGACTATTACAGTTCGTGTCATCATCATAGTCAACATTAGCACCAACCTCAGTGATGCCTTTAATAATGCATGCATCGATATAGTCTAAGCCATTTAGGTTAATTGACACCGTTATACAGCAACTCAGTTAAGCAAATATGACGGAGCTTTCATCCATTAAAGAAACCCAAATACAGCGTTGAAAGGTTTATCTTTTATATTTGCCAGGACATGCTAATGAGCACCCATCCCCCCTTATTCCTCCGCATAATATGACAAAATTACATAACTACTCCACGGAGATGTCCCGTGCGCCCGATTCCCATTTGACATTTCGCACGCTGCTGCACCAGCGCCGTAGCGACGCGCGCCCACCGTCTCTCTAAGATATGCAGACGAATGACATCGCCGGCCTGCCCCAAGGCACTGACACGCTCATTTGGCTATATGCGTGCTCCAGCTGACCAAGAACGACTTGCCAACCCGACGATTAACAGTAATGACCTTTATTTAAAAAAAATTCAAGTATTAGCGAAAAATAACGCTTGTGTCATACATCACCTGGGTCATTACACACAACGGAACAACCGGTTTCACACGCACATTCGCTAGATATAAGGAATGCACACACGGAATAACACAACATTCTGGAGAGAGAATGTAAACTACACCTTCTTATGATCTGCGATTGCGCTGAGCGACAATATAAAGTGTTAAAATTCCGAATCAGCAGCATTCCATGGTGAAACCCATCAGCGTTTAAGGACGGTTTCTGTCATCCGTTCCTTAATGATCTAAAATATCAACCTGCATATAAAACGATGACAACCTATCAAAACATACCCTTACCTCTCTGCCTGCTTGGTTAAGCGTTGACAGCTGGGTAGATGCTATGCGTTTCTTGATGACAGTCAGAAGACGCCTGCAAATACCCAATATGTTTCTTCGCGATTTCGCAATTTTCGGCTTACTGAGAGCGTTGGATTTTTATGGACCGCATTCACTTTTTCAGCCCGACTTGTGGTAGATTGCCCTATCATTTAAAATGTGGCAGCCGCGGTCTGCGAAGAAGATGGTTGAGGGAGTTGTCTGTAAACCCAGTACAGATTTCACGTCACGCTTTCCTTACTTACAACCACAAGAGGGCGTATCTTTTCGTAACACACATCACAATATCACTCCTGATCTGTAACACGGTGTTTTTTCCTTTCCTATATGCCGGAGACAGAATTTAGCACTAAATTGCAGCAATGCACCATCAATATATAACAACTCTCAGTGATACGCGTGGTACACGGTCACGCGAAGCGCGTTTCATTTCACAAAGTATTTATAACACGGTTCGTACGACGAACAAGATTTAGGGAAAAAATTATATTTTAATCTTGTTAAACTGTTTTTACAGTTTTTTGTTATGTTGTGAAAATACGTTCTTAGGTCAAGATGGTGTCTTACGTAATCATGCACAGCTAATAATAAATAAAATGCCATACGTCACGGTATGTGCATAATGGACTACAATACCTATTAGACTACAGCGTTATTCGATATATAATGAATGTGAGATTGACGACATTTTAATGTTTTGATTCGCTGCAGGGCCATCACCACTCCATTGGGTGGCGATAAAGATTAGTTTCGCTTAAATTTTCAGTTCTGTTTGTCCCTCGTTGTGTCCCATAACACCGGCGGGTTTTCCTCCGAATACAGAAACAATCAAAAAGGTGAACGGTGATTGACAGCAGTAACTTTTTCATACTGAGGTGTCGGTAAGTTTGCGTTGTACTTACACACTAAAGAATATAGTAAAAATAGCAACAAAGTATGCATAACTGCCTGTTTATTAGCATTTCTGGAGGGTACGTGTTTTTAACGTAACAACTGGTAAAATGAGTAATCTGTATAGTTAGCTCGCTGATGTTTTTATTAGCTACATTTAGTATTTTTGCAGTTTAATTAAATTAAAGGCTTAATTTTAAACGTGTAATCTTTTTTTCAGATCCGATGTTTGATCGTTACAATGAACTCACTGGCGTTGTTCCCACCACCTCCGCCTAAGGGACACATCACGTTGTACGAGTCCAATAACCAGCTGGTATCGGGGACTTCATTTGATTGCTATCAGAAACAGGTAGGGCTAATCCCAGTTGGTAAATACTTTTAAACTATTCTTTCTTTCTTTGTCTGTCTGTCTGTCAGTCACACAACTCCATGGAATGACTCAAAGTAGTAAAGGTGGGATCTGGAAACCAATGCCGTGTTTGTGCTTCACAGATGCCAATTCCTAGAAGTTCATGGGTCATTCTGTTCTACACGTGACTGTCGTTAAATATCTGAAGTTGATTTCCAGTTCTTGGTGTGTGGTCATGGAGTCGTGCATGTTTCAGGAATGGGACCCCCCAAGCCTGCTGTTTCCCCGTGAGACCTTGAAGTCCCACAGTCGTCCTGAGAATACCAGCAAGGCGGCGTTCCTGGATCACTGTGACGCGCTGTGGATGAGGAGCGCTGCAGCATGGTACCAGTGTTCACTCACTCAGGTACTTGGTGCAAAGCTGCCCTTGTGTGGAAGTCCCTGGCTGATCACTCTGCCCTTTACAGGCGTGATTCTGGACTCTCTGGGCTCCTGGAAGAAGTTTCCAGTTCTAGTGAGGGTGAGTGCTCTCTGTGGTTTGTGTCAGGTAGTCTTGTGTTTTGCAGTTCTATAGTTCAGGCTGTCAGAATTCAAGCATAGTCTGAAAGAGGTCTTAATGAAAATCCCCTTCATCAATGTTTTACTTTTCATTTTCCCCCCATCGTGATCTGAAAATAAAAATGCTTTTGCTGCTCCGATATGGGCCTGAATGGAACTGCAGCTTGTATGTGTCTGTAGTTCCCAGGTGGCTGACTGTAGGGTCCAGATGGGTCTTGGCTTTGCATCGCTGGGTTGCTTCATTCCACAGCTCCCTGTTCCCCCACCTCACAGTAAGTCCTGCCTACTCTGTTATGGCAGCTTAAGTCCCGCAGCAGATCTCCTGTTACATTTGAGACCATCTGGTGTGACACTCTGCAGCAGAGCTAGCTCCCATTCAGCATTAGTCTCTCACAGCACGGCTCTGCTGCTACTGCTGCTTCTTCACTGGGTATGAACCGTTAAGACTCGAACCCAGCTCAGCAGCCGGGTCTCCAGATGGACTTATTTTTAAAGTACTGCAGTTTTTGAATGAACTGGGGCAAAGGCGTAGACCACAGATGCCTGACTGTCCTGCGCTCCGTTTGTAGCTCAGCAGTGAGGACTTGGTGGCTGAGTTTTCGCAGGTCCTGAACTGGTGAGTAGCTCTTCCCTCCTCACATCAAACAAAGCCTGAAACGCTCTGGAGTGTAACTACACACATTGCGTGTGAAATCACTTGTGCAGCGTCGCTGGTTATGGACCGATTTGGCTCCCATCCTCGCGTTCCAGGTCTGACTGCGCCGTGCGGGCGTTTGCTTGGCACCCACACACCGACAAGTTTGCCGTGACTCTTCTGGACGACTCCATCCGCATCTACAACTCCAAAAGGTTGGCGACCGCCTGCCTGCCGTTCACTCTTGGCTACGTAAATGGTACTTTGTCGTGGATCGCTGCTACTGTATGGTTCCTCATTTAAGCAACTTTACCAATTACACAGCGGTCTGTGTTTTTAAACCAGGTTAATCCGAAGTACTGCTAATGGTCATATGCCTCACACCTACTGCATTTCCCCCACCCCAGCTCCACAGCACCCACCCTGAAACACCGCGTCCAGCGCAACGTCGCCGCCCTGCAGTGGAAGCCCCTCTGTGCATCTGCCTTAGCTGTGGCCTGTCACAACTGCCTGCTGGTCTGGCATGTGGACCCCACCTCTCTTTCCACAAGGTGGCAGCAGAAACGCACCAAAACAATGTATTACACTTAAGTGATGTGATGTAGGAACCCCCCCCCCGCTCTCTCTCTCTCTCTCTCTCCGTCTTTCTACAGACCATCTTCCGGTTGTGCCCAAGTGCTTTCTCATCCAGGTCACTCTCCTGTCACATCTATAGCCTGGTGCCCCAATGGCTCTTTGCTGCTGTCTGCATCGCCAGTGGACACGGCCATGATGGTGATGCTCTTTTCTCCTCCTCCTACCATCAGATGACTGATGCCTTGCATGTCTGAAGCAGTTCGAGCCCTCGGTGGTGGTAGACGCAAAGCCATGACATTGCATTTGAAAAATGTTTGTGATCCCTGACTAGGTATGGGATGTGGCGGGTGAGAACTGCGTACCTCTGCAGCGTGTGGGAGGCGGGGGGGTCACCTTCATCTCTTGGGCACCAGATGGGAGTCGGGTGCTGGCCGCCACTCCATCCTCACTCTTCAGGTTGGCATGACGATGTGGCATCGGTTCCTCTGAATCCGTCCTCATCGAGCAGTGGCATAAGTCACACATGTTGTGCTTCTGCAGGATCTGGGAGACGAGGATGTGGACGTGTGAACACTGGCCTTGCCTGAAGGGACGTTGCCAGGTGACGAAAGGAGCACAGCGGTGAAGTGTGACAGTTCAGGTGGCGTGTGATGTAACCACTGTTTGTGTCTGAGGCAGACTGGCTGCTGGAGCCCAGATGGAAGTCGCCTACTGTTCACTGTCCAGGGGGAGATGGTCATTTATGCCTTAACCTTCAGTTCTGTGCCAGGTAGGCCGGCACTGGACCTGAGAGAAATATGCACGGGGGTCTTTGCTTATTTCTTGAAGGTAGTACATTCCAGTTCACTTTCTTGACGTCTCTTCTTCCAAGGGGAACCACAAGGGCAGGCAGGGGGACCCAAAGCAGCAGTAATAGTTGCTGACTTGTCTGATACCACATTTTCTACCCCAGAGGGTGAAATCAGGTGAGTGGGCAGGAAGGCCTTTTCATTAGCATTACAGATGCTCTTATGCACAGCAATTTCTGGCTCAACTTTACACCCCGGTACCTTTTTATAGCCTTTTGTTAACTAGAATCTAGGCGCTGCAAATACCCAAGAGTAAAGCAGCAACCTCTTAATCCTGATCTGGGTTTTGTTAAGAGTGGCTGGTCTATCAGTTCTTTTGATGCTGATCTCTGCTGTCATGCTTGTCACTCTGAGCTTGACGTCCTCCCCTCTTGAATGGATGTTAGAACCTCGTTTTGCCACCGGCTGTTGGTGTTGAGCTGAGGTCACCTTAAGGCTTCACGTGGTGCCCTGTCCATTGGGTCTGCCTCCTGTTCTCTCTTACTGTCTTGCTCCCATTCAGCCGCAGTACCAGTGCTGATCTCGGTCACTGCTCACCCACTCTGCAATGCTCTCTTCTAGGCTTGGGGGAGAGGTGCAGAGTATGGCCTGGGATCCACAAGGGGAGAGACTAGCCGTGCTCCTGAAAGGTGAAGCTGCACTCGTGCCTGAACCATCACAGGGTCACCAACAGCGACACCTTCTGTCTTTCTTATAATGTCTTTGGCTGCTGATAGCTCCTACCTGTTGTGTATCTCTAGGCGACCCAGAGACACTGGACCACCCTCCCATGATTGCAGTATTTAAAACCCGCACCAGTCCCATCTTGGAGCTCCTCCCATGGTCAGTGTCTGATCCATACGTGTGGGAGTGCACTCGTTTATACGAAGACGGTTCTTGCTTAATGCGCATACGGCAGCCGGTAGAGGTTGTGTTCATGTGTCTGTTGCAGTGGCTTCGTTCAGGGAGAGTTAGGGACCGAGCCCAGACTTATGCAGTTCCACCCCAACTTTGCAAATGGAGCCTTGCTCACCGTGGTAAGACTCACCTACCTCATTCTTTACACGCTTCTCCACGTCTCCTGCCAAGGTGCCTTATGATGAGTGTAATTGTTCCCTCTAGTGCTGGTCAAATGGAAGGATCTCTCACGTACCCTTCTACTTTGTGAGTGTGGGGAGGCCCTTGCCCGGTCTCAGGGGCAGTCCAATGCTGCCCTTCTCGCAGAATCAGGTGGTGGAGAATGGAGGCCGGCTGCTGTACACAGAGCTCTCCTCCTAAAGCCCGGCCTGGCATCTCCTGGAGCTCTGTATACCTACTTGTCAATAACATCTGCTTTTGCACAGCTGTAATAAAGTAATGTTTTTCTTTGTTCTGTCGCATTTCCGGTTAGTGATTTAAAATGTAATTTTTTTTCCCTGACAAATGCGAAACGCGTTGATGTTCACACCCATCAATTTCAGTCTCGTAACGTTAGATAGGTATAATGCACAGACATGAATCATATCTTTGCAATCAAGACAACTTACTCGATTCGGTCCTCCAAGTTCTAAATGGTGCGGCTGTGTGTTTGTGTCTGCCACATAGGGGCGGACAAATAGTTCAGCAATATCTGTTAATACCATGTAACTGGCGAGCCAATCTAAGAATCAAAGTTGTGTGATGCGTTGTAATTACACTTTTGATGTTGTCTTATTTCTCATCTTGTTAAAAGTGGTTGGGCTGAGAGAGGATGGCAGGTGCTTTATGGTGATTCGCAATGGCGCAGTAGGTGGCGCTATTGCTTCATATCTTCACTTGATGTATATGGACTTTGCACATAGTCTTTCTGCGCTGCACAAATTTCCTCCTGCAGTCTAAAGATAAGCTGATTGCCTAGTCTAAATTGCTGGGGGTGTATGATTGGATGTGTGTATGAGCATGTATGTGTGTCCTCTGCGATTGGTTGGCATCCTGTACAAGGTGGACCCCTACCTTGTGCCCTGTGCAACCTGGGATACGTGGATGGAACTTTTGTAGAGCTTAATGTTTTCCAAATGGTGTAAGTAACAATCGCCTCTGCCTTATAACTATTGCTGTTGGAAGCAGGTCGAGTTAAGCTTGCAAACACCTAAGTTAGAGACAATAGAAGCACGGGAATGGAAATCTTGGTGTCCATCATCAGCAGTGATGTGTAGTGACTTGTCTCTGGTGTGTGGAGCTGCCAACCTTCTTCTCTCAGCCCTCAGTACTAATACCCGTCTCTGTAGACAGTAACCATCTCTGTGAGAGAACTGTCCAATCGAGATGCTGAGAATTAGTCCATGGCAGGTTCCAGGCCCCCCATGACCCTGCGTAGGAATATGTGGTTTTAAGACGGATGATCTAAAGCAGCAGATGGCTGAGGCATGAGATGGAGGTGACCGCATTTTATGATTGTGAAACAGGTTAGGCAGAGAATTATGTCTGAGCTGTGAAGAGCAGGGTAGTAGAATCCCAACAGCTGGCTGGTAGCGGTGTGCTGTGCTAAGCTACACATCTGTAACAGAAGAATAAATGCTAAAGGACTTCATACTCATCTCTGCTAGCAGAAGGTAAGAGGTGGTTCAGTGCTAATACTGTCCCCTTATGTCTGTCAGGTTGTGTGCTTCATTCACACTCCTGGCTCTTGATGTGAAGATTTTTATTATCAAGTTTTAAGCACCGGATGCAGAAAACTACGATGAAATTCTTACTTGCTTGTCTCCTGCGAGGAGCGACCACAACGCACTTCCTCTCTCCAGCGCTACCTTGTACCACCTTCTTACTGCATTTGCATGGGTTTCCTCAGTAGTCTGGCTTCCCACTGTTACATAAACTGGTGTTTCTGAATAGCTTATATTGATTCCGTGTAGCCTGTGATGGGGGGGGAGCATCTTTTCCATGGTCTGCCAGCTGCTTCCATGGACAGATGGATTTAAAACAAAGGAGGGTACAAGTGAACCGCACCTCTACGTCAGTGTATTTCTGATTTAATTCAGTTAAAAACGAACTTCAGTGTAAATTGTTTCTCTTTTTATTTCCAATTTACATTAAAACCACAACAAAACAATGTTCACAATAATAATAAAAATATACACTCCCTCACACAGAGGCCCATCCTACCTGGGCAAAGCAGACTGAAAAGGTGGGAGTGAGTACACCAGTGGGGGCCGTGGTACTGGCTGGGATAGCGTGTGTGCACCCATCAACCCAGCAAGGGGGGGGGTTTGGGTTTGGACGGCAGGGATTCAGTTCTAGAGAACATACCTCTGAATACGGGACAGCAAAGTCAAGCTTGCCTCAGCAGTTCTCATACTCACTAGGGACACCTGTGTGAATGCGGCACACGGCAAGGTTTGCTGCTGTTTTATTTTTTCCAAAATTTGAGGTAGCTTTAAAAACAATTTTGGTAATCAAAATAAAAACAAAACAAAATTCATTAAAATCATATTTAATAAGAATATGGGGGTTTCACTTACAAGATGTATAAAAATGTTCTTTATTGTGGGGAACTGGAAAATCCGAAAAACAACATAAAAGTCCCAGACTGACATATATTTTCCACAATGTGTATGTATAAATACACATAAGTAAATATAGACGGATATCTGGTGGTTTAAAATTGCAGGCTGTGTTACAACAGTAGCACCACTGAAAAGTTTTTAGACGGCTGCAAAAAATGGAAACAAGAACATTTTCTAAAACTTGGTAGATCACTGGTTTCCTTTTGGCTGGAGGTTCAGTACGTTTCACAAGCTGGGCGAATAAGAATAAATGAAAGTGATGAAGTATGTGTGGGCTATTGATTCTTAGTGTTCCAGTTTAACCACAACTTTGACCCGAAAGATTTGATAATAAATAACACCAAATTGTGTTGTTTCACACATTTTTATGTGTCCTTCCTGTCTGCGTAACGTCTGCCCAGTGTGGGGTTTGGGAGGGGGGCCGTGGAACCCACAAGTGGACTGCAGGAGTTGCACTGGGGAATGTTGATGTTGACGCACAGCAGACAGCCCATGCGGTGCTGCTGCCATTCAGTGCAGGTATCCCAGAAGCACAACTTAGATAGTCCTTCTTTTTTCCCAAAAAAAAAAACAAAACTTATTTTTCTCATTTCTCTGCCTTGTTTTTGAATATGCGTTTGGTTTCTTATTGGAATTACTTCATGGCTTTTGATATTTCACCATTCTTCTTTACAAGAAGCAGACGGCGCCGATGTCCACTCCAAACTCCTGGTCCTCACCACCGACGTCCATAGGGGCAATGTCCACAATAGGAAGACGTGAGGTCTTCGACGATTTGTACTCAATCACAGTTTTGCCCCATTTCCCAGTGTGTTTCTGTTGGAGAAAGGAGAGGCAATGCTTTGTTACAACACACTGTCCAAAAGAGCGTTTGTGCCGAAGCCCCTCTGGAGCCAGGCAGCCAGCACGTTTGCTCAGTGGCAGTAAAGGTACCCGCCAACAAATGGCAAATTATGATGGATGTGGGGGAGTGTGGAGCTCACCGTGCAGCCGTCCTCCAGAACACTGTAAGCGAAGCGGCTGCTGCCCTCAGCACGGATCTCCACGTCGTTAGAGCCCTGTAGCAGCAGGGACCTCCTCAGGTTGCCGGAGGCGTGGTCCAGGTACGCCACACTGTTGCGGCAGTGGTAGGTGACGTTCTGGGAGGCTTCATTGGAAAGCAGACGCAGGAACGTAAACTGGATCTCGGCAGCTTTAGCTGGCAGGTCGTCACCGCCATAGCTGAACTGCAGGGGGAGCCAGTGAGAGTTTGTGTTTTGTAATGAGGAAAGAATTGAATCAATATTCAATTTGGATATGAGATTTGTATTTAAATTGGATATTATACGACAGGCTTGTTTCGCTTTGTCAAGTTCTACTTACACGGAAGCCTCCATTCATCGTCTCTCCAAACCAGATGTGTTTGCGCTCTTTAGTCTTGCTGGACCACCAGTTCTTGCGCGGGATGCTGCGGCTATTGGGGAAGACACAGGTCTCACCTGTCCCTAGGTTGCAGAAAACCTTAATGGCGTCCGAGGTGCAGCCAAGGTTGGGGTCAATCCAGTAATTACCTGGAAAAGTGAATCGTTATGACTAACATGTTTGCAAGACCAATGCAAATGCCATGTCTGTCACTGAAGTCAGACATACAGAAAAATGACCATGGCGGGAGGCACTGTACGTTTCATTTTGTTCACTTTTGGTCTCCCACTCACCACTCTTCCAGTCAGGGTAGCTCAGCTTGATGTCCCTGCAGGTGCGTGCTGGGTTCTTCCTGGAGCCATCTGGGCTCATGATGTTCTCAATATGGCTGTTAATAGACTTGAGGGTGGCCTCCACCTCTATGTCATGCTCTCGCAGCGGACTGGATGCATCATCTGCCCTGATGTACCTCAGGGGATCTGGGCCCTTTTCTTGGGAGAAGCCTGCGAAGGCAGACATGTCGATGCCAGGTCCGGGGGGGGCCGGGGGGTCCGGGAATACCAGGAGGCCCAGGAGGACCCTTACAAGGTAGATCAAGAGACAGTGTTAAAGCCAGTATGAGAAAATGCTGAGTGTTTTTTTATCAATTTGTCCATTACACCATCTCAACAAGAAGAATGTAAAACAGCACAGGCAGGACATCTCAACTCACAGTGGCCCCATTCTCTCCTGAACGTCCACGGGGTCCCACAGGGCCAAGAACACCTGGCAGCCCATTAGCTCCATCCTTTCCTTGGGGTCCAATAGGGCCGGGAGCTCCCTAGGAAAGTGCCGTTTTCATAGCTTACATCTACAACCATTATCAAAAAAGCAAGAAGCGATTATGAGAAAGACGAGGAGGTTTATCCACTCACCCGAGCTCCAGCAGGACCTACAGGCCCATTCGAACCCGCCTCACCAGAAGGGCCCTTTTGAAAACAAACAAGAAAAGCCAGTAAACAGGAAGCCGTTTCACAAATATCATTACATTTAACAGAGATCAAAGACATAGCAACTGTAGCAGTTCCTACAACAACAGATCAAGGCTACTCACAACAGATGGGAACTAAAGCTGGAGATACTTTAAAATAATGCTACGTCCATCACTGAGCTGAGAAAAATTACCGTGGGGGGGGGTGGTTACTGTACATTACTTCGGTATTCCCTAAGTCCCCCACTCACCACTCTTCCAGAGAGGAACACCGACTAGCAACATGCAGGTATTTTGTTGAATAGTCGAACTGAATTACGTGTTTTTAAAAACATGAACGGGACAATATAATTGCAAGCATGAGACAAAACAGATGCATATAATAGAAGAACAAGGTGCTTGAATAATATCTCTAATACAGACTGTCCCTGACTCACAGCTGGGTTCCCTTCCGACAGACAGGTGATGCCTCAGTATGGACGTGTGTTGGGATAGGAGAGTCGCGCTGACTTTCGGTGTGAGAATCAGACTGGGAGATGCGGGAGCAGCTGGGATGGTCACGCTGCTGTACAGTACACTACTTTCCCGCGGCAACTGTCTTACGCTGCGCAGCGTCCACTAGATAGCGTGGCGCTGTCGGGCGAACGGCCACCCGAAGTTAATTTTTACACGTATTTACTTATTTTCAGTCATATTTGCGAGTTGCCGTAAGCTGCATGGGTTTTAAGCTGGGGAGAGTCGGTGAATCATTCTCCTCCATCATCAGCGGCTCCACATAGAGCTTGCAGGCATCTGACCTAAGAACAGCTCGGAGGAGCAGATGACTTACGGGAGGTCCAGGCAGACCCTGCAGGCCGGTGAATCCTCGGTGTCCCTTCAGTCCTCTCTCACCTGCCTCCCCAACCTCACCCTTGTCTCCACGGAGGCCTAGAGGTCCCTGGAAAAAAAGGACAAATCAGCTCTGCGGCTGCAAGACTGGTTTTACCAAAATGTGTCTACATATTACAGCATATTCCCTTTTAAATAATGGTTGTATTTAAAAAAAAAATTACAAAATATGTACTGGCTGAATATTTGTGGAAGCAAAGTCAATGTACAGATATTGTATGAAAAAAATGATATGATCTGACCAGGGGGCGGCCTGGTGGTGCAGTGGTTAGCACTGTTGCCTCACACCTCTGGGACCCGGGTTCGAGTCTCCGCCTGGGTTACATGTGTGTGGAGTTTGCATGTTCTCCCCATGTCGTCGTGGGGTTTCCTCCGGGTACTCCGGTTTCCCCCCACAGTCCAAAAACATGCTGAGGCTAATTGGACTTGCTAAATTGCCCATAGGTGTGCATGTGTGAATGAATGGTGTGTGAGTGTGCCCTGCGATGGGCTGGCCCCCCATCCAGGGTTGTTCCCTGCCTCGTGCCCATTGCTTCCGGGATAGGCTCCGGACCCCCCGCGACCCAGTAGGATAAGCGGTTTGGAAAATGGATGGATGGATGGATGGATGATCTGACCATGTGGGGGCTGGTTAATATGTGTGAAGGACATGGTGTCGGCTTCTGACCCAGTGTGTGCAGCTTAACGGGGGAGCAAAGGAGCCATGTGCATGCAGACAGGGGGGGCGATTTCGCAGTGAAGGATAAGAACACTCACTGCTATCCCTCTGGCCCCGGCTGGACCTGGAGCTCCTGCTGGTCCTTGGGATCCCTGTGAGGCAGAAGGTGCGAAGGAAATGGGAGGAAAACATAATAAATACATAATATTAACAAAACCGCTTATTTGGAAAATTAACTACTTATTTGGAATCCTGCTGGAATCCATCAGACACTGATACCATACATTCATGGATGAGCAGTTTGTTAAAATAATATTCGTACATTCAGCAGGTCTTCATAGCATGTTTGCAGACCGGGAGTTATTTCTCAGTTAAACAAAATATACACTCACGGCCTCTCCTCTGTCTCCCTGTTTGCCCAGAGGGCCAAGAGGACCAGGGGCACCGGGGGCACCGGGGGCACCGGGAGCACCAGCAGGACCTGTGTTACCACGCTCGCCCTGCAGGGGGATAAAAGGCACAAAATGCCAGTCTAATGCCAGGACAGTACTGCAGTTTCTCAAATATATTTGTGGCCAATTGTTAGGTGCCTGGTTTAATCAATAGGTAACTAACTAATTTCAATATGAAATGAACTAGAATATTAGTATCAATCAGTGTCTATCCTCTTACATTTACGTGGGAGTGCCTGCAAAGGAAATTAATATCAGAAAACCTTGGTTTGGATGGTGTTGATCAGTAATTTTCACTACCTTGCAGATGGAAGAATATTCTCACCTTAAGCCCAGCAGCTCCATCTCTTCCAGGAGGTCCATCTATACCATGGTTACCCTTCCAAGTTAAACAGAAGCAGCAGAAATCACATTATTCACCTTTTATTGTCTCATATAGCTGCTGATTCATGAGAAATTTGTATTGTGAACTCTGACCTCTCGCCCAGGTTCACCAGAAGGTCCAGTCAGGCCAGGAGGTCCAATGGGACCAGGTGGGCCACGTTCACCAGCACCTCCAAGCCCTCCTTGCTTCCCAGGCTCTCCCTACAGAGGAAAACACTGGTCTCAACCAGGCCAGCACTGTTTTACAGACCTTCTTCATCCACCATTTTGTTTCTAAAATAAATTTGATTTCTCTTGATTTTCATCAAGACCGTGCTGCAGTTTTTCTATAGAACATGTGCATAGATTAAAAGCAAACTCACAGAAGACCCAGGGAGGCCTGGGAAACCTCTTTCACCACGTTGCCCAGGGAGACCCACGATTCCACGAGATCCAGCAAGACCTTGGGGACCTGAAGCGCCAGAAGGTCCCTGGAATAAGGGATACGTGGGTTACAGCAAGTCTTGGGTTTCAGTGACTGGAAAATGGCAAGTCAGGTATAGTCTACTACTATGACGACAGTGTGAAGGTCACAGTCCAGGAGCTGTAAACTCACGAGGGGCCCGTCCGCTCCAGGCTCGCCCTTTTCCCCAGGAGGCCCAGCAGCTCCACGCAGGCCAGCCTCTCCTGGTCTTCCTGGAAGACCAAGGTCTCCACGAACACCCTTGGGTCCATCTTTACCAGCAGGACCAGGAGGACCAGCAGAACCGGGATTACCCTGAGCAGGAGCCAAAGGAAACAGTCACACACACCGAATCAAAATGCATATCATGATAATTAACTTGTGTCTAATAAAAATATCAATCAGTATATAAAAACCATATATTTATATAATGCTTAACTACATGATTTTTAATCAAATTATGTATTATTATAATAACATATGTGATTCTAAATAAGTTTGGTTCTTGTTTAACTTGACTTTAAGTCAAGACAAATTGGACAGTTACGCTGTTTTTATTAATTTCACTTGTGAATGAGAGAAAATATGTAAAATCTGAAATATTCATGTTGCCAATACGCAGCTTTTGAGAGCCTTATGTATTAGGCATTGTTAAAGATTGTTTTATATATATATATATATATATATATATATATATATATATATATATATATATACATACATATATATATATATATGTGTGTGTGTGTGTGTGTGTAATTGTTATATTCATTATAAACTGCTAGCAGCATAATTATCATTACTGTTATTATTTTTATACCTTTTGATTGTAATGGTGATTTATATTTAGTACATTCTATATGCACTACAACTTGATCTTACTTATTATTCGAAACATGCATAGTCTATATTTTGACTGTCATTATTGTTGCTTCAATACAGTTCAGATTGATGTCACCCAGGGCAACATCCAGAACACAAAGAGCACAAGGATGCATCGAGACAAGCTGCACGTCCCAACAACAGAACGGTGTATTCAGGATAGAAACGCCCAGAACAAAGCAGCACTTCCTGGACAGAGAGCTGTGCCTGAGCTGTGATGGCTTGGTACTTACACTGGGACCTGGTGAACCGACTCTTCCAGCAGCTCCAGGGAAACCAGTTACACCCTTTGGGATAAAGAGGTTTGTAAGAGAAGAGGGTTGCAATGCTGAACTCCAGTCAGTTCATCGGAAACATTAGGCTTTAAATACTTCCTGCTGCAATGTTAAGTAAAGACAAAGAGATGATTGTAGAGGAAATCTGACATGTTTTCGTAAATTTGGTTAATGAGAAAAGTTCCTAAAAATTATGTGGCTCTTATCTATCGGCACTTTCTTTGTTGACAGTGTGTGAATAATGTGTAAAAAGCTGACGTGACTCACAGCGGCACCTTGAGCACCACGGGCACCCTTGAGACCAGTTAGACCATTGGGACCCTGAATTGAAGGAGAAAACTCAGATTAACAACATTTCCCAGGCTATTTAACATACATGATTGAAATCCACTGCTAATGACAAAATGGGCAGCAAAGATAAGATAAGATGAACGTTATTGATCTCAGGGAGGAAATTCTTGAAGGTCCACACTGAAGCTTCTTATCACCAAACGAAAGACAGTAGAAAATTACCGGAGGTCCTGGGGCTCCTGAGGGACCCTGAGGGCCGTGAGATCCAGCATCACCCTTCTGGCCAGAATCTCCTTGCTCACCCTTGGCTCCAGGCTGCCCATCTGCACCCTAGTGGTCGAGAAGAACCGGCCATTTCACATGCATGGTTTCAGCAACATGGCCCAGGTTTGAAGGAGTTCATGAAGAAAATTCAGCACTGAAGAAAATAAATGCTACAAATCGTTCAAGTTATGTTTTGACATTTACAAAGAATAAATAATGTTTTACTTAATTCAAAGCATTTGTTTGTCAGCAATGGGCTAGACAGTTTAGTAACAAAGGGAAAATACCACCTAATGACTATTTACAAGTACATTTTTCTAGATGAAGGTGTCTACAGATTATGAAGCAAATTACCATAAAGTCATCAGAAGACAGTGTGATCAACATCATGCAAACGTGCTGAGATGCCTTATGACTGAACATGTTAAAGACACCTCTAATTTCCTCGAAGTTAGGCTTCTAATCGTCTCCTAATTGCTTCTCCTTAAAGAGTTCTGATATCTCTCATGCCAGGTAGGGCTGAATAAAGTGGCTTTAGACTGATGCGTGTGCATCATGAAAAGAGTCCATGAATCAACACTCACAGGGGGACCAGCGAAGCCAGTGGGGCCTGGGGGTCCATTCTCGCCACGATCTCCCTGAAAGGGCAGAAAACAAGGCAGGGTAGAAACATGGAAACATCCTGGAATGCTGGATACTAGTGGTAATATAAGTTGATTTCTCCTGCATTATTAAAACCATTTATTTACCACACGTTTACCGACAATGTCTATGCTAGCAGTAAATAAAAGCAACGGGATCTTCATGGTACCGATCGCCCATGGCGGAAGCTGTCCTGTACTCTATGACATGGGTAAAGCTTACCGTAATTCGCACAATGAAGTGAAACACTGACTAACCCCTACTTAGAAATCTGTAAATTCCAGTGATTGTGTAGCTCTGATGTCGCCACTGCCAAAAACCTTGAGCCATTCTAGAGTCGCACAGAGCAAGCACCCAGGACACCGGGCGTGACGCTTATATTTCAGATAAGAGGCATTTGTGCTGCCATCCATTCGCAGAAGCCTACTAGGGAAACCAGCAAATGGACAAAGACCAATTTTTGCTGACTAGAAAGTGGTACAACACCAGCATCAATCAAATCCAAGGATTGAATTAAGCCGTCATTCACATAGCTTAGGGAAACCTTTGAATTTGGAGGTAACAACGCTACAGCACTACAACGTCGGGGATACAAAGTGAGTTATTTCAATTTCAGGTTACATACAGAGCCTTTTAAACAGACTGCAGTGACTTACAGGAGCACCGCGGGCCCCAGGAACTCCAGAAGGACCCGAGGGACCTGATTCACCCTAAAACAGATATCAGAAGAAAACAGTCATATATATAACATTAATCCACCAAAACGTTTCATCACAAAAATTAGCTGTGATATGACGCCTCACCTTTATACCATTAGGGCCCGCTGGACCTGGAGCGCCAAGTGGGCCAGTCAAACCCTAAGAGAAAAAGACACAAACACAGGTCATTAACTCAACCATTACCTCCAACTGCAAGTCAATGTCACAATACACCATGTACCAGATTAACGCATGATAGCACACACACATATTTAAAATTCAGTACGTTTAAAAAACGTAAAATCATTAATTACTAACTCCTCAATCAATCACTTAATTAATTATGGAAATGATGCAGTGCCCAGCCTCTCAGAGCAGGTACTCACCCTCGCTCCATCTTTTCCAGGGGCACCTTCAGGTCCTTTCTCACCACTGTCACCCTGCAGAACAAACCAGCATAATGAGTCCACAGCGCTATAGCATATAGCACTATAAACGCTCATTATAACCACTGTACCAATGGCAATAGACTGACTATCGTTTAACATACAAAGAGGAGCTGGGACATATGTAAGCGAATTAAGGTATCTACTAGTATCCAGGCAAGCGGGTGTTTGCCACTCACTCTGTCTCCTTTAGCCCCAGTTATCCCAGAGGTACCCCTCTCCCCAGGCATGCCTTGGAGGCCTGAGGGTCCTTGGGCACCGGGGGGGCCACCGGGCCCAATAGCTCCCTGGAAAAGAAGGGAAACTCTGTAAGAGAAGGATACCAGCAACCGAGCTACACAACAGCCCGTAAAACACTATGGATTACACTACAGACATTATGCTTCCTCGTAGCCTTATGCAAGACATCTTTTATGGTCATGTGTTAGCAAAGGAGGTTTTGGGTCACATTTCGCTCCAGTCTGACAGATGTCTGATGCCTAAAGTCACCATGAAAAACCTGGCTACTCTCTAAACTTGACTCAAGGAAGATATGGTTCTTGTGTTCTCGAAAAACTTCTGCACTCTGTGCAACTAATAAAGAATTTCCGGCAGTATTTGTGCTCATATCATTGTGGTAAAACTTGTATCATTGTAATAAATCACTATTTTTGCCCTGCCTCAAATATTTCACCAAAAGTTAAGCCACTGTGTATATTACAGTAAGTTCCAGAACAACATAAACGAACAACAGAAAAACATAAATGTAACCTGACCTCAGTACCAGGTCAGAAACTATTCTTATAGTAAATCATGGCAATGACACATACGTCATTCTGAAATGAGTTCCTGGATGAAGTGTTTCCAAAACCATAGTTACGGAGTAAGTAACTAAATACACTCCACAGGCAAAAATGTCACAAAGTGCTTCACATTTTAAAACTGGTACATAAATAAACGTATAGAAATGAGGCTAAAACCAATAGAACAAAGGACAGTGACAAAGTGCATCATAAAAATAAAATGCAAAAATAAAACCCACCAGGGACACACCTGTACTGAAGTGCTGGGGTAAAAAGGCTAGTTTAAAAATGAGATTTCAGCAAGTATTTAAACTTATCAGCGTCCACAGACCGCAGGGATACTGGAAGAGGATTCCAAAGCCTGGGTCTTTAAACTTCTACAAGGGACTGTTCAAAGTTCCTGACCAGATGACCTAAGGGACAGGCTCACCGTGACAGTGTACAGAAGATCTGTGATATATTCTGGAGTCTGGTCATGCAGGGCGATATATGTTGAAGTCAGGATTTTAAAATGAACTTTAAAAGTTACTGAAATTGAATGTAAAAAGCAACATAGGGTGCTTTCACACTGCAGGAACTTTTTTCAGGAATAAGAACTTTTTTCCAGAATCAGGAACTTTTGTTATGTTCACACTGCAGAAACTAGGTCTGATAGTAGTTCCTCAAAGGTAGTGCCAGAACCCTTTTTCAGTCCCTACTCCAGACTAGGTACTTTTCATAGGAACACAAACTACTGGGGAGGTGCTTGCAGCAATAAACTTGCAGAACGGCCGACCACAAACACCTTACTTGGGGAACATAGACAGAAGTTGCAGAGGAAAAAGTAAACAGCAGAGCGAAAACTGAAGAGATTTTTGTACCTCAATTACATTTAATGCATCAATGAAAACATTTTTTGCCCGTGTCTCCATATTTCTGGAAAACGTGATCGCTAACCAATATACTTTTTTCTAGTATTGTCAGTTTCTGTGGGATAATGCTACATCTTTTTTTTCTGTGGAAAATGAACGATCGGTCAGCTAGCCAGATTTAATAAGAATTATAAATGTGTCAGAGGTCATAAAAACAAAATATTAATAACAGGTTCTGCCCCATTTTGATTCTAATCGATCCCTTCAGTAACAAAAAAATAACGGAAAAAACAACTTGTTCACCTCCATTGTTGTGTGAAGTTTAACGTACAAAATGTTTGTTTGGCGTAAAGGTCCCTGTTCCGTTATGCAGTGTGAACGCGAAGCACTGCAAGACAGTGGTCAGGAGCTACAAAACTTCCGGGTGGAAACAGCCCAGGGACTTCTACACCGGCACCAGGTGACAGAACTCCAGTGTGAAAGTGCCTATAGTTTATGGGACTGATGGTAAGAAAATGCATGAAGAAGCGTGATGCTCACCTTAGGTCCATCAGTTCCTGCACTCCCGGGAAGACCACGAGGTCCTTGCAAGCCTTGCGGACCAAGTGTACCTCTCTCGCCTGGGAAACCTCGCTCACCCTGTGTGAGGGGAGACCAGGCCACAAAAAATACAATGACTGTGGGTGCAAAGGGAACTGCAGAGTTCCCAACACATAATACACAGAACCAAACATTATGTCTGTAAGAACCAAAAAACTTACCCTGGCTCCAACTACACCAGGAGCACCTCCCTCTCCAGGGAGACCCTACATGAGGACAGGAATTTGTTACACATTGTACTGTCACTGCCATCGCATAATGTTATCCACTGAGGTCTGAGGGATCAGGATCAAAAGCAGACCCGTAACATCGCAATAAAAGTACAGCTGATCCTTTATGGTCCTTACCGGTTCTCCAGCCTTGCCTGCTTCACCAGGGGCGCCAGTAGGTCCAGGCAGACCCTACACAGAGATACAAAATGGAATTCTTTACTTTTCTATTGTGTAAAAATTATTTTGGCTATTACATGTTTGCCTTCTTCTGGTTACACTGAGTTTCATGCCATAGAAAACAATTTATCCATGTTGAATAATTCAGCTGTTACACCATGTCACAGCACAGTGCATTATGGGAAGCATGAATGCCAGAGAGCATTTAATCCCGTTTTCATCTGATTAATTTCATCTGCTGAGGGGCCTTTAAGCTGATAATAATAGGTAACAGCATATTATGTACTAAAGGTAAATTTGAGTTGGCATTTAAGCCTCCTTCAAATATCTTAATATAGTCTAAATTTTTAAGTGTCCATCTTTCATGGTCCGATGCCTTTTTGTCTAGAAATTTGTCTAGTAATGTAAACAATTCTAAGCCATAACGAAGTCCAGGTAGCAGAGCTACAGGCTTCCCCAAATGTTTGCCCAAAAGGACTGAACCATCTTTACCACTCTCTACAT
This sequence comes from Brienomyrus brachyistius, assembly GCF_023856365.1. NCBI lineage: Eukaryota > Metazoa > Chordata > Actinopteri > Osteoglossiformes > Mormyridae > Brienomyrus > Brienomyrus brachyistius. Next base: position 10,759,704 of record NC_064538.1, on the reverse strand, counting down.
TTCACACTATCAGCACTCTGCAAGCTGGAGAAGGAGTACAGAGGTTCTGGGGCAGGACCGAGTCAGGTAAACAGGTCATTCATTCAGTTCATCCATAACCAGTTCTGCACTATGTCCAGACTCTAGCGTTCAATACCAGTTGAGTTGCATCTCGGTTTGTTTGTCTCCTGTGTTTTTCCTCTGCTGACTTTTGCTTCCATTCCTTCCCGCTGCTTTTGTTAAACCCATCCCTACTACTTCATCGTATCCCCAAGTCACACGGTTCTGTCCATCGTTATCCCTTATGAAAGCATTGTGGCTTTTATTTTATTGGTATTTGTGACAGTAACAATAAATATCAAGTCTTGTGTTTCTGCAGGCTGAGTAAGCAGCAAATCCACACTGAAAATAGGACTGGTAAATGCAAAACTATTTATAACCAGAGCAACCCTAACAAATGAACTCATTAATTACTATACAGTTTATATATTTGGACTTAAAAAATGGGCTGAAACTGGAGGGATAATCTGTTTTTACCAATATACCTGCTTATTCCTTTAATAAACTTAACTAATAACTTTATGTCTTACTGCCCTCTGGAGAATTATTCTGCTCGTCATTTATTTCCACTTTTCTTCCTGGCACTCTCGCCGTGAACAAGTATTAAATGTGTCGCGTTTCTAGCGCATCATGCTGCCTGACCACTAGGAGGAGCTGGAAACCAGGTGGGATGTAAAACACTAGGGGTGAAAGGAGAATTCAGCATGAATGCCATCCAATAATTAGCGACGGATATTTATGTCTGTCTTCGGCACTTCTTTCTGTTTTCTGCTGGGAGTTGTATTTTATCTGGTGCGTTTTAAAATCTCCTGGGCAATTTCTTAACTCAAATTAACCTCAGCATTCTTTTGGACTATGGAGGGGGGGGGGCAACCAGAGTACCTGGAGGAAACCCCACCATGATACAGGAAGGACATGCAAACTCCACACATATGGAATCATGGCAGACTCAAACCCTGGTCCCAGAGGTATAAGGCAATAGTGCTAACCAGTGCACTACAGTGCTAACCAGTGCACTACAGTGCTAACCAGTGCACTACAGTGCTAACCAGTGCACTACAGTGCTAACCAGTGCACTGCAGTGCTAACCAGTGCATTACAGTGCTAACCAGTGCACTACAGTGCCACCCAGGCATAAAGCAATATACTCTTCTAGCCAAATTGATTGTATTAGTGGCAGTGATTGTAATAGTGTAACCTCTTATTATTTGCCTAGTGTACATGCACTGAGGTTCACCCTTGTGCTGTCTCCAGGTTACAGCATCCTGCCGAGTGACAACACGTACCTGGAAGCCGGGGGGGCCTGGCTGTCCCTGCTCTCCTCTTTCTCCAGCTGCTCCCTGTGAGAAGGATGCATCATGAGCAATGAGTTTCTCAACAGGAGCTACAAGGTGGTCACATGGTTTCACATGAAGTACAGAAAGAAATCTCCTCTCATCATCACAACGTGATGTGAGGTCAACTTACCACAGGCCCGAGAGGTCCAGTGGGTCCAGTCTCACCATCTTTGCCTGACAGACCCTATTGAGTGAGGATTGGAAAATCAATCAATCTGGACATCACATGAGATGTTAATATACCAATGACTACGGATGCTTAGTCAACTCAAGTAGCACTTAACAGAAATTGCTTCGTTTGCAAAAAAAAGAGTTCTGAAAAACAACCTGGAGGACATTGACATTCCAGCTGTCTCGTATCTAACTGTGGAGTTATTTTTTACATTCGAACATCGGTTGGTAATGAGAAAACAATATGCTTCTTTATACACTAAATGTTAAATAACATAAATCAGGAAAAGAAATGCATAGATCTGTAGGAAGAGGATCTTACCCGTACACCTGGGCTCCCAACCAGTCCCTTCTCTCCTGGTTTACCAGGCTCACCCTGAGGAGCAAAATTATTTTGCTTAGAAATCTTCCATGTCTCTTACCTTAGAGCTTAAGGTAAAGGTGTGCTAACTGTAGTGTTTATATACAGCAAATATTTAACATTGAAATATTAACAGGCCTTTCTCAAGAGCCTGACCCCACTTGCTGGCCCTGTTCACACTTTGCAAAGAGAAATACTCACATGGGCTCCTTTGGGTCCAGGGAATCCCATCACACCGGGCTGGCCGCGGGTCCCAACTGGGCCAGGGGGTCCTGGGCGACCGTCCTCACCTGGGACTCCCTGTAGGGGGCAGCCAGGAGCACCTCTAATCTCTACTAGAATTTAGTGCAGTGACCGTTTCCAGAAAACGTAAAGCTATTAGTTATAAATGCTATTTATGTAACCTGAAAACTGCATGACAAAGAACAACTAAACAAATGTAACAACAAAAAGCTTTAACACTGATTTCAGTTATCTCAACAAGTACTAAAGGGCTATCTAGGGGTATCATAAACATACTACACAACAGGCACTTTCTGAAGGCCTGACCGTTGCCCTGATATTAATACTCACTGTGGCCCCAACTTTACCCTGAAGACCAGCATCACCAGGGCGACCAGTGAGACCCTGTATGCAAAAAAAAACAGACAGTAAACAGAGATGCCTACTAATTCCTCCCTTTCAATGTTTGGCTATTATTTTGCTAAATAAAGACAGAAGGGTTGGCAAGTATTCCACGTTGTACAGGCATATTTTTAGTCTATGTTACTTGCGTTTTGTGTTGTGTTATGTGTTCACAGGAAGTGGATTCACCCCATGGGTCTCAGACTTATCAATCTTGCTCACAAATATCACCATATCAATCATCAGTGTGATTACAGAATTTGCCGTCGAAGCCACACAGAGAATCACACTACTCACTCTGGCACCAGGCAGGCCAGGCTCTCCAGCACGCCCCGGGTCACCATTACCACCTTTGGGCCCGGAAAGTCCAGGGACTCCACGGTCACCTGGAGCACCCTGAACAAATTGAGGACAAGGTTACTGCAGCAGATGACCGCGCTGAAGGCTGAGGCCCCAACAAAAAACAATAATGTTGCCAAGCACTGAGGTCAGATGGTCCATGCAGATGGTACTACAGTTATCCTGAAATATATACACAAATACGGCCTAACACACATTATGCACTATATAAGCATGCCAGTATCTGACACATATGAGACTAGTCCAGCTTTTAGCATGAAATAAATAATAGCAATAAAAATGTATTTAAATGTTCCGTGTAGAAGAGACATTTCTCCAAATTACTAGCATAATGACAAACGCCACAAGCTAACAGGTGAAACTGTTTACTAATATTTTGTGGTTGATATCTTTTGAATAAAAGGACAACATTTTTGGAAGCAGAAGAGAGAAGAGAACAGAAAAAAAAACTGCTTGTGGTCTATTACAGTACAGAAGGTCATTCTTCTGCAGTTTGTAAGCTGACTGTGATTGAAGCAGCAGAGTCCACAGGCTGGTAGACAGGCGACAGCTAGAATGGCTGGAATGTATTACAGGCGAGTCATTAATCAGGTATTTTATTTCATTACTCACCTTACCACCTGCCACACCATCCTGACCTGGGAAACCACGGTTACCAGGGGCACCCTAGAACGAACAAGAGAGACAAAGCAGCAATAAGACACACAGAAACACATTTATTTAAATGTTTAAGCATGTGAGGATCGGGAGTAGCCATGAGTAGTCATTTCTGGTAAGGCATGAAGGCCAGTTCTCCACAGAAGCACAAAATAACAGATTCCTGTAAGTACATCAACCACTGCGTTGCTATGATAAAGATTACAGATCTATACAAAATATTTTTTGCAGACACGTTGGCACTGTACACACTCTCTCTCCGTGAGGTCCGAGTGGACCTGCTGCTCCAGGTTCTCCTCTAGGTCCTCTCTTGCCCTCCTCTCCTGCTGGACCAGGGGCACCTTGGGGACCCACAGGACCCTGGAGGGGAAATGCAAACATGTCACATCATTGAACACTCTATGCGTCCTTCCAACAAACAAGTGGACATGTGTGGAAAATGGTTTTAGTGAATGTGTTAAATGAGAAAAGAAAATGACTCACAAGCTCTCCTTTGGGTCCAGCTTCTCCCTTGAATCCTGGGACACCGGGGTCACCCTAAATGGATGCAAGACATTGCTCATTACATATGTATCGTCTAACCAGAGGGAAATTTTTACATTAAAGATCAAGGTGATGTATTCTTTTTTCAAATGACTTGATTTTCACGATCCATAGTTTAATCAGGTTGCAGGTTCAAAGTACACAATAACAGATGATATATTCTTCAGAATGACAAACTATGGAAAACTGTAAAAAATTTTTACACACAAATTTCCCACCCGTGGGACTAATAAAGGCAATCTTATCTTATCTTATCTTATCTTAAAATTGGAAGTTTTAGAAGCAAGTAACATTTTTGGTTAAAATGACTGCTGGACAAATAAAACACATGATGCAGTAAGCATCTTCCCAAAAATAATTTTTTTGATCTCCTTCTTAAAGCTAGCATGGAGACTGGCCCTTACATGCTGTCCTTTGGGTCCAAGAGTTCCTGTTGATCCCTGTGGCCCTGGGGGCCCTCGGGGGCCAGGGAATCCAGGGGCCCCGGCAATACCAGGGGCACCCTGCAGATGGGAAACAGAAACAGAGCATTATTGATACTTTGTAACTGGTTAAAAGTGACTCAGTATAAACATAGCTAATGCATGTGCCAATCATATTGTTATTACGATCAATATCTGACATAAACTTCAGATAAAGTGCTAGATAAGACAGATGTTGTTGTCACATGGTTTAGACAGGGATACTTACTGAAGAGCCTTTAGCTCCGGGTATTCCATCAGTACCGGGGTTACCCTAGGAGGAAAAAGGCAGAGACTAATCCTTTGGTAGAACTGAAAGCCTATCATTAATATTTTTATGCTAAACTAGTCTAGTTTCATACTGACATTGTACTAATGATCACAAAGATTAGTTGATGTCTTTCTTTCATAAGAGGACCTTAAACCTTCCCGTTTACGTTTAAACCGTATGTTTCCCATCCATAACAAGTTGCAAGCTTACATAATTTATACAATCATGACGAACATTCAGATTTTTCATAAAGAGCTCAAACTCACAGGTCACCTGACAGTCCAGAAACCAGGCTTGTACAGTTACATGCTGATCTCATCAAATTTTTGGTTCGTTATTATGCAATTTCCTGCTTATTTAAGCATTTTTTCTGTCCACAGTCCACACTGGCTTTGTTCAGGTTTGCGTTCTATGGATTTTGGTTCTTTGCAGTTCCAAAAAACGTTACTCACAGATGCTCCAGCCGGGCCGGGTGATCCTGGGGTCCCTGCCTCTCCCCGGGACCCCGGTGGACCTTCTGCCCCTCGAGTCCCTATAGGGCCAGCTTCACCCTGTTAACAGGCACAACACTCATTCATCCGTAAGAGCACTGCGCCGTTAGGGCTGTGTGACAGCATCCGGCTTCTACCAAACAATCAGTTCATTCTGTGCTCAGTCACCCAGTGCTAGTACCATACAAAAAGGTAATTCACTTATGGTAACTTGAAAGATGATCTTAAATTATACAAAATAAACTTTGCATACTGAACTACATCTGTTGCAGTAGCTATACCACACCGGCCTTCTGCAGAGAATATAACGGGTTTGTGTTCATTCAGCCCAGACATCTTTCTGACAGGTTGCTGTGGTAACAAGGCCTTTACAAGAGCAGCAGTGTTCGACTGAGGAATAACACGAAACTTCTAATGACGGTGCCTCTAATCACAAAGTAAAAGGAAAATGTGGCCTTGAGAGGCTTTCACTCTGTTTCTTCGCTTGTTCTTTCAAGTCACAAAAACGAATAAAAATAGCATGTTCTGAAAAGCTGTACAGTGTACTAAGAAAATACAGACCTTAGCGCCCGAAGAACCAGGAAAACCTGGAGGTCCAGCTGAACCAGACGGACCCTATGTTGGTGGAAGCAATCACAATGAGGGCATAGTCTGTCTGCTGGAATGATCCTTCCTTCAATGATCTTTCAATTAAAGCATATATGTAGCATTTACGGATAATACTGCAATATAAAAGGGAATGGAACATGGAATTATTAAATGGGATTATTACATACAGGAGGACCAGCGGGGCCAGGCAGTCCATCATTACCACGGGCTCCCTAAAAAGCAGAAAAAATGATGACAAGGAAGACCAGCCATTACACAAGAACACTGGAAAACAGGAACTTGAATGTCTATGGTCAGTGTAGAGCATCAGCAAATTAACTGTATTTAAGTTAACCAATAGTACCAAAGAAGTACAGCAGAGCACACAACGCCTGCATGTGTCAAAAGAACATTCTTAAGCCTCACACCATCTAAGAGGCTGAATACCATGTCAAATGCTTTCATCATTTGTAATTACAATAAAATATTAGCTGCCTGCAAAAGTTCGAAGACTTGGTGAGACTGATGCCGATTTCATGGAGGAGTAAGTGGGGAGGACTGAGGAAGGTGCTGAATCCGAAACTTCATTGTCATTATACAAAGGTATTGTGTGCAGTGCCTTGCAGTGAACAAGGCTTAAATGTTATTACAAACTGTCAGCACACTCCTGTCATCGGCCTATGGCTTGGTGCAAATCAGAGGAGTGTAGAAGAATGAGGAGCATGTATGAAACTCACAGCAGAACCAAGAGCGCCAGGTCGACCTCTCTCACCGGGAAGCCCACGAGGACCCTACAGACACAGAGAACAGACAGTGATTAAAGGCAGAACATTAATCTCTGCACAATAACACAACAGACCTACAGTAACAACTTGAACTGCCACGTACAGAGTTGTACTGCATATATTATTTACTAACCATGCCTTAAAAATAACTCCTAAAACCATCACTGTATCGCCAGCTGTTTTTTCAGTAGCACTACAATCATGTGGCTGTGACCAAACACATTTTAAGAGACATTACATTTAGGCAAACACACGGTTTTATTTGAACTGTTTTCTGACAAACATAGATGTGAAACATAGACCATTGCATTTTTCAGATATTTAAGTGGAATGGAATATCTGGCCTTTGGGGCTCCATTTTACATCCAGCTAATAAGCCTGTACACTTACCATTGGTCCAGAGGAACCATTCTCACCAGGAGCACCAGTCTCACCCTGGTGACATTAAAGGAAGCAAAGTCCAGTGAGAAGGGAGATTAAGGACTTTGTATAATATTTATAATAACGACTTCATCATGTACAACTTCGATATTAAGGAACATTGATTAATAAGCCTGTGAACACAGTGAAAGAAATCATGATTAGCGAGCGTAAGAGATTCTATATACATGAGTTCACAGACCAGAGTTAACTACATTTAAAACAAGGAGTACTGGAAGTCTGTGGGTATATCAGGGATGAGGAGCAACAGAGTAGATCAGGCAGGTGGCAGGAGCGTGACGGAGCAGCGTTACACCTTGGCTCCTGCAGCGCCACCTTCCCCTTTGGCACCGTCAATGCCTGGGTGACCCTGCGAGAAAACAGAAACAGACCATTACTGAACTGTCCTGTGTCCAATCGCTACATTTCAGCTGGTTAATGGATACATGCCATTTTAAAACAAAAGTAATCATTAGATGTGACGCCTTCTTTTAAGGAACCACAGTGCGGGGACTTACTCTGTGTCCCTTGATGCCAGGAAGCCCAGGAGTTCCCGGAAATCCTCGTGCTCCCTAAAGGTCAAGACATGGAAATGAAAAACTGATGGAGAAAGTGAAAGTAAGGAAGTGGAAAGTGGTAAAGATATGGGAGGATGTAAGAGCAGGAAGAATGTGTTCAATGGCAGGGCTTAGGTGACTTACAACAAACAAATTTATTTTTGTGTAGCGCATCATCACAACATTACATCGTCTTAAAGCGCTTTACAGCATCTCCCGCCCAAAGCCCCCAGTGAGGAAGTCATAGGCAACAGTGGCAAGGAAAAACTCCCAAGAAGGAAGAAACCTTGGGAGGGACCAGACTCAAAGGGGGAGCCCATCCTCCAGGGGCCGGCAGGGAGAGTCAAATAGGAGAGATGGCTAAGTGCCGAGTCACACTGTCCAAATCATGAGATTTGAGACACGACCGGGGACGTATTGCATGAGGTCATTGATGCAGCACTGTTATTAGACATTATCACAGCAACATTCACCAATGCTAACAGAGAGATGGATCTGTCAGCCTGGCTGAAAGAAGCCCAAATATTTTTAGAGTTTAAGGAGACTTTAAAATTGTCTCTATACAACAATAGGATTACTTAGGTGCAAACTATTATTTGCATATTCATTAATATGCAGGGGGAAATGCCTAAAAAATTGGGCTTTATGGGGAAGTTAAAATTGTGTCTTTCTACTATTCAGGCCAGCAATGTATGCTATAAAGACCCATTCCATAATTATGTAGAAAACGTATTTTTTTTGTATCTAATTGACTTAATTATCTTGCATAATACATTAGACACACATTACCTGGGGACCAGGGGGTCCACGTTCTCCTGCTTTTCCAGGTTTGCCAGGATCTCCCTACAAGAGAAATGAGTTTCATCTCAGCATCACTGACAACTTAAAAATTACAGTAAAATCTGTAATTACAGTAAAATGTTATCTGGCAAAAGTTTGAAGATTCAATGAGAAATACTTCATGTGACCACATCAAATATTTGCTTGATGATGATTATTAGTAATATTGCTGCATGTGCTGCTGCAATATTTCTTTTATTGAAGAAGTGCTACTATGTGGCGCCCCCCAGTGGGATTGTGCTTAGTACACTTACTGTCTGACTTTCAAGTAAATAAGTAAATAAATAACAAAAGAATACATGGATGGATGGATGGATGGATGGATGCAAAATAATTCTAATAATATTAAACAGGGTGACACATGCTTGGGGAATAAAACACATATGTTGTTTCATCTAAGAACATATAACATGCAATATTGTTGCATTTCCACCTACACAGCACTACAAATGAATTATGGATACAACAATTGTAGTCATCGTTACTGATGTAGTCATCAGTAAAAAACTTTCAGCGATCCAGAGGAATGAAGAAAGCACAATGTCATTGATGAGGACAATAAATTCATAGCAAATAAAAAAAAATATATATATATATAACCCATTTTCACTCCTTTCTGACTATGACAGGTTCATATGCATAGTGGAGATGACAGTCATTGAAAAGATGTTAATGTTACACATAAACAATGAACATGAATACTGATGTTAGTAATACTTACATTATCTCCTGCTTTGCCTGAGGGTCCTGGGGCACCTCGGGGGCCCATTGGACCCTGTGAAAAATAAGCCAACACTGTGGAGTCAAACACTCAACAAGACTTTACTTTTGTGGTGTTTATCAGGTCTATCCTGTTAATACATAAATAATGTTAACAGAGACAGCTTTGCCCTATGAACATTCAAAATCATTTGAAAAAGGAACAAGGTGAATGTAAAATATGTAATTTAAGGCATCTTTCTCTGGAATGTTCCACGGCATGGTTTTATTCACATGGTCACATGGTATTCATAGGAGCCGAGTGTGTTAAATTGTTCAGCTGGTCTGGGATCAGTGAAGTCCAAGGTTCTATAATTACAGTAATCAAACTCAGCACATTGACTCTCATTGCCTTCACTTCCTGTGTATATTTATGCTGATCATGCAGAATTTATACATCCTACACTCATCTCCACCATTGTGGAAAAATGGTTGCTATAAAAAGTTCTCTTAATTAGACTGTAACATTAGGTTTATAATAATAATAATGATATAATAAGCCAGTATTATATATCAATGCATTTGCAGTAAATGGATGTTACAGGGGACCAGGAATTATCAACCTATCTATACACTGACAAATGTGTCCATGGCAATGGGTCCACTTGTCTGGGTCCAAGGCAGAATGACTTGACTGAGAAAATAAACACTGTAGGCTGTTTTTTAAATACAGCGTCTGTGGTAAAAATGCATTTTGATCAAAATGTCTATCAGAATTCACCATGGAATTGAGTGCTGCTCTGGACAGATGTGGTGGGTGGTCTTTTTAATTACCCGAGGTGCCCTTTGTGTCACTGTGTGTCACTGCAACACTAAGCAGTACTGACCGTTGCTCCAGATTCTCCAGACTCTCCGGGGTTGCCTTGGAAACCTTGTGGGCCCTACAAAATGTATGATGCAGGGTTACAGTCTGAAGAAAATATGAGCAGCTGACAAACACGGATATCAAGACTACTTTGCATGAAAAGGTCATTTTTCACCAAAAGGGTTAAAGACCGTTATGGTTAAAGATAACAGCACAGCTGTTACCGGTTTGGTGATCAGATATAAAAAAGCCTCTTTCTGAGTGACCTGGCAAAACATCTGACACTTTCAAAACGCCGGAGCTCCAAGATCCCCAGTGGGATTTAACAGGAACAAGTGTGCACTCTTGTGTGTGACCTTGCGGTGCAGGAAAAAGCACGTTGGTGTCCAAGTGCTCCCATGAATTCATTCAGTGTTCTCTTGGTGTTTACAGGAGTGAAAGGGTGAAGGACTCACTGGAGGGCCGGGGGGGCCGGGAGGACCACGAGGACCCATCGGGCCCTATGGAAGGAAGAAAGGTGGAGAGAAGATATATAATAAAAAACGATGATGGCATGTGTGTCAGTACAGAAAGGGATGAGGACTGAGCTCTTAATACCTCTTAAAACCCCTTCTAAAATCAGCTTGGTCCTAAAATTGTTATTTTAAAAATTACATTCATTTTAAAATCTTTACATCTCAATTCAGACCCATTAAAACTTCATTATAAGGAAAAGTTTATTTACAATAGGAGTTTCGATTAAACTCTAAATTAAAATGCATCTTTCATACACAGACTTATTCTTGCCTATTCTGTTCCTGTCTGTAAGAAGGTCATTTTGGGCAGTGCCAGTCAACCCACTAGGTGAAATGGGCAGGTGGCATCTTTTCAGTAACCCCTGTCCGACCCCCCACCTCCCCAAAGTTTTGCATAATCCCCTTAGCTACAAATGGGCTTTGACCAGCACCGATAGATGCTATTGCAAAATTGCAACATAGGCAATTTATATCTGCTAATGAATCCTGTGGGCCAGACAGCTGCAGTTGCTTATTTCGTCCACAAGATGTCAATAGGTTTACTTACAGATATTTCTTTCCCCATTACCGTAAAGTCATCAGTTTACAACTGCATTACATATATTCACAATGTGCATGATTTCGTATCTGATCGCACCCTTAGACTAACCCATTCCCACTTACCATTGGGCCTTGCATGACACCCATCTGAGCTCCACCAGCTTTCTCATCAAATCCACCTGCCATCTGGGCAGCAAAGTTCTACAGCAGAAAGCAGGAATTAGCAATTATGGCAAAAAAAAAAAAAAACAGAATTAAGCTAAAGTTATTGCTCATACTTACTCCACCAAGGCCTGGGGGGCCTGGAGGGCCAGGGGGGCCGTGCTTTCCGGGGATGCCAGGTTCACCATCTCTACCTGGGGGGCCAGGATTACCCTGAGAGGAACGAGGAAAAAAGACATCTAAACAAACTGGTACAATCCAAAGAAACATCATGTGCACATACGCACAAACACGTGCACAAACACGCATAAACACGTGCACACTAACACGTGCACAAACACGTGCACACTAACACGTGCACAAAACACACACAAACACACACATACAGACACGTTGGCGTACCCAGATAAGTAGGGACCTTCCATTAATTTCTATGGGATATGCCCTAAGCCCAATCATGACACCATTAACCCCTATCCAGTCCTACCCTTTACTATAAGTAACCAAAACAATTACAATACTTTTAGTATTTTCACCCTTTTGACTGCATTCACAGATTTTTATAAAACTGAGGTTATACAAATGGATACCTAAAATGTCCCAAAAAGTAAGGAAGTTTCAGGTATAACCACACTTTGGGGACATTGTGGTCCCCAAATATTATCTATAAAAACTCTCTCTTTCTTTCTCTCTCTCTCTCTCTCTATCACACACACACACACAAACATTTATGTCAATTTATTCATCTACCTGATTTTAACATGACATTGAGAGTAGACTGATCACAGAGTAATATTCCTAGCTAGTAACATGCCTTTCAAACCTTTGTTGTCACAAGGACACTTCAAGCCTTTATGTGAATGATGAATGAGTCATGATTCACTTGAAAAAGCATGGCTCCATTCCATGAAAGATCACTGCTGACCTAGCAGCACTGGATGCATGCAATCAACAGTCAGACATTAACTATTGTTAATTATGTTTTGACGCTTTACCATCTCTTTACGTTGCGGTGTAGGGTTTGGGTCAATGATTAAGGCTTGATCATTCTTCATTTTGAAAACAAAACTAATCTATAGAACTGGGGCATGGAAAGTACACAGGAAATACAATCTTTGACAAGACAGAACTGTTAATTGCTCAGCAGTTATTATAAAGATGCTCTGCATGCATGCACAAGCTGAGGGGTTCATTTAGCCTTCTGTACAGTCGCCATTGTATCAGCTGCTGTGAGCTGAAAGTCACAATTACACTAGAATGGCAACTCTGAGATGCTGAAGCCCAATGCTTGTGATCATATCCTACCCTGTCCCCCTTTTCACCCCTCATTCCTCGTGGTCCCTGCTCCCCAGGGGGTCCCTGAAAGACCAACAATAAATATAATGAACACTTCAGTGGAACACAGTGCTTTGGTTTACTTAAAACACCACACTGTTTAACCTTAATGACAATGAACAAACTAAGCTTGCCATCGCCTGAACAGTAAAAGTTCATAGCTTTCTAAAACCAAAAAATTTACGTTAAACAATAAAGTACAGCAGAGTGTCAGTGGAGGACATTTCAGGTCCACCAACCAGATGAGTACTTTGTGACTGCAACTCAATCGGTTGGCCGAAACAAAATCCTACTCTGGATTATTTTCCTTCTGGACCTGAAATGTTCAACTCTGGGTAGAGTTAACCATTACTATTAATTAAAGAGACTATTCCTCAGTAAGAGCTCGTCAACAACTTACCATGGGGCCTGCTACTCCATCCACCACCTGTAAAAACATACAGAAGAAGAGTGCAAAAGAATCAGGGCACATTTCACAGGAACAGCGAAGGCACCCCCCCCACTGCATCCCTCACTGCCTGAGTGAGGGGGCTTCATGCTTTGGTACCCAGTAACACTTTCTGCCACAGTCGGTAAACTAAACACCCCTAATTGGACAACTTCAAACTAAGTTCTTAAATGATACATAGATTTTAACTAGAATTTAACTGTCATAGAAACACATAAATGCAGATGCAAGGTACAGACAGGGTGTAAATTAAAATAATCTGGTTTACTATTAAAATATAAAACAAAGCTAGAATTAAAAAGCCTCATAAAACCTCTGGAAATACGAGAATAAAAGTATGAAATAGATACCAAATCATAAATGTCCTAAATAATACGATCGTTTATGAAAATAAAATGTCGAAAATAGGCTTTTATCATTTAAAATGTGTGCCAAAATCATAGGCTTTATATGATAAAATAATGTAGAGAAATAGTGCTGAATTTGAAGTCGTGCAATCTTACATTAATTATGTCTATTAAAAATATACCTGATTTTTATGTAGAAACATCAAAACCTTCTCATATAAACTGACTCACCTTACCACCGACTGGCCCTGTTTTTAGAATAAAAATCGAAAGGAAAAAAAAGACACAAATATTAGGATAAATAGACACACTGTTATATAAAGTTTATTTAAATAAAAAAACACTGGAAAATGCATTGCTGCATGAATAATAGTCTGATGGCATCATCTAATTATACCAAAAGGAAATGGACAAAATAATAAATATCCCAGGACTCCAAGATGCTTCACGATAGTGTGAAGAGGAAAAGACAGAAGTCTTGTTGCAGAGTAGGGTGCCATCTACTGGCAAAGCCATTGGACAAGACATGGGGGTACAGGGTCACGGTGGTCACATGACAAGGCAGACATGCAGAATGAGGTCACTGGGGTCATTCGTACACACAGGCTAGAACCGCCATCTTTGCTTGCAAAGAGTAAGCTCAAACTGTACTATACAAAAAGCTAGAGACTGTAGCACTTTAGTGATTTGTTAGCACATGTAGTTTGGTCACTGGAGGTAAAGTATTTTTCATCCCCTGTTGTAGATTTTGCAAGATTATTCTTCAATCAATACTTCTGAATCTAGATTAATGAAGCTCTCAATGGAAACTGGGTATTCACTTAAGAGTTAACCTTTTTTAATAAAAAATTTGCTCTTGCTACATTTGTGTGTATTTTGCTATCAAAACAATTACAATTTCAAAGTTACTTTGCCTTAAGTTGTTATTTGGGGTCAAAATAGCAGTATCCAGACAGGAAGACATCAGGGCTGCCACGTGCCATGATCAAGCATGAGGTACGATTTGGCTAGAAAGTTTTACCTTTCTGGTTTGTGCCTAGATGATGAGGACCGAAATTTCCAACTGCATAAATGTATAATTCATTCAGCACACATACACAACATGCAGAACATAAAGCTGGAAGTTTGCGTTCCATGATAAAAAAGCATCTGGTTAAATCGTGTTTGTCTTCATCTCCTGTTTGTTATTATTTATTTTTTTTTGCAAAACAGAAGCCACACCTCCCATTTAATGGAGATGGGACATTTACAGGTCTGTAGACATGCTGCTGTTTCTCAGCAAAAAAAAGAATAAAAGCCAAACAGGAGCAACACGGTAATTTATTTATAATAGTGTAAATAAATAAATTACAACCAATGGGGGTGCTGTGGTCAGCAGGGCAGATGGGGCAGCACTCTCCGAATGGGATTTCCGGGTTTGGACAGTCTTTTAGCTCCTCGCAGATAATCTCATCACACAGGATATTCCCAGTGTCACACACACAGATGCGACATGCCTGAGGCTTCCACACATCCTTGTCATTATAGTGCTGCCCATCTTGGATACAACTCCAAGATTCTTCTGTGTGGAAAGGAGAGTGGGGGGGGGGGAGGAGGTCAGGCACACAGAAGTAGACAGAAGTCAGATGTTGGGGGGGCGAGGGGGGGCCAAGTTAAGAAGCCTGCATGATTCCCAATAACATGCATGATTCTCAGACTCACTATAGTCACATGTTAGCAGGTTTACAGGAATACAAGCGAAGTAAAGGGAGCGTCAATGTGCCAAACAGCATACAAAAATAATTACTATGTAATTATTAGTACATAATAATTAATAATGATTTTAATTTCAACTAATAATATTCAAATTCACCCAACTGAAACTGTAGACAGCCCACTTTGCAAATTGTCATAAATTGTCTTTAGGTTCCTCAATAAAGCTGCTTGCAAAATAGCAGTTACCAGAGTTTAGTGATATCAAAATCTGTCTGACGACTAAAGAGTTTTGATCAAGGTCACTCCCCTGCCATCCCATAAACATGTGCAAAGCTTGTGATTTTTCTTGCAAAGACCACCCAATAGCAAATGAAAAATGAGCACCATATTTACCTCAGCTTCTAGTTTTTGCTTAAAAAAATACAAAACTTCCCCTTAAAACTGAGCTTATTTGAGAAAACTATCAAGGACACATCGGCCTATCTGGCTGTATGGGTTGAAAACACACTTTTTTCTGTAATGTTACGTCAAGAGAATGCACTTACTTAAATATATTGTCTTGCAACACTTTCGTAAAACAATACACTTAGATTATGAAAGACTTAAATGACTTATTACAGCCATCGGTGACAACTGCATCATTGAATTCTATAGGAATGTATCGCATTTGCGACCTACAAGTTGCTGTCTAAATACGTCCAAAGCAAGCATCAGAGCGATGCTCAGATTACCGCTAGAGTAAGATCAGGCTGTCGCGATGCGCTCACCCTCCGGGCCTATAGCATGGGCAACCCTGGGGACCGCAGCGACTGCGAAATCTGCTTCATATAGTTTTTTCTCCTCTACAAATAAGATTAACTGCCATTTAATAGTATCAGTAATGACGTAAGATAAATGTTCAAATGCATAATAGAGCACTATGTACGTTAATTGTGTATGTTTGTTTAAATTTAGTAATTTCCAATTAAAAATCATATATTAATAAGTTACTTCTTGCCTGGTCTCTTGTGTACGTGAAGCAGAGCGGGCGATAAATCATCGTAAGTGTTTAATATATCGATTATACAGTTCACTGGAACCCATAGCCAGTTCAAATAGTTACACGACCCCCCCCCCCCCCCCCCCCCAGTGACTTAAATATCTGAAATGAAGGTTCATGGTCGGTTGTCACCCTTCGATCCTGGCATCCCGAGGTCACATGGAGGTACTTATTTTTAAATTCAACTCTAGCGTTACTTGTCATTAGTTTCGGCTTCACTTGGGTTTCCTTTTTAACCGCCAAAACGAAGAGTATAAATAATGCATTTGCTGTTACTGTCGCAGTCACACAGCCGTATTTGTCATCGCATTCGCTCTTTAGCACAGCCACCAGCATTCGTGTTTTACAAGTATTCACCTTCTAACAGCTTATCGTGTTCGGGGTCTCGGTAATTTGCGTTTTCTTGTATTGTTTAAACATTGTTGCCCTTACATAAATTATATATTTTGATGGACGGATACAGCCTTAAACTCTAAAACTACTTTTACATAGCATCTGTGTTTCCGACTTTATAGGAGTTAGCAGTGAAACCGTCTACACATCCTACCGTCAATAAAACGCCCGATTCATAAACCTGCATGCATTTCCTACAACTAACAACCAACAAACTATCATTCTAAGTGCTGGAAAATTACGATATATTATTTGCATTTCTATTATTACATTTAATGGAAAAAAACTTAGTATCAACTACTGGTGATCAACAATCATACCTGCAAAGCAAAACAAGGCAAAACCCTTAATAAATTAATTATATAAAACATGAAAGCAATATCGGACGCCGAACAATGATTATTTCAAACGTCCCTGGACTGCATACCTGTAGCCTTGCGTACAGCACATGCGCAGTGGCCAAAATCGTAAATGGTACTCAATGCAACACGATTAAATACTGGCCAGTGCAGTGGAAATGCGAAGTTTTGAGAAATAATTTTATAGATATAGCCAATATGATTTACAATATAAAACACAAAAATCAATACATTAAACAGTAGACTGTACATTAACCAAATATAACTCAAAATACAGAAGCAGAACATATAGAACGACAATCGAGAAGTTAAAATATTAAATAAATGATTGATGAAATATCCATGTAATAAATGCCTAACATCTGAAAGTTACATATCCAATAAACTAAAGAAATGCATCATTATATTAGAGTACACGTTTAAGATTTCGTTATGTATATGTGGCAAATGTATCTGCATCATATCAACTATGTGTAAAATAAAAAAATGTCGCCAACCATTGTTACAATTGTTAAAATTGAGAAAACGTGCAACTTACGGTCTTCTTGACATTTCACAAAGGCTAATAAAAATATCTGGGCTGCTGCAACGAGCAGAAAAGTCCTGGAATCCGCAAAGCTGAACATGTCTGAAAATTAGACATGCAAGGTCTTCGGGGGAAAGAAGAAGCCAAAGGTGAGGGAGCAGACGCGGCTCTTGTGTCCCCTTTGACTACCGCACCATAAGTCAACCTTCCAAAACTGATGGGGAATCCAATAGCAGGCCCCCGTAAACGCTCAGCACCCACCGCACCAGGTCAGGTACTGAGGTTTTATGTCGGATCTGTCTCCAATGGATCTTCGGATATTCCCCCAGAACAGGCACTCCGACCCCCAGCAAAGCTGAAACACGAGCTTCCACCCCCTACTTGCCTCTCTCTCCCAAGGTTCGCTCTTAGTCGCGCACCTCCGGCTCAGTATTGAAGGTCGGCTCAGTAGTTTCATCGCTAAGCAATGATGGACCTTTCTGACTTTTTAACTTAAAAATGCAGCCTGTATGAGAATGGGGATATAGGCCTATAGATATATAGAAATCAACTGGAGAAAAATTCGGAATTGGAAACGGGCAGAAGATGCAAAATGCCCAATATGTTACAAGTAGTGATGTGAAAACTTGATTTCGACAAAGCTAAAATCCGACAGCGGCACGGGCATAAATAAAACAGAATTATAATGAGCTAGGCGCGGACGTTTGACGCAGTGCTAAAGCTCTACAATTTTGATCCGATGAAACCGCATAATCACTCAAGAACTGTGTTGCATTTTTAGTATAGGGAAATTATTATGACTTCTTCTATTGCCATTTCATGCCTATAAATTCTGACAGATTTCTAACTGATTTAAGTGCAAGCACGCGCCACCACTATTCAGTTGTGTTGGTTAGTTGTGCGGTGATTTGTGCTTTTATTTTTTTTCCCAAAAAAAAGATGCAAGGATGAGATTTCCATTTTACTTAGTGCTGTCAATCCACTGTAATTAAGGTCGTGTTCACTTATTGACAGTAGCGTTCCTATGAATCTTATATCCAAACGTGAAGTTGAGAATTAAATTGCGTTTGTTTAGCACAAAAGAGTAAGACGTTGCTTTGGCAGCCTAATGAGCACAGAGTAACAAGCATATATATCCTGAAGGGGAATTCGACAGCAGTGTCGTCTGGTTGGTCCGTTTCATAATCAGTCATGCAGCAGCGGTCATAATGGGGCCAGCCGCATGGTCTGTTACCTACGCTGGTGACTGGGACTCCAGTTCATTGCACATATTATCATGGTCAGACACAAATGACATTTGGACACAGATTGGCCTTTAATGCTGGTATGAATCTGCTGGTATAAGCCAGCTTACAAAACTGTAACTGTAGATGTACTGTAACCCTCTTTGCTTTTATTCTTAAAAGCCTTGTCATGTCTACACTTTGCTTGTTATCTATATTACCCAATGTTCAGCCAAGCTCACCTTTGACTGGCTGATTCCTTTTAGGGCTGAATCTGTGTAAATCCTCCAAAACAGTTATTGGAGAACTTTGGTTCTGGTCATGAAGGGGTTAAGACTGGGAGCACCATTCCATGAAACGCAGAGTAAACTGGCCTGTGAGGCATCGTGTTCGCGCTCAACCAGTGTGGGCCAGGAACCACCGTACCAGGAGGCTAGAATGCTGGGTAGATTTGTCAATAGTAAATAACCATGATTCAGAGCCGTCATGGGTGATAGTGACTGTGTTCTCCTATTTTTGTGCAAATTGAATTGATGATAATAAAATTACTACCTGAGAAGTTGCACATTAAACAGGGCAAGATGATCCTATATTCATTAAATGGGTTTGCCATAACCATAAATGTCAGATGACAGCAAAATTAATACATTTTTCTTCATGCTTTGAAATAGACTGCAATGGAAATGCCCCATATGGGCTACAAAAGGACCCCAGAGTGAGAGCAAATAAAGGATTTTGCCTTGTGATGATGGCCGTGAGCTTCTGGGTGCAGAGCACACTATTAGCATCCCATCTGGTGCGGCCCCCTGTCCAGGCAACAACACCACCCTCGGTCCTGCTCCATGCCGCAGCTGAGCTAACAAAAGTGTAATGGTACTGTCACCCAGAATTTCTCCAAAATGTCACACGTCCGTGGGACCACCAGATTCTGAGCTCATTAGAAGGAGTTCCATCGAAATCACACAAGAGATAGCCCATCTAAATCACCCAAGGGATAGCCCATCGAAATCACACTAGGGATAGCCCATCGAAATCACACAAGGGATAGCCCATCGAAATCACACTAGGGATAGCCCATCGAAATCACACAAGGGATAGCCCATCGAAATCACACTAGGGATAGCCCATCGAAATCACACTAGGGATAGCCCATCGAAATCACACTAGGGATAGCCCATCGAAATCACACTAGGGATAGCCCATCGAAATCACACTAGGGATAGCCCATTGAAAGGCCGGGAATTCAGACTCTTGCTGAGCAGTTCATTAGAAATTCAATACATTGACATTCACACAATTCTATGAAATGAAAAAGGAATATCTATACAGTTTCTAAATATTTAACAGCTGTCAGTGGTTTTAAAAATTTGACAGGAGAAGTACCTCACTTAAGGGTAACAAAAGAGGCTGGATGAGTAAAATTAGGTTGAGTAAAATTTCTGTACAAATATAATGTATCTTTACACGTTTGTGTTTTTTTGTTCATGTTATCCTTACGTCTCCTTCTACTTGACCAAAAAGTGACATATAGTTAGTCAATTACATAAGAGGGTGAAAGGTAACCAAGCAGCTGAATATTGGAATCTGGTCTCCTGCATACTGGAATGAGCTTTCAGGAATGGCTTTGACATGCAAAAAAAAATTTAAGTATTTAGCAATGTTCAAGATAAGCAGGTATGAATCAAATGTGAAATTCATATAAACCAAGCATTGAATCATCCTGGCACAACTACAGTGGATCTATATATATGTTCAGAGCTGTTTTAAAATGATATGAAGTTAATTGAAATTGGAAGTTTATATGGTTTAAAACTAGATATTAAGCAAAGCCGGTGCCAAGTTGTACCAAAAAGCTGCATACACAGTAACTGTTTGGTACATGTGTATATTCACACATTCCTCTCTCAGACTCAGCAACAAGCATTTTCTGTGTCTCAAGCACAAATTTCCTCCTATACCAGCCATAATTCCGTCTGTTACTCTCCCTTCACACACACACATCAGGTAGCTTATTTCCCAGTAGGCATTGCTGGAACTTAGTAAACATTCTTAAACCGTCTTCCATTAACAAACCAAGAATGGCCAAATTCAGCCAGAGGTTCCATAAGTAAATGGCATTTCGGCATTTTGCCGGCTTGTATGAGCAGCTTCCCTGGCTGTAGCCCTGTTCTTCCTAAGCACAGAGAATGTAGCTGTATGTTGTTGGCTGAGTACACAATTGTAAGCTTCTTTGAGGTGCCATGTGAAATGGAAAGCCCTGTGACAATACTATACTCTTTGTTGTGGTAGATCTGTGTCACCGTGCATTAGTACTTCTCATAGTCAATAAAGAATCAAAAGACAAATTATTCTTTGTTCCCAGGAAAAACAGACAAGATAAAAAAAACGTACACCTAGACAGAATAATGATGCTTCATTCATTGCCAGAGGGAGACTGGGTAGGTTTAGCATATCCCATATGGCTCTCCGTGAGACACACAGGCACATACACTGCTGAGCAGTCAGAGCACTCAGCCTGCCAGCAACCCTGGTGCAATAGGGGCGGAAGGTGTTAGTCAAGGGGCCGACTGTGACATCACTCTGCCAGCCTTGGGATTTGAACTAGTGACCTCCGACTCACAGATACAGAGCACTGATGCTAGGAGCAACGGTGGCTGAACGTGTTGCTCAAGGGGCCGACAGTGACATCACTCCGCCAGCCTTGGGATTTCACCAGGTGACCGTTTGGCCATGGGCACAGAGCACTGTCCTGCTAAGCTATAAACAGACAGATAGAACTCGTGTTCACAACATAATCATCCATTCCTCTTCCACGTTATTTCTGTAATTTTGGATTATTCTTGGAATTATACAACAGGTTGGGTTGCCTGATTGCCATTAACAGCACCAGCTTAGAGCCCGATTGTGCTTCTTCTAAGGATGCCCAGAAATTCATGAAGGTTTAAAGTTTAGTAAAAATTCCCTCCATTCAAAATTGTGGTGATACACAGGCTGTTAGGAACCTTTGGGCGTAATTCAGAATACAGTCTGAATGTAATGTTAGTCACAAACACACGAAGGGTAAATTAGAGACACTAATTCACGTGAAAAGTAGGACTTAAGACTGTAACTGAGAACTGAGATATCAAGAAGAAAGTTGACCGTGTGCCATCTTTACAAAGCATTGGTTATCAATTACTTTAAAGTATTAGGAGTGAGACCAAAATGTGCCAACTGGTGTAGCGATGGAACATTCTCACCACTGAAGCACTGCAGAGCTATATTAGACAAATGCAGCATGACATGCCTGAGGCAAAGCTCATACAAAACCAGCACAGGGATGTCACTGGATTGAACTACGCAAAGTGTCTTTATCTTCTTTTATTCCTACTTCCCTTGGCTCCCACTCCCTCCTCCTGCATAATGAATTGAGATGAAATATGATCCCGTTGCTGAAAATCTCCCACTAAATACATCCCAACCTAGGAGCTGTGGTAAACAGAGCAAACGGAGGGATGTATTGGGCTTGCCTGTCAACTAGAGTAGTTCATGTAATAGTAAGGACTGTGATGGGAAACTTGTAAGATCAAATCCTCACAAAGACCTCATTGCCATGTCTTGGAATCACATCCCCTCTTCACACGACGGCCAGGTCGGAAACATGAAGTCCGACGGACGGGAAGACAGAATAAGCAGGAGATCTCTAGCAGAAGCCGTGGAGGAGAGAGGGCGGAAGGAGGGGAGCACCCCGCGGGGCTCAGCCGCTATTCATGGCATCCTGAGGCGATCTTGTGGGCGTGAATGCCGGGGCTGCCTCTGTGTACTCTCTGCCGGCCTGCACAATGGCCCTCTGTACGGCGCTCCCTGGAATGCATGGAGAGGGCACCGGCGAGCCGAGCAGCAGGGGGAGGCCTGCTGCCACATCCATCCCAAGGAGGCTCCCGAGGTCTGCAAGGTGTCCAGGTCTCTGTATCAGAAAAATGTGGGTGCAATGGCTTGTGCTAAGGAAAAAGCATTTGCATTTTGAAAGACAATTCCTTAAAGGTTTGAAAGTGTCAAATAAGCAAAACCCACTGGATCCTATTCCATAGGTTGGTTACAAGGTGCAAACTGTATATAAGGACTTGCAATGTTACTGGGAAGTCAGACAGAAGTCAGGAGAGAATAATAATAATAATAGGAAGACATCTTAATATACTTTATAAGTACACGAAAAGGACATGAATGGGCTCTGATCAGCTGCTCTAAATGGCTTCAAAAACACTGCAGTCTTTGAAGCTTTAGAAATGCACTGCCAATGTGAAAAGGCGCCCTCTTGTGGAGCATTGCACCAATTTTATAATGTTATCCCCAAGAAGAATCCCCCTGATGCTGTTGACAGTGCAGTAAGCACAATGTTAACTGTGAAGCACAAGTATCTAGAAAATTAAGCGTCATTAAAAACCACAATGAAAAGTCATTCATTGAGGAATCCTTGACAGAAAAACATGTTTTGAGTGCAATTGTTCATAAAGTACGTTTTGGGTAAACAATGTTGACTCAGTATCTTTTGATATTGCTTTTATTTAAAAGTTCAAGTTAAATCCATAGGAATTTGTCAGTATTGTTTACTGTACTACCAACTATAGCCATACAGATCACATAGATCCACAGTGTCATTTGGTCATATCTCTGATTTGTTTCTCCAACCAGAGGTAGTTTGCAACATTTCGCAACATTATTGAGGCTGCTGCTGAATAAGCATGAAGACCACTCAAGCAGAAATGATGTGGGCCTACTTGGAGAGAAGGGAGAGGAAAAGCAGGGACTCGAGAAGGGATAGAGAGCAACTTTTATACAGGATTTACAGAGCCTGTGCCTCCGACACTGAGCGCCTATTATGATGGCAGAGCTCTGGGGTTTTAGCTACACTTTGGGTAAGGATTAGACATGCCTACTCTGGGTGTCCCTGTGCAAGGCGATGACGAGGGGAGAGGGTTAGGTTTGGGGAGGGCACTGGGAGAAGGTAAGGGTGGGGGGGTTCACATGCTAGTCTGAATCTGTAGGGACAAAGATGCCATTCATGGAATGGAAAACAGAGAAGAAAGAAGAGGCCTTGGGTGAGGACTGGTCCTAGGGTGTGTTGGTTATATGAGAGAACATGTTCTGGACTTTGTGGCAGACTAGCTGTGTGTGGGAACAGGGCCTCAATGTGCTGAATCCAGAATCAGACTGAGTAGCTTGATATGGGTGCTGGATTACAAAACCCTTAAATACTTCTCTACCCTGAAGACAAGGGTTGTATATTGGCTTAGCTAATGTCATTCGTTAGCACTGTGTTACTCTGTTGGTAATGGGTGAAGGTGACACCAATGTGTATGTTTCAGTGTTGTAATGAAGCTGAAGCACAGAACTCAGATACTTCGTCCCTCAATAGACAAAAATGTTATACATAAAGTTTTGAAAACACTTCGCCATCCATTGATGCACAGCTAAATTGGGATGAATCATTTTTTGCTCAAAAAAACTGGTGAGCACGTGTGAAAAGTTAGTAATTCCTCTGTATAATAAAAAAAATGTAAGAAAGTATCAATAAGTAGTTTCATACTTATTATATATCAGTATCAATTTACTATGAAAAGCGACTGGAAAGCCAAGTAACTGCATATATCTTATATATAAATGTTTGAGACTGTAGCCAGGAAAAAAACAAATGTCACTGAATGTGGTCCAGATTGCCTGTTCCACAGCAGCTCAGACTCAAACTCCAAGGGTGGAGCTTCTGTTACATGTATTGTGAGGATATGATGAAGAGCATACAACAGCTGTCAGTGCAAACCTGCCATATTAAAGGAGCACGGACTGACTAAAGGATGACTCATCAATAAAAATGTAGCATAACCTCTCACTGGCATTTTGAACCCTGGTGGTATGATGCTTTTTAGGGTGGAAAGGTAGGTTTAGGTATCTTGTCTCTGGGTTAGCTTGGCAGTAGTTTTAAAATAGTCCAGTATCGGATTTTTATGCTCACACACAATTCGAATACACCCTCAACATTCATTATTATGCTACGTTTCCCAAATGAATCTCAGTTCAGAAATATAATCAGAGAAACTGCAAAAGCACAAGCTCAGAATGGCCCCTAGTGGCCATAGGGTGAAACAGGAGGGTTTTTCTGCTCTGCATTCATGCTTCAACGCAGCTGCATTCAGCCTGATGCCATGACGTGACCATCATAACAGTCATGGGCACAATCACAGGGGTGATTCTAAAGACTCTGGGGGCCCTAGGAAAAGAACTCCAAGGGCCCCTCCAACTCGCCTGTCCCTTGTAAAATTTGTTACCTTTATTCTACTCTGAAGTGTAAATTCATAATGTCAACAAAGATAATTTAATAAACAGAAGATATTTATTTTCACTTGTGAAAAACAGAGTACACAAATGAAACAGATTTGTCATTGCAATGTACTATGTAATTGGCTGCCCTCAGGGGCCCCCTCCCAGCTCGGCGCCCCAGGTCATTGCCTGCCCTACCTGCCCCTATCCCTGTCCCTCTGTGCACAAAATCGAGAAAAAAATGTTGATTACAGAAATCTTTGTTCTGAACAAATGGCCAGAGTCACATACAATTATATATCAGGCTTTAAAATTCCAGACCAGCCAATTGATAGTAGCAGTATTGCCTCAAACGTCTAGGAACTGGGTATTGAATCTTACCCCCAGACTGTATGTGCAGTTTGTATTTTCTTGTCACGATGTGCTGGGTTTGTATGCAGTTCGGCAAACTGACATCTCCAAAATTTCCCAGCGTGAAAAATGAGTATCCTATGACAGACTGGCGCCCCACGCGGGATGTGCCCGGTGCTGTCTGGGATAGGCTGAAGGCCCCTTGTGATCTGGAACTGGATAAGTGGATGCTGGAAGGACAAATGACTTTTGGGTCATTAGTCATCTCAGGAATACAGACAATATGCTGGGTCTGCAGCATCGTGCTGTCAGTGGTGAGTGGGAAGACGTCCCTTAAGAGACTTGCAGTAACACACTAGCAGATGCGGCTCCAAACCCTTCCTCTTTTCCCCTAAAACACTTATCCACATACAGCTTATTACACACAAGGTACCCTATTCCATGTTATATATTTGCATGGTGATCAGCAAGAATGATATTTCATCCAGGACATTCGATTACTTCACCGCTTAAATTTGCTCTTTAGTCTTCTTTTCCCTCCTTTCCTTCAAACTGAGGTTATCACAGATGGAGGCCAAGTGTAGGACAACTAGGTAAGGAAATGAACTCCATCTTTGCATCTTTCCTCTCTCATCTGGAGCGGCCAGGGGTTGAATACTAAGAGAAGCACCATTTTTATTTGCTGAAAAGTAACAATTTAAAACATTTACTGTAAGACTATGAATAAAAATACTGACAATGAATATGTGTATCATTTGTTATTCAGGCAAATCTGACGGTTTTAAGGGAAGTTAGTGTACATCGTGCTCTGTGATATCGTACCACAATTCCGGAAGAAACAATTCAATACAAAAAAAAAACAAGTCTACATTAGCATGTAATTTTTAAGCTTTATTGGAAGTGCAAGTTGAATGTTATACGAAGTATGATAATTTGCTGCTTGCCTGCCTTCCACCAGTCTCGAGTAAAATAAACGTAATGGATGGACTTTATGTGGGTTTGAAAACCGTGTTACTTTTTCCCAAACCTTTGCGGCATCACCATTTGCGAAAACTGCGGGTGGAGTCCATCGCCGTTCACAGTAGCCATTGATTCACGTACGGACATGGATACAAATGGCAAAGAAGCATTCAAACAGCCAACCTTACATCACTAAGCGGGGGCTTTTAACCCTCTAAAACGCTGTTTATCCGTTCCAAATAAACGTTCATAATCAGCTTAAACACCGTTCTCATTCATTTTAATCTATGTCAGGTCCCCAAAGTAAATGTTTCAGAAATCCCTAGTGACACTCTTGTCACTAAGGTCATTCACTCACAAGACGACATTAAGTTATATTGCCAACAACTGCTATCATGTTTCACAAGTGCTTTCTATGACCATGGAATTTACCATAAGCTATGGGCTGCATGGGACTGACCTCTTTGCCTGGTGGGACATAGAACGTCCAGGATCATGGCTTGAAGATTTTTGGAAAAATGACTGGAGGAGAGTCAGGATATGCTCTCTTACTTCAGAATTTCATTGATTTTCACGGTCCTAAAATACTTGGTTTCTGTTATTGTGCTGTTCATGCATTGACCAGTCATACAATTAGAACACTGGAGAGATGACTTCTGCTAATTATCTTCCCATAAGATACATCTACACTAAAGTATAATAATGTTGAAGATAAGATCTTTTTTTCTCATAAGAAATTTGGAGTTCTAAGTAAAAACAGCAGACAATGGGTAGTGTGTACCAAACTCCACACACGTAACCCAGGCGGAGACTCGAACCCGGGTCCCAGAGGTGTGAGGCAACAGTGCTAACCACTGCACCACCATGCTACCTCCCATTATGTATCTGAGAAGGAAAAAAAATCTCACCAGCAACTTGGCCAGGTGACCCACAAGGTTTTCCTCAGTAACAGTTTGCAATTTTTCATCAATTTCAAAATCCAGGAGAGGTTGACTCTCTATGAGGTTGCCAGTCAAAGTCGAAATGAGTGCCAGAAAAATACAGCACATTTTAGTCTCCGTAGCAAGACAAATTAACATCACATTGGCAATGTGAGCCAAGGTGCAGTGGGAGTCCAGAAATGTTATCACAATGCAAGTGAGACAGTAACCAGTAGTTGCCCTTTCTGTCCTTATATATAAACTGAACCTTGCTGCTTTCAAGCAAAGGGTAGTGGGTTCAGCTTAAGATTTTATGAAGGTCTTAAAGCTAAGAAAGCATATTGACTGTTTCTGTATTATTTTAGAGTCACGAGTGTCAAGAGCAATGCGTCCCTTTCATACCCTTGTGAGGCTCCAGGATAGAGCTCCTTTAACATTATTAAACAGATAAATCCTGGCTTATGGACCCCATCTAAATCAATCATTTTTTATTCTATTTTTAATGATCGCCTAACTCACAGAAAGCCTTCTTCCTAGCAATTTAATTTCACTGGTTTCATCTGCATTTCAATGGACTCACCACTGGTTGAATTCCACACAGGTATTGTCAAGTTCACACCACCTAAAATAGCTATGTAGCAATATATTTAAATAATCTGCTGACTGAAGACTGAATTTGATCCGCACAGCTGCAGTAAGTATAAAAAGAACAAAGAGAGAAAGTGGGCAATTTGGTTGGCAAAGATTACCGACCATTAGCCCAAGAGAGCTTATTCAGGTATGAGTAGCTGCAGTGTTGTTTTTCCTGTGCAACTAAAAGGTACACAAATATCTCTTTCGCTTTGAACTTTCCACCTCTACATTTGTTCCTATTATATTACATAATTTTATTCTGTCTGCAGTTGTCTATAAAGACACTTTGATTACATTATTTGGTGGCTCGAAATTATTCCGAAAGAGAATATCCATTTTCACTTGTATTTTTTATAAACGGCAAAGCCTTCACTGTAATAAACCAGAAGTAATGCATGCAAAAACACTATTTCAATATAAAGACCACACTGTAAAGTACAGTTGTTTATATTAAACCATTTTATCAGGTCCAAGAAAGATTCCACATTCTTAATATTGCCTTCATTTTGATTTTACAACACAAAACATCACTTTCTTAATTTTCAACCCTGAATACTAGCCTAAGGCAACACCTATAATGTAGTTTTAAATGTTTTTAATTTGTTTAAACATTTTACACTTTCTGGCACGACAATGACTTGAACTGGCTGAAGGCATTTAAGTAAATACTCTCAACATCCGAACCTGATAAGCACTCAGAATTTCAGTTGCTGTGTACTCAATTGCCAATTTATGCAGGGTGAGTTAATTTTCTGAACCAAGCTTGACCCCTTGTCCTGGGGCTGATATTTGCTTTGTGGGGAGCTTGTAACAACACTGTAATGCCACTCGTGTATCTGTCCATTTCACACTGCCAAGGTAGTCACAATATACATTCTCTTCTTATTTTTCTCATCCCATACGGAGTCCCGTTGCAATGCTGGCCCATTTCATTGGAAAGCGCCCTGCCATCAGTCCAGACCCTGTGGAACCTCCAAACCAGAGTGTGTGAGTAACTCTCCATCCCAAAGTGCGAATGCAGGGCAAAGGGGAGCCCTAAACTGAGCCCGAATTGAGTGAATCACCTGGGGCTTATGGACATCTACCAGTCCCAGCAGGCCCAGCCCATAATCCAACAATAGACCCACACGATCGGGCTTGCCCACACCCGACAAAGGCACCATCTTATTGGTACTCATGAAGTACCACTTCCGCTGAGAGTAAGCAAAGACCCAGGAGCTGCTGTTGGTGCCAACACACTCATCCCTTGCCATTCCTGCTTCAGCAACCCCCAACCTGAACTCCTCGGATTTGCGCACAGTCACCTCCCAGTAGTGGCGCCCACTTGTGACCTGGCAATCTCCAAACACTACAGCCCAGTCCCGGAACCGTTCTGGGTTATCCATAACCAGGCTTGGGTCCAAACCGAGAATACGGTAGATGACACCCGTGTCCTTCTTGAAGAGATCCAAGCTACTGTGTGCCGTCCGCTCATCGAGTTTAAAATGTAGGTCTAAAGAAAGAAACATGAAAATATCATAAATATATCAATATCTGGTTGACCCACGATGTGGAAAAACTAAACCTTTACAATGTATAAAGTGCCAAAGACTTCGGTCAAATGAGGAGCCTCGTCTAAACCGTATAATTCAACAGCAGTAGGTTAGGGACTTGTGCCTGGGATACATAAACGCCATAAAAGAACTGATTCGTGTTGTTTTGCCCTGATTACACAATCCACGTGCTTGTGAAAACCACGCAGATCTCCGCCGTTCAATCTTAACTGCAAAATAAACGCAGAGAATAATCACTATTTCTCAGCACGAATAATATAACGTCTAAAAAGTAGCTAAATGTCGTTATTAAAGTTATAATTTTAACCATTTATAAAACTTTACAATACTTTTAAATACGGATATTCAACAGAAATTAACGAAATAAGTGAACCATAGTGAAACTTCTAGATTAAATTTAGAGAAATTATATACTAGTGAAGGGGAATATTTACGCCTAAGGTTTCTATCAGCACATGCACATATGTCTGACCTCCACTGCTAGCTGTAGAGCCAATAGCTAACGGAGGGTAGGGAAAGATACATCCGTCCTTAAACGGAAAGTACAGAAACTGTACTCACTATTCACTGCCGTGTTAATGGCATATCGCCTCTCAGGTGACAGAATTGGTTTGCAGACCTCTCTGAAAAACCCAGCCCTCAGGGGTCCGGTTTTTAGGCGCAAACATACAGAGAAATTTCTCAGAGCCGCCATCTTTAGCTTGAATACGTCACGATTTAGAAAGTTGGGTTAATAACGCGCATGTGTGGAATGTTGAGCATGGGCTTTGTTTTTCACGGTATAGTAACAGAGGCATTGTCCTGTAATAACGGTCGGCAATAAAAGGCCGCACGTAGTATTTCTTACATATTTTTCTAACAATTTTAGTGGCAGGATATTATTGCATTGTCGTTATATTAAAATCTATCAATGATTTTCCTGTTCACCTTTCCTTCTTTACATTTACCATTAAAAATTCCATAAATTGGGCTTTGTATGATATAAATAGTGTGCGTGCCATTATCGATTGTCTGCGGTGTTCTGACACCTTAAAATGGTTTAAAACAACTTACTGGAAAATTTTGAATTTAAAGTGGCCATAAATCACAGTCTAATCTCTAGGGGGCGCTAACATTTCACGTAGGGTGTGGCTTAGAGACCTTTTGAACGCTGGTTTACCATGACGTTGTTGCAAAATATGTTAGACTGTAACTATAGCTGACAAACAACAGACATAACAAATTAATTAAGCAGTGGACAGCAATGCAAAACCTTCTGGATATACAAGTACACCCATTCATCCATTTTCTATGCCTGCTTGTTCTATGCAGGATCAATGAAAAACAATATGAAAACATATGTACAGACACTCCTCACTTAACGACCTACATGTTTAGCGACCTCCCGGGCTTATGGTCACAGGTCAGCTCTCCGACCAGTCGGTATTGTATGCTGTACAAGCACTTCTGCACGGCGTCTCAGCGTCAAGCAATTATGGAAATTAGAACAAAGTCATCAAACTGGAGTTTCCTAGCCCTTTTCATTATTCAGAATAAATAAAAACAATTACCTGTATTCACAGTCTGCAAACCTGAGTATTGTATATCAGAGCTGATTTCCGCTGTTTACTACACTGTACAGTGCAGTACTGTATAAACACTTATAAACAGGGATGTACATAACCGTTACGCAAGTATACGAATTCAACTTTAAAAGCTATATGTGCGGCAATAGATTGTGGTAACAGCACAAATGCGCATGTATTTTATGTTCATTTTAACTTATATGACGAGAAATTGCCCTGCATTTTAACCTTGATTTCCCAAATGAAATGCAAATAGCATATAATGGTTAAAATGCACGATCATTTCATTAAGGAGCGGCACCTCGCTTATCGACAGGTCCGCTTAACGACATAGCCGTAGGAAAGGTCTTTAGTGCGGAGTACCTCTATTGTCATTAGCAGATCCCAGTGCTACATCTGGTTCTACAAACACAAACTGCAAATTTCTGGCTTTCTCTGTTCAATTTAGATCTGGATATTGACCTGGCCAGTCCAAAATATCTGTATTTTGTTCATAAACTATTCTCATGTTGAATTACCGTTATATTTTGGATCCTGTTGCCTGATTCTTTTCCACATCAGCTTAGACCTTGGTGTAGCAAACCCCTGCAGAGTTCTATGTGAAAGCGGAATTTGCGTCCCCTTTAATAATGGTAAGCCATCTAGGTTGCAATACATTTCATTTCCAGACCATTATTCTCCCACGCCTGACCTCTACTATTTTTTTTTTAACCATGGATTTGGTTTTTACCAAATATATTACAAAATTGTCCATTGTAAATGTTGGAAATTTATGAGGGGAATCAAGTGAACCTGGTTCAAAACAAGTTCAAAATTTCAAAACAAATTCTGATATGGAATATGTGCATTTTCAGTGCTTGAACTAAAGATGGATCAGTGATGTGGGAGAGCTTTTTCCCCAGATAAATGTCAAGTATTTCACAAGGTCCAGAAAGACCCAGATAAAGGAGTTGCTTTCAGCCCGTAAGTGCAAATGCTTAATACCCCCATTGTCACTACTGTAAGACATTTTTGAAGGTGAACGAAGAACTGAAAGGAGCTGGAGTCCTTCGAGATATGTGAGTCTTATGAAACTGGATAAACCTGATTAATTTCAGTGATGGGATTAGCGTCCCTCTCTGTCATACGTTGTGATACAGAAAAGGGCAAAGAAAAAAAAGACACATCAGATCTGTCAGTCTTGCACTGTCAGAGTCCTGGAGCAATAGATAGAAGCTAGTCTTTGGAATGATGTTCCTCAAAAATGATGCATCAGTCCCAGAAAGAAAAACTTCCTCTTGTCTCTCAATGCAAAGTTAGTCGCATCAGTGCTAACTATGACCAATGGGGTACATTGTTTTTGACGTTAGATTCATTAAATATTATTTTGCTGGAAAATCTGCCAACTTTGTTTGTATTTGGATTACCTACACTAGTGTGTGTGTGTGTGTGTGTGTGTGTGTGTAGTGCCTTATTTGGTGATCACCCTGCCTTGATTGCCCTCATGTGTTGCACCTTTGTCCTGCTCTTTATATGTGAAGGCTTCTGCCCAGGCAGGTAGATCGAACATTTGTTGTGTTTTGTTGCTTTAGCCAGTATAGACGCTGTTGTCTGTGGTTCCCTGTGTTGTCTGTGGTTCCCTGTGTTGTCTGTGGTTCCCTTTGTTGTCTGTGGTTCCCTGTGTTGTCTGTGGTTCCCTGTGTTGTCCGTATCCTCCCTTGTTCCCTTAGTCTGTCTAAATAACCCTGCTTTTGGACCGTTTGGACTTTCCTTTCCCATGCCTGCTCAGTTGCTCTGTGACAGTGTGTGTATGTATATACTGTAAATAGGTACTGTATAGATGAATTTCATGATGCTTTACCACAATATCAAGTCTTTACTTCATTCCTTCCCACAGACAGGGACAGAATTCAAAATAGCTGTTAAGACAACAGCTTTAACACACACTTTTCCTGCTTGGGAAAGGGAACGGATTTCACAGTTTCCAGTATGAGATTTGGAATCCATACAAGACATATTGCTTACCCTCAAAGGGACAGATTCATACTGCCCAGCAACAAAGAAACTCATAAACCAGCAGGCTTGCTGGACAGTACATATTTCAGTGTGGAAAACCTCCCAACGAACAAATGGTTTTCTTAGCTAAGCTAATAAAACATGCAGGAACTGAATGCATTTCCCCAAAGGCTCTTTTTTCAATTTAAACTCAGCAGGAAGCTTTGTAGGTAAGGGCATGGGCTGTTGCTGGCTCACGTCAGAAGAACAGTCTTGCTCTATTTCCCTTGATGAAAATACTTAACCTGAAATGCTGCAAGGGAAAAAGTTAGCTAAGTAGCATAACAGCAGTAACCTTTTCTTCTACGTCCTGAAGGACAGTGATCAAAGACGATGATAAATACAGCAAGATGTGCATTCAGAGAGGCTGCTGTTGTACAGAGCTGTTCATTTTGCACTTGTAGCCTTCCTGTTAATGAGGGTGCCCCTGACCCCTGTCCTTTTTGGCATACGTCACGATTTTGGGTCTGTTTTGTTTATTGCACTATTTTCAGGCTTGTGAACTCTAGCTCAAAGGTCCCCACCTGGCTTACCAACCAACGGCACTAGACTATGCGCTCAGCGATCGACCACCCTAGCAAAGTTTACTGTCAGGAACCCGCCCCTCCCCCATTGTTGGGAAATTTAACCGTCAAGGCAGCAAATTTTATTGGATGCAGTGGACCTTGGCTTTGTGTTGCTGATGGAATCTGGGCCCCTGCTGTAGAGGCTGTATTATGTGGCTCCTTTTGAAATGCTGGGTTTACCAGCAATCACACCACATCCCAGCTGTTCTGATGCTTAGACACACAGTAACTGAACCTTTTGTTCCCGTCTGCATACTGCACTGCACGTATGCAGTGGCAACCCCATGGTTCACACAACATAAAAAACAAAACGCGAGAAACAGGCATTTCTTTAACCAACTGTTAACTGCCCCCCCCCATCTTCTTTAGGCAATATAAGCTAAAATCCATCACAAAAGACCTCCTGTTCCCAGTCTGGCCAGCTCCAGCTAACACATGCTGAGGATGATTACAGTATCTGTAAAAAACACCAGGGATACAGCAGAGAAAGAACACAACACTGGCTGTGTTTGGCTAGATTTCCGATTGTCGACTCCTGAGGCAAAAGCCCAACTGACCAATGTCCTTGTCCCTCTAGCTCCTCATAGATCTGGCCTTCAGTCTCATGCTTTTTACTCGTGGCCCCCATCTATCCAGACCCTCCCAGCCTCATAGACCTTTTCTTGAGTTTTAGTTAAATTAGCCGGCAAGGAGTGCCAGTCCTTATCTGAACGTTAATTTCTTGGGAGTGGAAGGCTCTCCTGTGAGGAATCTTTCAGTCATTGTTCAGTCCCCCCAACACTTGGCCCGATCTTATTCTCTCTGGCTGGCCTGACTCCCATACACCATTCACCATTCACAGTTTGTTGCACAGATCATCTACACAGGGCCATATCTGAATCGTAATCCATGCCAAATCTATCAGGGAGCATGAAGGAAGGCAGAAGACCAAACTCATTATTACCACTAATGGAGAAAAGCCTCTAGTTGTTCTTCTGAATATCACATTTGTGGCAGTAGAGCCATTTAACAGATTTCCGTTAAATTCTGAGGCAAAGTGAAACTACAGGCTCTTCAGGCATTTTGGAATTATGTGATGCCGAGGAACTGCAGAGTAATAAATAGCATGTTATTAGTAAAGCCTGAATTATTTCATATTATATGATTCATTAATGGTGATACCAACAATCACAATGTGACATAAAAATGCATCAGTCTTTCCCTGAGCTTTTTGCTAGTGGCTTGAACGATGCCAGGAAGGCAGCATCTAGAGCAAGAACATCATACTGATGGAAATGTCCAATCATTTCCTTTTTAATAAGTTGAAATAACTGAAATCAAATTGACAGACATTCTGTTTGTTTTGGTTAACAAACTGTAGCTTTATAACAAAATTTGGACTGCTAGCCTGTTAGCCAATTGATCATACAATCATCATCTTCTATTGTGAGTTCAGACCTCATAACCATGTTCCCCTTTCCCTGTGAACACTGCCAGGCAGAGAATACATCGCAAAAATCATTTTGAAACCTCTTTGTTGTTCAGTCAGCAGGTACTGCTTTGTGAATTTCAGACCACCAACATAGCTGATATATTATTCTGCATGTGGTTCTTGTTGAGTGAAACCAAAATCCCTCTCTTATGTGTTATAAAATATCTGCGTGACAGTGTATCTAGATCTATGGCAACTAATGATTATGATGTAATTTGTTTGAGGAGACAACCAGTGTGTGTGAACCGGAGACTGATAACAGATTTGGAAACGTGGGAATTTCACAAGACACAGTTAACCTTTATCAATAAGCCTTGAGTGTGCTCTGTTATATGTACATAAATTACATTAATAACACAATTTTTATTTACTGTATGATGTGTGTGAGTTACACACAGAGTACTGAATGATGAGACACTGTTTACAGTAATCCCAAGAGGGCGAGCAGACAGAGTGAACAGGAAGTGTTAGATACTAAGAGAACAGATGGCAAAGGGAGCTGCGAAATCTGTGCATTTCATTTTTTTCTTATATTTTATTTTATGAATCCCTGCAATAAAATGCCAGTAAAGCTTTTAGTGGCCTGTTATGGGTACAAACATCTTAACTAATGTGTAATGTTCATGCCATTAATATGGTAAAGCTGCAAATGATGGTTTAATAGCAAATTTTATATTAAGTTCTGGACTTATTGCTATTACAAACCAATCCCTTTCCATTTAATTGTGAATAATTTGTCCAATTTTTCCATCCGTACATCCAACCAACCATCTGTCTTCTATCTGCCTATCCCGGTCTGCCCAATGAGTGCTGATGGAATTGCACCTAATATTTTGTATTTTTTACATATTACCCATTCTAGATTTTTTCTGTCCATTTCACACTTATCACAAACTTTTTTCTCTATTTCTCTCATTTTCGCCAACCAATGAGTAATGAAAAAAGATCTCCTTGCTTTAAATACACAGGGGGCATCCCTGAATAACTCCAGCTGCTCCATGTAATCCATCCATCCATCCATCCATTTTCCAAATTGCTTATCCTACTGGGTCGCGGGGGTCCGGAGCCTATCCTGGACGCAATGGGCACGAGGCAGGGAACAACCCAGGATGGGGGGCCAGCCCATCGCAGGGCACACTCACACACCATTCACTCACACATGCACACCTACGGGCAATTTAGCAACTCCAATCAGCCTGAGCATGTTTTTGGACTGTGGGGGGAAACCGGAGTACCCGGAGGAAACCCTACGACGACATGGGGAGAACATGCAAACTCCGCACACATGTGACCCAGGCGGAGACTCGAACCCGGGTCCCAGAGGTGTGAGGCAACAGTGCTAACCACTGCACAACCATGCCGCCCCCCTCCATGTAATCATTGCTCTGAATATCCCTAAATTTCCTTTATAACCCACACTCTCCTGACCACCACCCCTCTTTAACACATTTCAAGTATTGCTCACTTTGAAGTGTGTGCCATGTGTTGCTTAGCTGACCCACAGCTCTATAAGGTCCAGTTCAGCATAACTGAATCAATGCTATTTCTTTGTATGGTATCTCTGGCATTAGAAAGTCACTTCTGCTCTCTGCCAGACTGGTTTCTGATCATGCCCAGTGTGTCCCGCTTCACCTTATTCTTGTGTACTACTGTCTTAGTATTAATACTACTTAATACTTAATATTGAACCAAGAAGCAACCTACTGCTCAGTGTAACCTTCTGCCAGCAGAATCAGGATTAAACCAGGATTTAAAAATGTAGATTTGTTTAAAAATATAGAACGGTCTCTTAATTTTTCTGCATCTATATTTTTGTTAGCTGTAGAGCAGTGGTTTTCAAACATTTTGGACCAAGTACCACTTAAGCTCAAACCAAAGTAGCCAAGTATCATGTGGGTGAAATAATTGCAGTGACCTGAATCACGGCAATAAATAACTATTATTATCATCATCTCGCCTACCGCCTGGAGCACCTGGAGTACCACTGATGGTACACGTACCACAGTTTGAAAACCACTACTGTTTTGAAAGGAACCAGTTGAGGTATGTCAGGCATCTACCTAGGATGCCTCCTGGACGGCTCCCTGAGAAGCTACTTCGGGCATGTCTAGCTGGGAGGAGGCCCTGAGGTAGACCCAGCACACGCTGGGGAGATTATGTCTCTCAGCTGGCCTGAGAACGCCTTGGTATTCCCTTGGAGGAGCTGGAGGAGATGGATGGAGACAGGGTGACCCCACCCAGGACAAGCGGCAGACAATGGATGTATGGATGGATGATGGATGGATGCTGTAGAGCATTTTTAAAACAATGAGTCCTATAGTTATTTTAGTGCAAAATGTATCACGATGAGTTAATACAATTTATCTATCTATCCAATTCCTGTGGCTTATCCAATATAGACAGCTAGAGGTTTTCCCAGCCAAGACAGGGAAGATCGCGCCAGTCCGTTGTAGGACAAACAGTCACATACTATAGACAATCTCATCTATCTGCATCCCTTAGGACAGCTGGAGGAAACACAAGCTCCACACACACCACAGGATTCAAAGGCCTAAACCTGAAGTTGTGAAGCAATAGGGCTGCCCACCATCAAGATCTGCAGAAAATTGTGATTGGGGTGGCCATTAGGTGGCAGTTATATTGATGGGGGTGGCTGTGCCACACCTTGTCTCTTCCATGGTTCCCTTTAGAAAATAAAATCATTAATATTACATTAATGTGGGGCAGCATTAGCAGTTGCTATGTATTTCCTAGGGGTGGATACCCCTGCTATCCATTAATCCACAGTGAATATAATTCGAATTTAAATGTACTTTAAATAATGTTTTCTGAGCATAAACGTAATCGAGCAAAACCAGAATCAAAAAGAAGCTTAAATTCTTTAAAATATTGATACTTCATTACCTCTTTAAATTAGATCATCCGTAACTTCTCCTACCACTACTCCGCCAATAACATCCATGTCTGCTTGACCTTCTCTCCTGATGACACCATGGCCTCTGCTCGGATCTCTGCGTGCCTGGCCGACATCACAATCCGTATGAGGGACCATCACCTCCAGCTTAATCTCTCCAAGACTGAGCTTCTTGTCCTTCCTGCCAGCCCCACCATCCACCATGACATCACTGTTCAGCTTGGCTCGTCCATACCATCTCCAACATGGTCGGCCAGGAACCTAGGGCTAATGACGGACAACCAGCTGTCCTTTGCTGAGCACACGGCAGTGCTCTCCTGATCTTGCAGATTTATGCTGTATAACATGAGGAAGATCAGGCCTTTTCAGTCTCAGTATGCAGCTCAGCTTCTAGTCCAGGCACTTGTTACCTCACAACTTCACTATTGCAACTCTACTGGCAGGTCGACCCGCTTGTGCTATTGGACCACGTGACAGCATGTCTGGTATTCAGTCAGCCTGTTAGCGTCAGGCCTGTCGGACCATTTGTGCCTGACGGGTGCTTCTGTTTTTTTGGGTTTTTCGTGGGTTTGAGGATGGCTTGAGATTTTTATTCCGTAGTGTTTATTTGCTGTTTTCTTATTCTAGAGTTTCACAAGGTTTATTGTGATTATTTCTGTGTATTCTTGTTTCTAGTTTCTCCTGGTGGTATGTCCCCTAGTCCTTACAGTAGATTCTTAGTCTTTAGTGTGTGTTAATTCTCTTAGTCCTGTGTGTTCTTGGTTCTTAGAGTGTGTTCATCTGTTTCTCGTTGCTCCTGTGTCTCCCTTGATTGGTTCATTGATTAGATTACACCTGTTCCTTGTTTTCCCTGCATGTATTTAAATGCTTTTCCTCACTCTGTGCTTCAGTCTGCCATTGTACTGTCATGGTGTATTCTTGGCCCTTGTATTCCTGTTCCCTGTGTTGCCCTCCTTAGTATGTAGTTCTGTTACAGTTTTCTAACCCCTCATGGTCTTTTATTTTGTGTGATTCTCAGTGTTCTGTACTTCAAATCCTGTCCATAAATAAAGCCTCTTTTTTTGTTTTGGCGCCAGAAGAGGGTCGTCACATCTTTTCCCACCTGCAATATGCCCAGAGCCCATAACACAGCCCAAGTGTTCTAATATCACACCTCTCCTTGCCTCTCTTCACCGGCTCCCTATCGGCCCTCGCATCAAGTTCCAAACCTCGGGGCTGGTTTACAGGTCCATTACTGGACGGGCACCTACCTCTTTATCAAAAAGACTCGTCAAGACCTATATGTGCCCCCTTCAATCAGAAAACCAATGCGGTTTGGAACTCCATCATGAGGGAAGTGTCACACCAGATGGTTCACCAGTGTGGTTCTCTGATGGTGAAATGAGCTGCTGAACCATGTCTGGTCATCCACCTTCAAGAAACACTCTTAAACCCATCTGTTCCATGAATTCCTCTACCAACCTGATGCCTCTATATGTTCTTTGAATGCTCTTGTGATGCTCTCACTGGCACTTGAATAGTCGTATTAGGTTCTTACTTAGTTACTTATTGTGTAGCTGATTCGTATCTCCTGACCCAGTTCTGCTTACACATCTGCCTGGGCATTAATTGGAAGTTCAGTCTAGCTGCTCTTATATCTAGTCGATGCCTTCACAGCATGAATGTTTGTATGGTGCCATTTGCTTCTTTTTTTATCTTACTTTGGACAGATGTGTGTCAAATATGTGAAATGTAATTGTAAATTTCAAAATGTTGCATTGATTGACGAAATGCTGTTTAGTCCTGTGTGAAAAAGTTACTGTCACGTATTGTGAACGATTTTTATGATCTTTCACATTGTTTATACATGTCAGTTAAATCACGAAGAAAGTAAAAAATAAAAAACGCCACCATACAGCGTCAAATTATAACGGTGGAAGCTGGCCAGTGGTCCAGCGGCCGTCTGTGAGACCCACAGAGCTGCCCACGCTCGAAGCCCAGAGCGGTTCCTTAAAGCGGCAGCGTCGTAGACAGATACCCAAACTGCAGCTGGCACGTGTGCCGCCCCCCTCCCACTGTAGTCCAGACCCTCTCTAATGGAAACCTAAGGGCAGTCCTTACTGCAGTCACCGTCAAAGCAGCAGCAACCTACAAATCTGCAAGGGAACGGGGATCGCTGCTTTTTTTTTTACCTCTCCCCCATCCAGCTTTCCATAGACATACACTCAAAATACAGTTTTCATGTTTTTCTTTGCCAAGACATAAGCGATAGGAATACGACACCTTTCTTTTAATTAAGAAAACAAAGGCACCTCGTCAGTTTTTTTCCCGTCTCGCCGTCTTGTCTTATTTATTTTACTAATTGCGGAAGCAGACGTTATTAAACCAGGCTTCGTGGTCTTTAGTTTTCCAGAATATATATATATATATATTGGAGTATAGATGTTTAAGGGATGGAAGCTGCTAATCATTCATTTGGATGTAAATTGTCTTCACTGTGATTGTTTTCGTTGAAGCGGGGATTCCCTGATTTCTTTACTCTTTGCCACACTATGAGTTTATCTCTATGGAAGGCTTTGAATCTTTTACTTCAGTTTGTGTAGAATTTCTGGTAGGAAAACGGGTTGACGATATTCTATATGACCAAATACGATCGTCCTTGAATTTTAACTTCGTAAACTATGTCAGTTATTAATGTTTATGAATAAGTGTATATGTTTGTTTTATTTACATCGTTAAAATATCGGCTGATGCATTTTAGTAAATCGGGCAACTGTTGCTTTCTGTTTGTTTAACTGATAACGCCTCTCCACAAGTTGCGCCGTTTAGGTCGTGAGTGATGCGCTCGCCGCGACTCCCGACCTCACGACACTGAGCGTGGGCTACAGTTTCACGCACTGGGGCAGGAATCTGCTCCCTGCCTGATATCAAATGGGAAATACAATAGATTCAGCGCAGCATCAACACAATTACGCCTGTGGTTTTCCCGCTGTAATTTAGATTTAGTTTGTGTGAGTGCACAAAAAAACCTGTAGATTTTTTTAAGGGATGAATCACATTTAGGCATATGATGTCGTATACTATAATGTCAGAACGATCTGGATCGCCTTCAAGACTTATGAGTACGTACAGGAGGGTGTGAACTTGCCTGCCCCCGACAACACTTATTTCATCTGCTTCAGTATTTTATTGCGGGTTGTCGTGACGATGGATCTGAAAGTGGAGTCGGAAGAAGCAGACTGCAACCAGCCACCTCCGATCGACGTTTTTGCGAACAGGTCAACGTTGCACGGCATCTCCCACATCTTCACTTACGAGCGGATCGGCATTAGACGTTGCTTGTGGGCCGCGTTTTTCCTGGGATCGCTGGCTTTCCTAGTGTGCGTCTGTGCGGACCGCATACGCTTCTATCTCGAGTACCCGCATGTCACCAAATTGGACGAAGTAACGGCGCCGGTTATGGTGTTCCCTGCTGTCACCTTCTGTAACCTGAACTCCTTTCGCTTCAGCCGCGTCACACGCAACGACATTTATCATGCCGGGGAGTTCCTGGAACTGCTGAACAATAGGTGCGTTTACTTGTTATTAGTTGCAGGGAAATGATCTGGATGGGATTTGGGGAACAAGATGGTGTCAGGAAGATCAACGGCTAATCCTGTAGTAATAGGGGCAAAGGCATTTACTTGAAATGAGACAATATAGGAAGAACATTTTATGATTCTTTCACATTTCTTCATATCTATAATAGGGTCCCAGGTGTATAAACCCATATAAATCTAATGTGGCCACAGGATGCACCAGTTTTCATTTAATCTCAATATTAAAACATGATTGATGTTATTATTTGCACTATGCTTCACCTTACCTTGTGTTTAATGAGTCGGTAATTGAAAGGTGAGGCTAGAAGCTTCAGGATATTACCTCTTTCTAGATAATTATGTGTCCCTTTGGTAAAAGTAGTCCATTTAGAGAATTAAAAAGTATCAAAGCAAATGGATTGCGCTTGGTTCAAGACCAGGTCTGAAGACCTCATAGGTCCTGACTAGGGATGCATAACTCCAGTTCTCAGAGCGTTATAAAATGAATTTGAACTATTTGACGTACACCTGGTATGCTACTCGTAGTGATGATGACAGCAATTACTTCGGTATTCAAGGGTTCAAGCACAGAAAATATTACATGATGAGGGTCTATTTCTCATTAGATTATTTTTCATTTTTTTGCAAGTAGATAACTGGAAATAAATAACGCAAGCGATGTGTTCTGAGAGAAAATCAGATTTCTGTTAGAGGCAAACTAAATGCTGACAGACCGCAATTACCAGCTCTTTTGAAGTGTTTAAACTTAAACACAGTACAAAACTTTGGTCTTGGAATTTTAAATGTTCTCATTCTTCCCCCAAGGCTTCACATGAATGATTGCATATTTTGTTTAGTTTCTAGTTTATAAGGATCACTTGAAATAAAGGAGGATAGACTACAGGATTAAAACAGCAACATGTGATTGAATAAGAATAAGAAACATCAGCTGTTTTTGATTTAGTTAAATTTGCCAGTGTAATAATTGCTAAATGTATATCTTACAAATACTGAAGTCCAAGTATGCAAGATTTTTAAGCAGTCAGAATGTTTATTTGTTCGAAGTTGACATTAAAGGAATTGTTTAATTTCACAAAATGAGAAACTGTTGGAGAGGCCTTGCATTTTATTGAATAACAGTGTATTAAACAATCTCAGGTGTAAGAGACTGAAGTATTATATCTCTGAACTGACAATGTATTACAACCATGATCAAAGCTGTTAAAAGTACAAAGCTTCTGTCGATCTCCAACTTAAGGCTCCAAAGTCCTGCACTTTTGTTGTCCGGTATCTCTGCATCTGTGTCAGCAGGGGTCTGTCGGGGAGGAAATACATGAGGCTAACAGATATTATACAGACTTGAAGAAGATGATTTTGCGCTAACTGTAGGTGAACTGAAATTCTGAAATTGAGTGTATATTATGTGTTCTGTCATGCATAGATTAAATGTAGTGCAATGCTGGACAGAGGTGGATTTAATACCTTGTTTAAAAATTGTGCATTTAAACTATGCGACAAAGAAGCCTAAGTCTGGGATTAGCCACAGTGCTGTGGAAGAGCCATGCGCCTGTCTGATCTGTGAATGTATTGCTGTCAATGTGCCAGTCAAGCGAATATTGCCTGAATGAAGAGAACCATAGCTAATACGTCAAGCGAACCGCGGCCAAAGTGCAGGCGTGGAGAACAGTTACACACTTTATTTTGACAGGTGTTGATCAGTTATGCCGACTTCACAGTTGTGTGGCTGCTGGTGATCCCAGTCCTGTAGTTGTTCTATAGCTTGATTTCACGGTTTGGATTTAGATTTAACCTTGAAGTTGTTTTTCAGATCTTTATTTCCTTTTCTATCTTTGAATCTGTTGCATGTCTGGATGTTCCATTTGATTGGCTCTAGCTGATGGGGATTCAGAAAAGCGTATCGTTTTATATTTTTGCAATATTTTGCCACCATCTTCTCAGGATTTGGTCCGATTGCTTCATGCTATGATAAAGGTGGCAGAAACGAATGCCACCGTGTGATGTTATTTCCAGGAAAGCTTCAGCATTCATTTGGGAGTTTAGACTCCATTTCATTTCAGTTCCCTTTCTAATAAAGATATTGTAGCATTTGGGATGGGAGGTTAATAACAGGAAAAGCTTTTAAACAGATCAGGGTGAAGGTTTTCAATTGGAGCAGAATAAGTGACGAGGAAAGGAGGAAGTAATTTAATGCTTATTGGATCTGAGTGCAGTAACTGAAGCAGTAACTGAGTCCAGGTAGTACAATCTGTGACATGAAGCAGTTCAGAACGAGGTAGCAAATGACTTAGAGCAGTGCTACGTTAATATGGAGATTCCAGCTGAATGGACCGTAAGCTTTATCAAGAAACACTGAACTACCTAGAGAATTATTCACAAAAGACCACTGTGACTAGATTTTATGCTATATATTATATTACATCCATATTCAGGGATCCATGGAACTGGTGCCAGTTTGCATAGGGTACAGGGCTGGGGTCCACCCTGGGCAGGAAGCCAGTCCATCACCCACATGACACAGAGTGAACATGCCGAGTCCATAGACACACACTCAGACACGTACACACACAGGCAGTACGCAGCATTCAGCGTTACCCACTGAGCCACTGTATAATATATAACTGACTTATTATTATTATTTCCTGTTACAGAGTGTATGTGGGCATTTTCATCCTACCTGAGTAATTAAGCACTTGACTGAACAAGTTATTTGCTTGATTGCATTTATTTTGCGCTTCTGTAAAGTTGTGAGCTGTTCAGAAAGGC
Source organism: Brienomyrus brachyistius (assembly GCF_023856365.1). NCBI lineage: Eukaryota > Metazoa > Chordata > Actinopteri > Osteoglossiformes > Mormyridae > Brienomyrus > Brienomyrus brachyistius. The sequence continues at coordinate 10,715,451 of NC_064538.1, read as the reverse complement.
TGGAAAACCAGTCAGGTTGAATGATCTGTCTGAAAAGATACATAAAGATACACTGAAACAATGCAGACATTTTCTGAATGGCGAACCAGGCGAGCTACTGGGATTTTTAACTGGAGTTTAAGCTCCTTAGCTGAGACTTATGCTACACAGTGTAAGAGCTCAAGGTACCTTCTTCAGTACAGTACATTGTATCTTCAGAAAACGTTCTCACCTTATGCAGACAACATGCATACATTATATATTGTAGTCCGTTCATTTACAACATCTTCTCCATTGAAGAATTTTAGATAAAAAGCTTTTCCAAGCATTCACAGTTTCCGGTCGAGCTCTGTTCAGTCTTGCAGTGGTAAGTTCTAGATGAGCAGTATTAGTAAGACTGTGGGCCCAGAAAGATTTTAGATTCATCCCAGGAGTAAACCAGTGTCCTGTGATTGTTTTCTTTGCTGCAGTAAATCCAGCGATTACCATCTTACATTGAGTAACCTTTAAGTTGGATCTTACCTTTCTAAAAAGTCCTGTTTTTTATTATTTGAAAACCTAACATTGAAAACATAACAAATGTCCTTTCATTGTGTGTATGTTTGTGAGTGTTTTCACAAGGAGGAAAAGAGGTTCCAAAATGCTAATCAGAAACTTAGCAGACTGTTTGCCTTATTGATTAAATGGCTGGATGCAGCCAGTGAACAAAGGTGCATTAGCATTTATCCAGAAATCAGAAGGAAGGATTTGATGATTCTACATTCTCAGTAGTAAGGGACCAGTTTGCTTCTCATTCAGCGACTTTGAGCTAAGAGGTAAAACGGAACATTTGGTGTAAGGGCTCAGTGCCCGATGCCTGGTAATCAGTGAGAGTGCCTGCAGCTGATCTGTGGGAACCTGAGCCCTTCTCTTGGCTCTTTATTGTGCTACAGAGTGGCCCCCTTCCTCCCCCAAAGACCAATGGCTGTTTCCTGTTACGCAAGTGAGGGTAGCATCCTGTAACTGATATCGGTGTACAGTATATCCCCAAATGCTCTGATCTAATTAGTGTATCTACGTTCGGCACATGCAGAAGATTTTATGTATTAAATACGAAGCAACATGAGGTTAAAGTTCAAAGAACAGTAAATATATTTACTGAACTTACTTTTACTCACAAAAACAGCTTTGCTGCTTGAAGCCCTGATAATAAATGAAGACCTCTAATACTTCTAGGCATTATATTTGGTTGAGGTCACCCGGGTTCGAGTCTCTGCGGCGCATGTATGGAGTTTGCATGTTCTCACCATGTCATCCTGAGGTTTACTCTGGTTCCCCCCCCCCCCCCGGTCCAAAAACATGCTAATGTGAGCTGGAGTCGCCAAATTGTGTTTCGGTGTGAAAGGTGAGTGTTCCCTGAGATGGGTGCCCCATCCTGGGATATTCCCTTTCCAGTGCCTGTAGCAGGAAAAGCAGGTATAAAAAAATGGATGGATGGTTACCCATATGTGGTCTATATAATTCACTGTGATACTTTAATTTTATTTAAAAAAAAAAAAAAAAAAACATTAGGGATTATCTTCTTGGTCTAAAGTTATTTTTTTAATGGAAACTTAATATTCAAATTATACCATTGGAAATCCAGCTAAAAATATGGGACTTGACCAATAATTTTTACTATCAGATATATTTTTCGTGTGAAAAAAATTAGGACTAAGAATATTTATTAAATATATTTAAAATATTTTAATATTTAATTCTTTATTAAGAAATATCAAAATATCAATATTAAATCTTCTTTCAGATTGCATCTGTAGATGAAGGGTATGTAATTGCATCACCTATGCAAAATCAAGAAACAAATTCACTTATTTAACAAAGAAAAATAACTTAGATGCCAATTCCTACTGAGGAAAAAGTTAGGACACCCTGTGCCCTAATAGCTAGTATTTCCCCTTTTGGCTGAAATAATCTCAGTGAGACGTTTCCTGTAACCATCCATCAATTTCTGACTTCGACTGGCAGAAAGATTTCCCCACTTTCCAATGCAGAATTCCTTAAGTTGTGTGATGTTTGAAAAGTGTCTTGCATGCACTTCCGCTTCAAACACCCCACAGCATCTCAATAGGATTCAGATCCAGGCTTTGACTTGACCATTCCAGAACTCTCCATTTCTTTCTTTCTCTCCATTCCTTGGTAGATTTAGTGGGATGTTTTGGGTAATTGTCCTTTGCATGGTCAACTTCAACTTCTGGACAGATGTTTTCACATTGTCCTCAAGCACCCTCTGATATGATGAAGTATTCGTAGTGGATTCTATGACAGTGAGCTGGCTGGGTTCTGCTGCCGCAAAGCAGCCCCAAACCATCACATTTCCACCCCCATGCATCACAGCTGGTAGGAGGTTCTTTTGCTCAGAAGCTGCCTTTGGTTTACACCAAACATCTCCTCTGTTCCTGCGCCCAGATAATTAAATTTCAGATTCATCTGTCCAAAGCACATTGTTCCGAAAGTCCTGGTCTGTGTCTTGATGGTCTCTGGCAAACTTCAGTGTTGCTCAGATGTTTGTTTCACAGCAGGGGTTTCCTCATTGCACAGCTCCCATGTAAACCAAACTTGTGCGTCTCTTTCTGATGGTAGATGCATGTACCTTGACATCAACTGTGCCAAGAGCTTCTTGTATGACCCATGATGACATTTTAGGATTTTTGGAGACTTCTTTCAGCATTGAGGTTTGCTCTTGGGCTGAACTTTGCTAGGGCAGCGATTGTTTTAAATTTTTTCCAATTATTTTCTGGACAGTGGAATGGCTGATTCCAAACTCTTCTGATATCTTTTTATATCCTTCTCAGACTCATATGCATCTACAAGCTTCATTCTGATGGCCTCAGGGAACTCTTTGCATCTCACCATGGTGATACCACTCACTTCAACAATAAAGAGCAAACCAAATTAAATGTCTGTGGTTTAAATAAGACAGGCTCCACCAAAAACGATGTTCTAATCATTTTCACCTGGTATGGTGCACCTGAATCTAATTCTAGGAATTTTAAATAGCGATGAATGTGAGGGTGTCCTTAGGATCTTAGTTAATGTCTTTTAATAAATAAGTGAATTTGTTTCTTGTTGATATTTATTAATAAAGAACTAAATATTTATATAATATAAGAATATAAACCATCTTTTTCAGGTCATTGAAAAGAAGTCAATGTGGATGCAACAGAGCTTACAGGACGCATGATTTTAACATTGCTATCATTGCCATAGTATCATTACTTATGGGCACTGGTCACTTGCATGTGGGAGATGTCAAAAGAGGATAAAGGGGTGGAAGGGACCTGCACCGGCAGGACAGTTGGGGGCTGGAAAACCAGATATCTGCTCACCCATCTATACAACACAATGTACGTTTTCATTGAAATATTCCCCCAATATGTGACCATATTTTCACGGCTGTATTTAGGCTATATGTGTGCCTAAGTAATGGCCTTGATGGATTGGACCAGATTTAGCTAAAAACAAACAATGTCCTGTGGATGTCTGGTGCTTAAGGGGAGGTATTTAAGGGTATTGAAATTATTTTGAAATTGACTTCAGTTGGACATCAAATGATGTTTCACTCATGTATTGCGGCCAGTTCCTCTTTAGATCATCATATTCATTGCATTGGGTCTGATTCTGAGTCATTAAATGATTGCATTGTTACTATATGTTACGTTCTCGCCCACAAGCTACACTCTGACGTGTGCTTAACTCCTCTTCGCTCACTGCTGGTCCATATGTGACCTGTGCTCGTCCCCCATGTACCTGTTTTCTGTCAATGTAGCATAATGCTCCAGCAGAGTAGGGCCTTGAATATTAGCTCTGGTCCAAGGTGTCTTTGCCTTCCATCTGCGGCTCACCCCAGTCTGCAGGTCTGTGATCTTTCAGATCCTGATTACTCAATCATTAAATTATTATTAAAGTTATTTTTTTTTATTATTCAATTTTATTTACTTTTTTAAAACCACCAGCCAAAATGGAGGATCTGTAACTTGCTATAATCTCACCCATATAAAGGGTCCTTTCATGAAAAAATATGTCTTTTAATCAAAATCAAGCTGAATACAGGCCTGCTTAAGAAATAGAGCTGCACCATTTACGTGGGGTAGTGAATGGTAAAAAAAATTCTGCGAACCTGTGAATACCTCTCTTGTAAAAACTGTTCACACAGATATGAATTTTGAGGGTCATGAGATTCACTGGGCTGAAAGTATCGCGGAAAGGTTTCATAAGGAGCCGCCTGCATAGAATGCCTGCATAATTTATGTTTGCTTTTAATTCATGCAGTGCTTGACAGTGAAATTAAGGTTTGGGCCAGATTTGACATGTGGGCTGGCTTTTCAGAACTTGTGATCCTTAGTGAGCAGTTGGACATAAGTCAGGTTGCAACTTGGCCGTTCTCTAGATTTATTAGGTCTCAGAGCACATTTGGTTTTATTACAGCTGTTAGCAAGTTGTTATAGTGGCTTGTGATAAGGGTCTTAAAACCAGGCAGACAGTGATACCTCAAAAGGCTATAGACAAAATATCAATAGCCTTGCAGGTGTGGTTACCAAGCCCTAGATATAAATCAACAGCAATCATTTTCTAGTCCTTGAATTGTGTGACTGGCCATGTGGATGCTTGCATATTTTTTTTAATACTGCAAGAATTATTAAACCACAAATATATCCATTTTGACATAACGCACTGGTGACACCTACAATGGTACAATAAACTTGATTAAATTATAGTTTGAGGTCTGTGGGGAAAATTCTGAAATCACCTGGCTGATATCCTTATAAGTAGAGAAACACACCTATTCCTAGGGTTTGTCTCAAAGGTAAAAGATTTCGTTCTGGTTTGTATCCAGCTTAATTCTCTCGTTACACCAAAATAGACATATAACGCCTAGTAATTAAATGTGATTGTTTTCACCAGAATTAATTGAATATAAAATGGTGTTACTCTCCATACAGGTATGAGATCCGGGACACACATCTGGTGGAGGAGACCGTACTGGAGACGCTGAAGGTCAAGGCAGATTTCTTCAACTTCAAGCCCCGCCCATTCAACATGCGCGAGTTCTATGATCGCACAGGGCATGACATCAAGGACATGCTCTTGTCCTGCCGCTATCGTGGAGCTGAGTGCAGCACCGATGACTTCAAAGTGGTGAGGGCATAGCACATGGCATTTCCTGTCTATCATTCTACGACGCATTTTAACTGGATATGAAATAATGTTTCGCATGATGCATATGTAGTGCCGAAAAGTGTTGATTCCTCTATGGATTGTCCTGTCCATTGTGTTAGGCCTGGTCATGATCCAGGTTACTTTGATTTCAGCACCTCTATCTTCTGTCATGATTAACCTGCGACTGAGAAGGTTCCGGATTTCATAGTACTATTCACGGCACTTCACTATAGGACCGTGTGTGATTTGTGACAATCCCCTGGGTACCGTCTCATTCATAAATTCGTTGGCTGTCAGCTTAGCTTAAGGTTGCAGAATATGGCCTTGTTTTGCTGCTCAGGTTCAAGGTGTTTTTCCCTCCCATCTGTGACTCGCCTCCGGCTGGCTTTCCGGAACATTTCAGGCTCCCAGCTGCATACAGATACACTTACTCAGTACCGTAGAAGCCTTTGTTTTCCTGACACTTCCAGTCGTGGCGGGCATGTGCAATATTCTCACCGACATAAAGGGGCCTTTGATGAGAATTTTAAGTCTTTTAATTAAAACTGAGCACTCTAATTATAGACTTGTTTAAGGAGTATAACTTAATAACATTATATCGGACAGAGTAAGATACATGAGATTTATTTTGCATGTTGGATTATTGGTGGGCCTGAATAGGACAAGTGGGTCCCGAAAATGGACGAATGGATGGGTTATTGGCAGTAGGCGATGTGCAGGGGGATGAGGGGGGGATGCTGTCCCCAATGTCAGCAAAATTGAAAAAAAAAATGCAGCCCCTTTGTTAGTCTACCCGCCATCCCCCAACAGAGAGTCCTGCCTGTATGTGTACATCCTTGTGGGTAGTGCTAGATAAATCCCCTAACCTGTTGTTATTGTTCGTCTCTGACTCCCCCACCTGCAGTAGTGTCAAAACCACCTGCTCCCACAAGATTGCCGCTGGTAAGACCACATTTGTCAAGTGCCTGAAACAAGTAACAAATATTTTAGAATTAATTATCACTCTTTACAAGATTTTCAGGTTTGTTTTGGTATCGAAGGCGAGCATAGTGCCAGTACAGACCTCCGTTTAGACGTAATTAGCTTTCATCATTGCTAGCGCAGCTCTTGGGAATCCCCTGGGGATGATATGGAATAAATCAGGCTCCTCCACAGCCCACCTGCCAAACCAACGTTGGAAGGAGAGCGAGTGAAGGAGCATGATGTCCGCCAGCGGGTGTGGTCATGCACATGCCTTTGCAGGTTTCCTGGGGTGGTGAGGACGATCGAGGAAGGCTGCTAGTTCCAGAGACTAGATGTTAGTCTAGTCGCTTAAACGTTTGCAGGTATATGGTGAGACAGAGACTCGATGGGCATCTCTGTTGCCCCCCAGCACCACCGTTGGGGGGTTCAACTCTCACCTCCTCTCTGCTTATGTGAAGTCTATAGTCTCCCTATATTGCATGGTCCTACTTTTGCAGTTTCAATGGCAGACAATTACAGTGGGCTAATCGGTGTCTGTAAATTGTCTGTAGCATATGATTGTGTGTATGTGCCCTGTGATGGACTGGAACCCCATCCAGAGGGTATCCTTGATAAGGGTAAGTGTGCAGAAAATGGATGGCTTTACTTTGGTTGTATGTTAGATCTATGTGATATATGCCTAAGAAAGATCATCAAAATATATATGGACAGGCAACTCTGAGATAACTCATGAGATAAGGCATAGACACCAGGGATGGTTTCATCAGAAATATTTGGATGCCTAAATTAAATGATGCAAGGAAGACAAAAAGGCTGGCGGCTGTGAATGTAAAGAATAGAAGAATTGATTTTATAAGGCACCTGGCACATAGCACTTCATTGGACACACTTGGACAGGATGTTATGTACCTAAGTGCAGGTAGGTGACAGATGCAGATTTTAGTCAAGCTGACTGCAATGTGGTGAGGAATTCAAATTGGTCTTCCTTTCTGGTTCCTTTCTGAACGAGGATAATCCGCCTTTGGTGACAGAACAGTCATCAGGGTTGATTTGTGGGTAATTATAGCAGTAATCTAAACAAGAATCAGGTGAACCAACAAAACACATCCGCCCCCCCGATACCCCCCCTCTTACAGCACCATTTACAGTAACATGTACATATCTTTCTAAAATCTTACAAAAGTATACATGTAGGTCTAATCTTTATGGTGGTATTAAGCAAAACTTTGGAACAAGCAGTTAATTTGCACTTATAAAAACAGCTTTTTTCCCCAGCACAGTCATTTAAAACATTCTGTGTGCACGCTTTGCATGCTTAAACACTGTCAATTTAAAAGTTTTTAGCTGCGCATCATGTCATGTCACCATTCTCATGTCGGAAACACAACGTCCAAGAACAGGTGCTCAGTGCATCCCCAGTGAGAAACAGATGCAGTTGCCATGGTACCTTGATTCGGGGGAAGGGGGGGGGGGCCTAGTGGCATTGAAAAATACTCAGATAGAAAAATCATGAAATATGCTCATTACACAGAAATATGTATGATATAAACAAAAATCAAGATGGTACAAACATATTCATACCTATCCAACAGTGCACCTTTAATTTATTCACTGTACGCATGGAAATGACTACGGATGTGAGGGTAGTTCAGAATAAAAGTGAAAAGCCTTCTGTAGGAATAAAAACAACAGATCCAAAGAGAAACCTGTGACTCATTCACAGGAGGGACTGTTTACCAGTTCAGATGGCTTCCTCTGATGTTTCAAAAGACTGCTCAGATGTCTGCTTTTCAAATACGGAATCCCCCACAGATACAGGCTTATTTGGCAGGATATTCCGTACATCTTGGTTGAAGTGAATCAGTAATGAGTTGCTGGTCTGGTTGGAGTGAAACCAGAAAACGTGGCACCAGCAAGTTCAATCTCCACTCAAGTGTACATTTGCTTTAATACGAATCAAAGAAAATACCAGCTGGACTTTATGACGGTTGGTGATCATACCTGGTCATCAAACACTCATGCTCATATCTGTAACGCTATACAGCAGTCTCGTGCAATGTCACGTATGCGAGTGAGCAGACACAGTAGCAAAGCTGGCTCCTTGACGGCTAGATGCTGTACCTCAAGTGAGGCAAAAACCTGTGCAAAAACAATCAACCAAGGGGACCTCCGAGTTGCCAGGTTAAGGTGTGTCATCTGGTCCTTGGGGGGCATCCTGGTGCCCTGTTGGTGACCCCTGGTTTAGCTAGTCATGCCAGTTTATGAAGACCATTCTAGCTGGTTTAACTGATTATACCAGCATCACCATGCTTTTTAGATTGGCCACACTAACACAACCAACCGGTGACCCTCCCAGCTATACCATCAAAGAGCAAAAAGAGCTGGGACAAGACCATCTTAGACCACCTTAAACCAGGTAAAACCTGCCACCAGCATAAGCTGGTTCTTAGCTGCGTTTTTTAGCAGAGAGGAGCAGCCTGCTACCACAAGACTGCTGAGCCTGTTGGTTGGAGGGGAGCTGATTGGGCCACAGGGGATGATTCCCACTCTATATGATTGCATAAAAATGAATGTTTATTTAATCTGCAGATCTGCTGACCCACAGCTTATTGGCCGCAGCTTAAATTTGACACTGCCTGCTGAGTCAGATGAAGAAATGAAATGTAGGATTACTTAATGCATGTCAGATGGATGCCCCTTCCTCAAACACACCAAGTGTGTGTGCGTGTGTGAGGGAGAGAAAGTCTTCGTGGATAATATGGACCTGGCAGCAGCACTGGGTGTCATTAATTTACGCCGCAGAATTCTTAAACACATCCAGTAAATCAGTGACCAAGCCAGAGTTACGGATGAGTAAATGAGAAGCGTTGAATGGTACCCAACACATCCAGCTAGTACAATGTTTCTGTTACATTCCAGGCAGGGGCAGACAAGCACCCTACCAAAAAAAATCAGAATAAAAATAGGACATAGAGGCGCAACCAAATAGAAGCAGCTACATGTCACGAATGCCAACACTGACTCCACATGTTCCCTTAGCGCGGTTCGCTCCTTGTGGTCTGCATTTCAGCTTGTCACTTGCTACCTCAAAAGCTCCACCCTGCATAAACCTGAAAAATAAGGGCCCGAAATCAGGCTCGTAGGCCCCCATCCTCCCACGGACACCGCATGTGTCCTTCAGCGGCTCGCACGTCTCCTGCTGACTTTAAGACAGATCGGCCGTGTTACTCAGCTGCTCTCCATTTGCATGCAGGCTGAAGAAGGGGCCTTTCGCTAATACCTTTTTGAGGGATGTCGCCGACTAAAGGCTGACTGACTGCTTGCCGCATGGTTTATGTAGCTTGAGATTGTTCTGTTGCTCTGTTTAACGTTCGCGTGATGCAGCCTTCTGGAAATAGCTGTGACATGGTCTGTCTGGAAAGAATTTGAGGAGACTAACGGGGTAAATGGAAACGCTAGCTGTCTGACACAGAAAAACTGCAAGTATGGAGTAGGGCTGGGGTAATTGTTAGGTGGGTATAAAAATGCTGATCTATCTAGAGTTTGGAAATGTTTATTTTTTTGACAGGGTTATTTTTATACTTCCACATGATCAGATTGGTTTAATGGACTTTGCTAATTAATTAATATTTATGCCAGGAGTGGGGGACCTGATCCACAGAGAGTTAGTGTGGGTGCGGATTTTTGGGATCACCTCTCAATCAGCCAATAATAAGCAGCATTTCCGGGGGGGGGGGGGGAGGTCATCCCTGATTGACAGGTCATCCCAAAAACCGGCACCCACAGTGACCCTATGTTGACCAGGTTCCCCACCCCTGTTTAAGCACAAATCCCATCCTTTTTAATGAAAAGCAGACGGGGGAACCGCAGGGATCTGTTATTCAGAGGGGGACTGCAGTGCAGGTCCCGGGGGCCGTGACTTTTTAGGCTGTCAGTGGGAGCTGCTCCTCACCTTCTGCAAATGCTGCTGGCTCCTTTGCCTCAGCACATGCTCACGATCACCTACAAACGTCTATCAAGATATGAAAAAAAAAAAGCTAAATATTAAACTAGACCAATCATTTCTACTAATTTTCCAGCTACACATGAAGGTTCATGAAAAATTCTGTGAGATTTTTCAGCTTGGATGGCAAATGTTGTTTGTTGTTTTGACTGTCTTTGTTTTCCTTTTATCTTAAAAAGCTAAAAAAACTGAAATACATATTATAATATTATTATAATAGTGAACCACTGTAAATGTGGGGACTTAGAATAGGTTAACCGTCCTCGGAGAGACACACAGATTTTTCATTTGACATGGGTTTAGCGGGATTATAACTAATTACACTTTAAGCTCTGTTTCTTTTATACAGGTTGGTTTTCATTAATATCTTTAAAAGGCATGTATTACACTTTGGATAAAAGTATTGGCTAAATAAATGTAATTCTGCTTTCTTAAATGAGCCGAAAACATCTTACATGTCTGTAGACAAAGGAAGCCGCATAAATATGTGGTCGTCCTACAGACTGATGCGGCTTTAATTACAGCCCCCCCCGCCTGCATGCCCCCCCCCAACCCCCCATATTCTCCTTCTTCCTGAGCCTCCCTGTGACTTTCATCATAACTCTTGACTAATCTGAGTGGCATTTTGATTGAGTGGTGCTTTGGAGCCCCCCACAATTCCGTACCACCCGAGGTGCAGTATCGCCACCAGCTCCCATTAGATGGAAAACGCTGAAAAGGCAGAGGGTGAAAAACAGGGAAATTGCACAGGCAGTTTCAGGAAAATTGGGTGTCCCTTCTGTTATTTGTCAAAGCACGTCTGGTGACTCTTGGCTGGTGAATTAATGGATGATCCTTAAGATAGATGGAATTATGAAGATGACAGCGGCCCAGGATTTTGTTTTTTTACACTGGAGTGAAAACTAAATATTGACTAAAATAAATCTGGCTGAATGGTTTGTAAATAAACAATACACAGTCTGACAAGTGCATTAAACTCTGAGCATGCTGAGAGCTTAGATTTCAGTTATCTAAATTCGACTAATGACTATTCCCCCTTTCGCCCAGTGTTATTGTTTGTCCTTTACAGTCTTTTCCTTGATGTGTTTGTTTTTATTACTGTCACTGGAAACAGCACAGTAATATATTTTCGTCAGCACTGGTCAGGCCGTGGTCACCGAAGCCTCATCTTCGCCGCTGTAGTTATTTGACACTGCTCCACGGATGCCCGGTTGCTCACGTCTTCGTTCCACCCTCTGTGGCACTCTCCACATCAGATGCTGCGGGTGCGTTCTCATTACGCCGGCATTCTGGGCACTGGCCACAGACAACCATTTAGAGGGATGGCCGTCTGACTCGGGGTGAATGGCACTGTGCTGCCAAGAAAGCTGTTGCTTTGGAGCATTTGCTCTTAGCTCTGCTCTTGACTGACACACTTACTAAAGTGGGTTTGGTGCCTGAAGACTCCACTGACATATTAGTCTTGCTCATTGGGTTTATCTTTGTTACAAGATAAACTTGTTTCCGTTAACTACACGTGACATGAGCCTACACTCACCACACCATAGTCAAAGCAGATTATTTTGGGAATACAGTTTCCCTCATATTTCTTCTCTCCTCCAGGGGGCAGACAACATCAGTGCATGTATATATGTCTGGGGGTGTTTACTGTGTTTCCTTCCCAACAAGGGAAGATAAGAATTTTAGAATTTAGTGATCAGTGGTCATTATTGACCACAGCACACAGTGCGCAACAAGGAAATGTGTCCAATGCATTTAACCCATATGTGACGTCGTGACATAGTAGGGGGCAGCTAATTCAGTGCCCGGGGAACAGTGCTTGGGGGGGGGGGGGGCGGTACCTTGCTGGTCGGGGCTTTGAACCTGCAACCTTTCAGATACAAGTGCACTTCCTAATAGTTTATGTGCAGCAAACACACTGTAACCCACCTACGGCAATCCATTTGAAATAAACCGAATACAAAAATTTAGGCTGCTTGTCAAGTTCATGAGTGATGCGACTGAACAAGCTCCCCTGGGATCAGTGAAGTATATCTAGACAGATCAGACCGTCGTATATCTACTGATGAAGCCCATTAGGTGATGGAGCGGATGGAGTAGGATTCTTGCAAGTACTAGGAGGACTGGGGCCAGGCCAGGACATGAGCCTTTTCCTATAAAAGGGACATTGCTCATAAGTGATCGGCAGAGTTCAATCTGTTATAATGTTTATTATTAGAAAACGTGTCTCACAGTTTCATATTTTTATCCAAGTACTTTTAAGTCAAGATGTTGAAAAGGATTTACTAAAAGGATTTATTTATTCAGTATTATTTTCAGTGTTTAGTTTCGACGTTTTATTTCACTTTTTCGTTCAGACAGGTTTGAGTTACGTTGGCTGGAGGCCAAAGGGCATAAGCTGACCGAAGGCTGTAATATGCTGTTTAGCCGGACTGTCTCCCACCTGGCAAATGCTGCACTCCTCTTTAATGCTATGCATTAATACGCAGGGGGCACTTGCATCTGTGAGCTGCTCTGCCCAATCATTCTGGTCCCCTTCCTTGATGCTGAAAGGCTCCATTTTATTGACCACTCTCCTTGGTGCTGAAGGTCTCCGTCTTGGCCTCCAATGATAAATGGGAGCAGGCTGACTCATGCTTGCTGTCTGCCCAGGTCCCAAACACTCACCAAAGGCCCCAGCAGAAAAATCCTGCTGAAAGGTGCTACCGTGTCCTTCTGTATGGAAAAGGAGATGCAATGTTTTATGAATTTATAAGTGCCTATAAGTCGATTTGGAAAGGGGACCTACCAGCTCTATCTTGCTCTATAGAGTTTCAGTCCTAGAGAGGGACAATGGACTTGGTTGAGTTCAGTAAGCAAACAGTCAATAACTCAATCCACCCTGCGGGACAGAACTTCACATAGCCACATTGGCACAGCCAATAGAGCAGTCATATCTGGGCCCCCGAGGGTGAGCAATCCTTGACGATCTGGTTTTTCACCTCATTGTTCATTATGGCCGTGCATTGTCACGGACGCAGAACATGGTGTAGGCGGGGAAAGGAGGTCCACTTGCGGCTCTGAGACACAAGGGGGCTTATTACTGGAACAAAATTCACTGGGTAAAACTACAAACTAAAGGACGACAAGGAGTCAGAACTAAACAGGAGTAAAACACTACTAATAGAACCATAAATGACATAGAAAGGGAAACTAGTAACACAGACAACAGGCAGTGTATCAAGCACAAGATCCTGAACATTCTAATACAAGGACCAACCGGGGAGAAGAACTAAGGCAGGAACTTAAATACATACAGAGAACCAGGGGAAAAAAGGGACAGGTGTAACTCATAATCTAGTAACCAATCAAGGGCCGTGCAGGAACAATGAGAAACAGGATACGAATACTAAGAAAGTAGGAAACATTAACTGGTAATATAAAGCAAAGATAATCAATTACAAAATCAAAAGTTACAAAAAAGTAGAACAGAACAGAAGAAGAGTGAACCAAGTGCAGGAATTAAAGACACAAAATAAACAGAGAAACTGAAAATTAACAAATACAAACAGGTGAGGCTGGTCAGTATCAGAGCCAGCCACTCAACCCAATGAGCTAAGCGGCAGTCCAGGGAGCAAGGAAAACTCACAAGGATTATCAGACATGGAATGACAAAACAGGATGGCCAGCGACACCTGCTGGTCAAACGGGGAAGAGACACAAACAGCAGGGTCAGACCCTGACACTGCATGCTTTTAGTAAAATATCTAGTAAACATCAGACATCTTCAAAATAAAAACTGACTACTGACTGCGTAGTTTTGGGTTAGACACGTTCTAATGCTTATTAAAGGAAGCTTCACTATTAGCAAAAAACAAGATAATCAGATTCTATATCCAGAGTAAGAATTGTAATGTAGCAATTAGAGGATATTTTTCTTCTGTGTTTAGGGCACTGCAGAATTTTAGTATTTACTGCCATTTGTAACGATGAAATACGCAACTATACACTTTACACATTACAGTAAAATCCATCCCCAGGTCCAGGTTCTGGATTGATGCTGATGCCAGCAGTCATTGATTCATAAATTGCATTTTGAATGCTTCATATAACTGCAGATACGAACAGCATTCTATTTAACATGACTTGTCACTGCAAATGAGACATGCCTGGAATGTGCAGAGTCTAAACAGCAGTCTGTTCTATCTTTAATATTATTTGCATGACTTTGTAGTGGATTTGCGGAATTAATCCTTAGATGCTTCATTTCTCCAGAATATTTGTTAATATTTGTTAATGATTTTCGGAGGGTGAAAACTCGTCTGAAATAAGACGATCTGACTAAAGGTCAGCCTGTTCCACTGAGGAGCAGCAGAGATGATAAATGCTGGGAACATTGTGGGAAATGATGAAGTTAGATTTTTATTTTTGATGGTTTCTTTTTAATGAAGTGTAAGCCAAAAACACCGATGCATTTCAGAGCTTAATTTTGAAATGATTAACAGCAGAGAACTTAATAAAACTAAGATACAGTCTTTTGAGCCTTCGAAGGGCTGCCATGAGTGGAATCCTAATTACAATTCTTGAAGTTCAATAGGGTCTCTGCCTTGTAATGAGTTTCTAATTAAGACTTTGTCAAACATGATAATGAAGAATTAGCTTTTTAATACTACAGACAGTGCAAGGTACTGTCTATTATCAGACCCTACATTTCCTTGCTAAATGTGTTAAAGAACTATATTGTTTACTGGTTAAAAACCATGTCGAAAACTTGTACTGGTGTATTTTTTTCTGTGACTTAATAATGCAGATTTTAATCCCCCATATTTAATATCACACAGTAAGATCATAGTAGCATGTTCTTTGCTTCTGGCTGTTTTCTTTCAGTCTGATTAGTGCAGCTTCCCACCAACAGCTGCCTAATAGTAAACATGTCTATCCAGCTTGAAGGACACTTTTATCTTTTAGCTAATAGCATCTAGTTTTGGAAGCAATATTAAAGGAAAATGAGGGGAAATTTACTGCTAGTACCATGTGGCTTGATGCTGAGCCTCCTTTTCATCCCTAACCTCATCCTTAATTTTTTAATTAGGTCTTCACGCGCTATGGGAAGTGCTACACTTTCAATTCAGGACAAGAACATCCTCGGCTGCTGTCGGTTAAGGGCGGAATTGGCAATGGACTGGAGGTCATGCTGGATATACAACAAGACGAGTACCTCCCAGTATGGGGAGAGACTGGTGAGATTGTCAGGGGAGAGCGGGGGAGGGACATTTGGCTCTATATGTGTGCCATAGGTTATATATTTACTTCCATCCTTATTTTATATATGTGTGTTTAAATCATCCTGTAAAGTTCATTCCAACCTGGTTATTTCTCATCGTTTGCAAGCACGTTTCAAGCCAGTAAGCCTGACACAAGCAATCTCTGAGCCTGACCAGAGCAATGGTGAATTAAATGTGAACAATATTTTTGGTAAGGGGTGCTGCTGACTATGTACTTTGCATGCAAGCCAGCAGAGAAGCACAGGTACAAACATTCACACGCACAGATGATAGCTATTTAAAAAGAAATATTTATGTTCTAGTGCTCGTAAATCACATAATAATATCCAGACCCAAACATCCCACGCCCTTGATTAAACGTTCTTCCTGTTGGAATTTTATTTTAACGTTTATCTTTAAGCTCACCTTTTCATTTATTGCTTCATAAGTACGGTCTTCCCCAAGTCACCTACAGTAGGTCTGTCTCTGTTTTCTCCTTTTGCATATGTGATGAGCTCTGACAAGCCTTACACACTAGTTGTATCCAACGCCATCTAAAATTTTATGAACATTTTTATGAAGAAACACACGTTTCTTTTATTTCCTGTTTTGGCACAGTTGAGACTTCATTTGAGGCTGGAATCAAAGTACAGATCCACAGTCAAGATGAGCCGCCCTTTATTGACCAGCTCGGCTTTGGGGTGGCACCCGGATTTCAGACTTTTGTTTCCTGTCAGGAACAGCGGGTATGGATGGAATTTTAGCTCAAGGCCTTTCTGACGTACAAGACATACATTTTTTCATGCATGAAACAACTTTGGAGTGTAATGCTACATGACATATAAATGTATCTAGTACCTGAAGAGAATGACCAGTATAGTTGCAGTGGTGTATGTCCTTTGTCCAGATTTACATGTATGTATGATACAGCTGGTGTATCTTCCTCCACCCTGGGGTGACTGCAAGACAACGCCCATGAATTCAGACTTTTTTGACACATACAGTATCTCAGCCTGTCGCATTGACTGCGAGACCCGGTACTTGGTAGAGAATTGCAACTGTCGCATGGTGCACATGCCAGGTGGGCCACTGCTTCATCATGATGTCACAGTTTTATGTATTCTTAGGTATTTTATATATTTTAAGTGTTCCTTGATTCTTCATTCAAACCCAAGTTTTATACTTTGAATTGGTTATTTTTGGATGAAAATAAGATGCTGCAGTAAATTTCACTAACTAGGACTTTCTCCGGGGTGTTTTTTTGGCAACCCTTCCTATGAGTGCCATATCTATAAGAATGTATGTTCATGACGCAGTATGGTTAATTTATTAAGCATAAACATAACTATAAATATTTATAAAAAAGGTGTCACACTATAGGCACGTTTATTATGCATTATGAATGCTTTATTAAGGTCTCATCTATAATGCACTATAGATACCTTTATAATGCAGTACAAAGTATCCTTCATTTTTATACCAACCATTAAGATGCATTATGAAGGTATCTATACTGCACTATAGATGAGAGCTCAATTGGAGCTTATGAAGTATTATAATCAACACTATAATCCCATGTGACTCTCAATAGAAGATGCTGTAATGCTTTATTAATTCTTATACTTTGAACTGTTTTATTGTTGGCTTAATTTTAATTAGAAACATGTCATCCCTGTCCTGCTCCAGGCGACGCCCCCTACTGCAGCCCAGAGCTGTACAGGAGTGTGCTGACCCAGCTCTAGGTGAGGATCAGGGCACTTTTGCTCATTTGTGTAACCCAGCCGGCATGGAGAAACACAAGATCCTATTGAACAGTAATATGAGCATTTTAAAAAGTTAGTATCAGAACATTATTGGGTAGAGGAACATGGAAGTGAACCGCTGACAAACTTGAGTCCTCAAAAAGAGGCTGTGACCTGTGTTCTCTCAGGTCCTCCAGTGGTCCAGCTCCTGTCATATGGTGACTTTGGCCTGTACTCATCCCAAATCTGACTTCCTGATCCTTTGTACAGACTTCCTGTTAGAAAGGGACAATGACTACTGTGTATGTGAGACACCGTGCAACACAACACGATACAGTAAG
This sequence comes from Brienomyrus brachyistius, assembly GCF_023856365.1. NCBI lineage: Eukaryota > Metazoa > Chordata > Actinopteri > Osteoglossiformes > Mormyridae > Brienomyrus > Brienomyrus brachyistius. Next base: position 10,697,984 of record NC_064538.1, on the reverse strand, counting down.
GAGCTGTCATTTGTGAAGATCCCCAGCAAGGCCTCTGCCAAGTACCTGGCTAAGAAGTTCAACAGGTCACAGCAATATATTGCGTGAGTCTCCTCATACTTATACTGCTTTACACAGCATATACAGTATATCCATACAGTGATTAGCAGTGCCGTCTTCTGTTTTGAAGATTTATCATATGGATGAGGGCAGTTTAATTCAATTTCGAAGCAATTTTTACAAAAGCAAGTGGAAATTATAAATGCTTTCAAAATGCTTTAACTGTTTACTGAGTGAATTATTGGAAATTAAATAAGGGGTTGTTGTAATATACTTTGTCAGATTATAAATAAATAATCTTTAGTTTTTAGTGCTGTCTTTCAGTACAAGCTAAAGGTCACATGGAAACCAGCTGCCAAACCTCCAAGCTTTCAGTAACGATTCAAAGGGCAAACCATCTATTATAGCGTCATTAAATTATATCCATTAGGTGGTTAACAAAGAGGAAAAATCTAGAGGACAAATATAAAAAAAATTGCATATAGGTGGGGTGGAGTCCACTTACACTTCAGAGCATTTCTCTTTTACATGTGATTACATTTCATTTATTTGACACATTTTGAGAGGGAGCAGGGTTGGACAAACTCTGGAGGAACTGTGGTTTGAGGGCCTTGCTCAGGGGCCCAACAGTGAAATCACTCAGCCTACCCTGGGATTTGAACCAAATGACACCCCCCCCCCCCCCCCCCCCCCAAAAACAAAAAAAAAAAAAAAACAAGAGAGAGTGTGAATGCTGTTCCCCATTACCAGAAACTATGCAGTGGAGATTCCCACATTTGAAGGAATTTGAAGGGGTCAGTTCAGTGCAACACTGAAGCACCATCGTGATCCTGCTGTCCCCCCTCCAGGCATCGCTGAGATACACTTCAGTGTTGAACATGCTTTCTCTCCCACCCACAGTGATAATATGCTGGTGCTGGACATCTTCTTTGAAGCCTTGAACTATGAGACCATAGAACAGAAGAAAGCCTATGAAGTAGCAGGGCTGCTGGGTACAGTTGCTACTTTATTACCTAATAGTAACCAGATGTCGTCAGAGATTCCTTTTCATTATCAGTTTGTTAAAGTTTTCATCTACACTTGTTTCTTGCATCTGTGCCACAGCAGGTATTTTGTATGCCTATAGCGGTGGTCTATTTCTGAACATCTATTTCTGTCACAGGTGACATTGGCGGACAGATGGGCCTGTTTATAGGTGCCAGCATTCTTACTATTTTGGAGCTGTTCGACTATCTGTATGAGGTATATAAATTCAATTTGTCTCTAGTAGAGAATCACGAAGGAGGTCTTTGTTAAGTTCGTAATGAGGCTGGCTCGTTCTCCTGCAGGTGGTGAAGCACAAGCTGTGTTTCCACTCCCAGAAGAAGCAGGAGCAGAGCAGCGACAGTGAACAGGGGGCGGTGCTGAGCCTGGATGACGTAAAGCGTCACGTTAGTAACTATCACTGAGTACACGATAATTACTGCTACTGACTACTGAAGTCTTGGCGGGTGGTATGTTGCAAGCTATTTAATTCCATACTTTGCTGCTTCCATAAATGTGTTTTAAGAACTTGCAACATTAGCACTTGAGTATGCAGAGTAAAGTATATACTGGAATACACAGATGCTTACTTGGATGCCATTCCACTGATGCATGTTTCTCTCAGAACACTTTGGTGGAGAATGCTTACTAATGTAAATATCTATCAAATCTCTGTGTAGGTACAAAGTGTATACTAAGCATTATGTACTCTGGAAGAGATGCAGGAAGACAAGATTGTGGAATGGAGAGAGAGACAGCTTTATGTAGTGAACCTGTGCGAGAACAGATACAAATAATTAGTTGGGCCCAAAACAATTTGCATAAATATTTGCATACATATTCTATGATTATCTTGTTCTTGTTCCTTGACTATGTTTAATTACAAGTAATACATAAAATTTGTGCATTCGAAAAGAGCATCAGTGTTTAATATGTAAATCAATATACATCAGTATGCCATTTGTTTATGTTTCGTCTGAAAGATTTTGTGTCCAGCTCTTCCCATTTTATATTAGTGTAACCACATATCCAAGAAACAAAACAAAATGGAATATATATATATATATAAACATGAATGTTTAAAATTGTACAAATAATTATTTTATAATAGTTTATACTTATTTTGACTGAATTCAGCCGGAAAGTTTTTGTTAACATTTTTAAGGAAAAGTCAGCACGTCCGTGGAAAGAGACGACGTAAGCTATCTCAAAGTTTTCCGTGTAATAATACAAAAACATACGGGCACCACCTGTGTCTTTCTGTGCAGAAATAGCACACAGTACACAACCAACGGATTATTACTTTCATGACAATTAAATTACTTTAGAGAACCCATTAACAGCGCTTAGTGGAAAACTGAATAACAGTTAAGAAACAGTGGATGCCAACTTAGTATTATCAGAAAACTCATTGGTGTTAATTTGTTGAACCAAATATCTTGAAGCATATGTTGAATGATAATTAATAAAAAAGGAAACGCTGTCACACTTTGCCATGGGTTGCATTCCCTGTTATTAACTGGTACTTCTGCCGTTACTAGCTGCGGTTACTTGAGTTTAAATGACCTGTATATATTACAGTACCTTAATTTAACTAAAAAATGTATCGGCAGTGTATTCATTTAAGAATTGGACTTTTTAGTATAATATGTATGTATTAATGTAGGTTGTATTAATAATGATATCAGCCTATCTAAATGGCAGTGTTTACCTGGATTAGCAGAATAAAAGTGCCATACAGTCAGAGTTCCTAAGTCACATATATATTTCTTATATTTTACTCTTATATTTCTTTCTTTTTTTTTGGGGGGGGGGGGGGGGGCTTTCCACACAAATGATTAATAGTTATCGTTGCCTTTTTGACACATACTGTATGACTTTTTGTCAAATGTCATTTTTATGTCATTTTCAGTACAAATCTTGTTGTATTCTGTAATATGGATTGTGCATTATCCTCCATAAAGATGCTTGCTTATATAATATTGTTATTAATAATAAACTACAAAGTCCTTGTCTCTCAGTTTGGAGAGTGCTGAATGATTTCTTCATCTGTCTTTTGAAAAGACACATCTAATAGTACTAAAGTCACAAGGTAGGCAATGGGACCAGTACAGAACACTGGAAATGGCTGGAACAGCTGGCTGATAAAGTAGCCGGTTCCACAACCCATAAGCAGTCTGATCTATCTTTAAGGAAAAAGAACTCTGAATTAAAATGTAATGCATTGCATTGTTGCCACCCCCTTGGTGTTTCCTGGCCATGGGTGTAATAATTGAATTAGCCAATACAACCCCCTGGACCCCCCTAAGTGGGTGGAAACCTCTGACAAACATTTCATGTTATGTTTTGAGCACCCTTTTCTGAAATAGCCATGGCAACACAACCATTCTGTGCTTAGAGTTGTGTCGCGTAAAATACCCTCTGTAATGCAATACCAGCAGCTTCCAGCAATATGAATCTTCTTGCTAGTATAATCTTTTTCTTTGTTTTTAGATTCATTATAATCATAGACCTTCTATTTATCGTAATAAATCTAGAACATCTGTATAACAATCACAGATGTTGTATATACTCATTATACACTGTCTAGCTGTACATTTCCAGCACTATTGCATGATATACTTAGGCCACTGGCAATAAAGTTGAATCTAAATCTTAATCTATTTTCCAATTTATGTAACGGTGATTTTTTTTTTAGATATACAATAACTTTTCTTGATTACTAATCATCGTTTTTAAACAATTACTATTATTACCATATTTTTAAAATCTTATTGTCGCAAAAATACAGCTTATTAGAATCTGGTGCACTGGGATTGCACTGGATACGCTTAGAGGCGCCCATTGCTTGCGTCCACTTCTCCTGAGATCGGCCCACTTCCGGAAATCTCGGATCCCGGTCACGGATATCGCGAGATCCGCATACGCCGGTTACAGTCGCCGGCGATTGCCTTGAATGGCAGAAGATGGCGGCTCGGGGTGGATTTCAGGCAGGCGCCGCAGCGGGAGTAGGTGGAGGAGGGATGAATCCTGGGCCTCAAAATAGTGGCGGGCCGCCAGGAATAGCTCCAGGAACACCCTCTGGCAGGATGGGACCATCATCCGGGCCGCAGAATCACCTATACCGTTCTCCTATGCCTGGGCCCGGCTATCCGGTAGGACGTACAATGGTATAATGCAGCTTTGGGAACAAAGGATATCCAGTTAGAAAATAGGGATTCAGCCTGATTGCATGGCGATATGACTTTAGTTATACATATTATAATCATATGCCTTTTACATCAGCCGTTTTATTTTTTGCAATTATCAGTAACTAAGAACAACTTGAATCTTTGCAGTTCGTTGTGCAAAGTTGGTTGCAAAGTGCTATTGAATAAAACATGGAAGGAGCGAGCCAACTATTTTTCTGTCTTAGTAATTAGTTATCTGTAGTGAAGTTGGACACCAACTTTTGAAAATGTTATTTTAAGATCGTTTGCTACTCTGTATTTAGTAATGATGTTGTACATGTGACTCGTTTAGTTAAAGTAGCCAGCTTTTCACATGTGTCGCTGTCGGGCGAAAAATAATTATTTTGGTTTGCGGTGGCTTGTGTAGCGTTTCCTTTTGCAGTAACTTCCCCCTCCCCAACAGAGACCTGGTATGCCTCCTGGGAGCAGAATGACACCACAGGGCCCGCCTATGGGTCCGCCGGCTTATGGTGCCAACCCTATGACCCGGCCAGGAATGCCCTTGATGGACCCGGCCCGGAAGAGACCAGCTCCTCAGCAGATACAGCAAGTTCAGCAGCAGGCTGTGCAGAGCCGTAATCAACAGTAAGGGATTATTAGCTATATTAAAGGGACTTATGTAGATGTATGTATAAGTATAAGTCACAGTAGCTCTTATAATCGCCATTACCCGGTTAAGAAGTATTCTGAATAATTATTGCATCCACAGCACTAAGAAGAAGAAGATTGCTGACAAAATTCTACCTCAGAGGGTGAGTCTGCTGCCTGGCGACTGGCTTTAATGTAAAAACGCTGCATATTCAGATCCCTCATTGTTGCTGATGTCTTGCACTAGCAGTCGTCCATGATCAGTGTACTTAACCTGGGTATTCAAATAGTAGGAAGGTGAAAAGAAACAACCCGTATGTGTAGCTGTAGTGAAAAGGGTTGATAATGGACACTCCTCTGCCATCTGCCTGTTTGCCTGTGAGGCTGAGTGTCCTGCCTCTACTGGTAATAACACAAGTTTGGCTAGGAGTTTGTCGTTCTGGTGCGCACTGTGGTGATGTGTGCAGCTCCACATTATGCTGCAAAGGCACTTGAACCCCCCACACTGCAGCCTGAATTTACTTTAAAACACTCAAGTGAATGACTGACATTTGTTGCATCTCTTGGGTTGCATCTAACTGAAGCCACTCTTTGCCCTCTGCAGATCAGAGAACTTGTCCCAGAGTCTCAGGCTTATATGGACCTGCTGGCCTTTGAGAGAAAACTTGACCAAACGATAATGCGCAAGAGACTAGACATTCAGGAGGCCCTCAAGAGGCCGATTAAGGTAAATCCCCAAGGCTGTCAAGTCCCAGCTGTTGCATCCATCCATATCTGTCAGCGATTAATAATCCTGTTAATTGTTCTTTTTTTTTTTTTCTTCCCTCTAGCAAAAACGAAAGCTTCGTATTTTTATATCGAACACTTTTAACCCGGCGAAGCCTGACGCCGAGGATGGGGAGGGCGCAGTGGCTTCTTGGGAGCTCCGCGTAGAGGGGCGGCTGCTGGAGGATGTAAGTGCGCCATGAAAAGCTGTGGTCTGTCGCTCCACCTCTAGTCCGATTTAATCACGCCTTGTTTGGGGAATTGTGCAAGACTTTTGTTGTTTAGGTGTCCCCCCCCCCCCCCGCTCGTATGCTTCAGTTCTTGAAGGTATCAAGCTGTAATTGTCTACAAACAAAATACTTTTTCATTGAGTTCTGGGGCCTGTACTGCGAAGCGGGGTTACTGGCTTATCGGGGTAACTTGCCGGATTTAAGGTTGTCTGGGCAAAATGTAAGTGAACGAATATGAAGTCCATTTAAACTGTGGTACCTTAAATCCAACAAGTTACCCCAATAAGCCACTAACCCCGCTTCATAGTACAGGCCACTGGTTTGGTGAACATGTGTATAGTAACATTTTCTATCACACATAAAATAAGTCGTATGCAAATGCATGTGCTATATTACTGGTATTTTTATATTTATAAAACCTGCATTGTATTTAAATTGCTTTGTTCGTGTTTAGTGACGGTGTGATCCGTTTCATTTAGGCTGCTGTGTCAAAATATGAAGCCACTAAACAGAAGAGAAAATTCTCCTCGTTCTTTAAGTCGCTTGTTATAGAGCTTGACAAAGACTTGTATGGCCCTGACAACCATCTTGTAGAGGTACGTGTTATCGGGTGTAGTAGCTCTAGCACTCTCTCTATGGAGTTTGAATGGAGTTCTCCACCACGTTCATTGTGAATCTTCTCCTGGTTCTTTGATTTTTCTCTCATGCTCCTGGTGGATGTGGTTGGTGAATTAGTGTCTGTAGTGATATATTACGTGTGAGTGGATGGGCATCCCACCCCTGCTGCCCCTGTATTATGTCCCGTGATGGGCTCCAGCCTCGCTATGACCCTATACATAGATTATGTGTTATAGCACTGGACAAAAAGTTGCCATGAATTGTAGACTTCACAGTTACGGTGTATCTTGTGTTAGTAGCAGACCTGTAGTATGCGAAAGGTGGCCCTCTGCTTTACTCAAGATTTACTCCAGAAGGTACAGGAGGTTCCTGCAGCCCGTTGAGATTTGAGAAGTCCTTCAGAAACCAGTGTTTTGTCAGTCTGGCTGCAGCTGTTTAGGATGCTATTTCATAAGACACTGACGACCTGGCAGATGATGTGCTTAACTGGCTACCCTTCCAATCCCTCTTCCGCCCCCAGTGGCACAGGACAGCCACCACCCAGGAGACTGATGGCTTTCAGGTGAAGAGGCCGGGTGACGTCGGTGTTCGCTGCACTGTGCTCCTCATGCTCGACTACCAGGTGAGAAAACACCATCAGTCATTTGTGTCACATCCCAGTACGTATGAAGCAGGGCTGTAATGGTACAAAACTCACGGTTCGTTACGAAACCAGATTCACGGTTTGATGCAGTTTCAGTACAGTACAGAAAATTTAACAACAACTAAAATATAATTAGGGACAATTGTACACCAAAGTCAAACGTCGATTTCAGTAACAAAACTTATGACATGCTTGTTTGCACATTGTAAAAATAAATACGTAAGATGGAAATTCAAATATATGGCAATCAGAATGCTAAATTCTGTGTTCTCTACTGCCGAGAATGGTCACTTTTTTACAGGTGTAAACATCCCTATGGTTATTCCTAATAAACCAGAGCAAGGAAGAAACAGCTTCTGCAAGCTAAACTCCCTGTGGCATTTAGGGAAGCCGAAATATTCCCAGACTGCCGATTTTATGATTTACTGTAACCAGCATTAACCGTAACCAACTCACCGCCATAATTAGCATAATGCGTTTCCATGTTGGCCAACTACTTGTGAATTTAGGTTCTGCCTTTGTCAAGAACTGCTTTTGATTGTGCCTTCCAAGCCAAAAACGATGTATCCGAACATTATGCGATGAATGGGTGTACTGTTAAAGCACTTTTATGAGCTGTGGTAAAACTAAGGTAGATGTATGGTTTGTGTTTATTTTTTATTTTTTTTCTTACCTGGTTTTCTGTGAAATACGCAGCGGTCAGCTTCACTTGTCCTTTCAAAGGAGGGTATTTAACTGACTGCCACCTGTGGGATCTTTCATGTCCATGTTCCTCTGTTTGCCATGATGTCTAGCCGCCTCAATTTAAGCTGGACCCTCGCTTGGCTCGCATGCTGGGGATCCACACCCAGACTCGGCCGGTTATCATCCAGGCCCTCTGGCAGTATGTGAAGACCCACAAACTGCAGGATCCTCACGAGCGCGAGTTCATCAACTGCGACAAGTACCTTCAGCAGGTGTGTGTGTGTGTGTGTGTGTGTGTGTGTGCGCATGCGTATGCGTGACCCACTTTACTCAGAAGACTTCTGATACCCAGGCCAAGCCTCTGAGGGGGGGGACTAATATTCTTATAATTTTAAGATATTTGAAACTCAGCGGATGAAGTTCTCCGAGATTCCCCAGCGTCTGCACGCCTTGCTGATGCCTCCTGAGCCAATCATCATCAACCATGTCATCAGGTGACGGTCCAAGACCTTGATCGCAGATTTCCTCCACTTCCGCATACATTAGCTGCTGTTTTAGCATTGCTTTAAGGCTTGGGGTCACATTTGTTGCCCTTGGATGAGTGTGTGTTTTTCTGTTGTAGTGTGGACCCCAATGACCAGAAGAAAACTGCTTGCTATGACATTGATGTGGAGGTTGACGACACTTTGAAAACGCAAATGAACTCCTTCCTGCTGTCTACAGCCAGCCAGCAGGAGATAGCTGGCTTGGACCACAAGGTGTGAGATGTCGAACTTAACATCCACTGATTAAAGCTATAATACTGTGTGGCTGAGATGTTCTATCAGTCTACTCGCTAATGCTTTTATTGGTGTTTTGATCAGAACATTCAAGGCTGACACCCTGTGGTTAGCAGAGGCTACTGCAATTAATATTCGTCACTGATTTTTGCCAGTCGTGAAATTTAGTGATTTCTGTAATGTTGGCCCTCAGATCCATGAGACAATTGAAACCATCAGTCATCTGAAGACACAGAGGGAGTTTATGCTGAGCTTTGCCCGAGATCCCCAGGGCTTCATCAACGATTGGCTGCAGTCACAATGCAGGGACTTGAAGGTAGGCCGCCTTTACTGCAGTGACTATGTGCAGTGTGAACCTGAAGGCCATGCTATTTGAGAGATTTTGCAGATTACGCTAAGGAGTCTCAGTAAGGAGAGGAAGTTAGGGAGCCTCTGAAGAGTAAAGTCTGCATACTTAAGATTCTCTTTAGAACAATGAAATAGTCATTGTTTGGCCCAAAACCGTCTTCAAAGCATGTATTCAAAATTGCGATAAATCAGCCAATGAGTAGCTGAACAGTGTCTCAGTTTTTGAGCAGTATTTACCATTGGTATTAGCATTACTGTTAGCACATTTGTCTTGTATATAAAAGAATATGAAATAATAATTAATGAATAACATGCTTCTGTATGCCAAGGGGTACATGGGTTAGCTGAGAGGACAGTCTCATCCGAGAAGGCATGACTCTTTGGCCGAGGCTTGCCTTGCGTACCGGACTTCCTACAGAGGCCCCGGCCTTCATCCTCTCCCTAAATAGCAACAATGCACAAAAACAGCACAGAATAGATTATGTAACAAGCTTTTGTCCTCTGGCAACTCACCTGGAGTAAATGATGTGTAGTCTATGTCTGTTTGACAAATATGATATTGGACAGTTTTGAAATTTTTTTTTATTTTATTTTTTTTAAACTTTCTCCTTTTGGGGAATTCGACTTATGCTGGTCTGTCAGGATAAATGATAGAATGGGGATACTTGCATTCTGAAAAGCTGGGCGAGGGCAGCTAAATATGGACTGCTCCTCTCTCGTCTGCAGACTATGACCGACGTTGTGGGAAACCCTGAGGAGGAGAGGATGGCAGAGTTTTACTTCCAGCCGTGGGCCCAGGAGGCAGTGTGCCGCTATTTCTACTCCAAGGTGAGTCCCGCTTCCTCCCTGCCTGTTTACCGCAGTCAGCAGCCCCTTGTCCTGTTCAGCATGTCTGCACAATGCTACTTCGTTTTTGAAGTTTGTTCCTTGGCTCAGTCTTTCCGCTTTAATTGTACCAAATTCTGTTATGCACCTGTTACGCAAGTTTTAAGCTTGTTGCTTAGTGAAGGATTCATCTTTTTGTGACTTATTGAAGTCTGAAGATGATTGTGAACGATGCTTTTGGTTAAATGTCGTTCTGTTTTTTTTTTTCTAGGTGCAACAGAGGAGGCAGGAGCTAGAACAAGCACTGGGAATCAGAAACACTTGAAATTTGCCGTGTTATACTGGGAAGGAGCTGGAGACCTGGAGACAGAAGAGCCAGAGGGCTCTGTTACAACCTCAAAACTGGCCTTTTCTCAAATAAATACGCAAGCATATTTTGTCACTATTTTCTCTAGTCAGCCGTGAAAAGTGACCATTCTGGGTAATGTAGCTCTCGCATCTTTATCCTGTCTGTCACAGCTGCCAAAGAAAAGGCCTTTGAGTGTATAGGAAGGCCTAGTACAAGACTTGCCATTTCAGCAAAGGAAAACACTTTCACATTCCTTGTTTTACCCTCTATTATGAATCTATTTATGGAGTTGCTTGCTAACACAACGATGCTACATTCAGTTAGCACGTTAGCACTCCTTATTTAGTGTTCCTGAAATGTTATTTTGCTCAGTATAATTAGTTTGCATAGACTCACTGTCTGTCTTATAGCTTTGGTGTTTTCTCTCCAGTGCACCCTAATAGTTTAGAGCCATTTCGGGTCCATTTAGTGGGTTGGAGATCCAGTGTTAGTTTTTAGTGTAAAATAACACTCCAGTGTATTAAAGGTGAGTGGTCATAATGAACAAAGGGGCATGATGCCATGGCCTTCATTTTTATATCTGCTGTGGTGTTTAGGCAGGTTAGTGAGCCACACGATTAGGGTTGTGTGCATTACGGGTCTGTGCAAAGGTCTGTCGGGGGGGGGGGGGGGGGGGGCCTCGCGGCTCAGTGTTTTTGTCTGTGCTATTTCCTCACACACAGGGACTTGAGCTTTGTTTTGTCTGCCCATTCATTGAATTTTGGGGTGTTCTCTTGACAATGTCTTTTTGATCAACACTCCATTGTTATTTCAAGCTTTAGAGTGTTAAATTATCATTTTTAAATATGGAAAGCCACAAAACAACAGTTGAATTAGAACTAACAGATTAGTGAAAAGCTTGTATAGTCTTAAGGTAAATTTTAATAATTGTAGTCAACCTATGCATCTTTTCCTTTTTTTTGTCTGAGTAGTGCTTTAGGTTTTCATTTTTTATTTAATTTTTTTTATTAAAGTAGAAATTAAGGACTGCATCCCATATTACTAAATAATTACATGAAAATATTTGCTTTTGTGTTTGACCAAGTTTTTGTTTAAATAAAGACTTCATTGTTATCGAACCTTTATTTTATTAGAAATAAAAGTTTCTGAGCCGTTTCCATTTATCAGGTGCATTTTCTGTAATTTTTGGTTTTTGGAGTGGATGTCGGCTCTTTAAGTAAAGAATGTAGCAGTATGAGGAAAAAGGTGAGTAAAGAGTAAGAAATGGAATTTACTTTAGGAAAGAATGTAGGCTATAAAACGCTAACTTAACTGCAAGATTTTAGTCACTTTCAATTATAACCTGACTGAATGTGTGTCCCTGTTACATGGTTTCGCTAATTTAATGCACTCAGTGGGTTTATGGAGCTTATAGTTATGACTGAAGAATAACATGAATACAGCTGCTGCAGTAGACTTTTAAAAAGATGTTGGCATTATATTAAATAGTTCAAGATCGTTTATTTGTCAGATGCATGTTATGTAGTGAAACGCATTACCTCGGTCCCTCCTGAACTAAAAAGAAGCATGAAACATTAAAATGACTTAAAAGTAACGCCATCAGGAAGAAAAATAATTAAAAACAAAAATATAAAATATTTAAAAAGTAATTTAAAGTACATGCAAGAGATTAGGGGCTGGACTATGGTACACGGGGTTAGTGTAAGATTTGTCAGAACTAAAGATAGACAAATGCCTGCTTACAAATAAAGGGGATATCTGCGTTTATTAGAAAAAAGTTAGGTGTGTATAAAACTCGTCCTTCAGGGTCTCGTCTTACTCCCCGAAACCCTCTGCGAGCTGTAACACAGACACAGGCGTGTCTACCAGGCTGGTTCCCCCTTCTGACAAACCCAATAAGAGTCGGTAGAGATCTTCACGGAGATCGACGACAGAAGCTGTTTTAATGGGCTGGTCCACTGTGTGACAGACTTGGTGCAAACTTTATGTCTAAGGTCCGGTTGCTCTAGTGTAGGATAATCTTACACCATGGACCCGCCAAAGAAGGTCTGCATTATTGGCTCTGGGAACTGGTAAGCGTCAGATGTAGATGTCCGTCTTAAACGCTAAGGTTTTACCGGTTATTACTACGATTTTTAACGTGGATGGTTAGCTTGCCTGCCACAACAGCCGTTTTATGCAAAGGAATGACACCTACGTGAATTGTTGCTCATTTGTGCTGTTTTGTTGAAGTTTGAGACGCACTTCGAGCTACAACAAAATAAAGCGCAACGAAGAACTGGTCCGTGGAACAGCTGGTTAGTTTGGAAGGGTGCAGCCTCAGTGGCCTATGATATTTAGGACAACAGGTGTCTAGCTTTTATTACAGGATCCAGGCATCTCTATGTTTGCAATTTGTTTGTGAGATACTCCGTGAGATTCAGTACCAATAATAGTAACATTTTAGTATTCTAGTTTAGTTATGTATTTTTATAGGGGTTTTCTCAACCTCCAAGTTAAATCAAAGTTACTTTACATTTTGTAAAATCTGGTATTTCTAGGATTAAAAAAAGGACGGAGATGTGCAACACAGTTCAAATATAGTGTGAGGTGCATAAACAGGGAGCAAATGTTAAATTATAACCATCTCAGTAAATTATCCGTTATAATTTCCAATAAATTTTTAAGCAGCGATTAGTTTTTCGTTTGTAATACGTGGTATATGGTGTGAATGCAATTATGTAAAAGTTCGTGTAATTGACAGAGTACATCTTTTGTGAAGCATTTGATTATGTAAACTAAGAAATCTTTTACTTATAAATGCCACTTTGCAGTACATGAATTGTGTGGAAGTTTTGCAGAACAATAGCAGGAATTCTTCAAAGACATTTCTGTTGAATCGTATGTCCTTTAATCTACCCTAATGAGACCGTTTTCAGATTTCGGATAACAGACTCATTTGTATTTATGTATAAAATAATGCAAGAGCAAGACTTTGGTTGTTCTACTTTAAATTTGCTGATGTGTTACAGTTCTTCTTCCACGATTGTGGTTACAAAGAACTCTGAAAATACCAGGACAAACCAAAAAAAACTGACAAAGAAGATTCAACTGTGAGAAAGTCAAGACTGTATGGTTACATTTATAATACCAGCAAATGTATCAATAATGACTAATAATGCTACATGTCGTTGGTTTAATAGCATTTTCGCTGAACTTTTCATTGAGTCCCTTTTTACCCCTCAAAAGGTCTTTTCACACCCCGTTCCCATACATATATCAATTCATGTAAATAGGTCTTACTGTGTATGTATCCTAGCTCTTATTGAAATAAGACTGTGTCAATTCTGAAACTGTGACCTATGTATTATTTGTGTTTTGGTTGAATCTGTATGGCAACAAGAACATGACAGCTCATTCTTTAAAAACATGGTGACTCCAGAAGGAAGCTCAGCAACATCTCCAGGTTTTTGTCTGATCATCTTCAGATATTTAAGAGTACATGGTGAAAATATGAAAATGATGGTTATCTGCCGACCTGGTCAAATGAAGATCATCAAAATAGGCGATTTTGAAAATCCAGCACATTTCAAAAAATGACTGATACTCATATTAGAGGAATATATATGGTTATCTCACACACAACCCACTTTATCTGGCATTCTGTTTGAGTGAGAAGCTCTCAAAAAGGTATCGTTTTGAATTTTTGCCCATATTCAGATCCTTGTAGGAGAGAAAGTACATAAGACACCACTGATCTGATTCCATTTTTGAATTCTGCAGACAAAGATAGCTCCAGTTTCAAAGTACATGCTCTATCAAAGGAGAGACGAAGGCTGGAAGTTGAACCAAAAGACTGAGTCAGCAAGATGCATAACCTTCAAAAGGCCATAGCTTCAAAACTTAGAGATGCAGGCCTAATATTTGGCATTTCTTCATGAATTTGTTACAGGAGCATCTTGTTTCAGGGGAATATGAGATTATGTTTTCTCAGACAGGTTAATTTGATAGGTATGGATACATTTATAGCAATTAAGGTTTTATCTATAAAAACTAAATTTTTTTGACATGTATGTCTTTATGATGATAACACTAGAACAAAATGAAAGTTGATTTTCATTTAAACAAACAAAACTCTTTTTCTGCCTTCCAGGGGTTCTGCTATTGCCAAGATTATAGGGGCCAATGCAGCTGTGAATCCCAAATTTCACACCACCGTCAATATGTGGGTGTTTGAGGAAATAGTCAATGGGCGAAAGTTAAGTGATATAATAAACACAGATCACGAGAATGTCAAGTACCTTCCTGGGTGCAAGCTTCCCGTTAATGTGGTAAGAAAGATAACCATTTAGGGGGATGCTGTATTTAATTACAATACTTGGTATGCAGTATAGGACCTGTAGAAAAATTATGATTTGGATTATTCAGTCGATTTTGAATACATAGCTGGTAATTGCTTTACTTTATTCTTTAACTTAAGTTTCGTCACTGGGTATGCATGAATGCAACTAAATACAGCAAATTACAATTGTGGGTGCTGAAAACGTCCCACTTAGCTCTAAGGACATTGATTTGGACTGTTTTTATTACCAGCTGGCAGTACCAGACCTTTTGGAGGCTGCATCTGACAGTGATGTGTTGGTGTTTGTGGTTCCACATCAGTTCATTTTAAAAGTATGTGATACCATCAAAGGCAAAGTCAAAAAGCAGGCCTTTGGGGTGTCTCTTATTAAGGTAAACCGCCAAGGCGAGACCTCAGCATTTCTGACAGTTCTAGCTTCCTCAGCCACTGAACATTGTGCTTCTCACCAATGGCTCTCTCTGCCAGGGAGTGGATACAAGTACAGATGGACTGAAGCTGATCTCTGAGATCATCCGTGAGAAACTTGGCATTGCCATGGCGGTATTAATGGGAGCCAACATTGCCAATGAAGTGGCAGAAGAGAAATTCTGTGAGACCACCATCGGTAAGTGTGGAGGACATAAGCAGTCCTTCAATGAAATAACTATTTGGATAAAAAAAAATCACGTAAACAGTTACGTTTATGAAGCGCTTGATTATTTCTTTAATGAATTGAATGAGTCGTAGAGAACTATTTAATATGCTGGCTGACCTTTCTGCACTGTGTCCAGGCTGCAAAAACAAGGATCACGGTGCTCTTCTGAAGGAGCTAATGCAAAACCAAAACTTCCGCATTACGGTGGTCAGTGAGTGTGACGTGGTAGAAATCTGTGGAGCTCTGAAGGTCAGTGCTGCACCATTGCTATGAGACAGACGCTGCACGATAGGCTTCCAATATTCATGTAATCATAAACTGTGCTGCTGGTGGAACAGTATATTGAAATTAGGCACAATAACTGCCATTCGTTGATATATATACTATCAGTCAAAAGTTTTTGCACACCTCAGGTTTTTATCACTTACCCATTTATTTGATGAACTGCAGATTTTTCATTCTTGGTAAGCACTGGAAAGTTGAGTGATCAAATATAAATGAAATAAAACAATTTTCCTTTATAGCATAGAAAGAGTATGTAACGGTGCATGTCTGACATCCTGTTAACTGGATGTGTGGTGATGGCATAGTCAATTTTGACAGATATGTAGCATGAATGAATGTATGAATTTTATAAAAAATACGTTGCTTGTACAGGGTACGTGTTTTGTGCAATAAACACATGAATTAGACTCTAATGTAAGAACATGTCTATTTAAGAACAGAGTATTTATCAGCTTCGGTAGAGAAATGGCTGATTCTATTAGGGAGATCTAGCACCTTGTCTGGGGGGAAGGATGCTCATGGCCATCCCAGCCTCTCCTGCTGTCACAGAAACTGTACTGGAGCACTGACACGCAGACAGTGTCGCACAGACACTGGATCCGCAGCACTGTCTACCCGCAAGTCTGGCTAATTTTAATGTGAAGTTGCTCAAATCAGGCCATTAGCTGATCAGACCATTAGTATGGACAATTTGCACATTTACATTCTATTTATTACTTGTTATTTTTCTTAAAACATCTTTCCTGTCTTACGAATTCTTTTTACCATTTTTACTGTTACTTTATTTTTACTCATATATCACTTTTTGTAAGGAGCTCATGGGGAAATAAATTTCACTGCCTACATTTACTGCTATTTGCTGTACTGTTGTGGATTTGATAACTTAGATTTGACCCTCAGTTTCAAATGAATTAACCTTACTGGCCCTCCTGAGAACGTGGTGGCTGTAGGTGCAGGATTCAGTGACGGTCTGGGCTTTGGAGACAACACCAAAGCAGCGGTGATCCGGCTGGGCCTCATGGAGATGATAGCCTTCGCCCGCATCTTCTGCACAGCCGGGACAGTTTCCCCGGTCACCTTTCTTGAGAGCTGTGGGGTGGCTGACCTTATCACGACCTGCTATGGTGGCAGGAACCACCGGGTGGCCAAAGCCTTTGTCACAGCTGGGAAGGTTAGGATATCTTTCAAAATGCTAAATATACAGCCTGGGACTTGATGTGAAAATCCCTGTTTACATTCTCAGTCATTCTCTTTACCTAAGACTGGAATTTGTTTCATTTAACGCATTTAGAGTGTTGCTTTCTCTGCGACACATCATGTCTGATGAGGATTTTTTGCTGTGGTTCCCTCTTTCACGGTAGTCTATTGAGGAGCTGGAAAAGGAGATGTTGAATGGACAGACCCTCCAGGGACCAGCAACAGCAGCTGAAGTCCATCACATTCTTCAGCACAAAAACTTGCTGGATAAGTAAGCACAACTTGTAAATGTAATGACTTGCATAATGACTTATCCAAGAAAGCTACATGAGTAAACTGTTCTGTCATCTTTAAAAATGTACTTATTATTGATAACCAAAATGTTAGTTACCGTTATTTTCCTTGAAGTTGGATTTTTTAAAATCTGTCAGAGCTGATAAATATTTTCTCCTGTCTCTGTTCAGGTTTCCCTTGTTCACTGCTGTCTACCAGATCTGCTACCAGGGACACTCAGTAAAACACTTCATCAGCTACCTACAGAACCATCCAGAGCACATGTGATGCTGAAATATAAAGATTTAATAAATTAATTTTTAAGTTTTTAATATTTTTCCACATTAGAATTGAATAGAGATGATCGATATCCACTTAAAACTCTGAATTGTGTTCTAAGTGCCTTAACTTGATGGAAGTGTCTTTCTGACTCCAGAACTTTATAGAACATATATTGGCCAGGCATCCCACTTGCTAAATCCAGCAATTTCTATGCATTTAAATCTATGTATTATTTTTGAGAATCCCCCCTCCTGAACTAACCTTGTCACAATTTTATGAATTGATTATTGACATTTTTAAGGCACCAAATATTATCAATGTAAGTTGAATTCCATTCTGGAATTATTATTTTTTTCTTCTCAAACAAAGTGTTTGTGTGCATCGACAGTTGAAAGGTTTTTTCCATTATTTGACGGTAAACATCATTTTCATGTTTTTCATTATTCATCTGCAATATCTTAAAAATGAAAACATAGTTTGCCGGGTCAACCAAATAGCATATTGTGAAAAGGCCATGTTTGTAAAATCTGCTCCCCTGCATACAGTATGAGGGGAGGAGGAGGGGCAAGTTGTGTCTTACCTGGAGATACGACAGGGCAAATCAAGGATCATCTGGCTGAAGCCCCGGCCTTCTCTGGAAGCTCATTGGAGATGCAGACAGTTAGGGCAAACAGGGAGGACAAGCATAAAGGCGACCTCATCCTCCCGCCTGCAGGTGGCGCTAAGCTGACAGCTGCTGTTTCTCTCAGGGTGATTTTTTGAGCTTTGCATAGAGGTCAGGCTTCCAATATGCTGTACTACTATGTGGTAGCAATTTAGCCTCAGTCTCACGTCGCAGGTGACCCCCACGAAAACCCAGCGGCACTCTACAGCTCAGCCTTGCAGAGATCCTTGCTAAAGATCCTTCTGCACTCTACGCAACAAAAAGACAGAATTTTGCACAGAATACTGCTGCACTTCACAATACTAACTGCTCTGTTATGCTTCAGTTGTGAAGAGATTCTCATACTGGTAGAAATTTGGAGGATGGATGGAGGTAGACTAATTTGTACATGATAGATCCTGCTTTAGCCCGATGTGTTAACGCCACACAGTGACTTGAGAGGATATCTTGTGAACTGCAATAAAAGGCCAGCAGCATGAGGGCGCCAGAGCTGTGTGTTAGTGGAACACCGGCACAGATCGCAGGGCCCAAATGAGACCTGCTGACAAAGGCGCCAGATTGCACTGGCACACAGGATCAAGACAAGATGCCAAAGGCTGAGGATCTCTGGGTCGCTCGCTTCATCCCAGCAAAACACAGGGGGTGGATTTCACATTTCTATCGAATTAAGCCGCGAACCAGGAGCGACCAACTAAATCACTCCCTCCCTCTATGTTATCCAGTACCAGGTTGCAGTGAGCCTAAGGTTCATCCCAGGAAACACATTGGATGAGATGTCAGTCCTACACAGGGCAGGTACAGGTCTCCGGAGAACAAAAATGGGCCAGTGGGCGTCTCCAAACCTGAGCAGGCAGTTTTTTTACCTTTGTATTTTGAAGACTATTAGAACAGTTTCTGAACATTTTATTTTTTTCGGTATAAGTTTTCCCATACAGAATACAAAATGACCCTGTGATTAAAGCAGCTTTGATAAGGGTCAAAGTTTCACTGATTATTGTACAATGTGAGATGTTTATTATTTTAAGTGCCCAATCAATGTGAAATGAGAGCAATAAAACTGCAAGCAAAAGAAATGCAGAGACATTCTTTTAAGCAAACCTGAAATCTTATGACAGCTTTTTCCAGGCTCGTTTTGTTAACCTTTGTTAACGTTTTGTTAAGTATTTATCTTCCTCTCAATATTTGACTCTTCCGCAGGTCTCAAAGATTTCAAAGACATCTTCAGAGAAGTCATTGTACTGGAGACTAAGAAAGGGAAACAGGGGGACAGAACAGTCACACTTCAGAACTAATTTCAAGTTACTACAGTCCTTCTTGCCCTGCCATTGAGAATTACTCACGATCAAAAAAGCAGCAAAATATAGTTATGAATAATGCTCAGTGGGAACTCGAAAGTAACATTTATCAGATTATACTAGTGGTATTTCATTATATAATTTTTTTGTAATTATAGTGGTTCTAGCATTTGTTCATTCAAATTAAAGCTGCAATATCCATCTGATATGAGCATTCTGTAATTAGGATTTGCTCACTAAGTGCCAGTCTTACAGTGGGGCACATCCAAGAGTTTGTAGTAAGCTCTGCTAAGGCTGAAGTCGTTACGCTAAATTTCCTTTGGGGTTAATAAGATACCTACCTTTCTACCTATCAATGCTGCAAATACAGGACATTTTAACATATAAACTTTACTATCAGACCCACATATTCATCTTTCATTTACTTGCCAAAACAACTTAATTAGTGCTCACTTTATCTTCTGGATGGTCCTACTCTCGTTAATCAGCTGGACAAGAGATGGAACTGAAGCATCAGTCAAGATGTTGTTCTTTAGAACTAGCGTCTTCAGTGAGGTGTTTGCTTTGAGGGCAGCAGAAATGTCCTCCAGAGAGCCATCTGTCAGGTTAATCATCTCCATGCTGATAATACAATGCAAAAAAAGAGTCAATTTGGAATAAGGACTAAAATACAGTGGAAACTGCTCATAGTCATCATTCCAGTACAAATACTGTTTAAATATTTTGCTTGTAGTAATCAAGTAGTTCGCTCAGTGTTCATTTAGAGTCTTTTTAAACATGACAACATATGGAAAAAAATAAAATTGCGGTAATAGTTTTTTTCCCCATATTTACTTTGATTGCCCTCCTTTGCCTTGCAGTAACCCATCTGCTTCTGACTAGCTACCTTAGGCTAATGCTGCGTGCACAGAAAACATGACAGGAAAAAGAAAGTAATTTTCTCTCAATGACAAATATAGACTCATAAAAGCTTATGATAAACTGCTGAAAATGAGCCACTGAGATGCAGCAGTGAAACTACAATAAGCGCTTTGAGACAATGTAACGTTGTGAAAACGTGCTGTGTAAATAAAATTGAATTGAACTGAATATTTATGTATAGCACTGTATTATTGCATATTTGAATTAAACACAGTTCAGTAATTTAATTTGTACAGTACTAATTAATAATTAATATAACAGTAATAATTTGAAAAGCATTTGAAACAGCTGTACTGTATTTTGAAATCGTCAATATAATCAACTAGCAACGCTGTCCATTTTAATGCCCCATATTCATGTAATAAACAAACAAATCTCAATTAGATGGTAATCTGTCTGAGACATAAAGAAGAAAAAAAAAAAACAGTTATAAAGATCATCAGCTTATAGTGATCAATTTCACCTAGATATACGTGATCACTATAAGCAGTTTCCACCTCATTTTATATTGAAATGTACACACGCATTCATGTATGTGCGACACATCAGTTCTTGTCTAAGTACAGAAGTACTTACTCAAGGTGCTCTAGCTGGCAGTGGTTGTCTGCCAGGGCCTGCCATAGGTACTTAGCCCCAGTATTTCCCACCTTGTTCAGACCCACATCCAACGCTGTTAGCCTGGAGTTCCCGCTACGCAAAACTCCGCCAAGCTCCCTGAAGGACACCTCACTCAACTGACAATTTACCAACCTGAAAGAGAGCATCGTGCCACTGTTTCCATCAAACAAAGCATGTTTACTGCAAGTTTAGTTTCCGTTCAAAGTTAACACTAACACTAAACACATCATGAGAATTAAAAATGAATATGATTAAAGCTTCTTATTATCACATCTGTGTCTCCTGTATCAATGTTTCTCACACAAGTCATCGGGGACCCTCAGATGGTCCATGTCTTTGCTCCCTCCCAACTCCCAGGGAACTGGGAGAGAGAAAAAACCTAGACTGTCTGTGGGTCCAAGAGGACTTCTTTGAGAAACACTGTCCTATTCAGTACAGAAATGCATTAAAATGGTATTCCTTAGCACACCACTAGAGGGCAACGTCTATCTTAGTTGAGTATTCTCTCCTATTGTTAGTCACCAACCTACCGGAGTTTTTCCAGGGAGCACCCTTGGAATTTTAGGGGTTCGCACAGCTGAAGTACTCCAGAGTCCCCAAGGTCATTCAGCGATAGGTTCAACTCAGTGAGTGAGCAACCTTCAGATAGCAGTGCAACAGCCAGTCCCTCACAGCATGCGTCGGTCAGATTACAGTCAAAGGCCCTAGCCAAAGATGTCATTCTTGTGAGCTATACAGATACATTATGTGTGTTTACAACATTCATGCATTGCCACAATAACTAAACTTGGTTCATAACTATATAAAATAAATCAGAAACGTCACTGGAGAGGTACAATGGTCCATGTGCACCATTCACTTATGTTAGCTAGTTTACCTAATTTGTCGGCTCTTACACTATAGATATTTTACAAACAAATCTGAGAAGCAGTATAACTTTCAACAGCTGTTATTTTAGAGAATCCTTTTTTGGACAATAGAGTTTGGACAACTGTGACCCAAAAGGGACTCTAGGCATGAAGGATACAGACATCCAATCACAACAGCATTCCTTTGCTTACACTCGTCATGTCTTTTCTCTCACTAAAATAAGTAATGAGGAAAAAAAACCATCTTCAATGCATACGACAAATGCTGCAGGCTGGTCTTGGAACTCCTCAACACACGTGTCAGCCAGTCCATGCCCAAGTCGGATACTTCATTACCATCCAAGACAAGAGTTGCCAAAGTGGAGCTCTCATCACTGATAGCTTGGGAAAGGACTTCCATGGACAAATGAGTGAGACCACTGTCTTGCAATCTACAAAACAACAGACAAAATGCATACAGTGTTGTCCCTGGAAGGGACTAAGGTTTTATATGCTTAGTACTGTTTTGATGCTTTATTATATACGATTGCCAATGCTTTTGCATTTTAACAAACTGCTCCCGCGAAAAATTACAATTATAAATTTTGAAAGAGCATGAAAAACAGTAGCAACACAAATGTTTATAATATCCATTTATTTAAATCTTGGCTTTATATAAAGAACAATAGATGTGCAGAATGCAGCAGATTGTGCTACCTGAGCTCCTGCAGTTTACAGTGTGGACTCCTAAGTCCTCCGCACAACTGGATGAGTCCCTCGTCCTGTAGCTCATTAGACCTCAAGTCCAGCACATGCAACTGCGTTGCGGGCTGAGCCAGGACTGAGGCTAGGTCCTCACAACAGGCTGCACGCAGCCCACAAACTGGCAATCTGAAGTTACGAGGGAGAGCGAGGAGAGACTCGGTGTCAGAAGGAGACCAATATTTATAGACAAAGAGTCACATTTGCAATACTTCCACCCACCTGAGTATCTGGAGGCTGCAGTCTCTGAGGCCCCCAAACAGTGCTTTGGCTCCTGAGTCCCCCATTGCTCTGTTATAGGAGAGGTCCAGCTCTACAGTTCTTCCTTCACGAATGACTGAAGCCAGGTGGACATAGGAGGCAGTACTCAGGGTACATTGGAACAGTCTGCAAAAGTGGGGTGAGGTTATAACAACGTGACATTGATATATCTGAAAGAACAATGAAACAATGACTTCATTCTGTGATTAATAAAAAAATATATCAGTTTTCACAAATAAATTTCAGGCCTCACTAAGCTACGCAAAAAAAAAGAAAGTAATTTTTACTTTATTTTTACTATTTTGCGGTTGTAAAACTGAACTAATCATCAAATTTTACGCATGCTACTTTGAACAAATTGTTTTTTTCCAAAAAAATAATACAATATAAAAATTATTTTTTTCTTAGCATTTGGTATGATTTACTTACATCAGCTTGCGTGATAATCGAAATGCAGGTATCAAGTGCAGAGTCATCTCCCCTGTTAAACTGACGCTGCTGTGTAGATGCAATTCGTCTCGTCCCCCACAGCACACGACAACATAATTCAAGGCAGCAGAGTCCCAGGCAGACAACTCAGAGTAATATCTGCCGAGTCCCGCTGCCAGAGAATCACTGATTTCCTTTACCAGTGCTGGGTTTTGACTTTGATGAAGCAGTCGGTAATAACTCAGTGGTCTCTTGTAGGAGAGAAACTGCAGTGATTGCACAGTGGTGTTTTTAAGCCATTCTCTCAGACCTTCTATGCGATCTTTGCTGAACTCCCCAACAATTCCTTCCAAAGGTTTCCTTTGCTCAGCATCAGAAAGGCCAGACAGAAAAACGTCTAGGAACTTCACGCTCCCCTCGAGTTTACCCAGCAACTCCTCTACACTCTCCCCTCCTGACCAAGTAATGTCCAAGTAATACAACAGAGCAATAAAAAATTCCTGCACTATAGGCGATATGAATGAGAACATGCAGTTGTCTGATGCAGGATCCCCATGCAAAAACAAGAAAGCAGACAGGAGGGGAGACATTAAGAATTGTTGAAGTCCAGAGTCAGCTAAGTCCTTCTGGGAAAGGAGCTGGCTGTTGCTGAGGCTGTGGGTGGCCATTTTGCCGAGGCCTAACACCAGGTCTCTGGCTCTGCCTTCCTCCAAGTCGTGAGCACGAAATATGCTGGCAGAAGTCTGGACATAAACCTGGGTCAGTGTTTCGGGAAGATCATCTCCAGTTTCCAATCTTTCCTTAAGCAAGAAGCACATGATCCAACAAAAAATGGGGTGACCACAAAGATCATAAAAGCCCATCTTCTGCTCCACATACTGAAATGCCTTTTCAGCATTTTTAGGGTCAGTGAACACCTGGTCAAAATAGGCTTTTCTCTGAGGAGGAGAGAATCCCAAGATCTGCACATGATTATACTCAATGTCAGATAAAAAACTGAGACTAGCTGTGGATCTAGCTGTTATTAGTATGGAAGCTCCCTTCAGTAATCCCCCTTTTACCAGGCTGGTAAATAGCACAGGGACAGGAACAGGCTGGTTTGGTTTTGTGCACAGAGCAGAATCAGAAGTGGATTGCAGTCTGTACTGGTATTGTTCCAGGCCATCAAACATAAACAGCAGAGACTGGGGACTTTGTAAAATCACAGCCAGTGACTCAGAGGTAAAGTGACCATGTTGCATTAGTATGAAATCTTCCAGAGACATCTCCTGCTCTAACAGAATTAGATCCCTGAAAGCAAATGGGAAAATAAAATCAAACTCTTCGAGCACTTTCCTCCCTGCCCAGTCAAGTAACATCTTCTGCATAGTGGTTGTCTTTCCCACTCCAGCTGGACCAAGTATCATGACCACTCTAGTCTGATCACGGTTTCGTAATAACACTCTCCTCAATGTATTTTCAAGAGTGTTGGGACTTCTGGTTCCATCACCTTCCATCTCCTTATTTTCAGCAATACTTAAAGGTATATACTGATTAGTAAGGACCACCTCTTCTGGGGACTGACCGCCCAGGGCAGACTGGTGTCTCGATTCAAAGCAGTAAGTCATCATGACTTCTTTATGCATTGCGTTTAAGTCTGTAAAAGATGAAAAGCAGTGAGTCAACAATATTGACATTGGCACTAGAGGTGTAATGGTCCGTAGATTTTATCAAACCGTTCAGTTCAGGGTCAATATGCATGTGAAGTGCGTTATTACGATATGCTGGTCATTTTCCTATATGTATTGGCCCAAATACACAACTTTGTTTTTTCACAAGCAAAACATCTAAAAAACTGGTGTCAGCATATTTTCGAGGGCTAGAATTTAAATGTTTACAACAGCAGATAGCGTAAATCATCCATCTCCTGGCCAGCGGAGATGGATGATTGTAATCGATTACAATCAAACATAATCGACAACGTTTCAGCAATACGACGTTATGTGAGCGATGATCCCACCCACTGACGACAAACGGCTGACATAACTTGATGCTGTGGGGATTGTTAGCAACCGGCACACTGTGTACCATGCTGCGCTTGTCTTTAAATGGTATAAATGAATGTGTATTTGTATATTGATGACATTTACAGTTAACATAACTAACATACTGTTTGCCATGGAATACGTGCAAATATAAGTCATTATATCATATCATTTGATTCATTAACATTAAGTAGCCTGAACATAATTTCATAGAGCCAATGCAAGCTGACAATCTGGGGTACCTCTAAATTTTGCTCAATCCAGTCGATATTTTGCACATGTATTTTTCATAGTATGAAACGGAAACACGACACACATGTCTCTGTGTAGCTAAAACGTTTTTTGAGCCCTATTGTTGATGGACCACCCATAATGTATACTGATTTGTTAAGCACCGTTATTTATCATCCGAAAAATTTAATTGAGGCAATTACTTTTAACATTTTGCTTATAAATTCTGTTTAATATCAAGTTCTGGTTTGTAAGTTTGCTTATTTCAAATTTAACATGTCAGAGTGCAACAAAAAGTCACAGTGAATGTGAATTTCTGGGTGAAGAGTGGTAGATGGTGCAACGCTGCCAAACGCTCAGATATGCTCTACATGTGATTCTGCCCCAACACGTCAAATTGTGCCTGGTATGTATATGCCATATCACTTTTATTTGTAGCCATATTAATACATAACCAATATGATTATATTTAATCTATATGTAATTAGTTTATTTTAAGTATATGTTGGGTTAATGTACTGTTGTGTAATATTTAAGGCCCAGGCATAAAAATCGGGGGGAATGTATACCCCCCCCCCCACATTTGCCTCGCTGCCAGTATTTAGGCCACTCAGCTGGCTCATTGTCCGGGTCTGTTGAAATTTCCATGCCTCCGCTTTAGTCTAAATACGGGTGGGTATGGATGGCTCAGCATATTGTTTATTAATCACTCGTGCCCACGACAAACAGACATTTGTTTTTAAATTAAGTTCCCCACAATATCGAACTACACTGTTGTTCAGGGCTTTGCACATATACTGTATTACATACTTCAAAATTTAGTAAAAGATAACAGATGTTTCCTCTGTATCATTTTAATGTACCTAAACTAAATGTTGGTTTAGTCTGGAAAAGATCCCATGAGGAGTATTAATACGCAAACTAATATTAAGCTTTTTTTCATCTTAGATATTTCACCATTAGTTTTATTACATTTTTCTTTTTGCTGTTATCGTTAAATTACATGTAGGAGCATAAGCCACCTTACCTTTTACCTTACTTTACTTACTTTGGCCGCATTGAAATTGAATATGCTGCATCTATTTTCCGCACTCAGTGGAAAGAAGTGAGTGAAAGCCTTTAATTTTTTGTCTTCCAATTCCCCCCGCCCAGTGTTCCGTTGCAGCCCCACCCAGCCACCCACCCGTACTGCGCCCTTGAATATATTTGAAGGAAAGCTGCGTTTATCTTGCAGCAATGTTTCTTGGTGACACTGGGGTACTTGAACTTTTAGTACCATTCCTACTACTGAAAGCTAAAATTACAATAAGGTTTCTTTTTAAAAGCTAGTTTGGTGAAATACAATGTGAAATAGTTATAGCGAACAGTTAATGCATAAGCTTTTGGCATATAAGCTAACTGACAGATATTTAGGCCATTCAGCTGGCTCATTGTCCAGGTCTGTTGAAATTTCCTGATCTTGCCCCAGCTTTAGCACACCCATGCCGATGTCTCAATACGGGAGGGTGTGGATGACTCTGCATATTGTCTAATCCTCCCCGCATCCTAAATTCAATTTCACTTTATAAAAATGTCACATAGTAATTCGCAAATTGCACTGAGATTGTTAAAAGTGACTTCATATGCATGCCTGTACTGGATTAACTAACTGAGATTAAATAAACTGTCTAAATGTTAATAAGAATACTTGATCCATGAAAAAAACAGACTTCTTACTTCAAGCCATTGACAATCGGAGCTCAACGTCAACTGGATTTCAAATTGGAGCTCAACTTCTGAGCAAGACGCAGAATTGACTATCAGTAATGCCGGTTAATAGGCTTAATAATGTTGACAATCATTAATTGCATTGGATTTGCCTCTGTCCCATACAAAAACATCATCATGGTATTATGTCAGTATGGTTGTATGTCAGTAAGTGTTTTGATAAAAATGTTTCCTTCAGTTTTTGCCATGGAAACACTGAACTGGTTGGTTGAAACAAAATCCTGGTCTGGACTTTTACTCTCTGAACCTGAATTACCCAACTCTGGTTATTACCATGGTACAATACAAAAAATGTAATGGATTACCATTGAATTTTAACTTAAGTCACATTGTAATACTATGCAGTATACCATGGTATACAGGTGGCCAAATTACAATGGTTTTCCCATAGTGGTACAACTATGCTATTACTTTGATGACAATATCATACTACTTTTTGTAAGGGGTTAATAAAATGGATGAAAACAAGTACCAGTTAGTCATACAATTATTACGATTTCTTAAAACATGTTCAAGTTATTATTTTTCACTATAACCAATTTCTGTCATTTTAAAGTTAAGAGCATTATTTGTCTGCCGTCAGGCGCAAGCCCATCACAATGTGAGCCTATCCTTCCGGCCAGTGGGATCACGACAAGGGACGTGGTTTACTGGAACCGCGTTGGAAATTGCGTATACGCCAGCGACATTCCCCACTCGCTTGTGCCAGGAGGGGAGACTTCCTGGAGAGGTGGGATGTGCAACTCACAAGCCAAATTTTACAGTACAATCAAAAATGCTGATGCAAAAACATTTATGAAATTTTGTTGAATAAAAATGTAATGACCTATACTTAATGTCATAGACATCCAGATGGTCTTAATTTCGTATTAACAACTGGTAAACAAGCCATTATCACTGACACACAAATATGAAGGCTACTCTGTTACAACTTTAAATTAAAAAGTATATTAAAGAAAAAGTATGACGACATTTCTTACTGCTCTCGGGTCGGGGAGGGCTCGGTACTTCTTCGCTCATCGCTGCTCAAAAGATAATTGCTACCCCAATGGAAATACGGAGGTTTTATAAACATGGGGCGTCAGTTACCCAAGTTGCATATTTCCCTTTAGTCCACTTTTAGACTCATTTGCTAGGGATCTGGTGCCAGTAAAGGATGTTGTATAACTCGAATGAAACACACATTATTTCCTTACTGACACCTAAATATACGACGCCTGAATGGTCTTTCAGAAACTTGAGTTTGACTTTTTATAAGCAAAGAGTGCGACGATTTTTTTCTTCAGACGCGCCTACCATGTATATTTTGCCAAAGACTTGCGTCTCTGGTAATAAAGCTCGACGAGTTTCGCAAGCCCCCCTTCCGGGGTGAGCCGCTGCCTAAAAGAAGACTGTCAGCACAGCCTGAGGAATATAGCTCAAAATTTGAGGAAAAAATACCAAAGGAGCAACATTGTTTTCCAAACGTTTCCAGACCGGGTTTCCGTTAAATTTCGCGACTTATGTTGTTCTGTTTTCGGTCCTGTAGGTGAGAGTCGGTGACTCCCAGTCGTGCCAGTGTGTGAAGCACGGTCGTACACAGATATTCTATCGTCGGCGCTGCTCTGGCCGATTTATGCTGAACTCGCGTCGAATCTAGTCGGCGAAACCGATCTCTCTGACTGGGATATATATAACCGTCGCCTATAGCCTGGGCTGAATAAACGCAAGGTTCCTGTTCACGTGCACGAGCAATCTGCGCATTTTACGTACCGTAATTATTTTAAAGTTTTCAAGGCTGCAGTGTTCTACTCTCTGCTACGTGCTCTTAGTGTTGTCTCAGGGGCTATGATTGGAACTAACTATTCTACATGTTCTTTTAAAATCAGAATAAGCAAATTATATAGGTGGCTAAAAGAGTGGGTATTTCTTAGCTGCAAAACATGTTGCGATAATTCATACACGATTGCTCGCTTTCATTTCAAAGGGGATGCATGCAAGCTAAATAGAACTATCGACAAAGGATATATTCATGTCTGTATGTAAATACTCATGCATGTACGTAAATGCAAATTAAAAAAAAAATGTTTTAAATCGACATGATGGTTATTGTTTCAAAATTGTTGTCATGCTTTCTGATACACAACTGTTTATTTTGTTCAGTTTTGTGGTGTATGATACCGTGTACTGTGGTGCGTTACTTTTACGTTCATAATCAGAAATGTGAAAACATTAGAAGTGTGTAAATATGGTGAAAAAGATACGTTCTGAATGTTGTATTTTTGCTGTTTCACAAGTCACACTGGGGTCACAAAATCTGACGTCGGATGTCAGAAAAAGTCACTCTTTGCCAGAGCTGACCTGTACATCTAAGTAATGAATTGTTGGCAGAATTTCTATTGACGTTAAATCACCTGAAGTCTTTCTGACTGCTGGATCATTGCTTTTCCTTGGAATTTTATGGGGCGCAAAATCTGATAGCAGCTATCAGAAAGTGTGACCTCCCTACTGTAACTGATTGGTGCAGCCCAGTTACAAAATCTTTACAGGACTAAATTATCTATTCATAAGTCACCGGATGTCTGCCCCGTGTCAGAAAACAGCCTCAGTCGCAGGTCATGGGTCCTCCAACACATGGGACCCAGGGACGGATTACGGGTTGTGTGGGCCCCTGGGCAAAACGTTCACGAGGGCCCCCCCCACCACCACCACAACCACCACAATTCAAGGGCCCTTGGCAGCCAAACGCCCTCCGTATAGGGTCAGGGGCCCTTGTAGGCAGAGGATCAAAGAATGTAGGCCCTCTAAAATAGACAAACGAAAATACATTGTTGATAAGCGTTGCAAATTGTTTTGGGCTAGGGGCCCCACGGGCCCCCTGCACCCCAAGGGCCCCTGGGTAGCGGCCCCGCTGGCCCGGTCCGTAATCCGTCCCTGATGGGACCCAAAACATACAGCTAAAAGCACTCAAGAATGGCTGTGAAAAAAACATTGGACTATTCTTAAATGGTCCTCCATGAGCCCACATCGTAATCCTATTGAACATGTATGGAAAGATCTGAAAATTGCAGCGTGGAGACTCCACCCTTCAAACCTGAAACAGCTTGAGTAGTTTTCTCAAGAAGAGTGAACCAAACTCCTTTTGGTAAATGCATGTCTCATTATGATGTACAGAGATCGCTTGCTGACGGTGATCGCTGCAAAAGGTGGTGCCACAAAATATTTAATTAAGGGTATCATATTTTTTTTTATCCGTGCCATTATCATTTGTTTAATTATATTCAATATTCAACTGAATCAATAATCAAAAGCAAAGTCTGATTTGTGTTAAATGTAGACTAAACAATAATGCATACAATTAAACTTTTGTCACGTTTATCTTATTTCAGAGATAGTTGTGTTTTTTGTTTTGTTTGTTTCCTGTGGAAGGGTACGAATAAATTTGTCCACGTGTGTGTATATATAATCTACGCCGCTAGATGGCAGAAATGCATTGTGCAATAAACTGCTTTTTAATTTTTTTTAAATCTCATAATACGTATTTATTAATACGTGCCCTGTGTACAAAGGGTAGAATAAATGGACTAATGACTATAAAACTGACACAGACAAGTCCAGTATGGTGTACTTCAAGCAATAGACTGCACACAATTTCATTTTCAGATTATGTATTTATTAATAATTGCACGGTATCCATTTTTCCTCATCACAATACTTATATTACAAAGTATACATTTGCTGGAGAGTAAATTTATGTTATGCTAGGTAATATTGTAGCCTCAGTTCCAGGGTTGTGGGTTTGAATGCTGCCTTGCTTCTATGTGTGTGCATGTTCGTCTCATAGTTTTTCTCTGAATACTTCAGTTTCCTCTTGTATGGTTGCAGTTAAGTGAACTGGCTCGTGCAGTGGTGGAGTTGCAGGGGGCTTGGCTTACAGATGCATATTTCGTGGTTTACTCTTTACAGATTGGTGCATATTAATACTTACCCAGTCAGGGATGCTACTTAAAGGGGCCCTTGGAATCATAATAATTATACCTTTATGGTGCCCCTGGTTGTGGTCTATCAATAGGATCGTCAGATCCCCATGTAGCTTTTTTCTGACCTGCTACTGTTGTACCTCAGATCAGAATCTGAAGAACAGATTCAAATCATTAGCACCTGCGTTCCTTTCTTTACCAAGGGTTCTCGTCATAATTTCATCCCGTTTCACACGTCTCTAAACCTAAAGGCCCTCTTCGTCTTCTTTAATAGGTCCTTCAGGTACTTTGATATTGGAAAAACTATTCCCCACAATCCTGGTGAAAACTGGTAGGCTACCAGTGGCAGTCACTGAATTGCGGGTTGTATTTGGGAATGAGATGCACCAGATTAAAGACGGAAATAGGGATTAATTTGAATAGGTTATTAAAGATTAATCGGTATTAAATATAAAAGGAGACAGCAAAAAGACAAAATTTTGAATTTTTCGTAGTATAACTTCAAATTGTTCAAAAGAGCACATTACTGACATCTTGTGGTAATCAATTTAAATACCTTAACACTGGAAACGAAAAGGTGTATTTCAAGGGCTTTGAATATAGATAATAATGAACAGCATATTTACTATATACATTCATATTATACTAAATGTAGTAATGCATATACACTATTATAACAATAAAAATAAGTCCAACCTCATGAATTTACGGCTTTATCGAAATTCAATCTAGGGAGGACTATACTTCCTCAACATCATAGGGGTCGCTGTGGCGCGTTTCGAGCGCTTCCTTGTTTTTCTTAAACGTCATCTAGGCCGATAAACGTTTGGGGAAGGATTTGTTCTGACTGAGTCAGGAATCGTCTGCAGTCAGTTATAGACAAGGAGCACAGGGAGCTACCAACTTATTGTGATCAAGAACAATAGTTTCGTGGTGCCAGCTGGCCGCAGTGTCTGTGACATAGGCAGGTAGTTTCAATGTATCAAAGGCTAAGAGAACTCAGATCGCGGTGCAAATGGACGCCAACGATTTGTTTACAAGCTGCAGGAAGGGTGACATTTCTAGAGTGAGGTAAGTAGAGATACGCACTACGTTGTTCGGTATTTTACCCAAGACTTTCCCATACTCAGGACTGATGGCTCCAGCAGTCGCTTGGCTGTGGCGAGCATCTGGCGAGCTGTATTTTTATGCATTTGGGGCCGTACTGTTCTGTTATCTAAGTTAAATTAGCAAACTGTGTCTTTCTGGTCAGTGAGTGCTTGACTTTGTGGAGTTTTCAAGCAGCTGACAGAGTTAGATAATACGCCATCACACGTGCTTGAGCTCAGAGTAAACAACTAACAATATTAGCATGTATAGTACTAGTATGTTTATTGACTGTAAGTATTTCCCGTTGTTGATAAACTACTTGCGTGATAGTTACTTCCACGTTTTGCCATAATAATAGTAACAACAACAGAACTACTACTACTACTACTACTATATTATTATTATTATTATTATTATTATTATTATTATTATTATTATATATGTGAACAGCGTAAATGTTTTATTATAATTATTCAACCAGTACTAACATATATATCGTAAACTATGTACGTTTCTTAATTATGTAGGAAACTAAGCGATTTGTGATATTTGCAAATTTTCACCGGTTATAGACAATAGCAATTTTTAGTGTTTCTGTTATGTTTAAACACTGATATAAAATTCCACGATATACATGTATACATGCATTGAACATTAAAACGCACGGATGCAATATTTGCAGTTGCAGGTTTGCTTGTTTTATTTAAAACCGTAGCTGATATTGCTTTTATTTTTGTGAAAACTAAACTAAGGTGCCTAAATTTTCTTTCAAGGTATCTAGTTGAACAGAGAGATGTGGAACTTAACGTTCGTGACAAATGGGACAGTACTCCATTGTGAGTATGTTTTATTCATTTTGCAGGACGTTTAAATATTTACGCTTTAAGATAGTTGGTTTCTTATATTCACTGATCTCTTATTTAGTATTGTTCAATATGAACTGTTACATTTCAGTTTTTTTATTCTCTTCTCTCAGGTACTATGCATGTCTGTGTGGCCATGAAGAGTTAGTGCAGTACTTGCTGGCCAATGGTAAAAAACCCTACCTCTTATAAAGCAACAGCTAAACAGCTTTTTGAGTGGACGTGGTTTCATTTTGGTAACAGGCATTTTACCGTAAAAAATCGTATTGTGGGACATTTTAATAGGACCCTCCTTGGGTAATATTGGCATTTCTTTACATAGATTTTTTTGCAAATATGAACTTTTTACAACTTTTTATTTTAAAAGATTTAACACTGGGTCGCTTAGGTAGCGACAAAGATTTACAGTACTAAATCAACATTATCCTTACCTTTACAATTATCATCATTATTGTCGTCATAAAGGAGCATTATAGGAACTTATAAAATGCTGTATGAAGTTGACCTTGTAAAAAGCAGGCTTGAACTTCTGTGCTTTTGTATGAATTTCTCATGTAAAATGCACTTAATGTGTGCCGGTGTGGTCTGTCATCCTGTGCTGCAGGAGCAAAGTGTGAGGCGAACACGTTTGACGGTGAGAGGTGCCTCTATGGCGCCCTGAGTGATCCCATCCGTCGCCTGCTGAGGGAGTACAAGCGCATAACGGCCAAGGGAATGCAGCGTGACTACTATGATCAGTTCTTGCAGAGGTCAGGGATGCTAGACATGCTGTTGATTTGAGCCAGTGAGGCATGGATACCCTGGCAGATTTAGGGGGCACAGCACGTTCTGGGGGACTCCCTGCCTGGCGAAATCCAAAATCTGTCAGGGTGGAGGTACTGTCCATGTGTGATTCCGCAAATAGGATTTTCCAGTTTTTGTCATCTTTCTTTGAATGTTTTGTCCAGGTTGCTAGAACAGGGATACTGCAGCGACGTGATGTTCCTGGTTCATGGCGAGTCTTTCTGCGCTCATCGCTGTGTTCTCGGTGCGCGCTCAGAGTACTTTGCAGAAATGTTCGAAACCAAGTGGAAGGGGAAGAATATCATTGCACTCAAACACCCACTGGTATGACCAGTCCTCAGAGCTGTATGATATAGGTCATTTGAATAACAAATGTGTAGCGTACATTTGGTAGGACATTGGATGTGATTACGATTTTAGATTTTTGGTAAAGTCCTCATGTCACATGCTATAAACGTTTGTCATTGGAAATGAATCTTAGCTCTAACATATCAAAATGGTTACTTAGTCAGCCTGTTATAATCAAATTCTTGAAACAAGATCATTCCCATATTATGAAATATTTGTACTGTACTTTCAACTGGTGCATTTTGTTGAAAGCAACAAACGACTGTATCTGTTACCTAAGGATAGATTTCTTCACGTATGTTTTGGTTTCGTTTTCAGATAAATCCTGCAGCATTTGGATCAATTTTGCAGTACTTTTACACAGGTTAGTAAAGGGTTTGTGAATTTTCTCCACGAATAACAGTGACACTGTGAAATTTAAGAATCTGACTGGTCTGATTTTCAAATTCAGTACTTGTCTCAAACAAAACTCAAGTTAGAAGGTCCCTATTAGGTTTTGAGTATCTTTTAATTAGCTTTTCACTAATACTGTTTTCCATAGAATGCATCAGACTGACTAATGGGTTTGAGGGCATAATTAATCAATTTTTATGCACATTGTTAAAAATTCCAGTAATTGCTTCTTGCGATGCAGTATTTCTGAGTTTTGTTACTCAGTCACTTTCTGCAGCCAATCACCAAACCCTTTCTCTTGGTGTGTTCTGTTTCTGTAGGCCGGCTGGACATTGATGTTAGCTATGTAGAAGACTGCAAGAGGCTTGCCAAGCAGTGCAAGATCAATGACCTCATTGAGGAACTGGAGATAAAGTGCAAACAAGTGTACGAGTTTGGTAAGACTGGACATGTGACTCGATCACAGTCACAGTCATTCTGTCTTTGCTAGCAGCCTCTCGATTAGCTGTGCTGATGGTTGATTTTTGCGCGTTGCTATTCTTAGTGTCCTCCAAGCCTGGGACGTGCGTGAAGGTCTTGAGTCTGGAGCCGGAGAGCAACTGCCAGCTACAAGAAGACCTGGCCATTCTTGCAGACTGTGCTCTTCCGGCAGAGCTGCGGGTACTACCTTCAGCATTACTGCCATAATTATCACCATCTTCTCCCTCTTGCATAATTTACCTTGCATTTATTTAGACATTGACAAAATGTGCACACTGTTACATGCAGTGGTAAAATCAGAGCTAATAGCAGGCCATCTTAACAATGCAAGTGAAGTTGAAAATCCATGAAGCTTATTGTCAGTTGTCTTAGTCTTGTCCTGATTTGAAATGTGACTTTTGTCCTTGTGTGGGATTCAGGTTGGCTATGGTGAACTCCCCTTTGACAGAACTGACAACTTCCCTAGTTACCCTGATATTTGCTTCCGGGTAGAGAGTTACAAATTCCTGTGTCACAAGGTAGGTAGTTTAACTTCTGTCAGTTCTGAATCATGTCAATCACTCTCCTTTAGTGTAGTTTGTGAATGTCTTTAACTGTGCTTTCAGTGACTGTCTTTCTGTGTGGTCCTGTTTGTCCGGATGTGACAGGCATTTTTCTGTGGGCGCAGTGATTACTTCCGGGCCTTGCTGGACGACCACTTCAGTGAAGGGGAGACGCTGCAGGCTCAGCCCAGCACCCCAGTGCTCACACTGCACAACCTGTCCCCTGATATCTTCATCCGACTGCTGTACTACATCTACAGCGATGACACGGAGGTGAGCATTCGGCTTGTATTCCTCAGGAGCGGGATCGTGAGCTAGTGGCTTGACCTGCAACTTCCAGCAGCCAGACGTACACTCACACATTTTGAGTCTTGCAGTCTCAAAGATTTTTTGCATTCTTCCAGTAAATACACAGCACTGTCCTCAGGTATTTTTTAATTTTTATTGTGCGGAGGGGAAAGGTAAATAATGCCCGTGGGGAATTTTGTGTTGAATTTGTGCATATTTCACATAGTAAATGCTTGCTTTGTGATTGTGGCCAGCTGTCCCTGGATAACGTGTACGAGGTGCTCTGTGTGGCTGACATGTACTTGCTGCCGGGACTGAAGCGGCTGTGCGGGAAGTTGCTGGCCCAGACGCTGAGCGAGGACAACGTGCTTCACATCTGGAAGACGGCCAGGCTCTTTCGCCTTTCACGACTGGAGGACCAGAGCACCGAGTTTATGGCCAAGATCATAGAGAAGGTGGCCACTTGCATGTTTAAATATTCTTTGTATTATACATTTGTTGTAGGGCTCTGTAGCCATTGTGAGATTTACACACTCAAAACAGGAGATGCTTCTTTCTATAGTCGACTTAAATATTTCTAAAGTGTAGGCAACGTCTGGCCCAAAGTAATGGGTTTCTTCAGTAAATGACTCATGGAATTGCTCTGGTATTTTGTCTTGTGCATTGTGGTATTATTTATTAACAGGATGTAATGGTTCAGAAATGACATGCGACGGGGGCGACTTTGTAGCGGTTTTTTCCTTCTGTGCTCCTGCTTCAGCTGGTGGAGGTGCAGGAATTCGCAGAGATGATCCAGGAGGATGCCCAGGCAGTGGAGGCCCGGCAGGAGACGGACTCCATCCCGCTGGTGGACGACATCCGCTTCCACATCACCAGCAATGTGCAGACGTACAGTGCCATTGAGGAGGCCAACCAGAGGCTGGATGCCCTGGAGCAGCTTCTGGCTAGAATCGGGCTGGAGTGCTGAGGGCCTGGCGCAGAACACGGGTGGAAACCACCCGCCAGTTTATTCACAAGGAATGTATGCTGAACCGCTTTCTCTGTCTTCAGCAGAACGCAGGTCATGGGCTCGTAACAGATTCCCAAGAAGATGGGAATTCTGGCGTAGTATCCATCGCTTTCTGCAGGTCAAGCAAGCCATACCCCAGGGCTCACTGTAGCTTTCTTTCAGATATAGAGGAAGTGCTATGTTATAATATAAAGCTTCACTCTACTCTTTATATTCTCTTTTGCTTAAGTTAGCATTTGAAGAAAATGTTTGGGTCTGCATTTTGAGTTGAGTTGAGTTGAGTTGAGTTGAGTTGAGTTGAGTTGAGTTGAGTGAGTGAAACAGACGATGCTTGTTTACCAAGGAAACAGGAAGATAATGCCTTATGCAAAACTCTGTCTTTCTTTTAATAACTTTCTACTCCGAATTTGCATGTAACGAAGGACGTGCTTAACATACCACACAATGCCTAGGTGTACAGGGGACTTGTATATAAACAGTTTTACACATTAGCAGTACAAAGCGAACGTATGGGATACAATCAGCAAGTTAATTTTTTTTATATTCATCATGAGCTGAAACTTAACATTCAATTGTTTAATCAGGCAGTTAACATTAATTTGTAATATTGTATTGCGACGTTGCATATGCATGTGTATCTGCTGAGGTACAAAATGAATGATTGTCTTATTTTGTTTTCATAATTCAGGAAAACATTACCTATTACCTATATTTGGAATGAATTTAACTTGCCGCCCTCTTCCTTAACAGCTTTACACATCATGTCATTCCAGTTTAAATTGCTCCTTGACATTTATCGCCATGGAAACGGCAGCACCGATGATGGCATGTCTGACACTTTGCAGTATGGTTTCCATGACAAAGTGCAATATTTACTTTTCTCAGCACTTAAAGTACCCAAAAAATTTCCAAAAAATAAAATCCTGACTTTTTGTGGTTTACCATGCATGTCTACGTAATATTCATCATGCCACAAGGTGGCGTTCAGTGGCGCAGTTATTTACTCTTTCAACAAGGTTTCTTTTTTTAACATGAAATATTACTTAATGTTACAACAGTATTGCAAATAAAGGTAATTATTATTATTATTAACATTTTATTTTTGCTGTGGATGGAATTGCAGTGCACAAGTACAGTTATCCACTGCAACACTGAACAAACAGCAAGGCAGGGACAGGGCTTGTTGGACCTGGTGAAAAGTTGCTGTGCCGTCACATTAATACCTATTATTAAACTGAAAGTATCAGTTTTTTAATATTTAGCATGTACTGACGAAACTAGAACCACTAAAGCAAATTTTTAAGTGTGATTGCTAAGTGTGAATAGTAATTATGATGTGACTATAAAGAAGGTTTTTTTTCCTGTCACTTTGGTGCCTTAAGAAATATTAAAATACCAGGCAAGAGACCCACATAACTTATTTTTTTATGTGTGGTATGAAAAATGTATATACACAGAGGTCATAATATGTACTTAGGCTCCACCTTACATGTCCTTGACTGTGTAGTTCCATACACAAACATGCAGTAATATGTTAAGCCATGCTATTGCTATAATTTCCTGTCAAAAGGTGCCCTGGTAACCAAATTATTAATATCCTTCCTCAAGATTTCACCATCAAATGAGCATTTTAATTGCCTCTATTTCTGCTACATGCATGAGTAACCACTAGGGGGCTACTTGTGGCCGATTCATGTACTCTGATTCGCTAATAAGCATGATGGAAGACCTCCCTGGAAAAGAGACTGCGGAAGGTGCTGTTAACAAGTGTGTATGATCTTTGGTGGAAGTTGTGATATCTACTGGTTGTGATCTGGAGCTTCTGTATCTGTAGAATGTAATATTTCTGATGTCTGAGGGCAACTTTGAATGATCTTGAACATCTCAGCTCGTTAGGCACCTTCTACACTCACGTTCAATGCCTGTGATTTCCTGGATGCAAGAATTAGAAGAGACTTTGGTCCTCCAGTCATCTTTAGCTCATCCATGAGACTAATATGTACAGATAGCATTTGCCTTCACGGGAAGCATACCTTAAAAAACAGTAATGTCAGCCATGTTGGTAACATGACGCAGGAAGATAAGCTTTGCAACAGAGATTAAAGAAATAGCCTCTTTAATAGGCGTTTTGTAATTTATGGCCAATGCTTCCCTAAACCATGACTTTTTCTCTGCTAGAAAAATGTTACCAATTTTGACTCAACAAACTAGGACTTTCCTCATCCCTTGAGGTCAAATGGTTCAGAAAAACGGAAATAGAAGTGTTCTCCTGAGTGACTCTGTCCTAAAATGTGACCTATTTGAGTGATCATTTGTGGGGGGGTGGGACAGACTTCTCGTGTCATGCTAGGCTCCCCTATTACTATTTCAGTCAAAGTGGAAGTATAGTTTGCAAGCAAAAAAGAAATTGTTTGTTCTTCATTGCCAAAATATATTTCTCTTGTCCTTATATGACATGTACAGCTGAGTATGTATAGTACAGTAGAAAAAGACTGAGTACATCTTAGTGTGCTGGCTTGTGCTGACAGAGAACAATAAGTTAGTAACAAAAGAATTTTACATTGAATAATGATTAATCATGCCTTTTCTGATTACATACATGGTCTGAAAGAATTCTTTTCTGATATTTTCTGTCATTGTGATGGGATACTTTTCCCATATGAGTTAAAAAAGGCTGAAGCCTTGATGAAACTTAAAATATTTAATTTGATTTGTGCTTATTGACATCTGACACAAGCAAAGAATTATGCTCAGTGTTTATACAAAATAAATCTACTATCGTGGTTGTCATGGAGACAAGATCTCCAAGTCTCCTTACAGCTTGCAGTTAGACCACGTCTGAATGGTTTGGGTGTGATATGGACCATAATGCACAGAATGTCTTTTTCTCTGCATGTTAAAATTTGGAAATTTATTTGGCTGGAAAACAAGCCGATTGTTGTTTTTACCGTCAATGTACTGCATATAAATCTACTGGTTTATGGTAATTCATTTCATAACTCCATTAACAATATGATATTTTTATGTGGCTTTAAACCAGTGTAACGTTCGGGTTTTCCTGAGTGTTCAAAAAAACTGTGTTATGGGAATATTAGCTAGGTGTACAATCGATAGCAGGATGTTAACTTAAGCACCTGTCAAAAGTTTGAGTCTACCTGCTTGAAATATGTATCAAATTGGCTGATTAACATCATTTGTAATATGGTACGTGCAACCTTGCTTTTATGTTTTTGTTCTTTTTACAGAATCGGAACTGAGAACAAGATCAGCTGTCAGTGTTTTATTGTCCGTTTGAGATTTTTGTTGGTTCCATTTCATGCCTCTCCACAGAGCGAGCAGTATAACTCACGGAAACGTGTAACTTTTTATTAGCATTTTTCTTTTCTTTTTTCACTCCAGTATTTTTAGAAACATTTTTTTCCCATAATGATTTATGAAATAATGTGCTAAAATTAATTTGACAGATTTGAGGACAACTGGCTATGTGGGGGGCCTGAACTGAATCAAAGTGTTAGAGTAAGGACACTGTGACACGGCAGGACCGCATTCGGCTACAGCCGGGTGGATGGACCGCTGTTGTCGGTAACAAAAAGTTATTGGGAGCCCCGAGTTTGGAATGTTAGCTTTGCAAGGCCAGGGACAAAAAGATCCTTGCCACCTGTCAGTGCCGACTATCCAGGGCTATGCTGATCTCTTCAGAATGGTACAATTTTGGGAATAGGGAACGAAGCCAATTTTTTACGTGACAAGGATGAAACAAGGTTTCTGAACTATTGACACCCAATTACAATATTCAGTTGCCTTGGATTCTGTGAATCGTATGGATCTAAGCTAAGGCTTTGTCTTTTAAAAAATACTACATATTTAACTTGCATATTTGAAACTGAGGCACAGTGTTGACACCATGGTTAACGTGGTTACCTCACACCTCCAAATACACCTACAGATGTACCTGTAGACCCGGGACCCGCAGTGACCCTGCATAGGACAAGTAAGTATTGAAAACGGATGGATGGAAATTCAAGGGCATTAGCAATGGCAGGCAGCCAGCAAAGCAGCACTCATCTAAGAATGGGCTTTTTAGGCATCCATTCCAAAGGCTGACAAATTTAAAAGATTGTTTAATGTTGTTCTGGAGCTGTAGGTAGGAGTAGGTATAATGAAGAGCTGCTGAATTGTTTGTTTTTGTTGTCTTAATATAAAACAATTAAGTTTTAAGATTTACATGTGCATCTTGGGTCCTCCATTACGTTGTGCCCTCTGCTTTCTGAGATCAGCTTCCGGCTGACCTGGGCAGGATAAGTGGTTGAAATTTGGGCGGATGGGTGGAAATATTTCTCTGAAATTGTCTTCTCTGAAAACAAAACAGTATGACAGAAGGATGCAAGAAGAAAGCTGGGTATCGGTGTAGTTAATGTTTTACTCAAACTGCATTACAGTAAACCCATATCAGTTTTGATATTGCTGTGTTGCATTTTTGCATGTGATATGAAATGCTTATATATATATATATATATATATATATATATATATATATATATATATATATATATATATACGAAAGGATTCAATAACAGAAATGCCAGGCTCATTCCCAAATCTCAATCTCAAAATCAAATTCTAAAACGCTGCTGGCAGATCAAAGAGGCAGTAACTGCACACAAAGAAAACGTTCAAAGCATATTCCAAAAGCGATGGCCCAAACACAGTGCGAACGTCGCCGGGAGAATAAGTGAAAAAGAGAAAAATCAAGAAATTCAAAACACTGGACAAAGAGCCAGAAAGCCAGAAGGCCATATACAGTAGTCACAAATAGGACTGGGAACAGGATAGCCATGAGTTTGTCAGTCACAGGTGTGTTAGTAGTCCAGAGAGGCTGAGCGTGGCCAGAATTCATGCAGGTGTGGCAGCCAGATGCCGGACTACAAGCAGGTGTCTGAACATTAAGTGAGAAAGATCGCACCTGCCTTTTATCTAGACCGGGCTAAACCAGCTACCAAAGAGAAAAGTAGAGGGATTGTAGGAACTCCACTCCTGTTCAGTTCCTTGCCTTAAATCCCAAACTATGCAGATTCATTTTGATTAAGCTGAAAGTCTTTTGTTTTATGTTTCTCCTCATAGTGAGTCAGGCACTAAATCCTCACATACTGCAGGATAAGCCTGACTACATTTTTATTAAACTGAAACACCAGTTCCTGGACCTTGGAAAGATGACAAGTGAAAACTACTTCCTTTTTTTTCCTCCACCAACACGCTTCAATGTGCCTCCTGTTTTAAAAGGATTTTTTTTTACTTAAATGTTATTTCTGATGGATACTTGTATCACATCTATCATCTGACAATTTATTCAATACATTATGGGGGGTGGTGGTAATCCCCATCTCAGCAAGATTCTGGGTTTTGTGTGCTTTGAATACCTGCACAACACAGGGAAAACATGCAAACTCTGCACAGAATATGTAGGTGGAATTCAAACCCGCAGTCCTGGATCGGTGAGTGCAGTGCCACCCACCATGACGTCATACATTTATAAAAGCCATTTAATGTTTTGGAAATAAACAGGTGGTTGCGCGTACAAAGAGTACAACTTGAAAAAAAATTCTTTGAAGGCTAGTTCCTTTAAATGCCTTAATGCTTGTGCATCAAAATGTTAGAATATTGCCCCAAAAACTCCAAAAATATACACGAGAATGCAAATTGGGCTCTAATTTACTGGATTTGCAAAACATTTTTGTATTGTTGTATTGTTATGTTAAATGACGTTAAGACGGATAAAGTGTTCTTAATTTATATAAAGATGATACGTACTGACATTTTAGACACTGGCCGTATGGCCGTCACATAGTAAACACATCTTCATTGATACTGTGCATATGCCGCGATGCATTTCTGTACTATAAATAAAGCATATAATGTTCGTAAAGCAAAGCTAGAACCAGTCCTGTTTTAAAAAAAATACATTATGTATGTGAATGTGTTAACGGTTCAGGGGAGGTTTTTGTTCGGGTTGTTATGCATGCCATCTGCATCTCTATGCACCTTTCCATCAAGGATCCGTTGTCTTTGTTTTTACCGCAATTGTTTTATCTAATGTCTCCACCTCCATTAACGCGCGAACGCTTTCATCGCGGTGCAAAAATAATTCCAGACGGCGTAAATCTGCGGGAACCTGGCGCTTTAAGAATAGGCTCCTTTATATGGGGAGGCAAGGCTGGTGTTTTTCCACTCAAACTAAAATGTAACGGTCACCCATCTTAAGAGACAAAGGTCATAAAAAACACGTATAAATTAAATGTACTGTTGGGGATCAGTCATTCTGCATTCGGCCACTGTAGCAGACAGAAGGGGCAGCTTAAGGAGAAAAAGGAGACAATAATAGGTAAGCACTTTGATAGTCTGTGTGAATAGGTGCGGAAATGGGCTACGCTGCCACATGACAATATTATTAATAATATCATTAAACATTCAATTTTGTTTCTTTCGCGTTGACAGTCGTTATTTACCTTTTAGTTTTTTTTTCATTTAGGGCTATTGTTTAATGTCTTGTTTTGAAACTGTTTTGTCGTTTTGTTCTTTCTGTATTGTAGCTTAAGGAGATTGAACTTTTCTCCGGCATTTCGCAAACGCTAGCACTGACATTTAGCCATAATATTTATAAATTTATTACTATTATGATTATTTTCTTTTTGAATTGGTTATCGACTCTTGTGAAAATGCTGGTAAATTACGGGGCTCTTTGTAAAAGACAACCACAGTACCTAAAAAGAACAGGTTGAATTGACTAATTGCATAATATTTCGCTTGGGTATTATTATTATAATGACTACTTTACAGGAAAAAAACGTAGACTGTAGGAAAGCAACCGTAGGTAACGCCGATGTAATGAATAGAGTCGCTGGGCTTACGGCGCAACAGTAACTAGTCGTAAGAAACTAATATTGCAGCCGAAATGTTTTTTATTTTATTTAGATGATGACTTTCTCGTACAGAACTGTAAAATATATATATAATATATATGTATACACACACACGGCCCTAGTGGAAATCCTTCTGCGATCTACATTGTTTAGGGCAGAAAACGGAACAGATCCCATAGTACTCAGATTCCTTTAACATTTGATTTATTGTGATAAATTCGGCTGATCTCCCGAGGGATCGTGTAAAATTTATGGAAAGTTAAGATAAACGGACATATATGTTTTTTTTATCCCATATACCACCCGATTCCCCAGAATCCCCTGAGTATGAACAGTT
This sequence comes from Brienomyrus brachyistius, assembly GCF_023856365.1. Classification (NCBI taxonomy): domain Eukaryota; kingdom Metazoa; phylum Chordata; class Actinopteri; order Osteoglossiformes; family Mormyridae; genus Brienomyrus; species Brienomyrus brachyistius. The sequence goes on along the minus strand of NC_064538.1, from coordinate 10,654,022 downwards.
AAGCCAAAACTTGCTATAATAACTTGTCTAGGCGATCATATTTGGTGTCTTTGAGATCTAGGGTGGCACAGCATCTACCACTTGTGCGTCCTCCCCGTGTTGCATGGAATTCCGCCGGGTACTCCAGTTCAAACGTATAATATTGTGTGTGCTCAGTGATGGATTTGCATTCCATCTCGAGTGAGCTCTCTGCTGCCTGGGATAAGCTCCTGGGTCCCTCCCATGAACTTGCTTATGATGGATGAATGTTTAAGAGTCTTCATGACTAATTGCATTATCTGTTAATTCTGCTATTGTCCTGCAGTTAGTTCAATCCATGTGATAGCAAGCAGACACAGAAACAATTGAGGACTTAGAGGACTATATGGAACAGCAGTTTCAAAAGTCAGAAACACACTTGGATGTATCTGCTTATACTAGGTCTTAATTATAGGGGGCAGATCTCTCTATCAAAGCTATAGTTAAATTAGCCATAACGTTATGTAAAAGTCAAATTCTTTGTGGAAACAGGTTGCCCTTGAGGCTGACAAAGACAGATTATGAGACAAACACACTGTATACATGTGAGTTACGGTTGCAGAAATTTAGATTTCAGGATAGCATTGTTTAGTGGGTTACCTGTGCAACCAACTCTCAGATTTCATGCTCTCCACTTATATTTTTAAGGGTGACAGTTTTTGAATATGATTGAGTGGTATCTCCGGTACGATAGACTGGCATTCCACTGAGTGTCTACTGAGCCTCGGGTTGTGCACTTTCGTGTGACATTTCTTTGGATAAGTGCTTATGGAAAATGGATGGACAAATGGATGGATAAAAAGGATTGGATAAGTCTGGCAGTATAATGTAGCAATGAGAAACTCAAACTACGTGGCATATTTGTCTCTGTATTTATGTCCCTGGTAATGGAACAGTCAGACTGCTTATGTTTCCGAAGGATTCTGCCGATATGAGGATGAATGTGTAAAATGTAAATAAGAGGAACCTTGATCTCTCCCTGTTTATGTATGTGTGTGTGTGTGGGGGGGGGTGGATTTGTTGAAACCAAAAACATAGAAGTTACACCAGAATAACTTAATTAAATGTATTCATTGGAGCCAGTTTAAAAGTAGAGTTAAAGAAAACTTTGACAGATTTAACTCAACGCAGTTTGGTGGATTTCATGATTATTAGAAGAGATGAAACACAGATAGCCTTGAAGCTTTCAGTTCCTGCTCTATGGCTCTGTTTACAGTTGATTTTAAAATGCATCTTGGGTGATCAGATCGCAAGTGCACAGCGCTAAATGCAAGTGTAAAAGGCCACCAAGACGCAACGTGATCCAATCACACCAACAGCTATCTTTTGTATTGTAAACGCTAATGCGTTCTGATGCATCCCTAACAAGGATGTCACAATGACTCTGTATGAGGCAGTAATGAAATCTGAAAACAAGTGCTCAGCCGGACACCTTGGAGATGCATGATAGACGCAGGGGTAAACGGTGATGTGTTGCTGCTGTCTACTTGTGAGCTGATCACCCAAGACGCATTTTAAAACCAAATGTGCACAGGTCCCTTGAGACCTTCACCTGTTTGGCTCTGAACGTCTTTCTATTAACTCCACGCTAAAGACCTCATGCCCCATGCTACTGATTTAGATACCAGAAGTGTTGTTTGCTTGTATCGTTCATGGATCAGTCAGGTATTATTCTGTGCCTGTTCTTGGTGTTTGCTATTCTTGTGAAATATGTACCAAGATTGACCCTTAGCCTCTTGTGAATTCTGCAAGCGGGCCAGAGACTGAAGGAAAGCTGTTAAAAGCACAATGTTTCAGTTGTTGCGAACGCAGGTGCGCCATGCAATTTCTGTGGCTTGACGGCAGGACACAACTTGCGTCGTACTGGCGCTTGTCTGAAGAGAATGTGACAAAGATATTCTGCAGATCTCGTGCATAGTTTTCTATATAGATCTCTATGATCATATCTTACAGGAGATATTAGGACACCCTGTTGGTAGGCATGGTGGACAAAGCATTAGAGGAGGAATGTTGTTGGCCAACAAAATGAGTCGTGTTTTCCCCTGAGCAGCCCCCATCTACTGATGGGGGGGGGGGGGGAATATCTGATAGAGCCAGCCTGTGGAAATTTACTGTCTCAATGTCAAGCAAGCTGTCCCTTGGCTGAATCCATGCTCCACCTCCATGTTGCATTTGGTTGTGTAGAGGCGTGTCCTTTCCTTTGCCTTACCTCTTATAAGCTCAGCTGATATCAGAAGCCAGACAGGGGTTTGCCAACATATGAGATATTAGCAGCTACTACATTGCATCTGCCATGAAGGACATGTAAGTTTTTTGCACAGCAATGAACTAACGTTACCGTAATCCGTAGCCTGCGGACCACTGCCAGATGTTGCCGATTTTAATGTTAAACAGCTTGATTGCCTTTGATAAAGAGTTTTAAAAAAGTTGAGATGGGCTTTACTTTGCTTTGCCTGGCATGTTTATAGAACGCTGTCGCAGAAAAGAAGACGACAGACACACCGTGTCTGCAGCTGTGTACTGAACAAGTGCAAAGTTTTACATCGATTAAGAAAAGTTATAGTGAAGTATGTGCTATGATGCAGAATTTGTGCGAATTTGGGAGCTCTAACTTGTCAGTCCAGACTGAGATAATATATATTTCACCTGACCACAGTAGCTAGATGAATTCTATTTTATATGAATCCTCCCTGCCGGTCCCACTCTCTGCTGCTCTCTTTGATGGCCCTTGGCTTGTTCTGTGCACGTCACAGAGCCCAACGCAGAAGAATTAGTACAGGTTGGGGGAGCAGAGCATCTGGCACTGCTGGCAAAGTGTCAGCCTGCAGGAGCAGTCACTGCTCGGCTGAGTTGCTTTTCCAACCCTGACCGGTAATCTAAGTCGCCCCCCCCCCTCCCTAAATCTGTCATGTGAATGCGTACCAGTCGTATTCCCACCTTGCTGAGTTCCAGGTCAGACTCAGGGTGCATCCATTCAATAAGGCTGTTGGAAAGACCGGTTCTATCACCTGGACCACTTGGGAGTTCTCAGCCCTGCTGACTTTATGTCACCTGTTGCTTGGCATCCAGTGAAAGCCCAGAAAACACAGACTCTGCCATTGTTAATTGCACGAAAGGCAGCTTTTATTTGAGAGAAAAGCACTGATCCTGTGCAGGGCAGCACCTGGGACTAGGCAGACTAGGAGAGACACAGAGAAACCCCTCATCTACCATCGGTTTCTCCTCAGAACAATCAGCGGTCTCAGTGAACCACAGTTTGTAATGTAATACAGATGGTGAAGGGAAGGTGTTACAGACATCTTGAGTAATCATAACAGTATGTTAATATGAAAGCAAAGGGCCAGTCGTATTCAGGAGTTAGGATCTTTAGTGTAAATAGTATTCATACATTTTGTGAAGCTCTGACTGGTTGCTGTGCAGGTGTGTGGGAAGGCCTGAGGTTCCCAGAGCACATGTCCCAGAGGAGAGATATGTTTACCTGCCTTCTGTAGCTTAATTTTATGTGAATCGCGATCTCATCGGAGCTGGTTTGGGACCCTCCCCAAGGACACGCGATGCTTCAGTTTCCTACTCTATTAGATGTGCTTTTTTTTTCCTAATGCCCTCCATAGAACTTGTTTTTGTGCCTCTGCTTCTTATTTGATACTTTATCTGCAGTATATGTGTACTTGTATGTGCTGGCTTGGTTTCTCTGAAAGCCGATAAAAATCCAAGCTAAGCAACATTCGTAATTGTTGTACTGGTGGTGCCAAAAGCTATATATTTGCCAAGAAAAGGACAGTGCCGGTTGCGTCATGGCTAGCTGTGCTCCACATAGGCTTATAACCCAAATGAGCTGCTAAGTGGCTCAGCTACTTATGCCTACATGCTTGTGATTGGAAGATCACTGGGTCGAGTCTCGATAGAATAGTCACATGTTTCTGGGCCTTGAGCACGGGTGCTGCACGCTGGCTGACCCTGTGCCATGACCCCCCCCCCCCCCCCAAGCTTTCCATCATCTGTACTGTATATGTGCCTCATGGCAAGCAAAATGGGGTAGGCAAAGAGAAGCAGTCCCTTGTCCTTGTTTAAATACCAAATGAATCTTTTCTAAACTTTCCAATCAGCAGTGTGTTGAAGTTGTCCGAACAGTTGCCCATAATACTTCCCTTTATTGTGTAAATAATTTCCCTTCATGCTATTGCATGGCTATGCAGTTGTTTAAACACTGTGCATTTACAGTTGTACCCTTCTTTTATATTTTATAGATCTCAAGACATTTGCGTAATCAATGTAAATTAGCTACTTACTCCTAAAACGACTTAGATATTTCATTTGTATGAGCCATGAGTTGGACAGTTATCCTGATCATGGGTGAATATGTAGGTATTCTATTAGTCATGCCTGGTAGTAATAGCAGTCTTTTCCTGGGATGGTTGCTTAACAGGATAAAAATGTGTTGGGCTGTCAAAATATGCACAATAATATTTCTTCGCTACCTGGTGATGTCTAGTAACTAGACATTTTTTTCATGAAATTTAATGGTGGTTAGCAATTGAGTCATTTTTGGTTCCTAAGCAGCACACGGTTGCTCTTTTGCCCTATTCCTACACGTCATATAATCTAATTTTGTAAACTACTGGTCGAAATATGTGTGGGAGGGGCTGGAGAAAAGTGCGTTAACAATGATACATTCCTCTTTATAGAATGTCCTGATCAGCCTATCAAACAGGCTGCTCTTGGCTATGTCATGGGTTAGAGGTACATTTTACAGCATTAGGCTCTTGACTTTAACAGAATCCCCATTAAGCGAAGACAAAACAATTAATAACTGTATTATTCCAAACAGTTTGCTATTTTCCTAAAAGTGCAGTTATGATTTGATTGATTTTATTTCAGTCACCAGCACTGTTCTTGTGATTGCTCATAGAGACTTTCAGCTATTAGAAATAATTACTGTATGGCTTAACTGAAAAAGGTGGAGTATTCATACTTCACAGTTTAAACCTGGACAAACTTCTATTTTCTTATGCATTTCTTGTACTTAATGAATGGGGTCCTGTTAAATCTGATGACTACTCTCAGGTTTATTTCACATCTGATTCTTCACTAAGCCGCCATCGTCTGTCCCACATCCTGCAGCAGCATGGCACAGAAAGAGAAGCTTCAATGCCTGAAGGACTTCCACAAAGACACCCTGAAGCCCTCACCTGGGAAGAGCCCAGGCACCCGGCCAGAGGACGAGGCGGAGGGGAAGCCCCTGCAGAGGGAGAAGTGGGCCAGCAAGCTGGACTTTGTGCTCTCAGTGGCGGGAGGCTTCGTGGGTTTGGGGAACGTGTGGCGCTTCCCGTACCTCTGCTACAAGAACGGTGGTGGTGAGTGCTGGGGACGCCCGTTGGGTGGATGTAGCTTTTGAGAATAACGATAAAGCACCATGTAATAAATAATAATCTCCCATTCTCTGTTCCTTACCTGTCATTCTTTTGTTCATGCTCTCCTCCCAGGTGCCTTCTTAATTCCGTACTTCATTTTCCTGTTTGGAGGAGGTCTGCCTGTGTTCTTCCTGGAAGTGGCTTTGGGTCAGTTCACTTCTGAAGGGGGAATCACCTGCTGGGAGAAACTATGCCCCATATTTACAGGTGAGTGCTGTCCGATTTGCAGGCTCCCCAGAACATGCTGGAGGGCAGATATGCAACCTCATCATAATGCTGTTGGATCGTCCATAACTATCTTCTGTTCGACAGCCTGCTCTTCACAAATATATGTAGAAGTATATGGTGCTTGGGGCAGCATAGTGACTCTGTGGTTAGCCCTGTAGCCTCTCATCTTTAGCTGATGGTTTGAATCCTACCTCAACTGTGTTTGTGGATTTTTTCAAATTTTTTTTTCCTTTTTTCCATAAGGTCAGAAACATGCATTTAAGCAAATCCATGACTCATAGCATGAACCACTCATAGTATATGTGTGAGTGTAACCCGCAATGACCAGGGGCCAGTACTGCGAAGCGGGGTTACTGGCTTATTGGGGTAGCTTGTCGGATTTAAGGTAGTCTGGGCAAAATGTAAGTGAACGAATATGAAGTCCATTTAAACTGTGGTACCTTAAATCCAGCAAGTTACCCCGATAACCCAGTAACCCCGCTTCGTAGTAGAGGCCACCGGTTTGCCATTTTGGTTGTTACCCTGGCTTGACCATGTAGTTTGAGGGACAGACTTTCTGGTCAGAACGTGACCCAAGACTACAAAAGCAATTGTAATATGGATGGTCATTGTTTTGAATAAATTGTCTTTGGTTTTTAAAAACGAGCTTTGTGGAAGAGAACGTAATGTAGAATTACCAGATAACTACTGATGGCTTCTAAATATTTACACTGATACAATATACTTTGCTTTTACGCAATGAGCCATTAAAACGTTTTTACTAAACAAATATTAATCGTTATACAGGGCAATTACAGTCAGGCAACAAACGTCTTGGTGACATTTGATGTTTGCGTTCATTTGCATTAAAGGTTGTGTTTCTGGCTTGTGGTAGAGTCTCTATATGATTCAGAATCTCATAAGAATTGTTGCGTTCCTCCTAATCTTCCTGGCTTTCCCACTTTGGAAAAAGATCAGTTTACCTAGTGTCACTCAAAGGCTTATAAACATAGGGAATTAGGTTATCAGCTGCTAGAGTACATGTAGCTCTGACAGTTCTCAAGTTGCTGCTATTTGCCTATGATTTTGTGAGTGGTGGGCAGTACGGAAGATGGCAGAATGCTCAGTGATGGGTGAGAAAGTGCTCTCTGTTTCAGGTGTGTCTCTGTGTATTCTGTAGATCCTTGGCAATGTACTCTATTCGATACTCAGTGACAGTGTTTACCACCACTCAAACTACACATTTATGTGTGCCCCCCCCGAGCTTTGCCCCCCCCCCCCCCTTTCGCTACAAACAGTCATTACACTGATGGGACAAGGGGCTCCGAAATAACTTTTCTAGTGGAGATTCAAAAACAATAAACACGCCCCCTGCCTATTCTTGCATTCTCTGGAATCTAGTCTGTAACCCTTTATTTTGGCAACTGTCTTTCCCGCATTGCTGTCTTGTCATTTGTTTATTAAAAGATAATTTGATATTTCCTTCACCAGGGCTGCGCCTGTGGCTTTAAGAATACATATTTGGTGGTATACAGACAACAAATGCACATACACACAACAAATGCACATACACACAATCGCACTTCTCATTTATTTATTTGCTGACACACATGCATAAATGCTCACTGTAATTCATTTCCTCCAACACATTTTCTCCCTCACAACAGACAAAGCCCTCAAGATTTCGGCATGCACTGAGTGTGCCGAATTTTTTGTTGCCATGGCAGCATGTCAGGAACGCAGGAGGGGAAATGCTAAGCCGAGATCTGAGGCAGAGACAGGAATCCTATTGACGAATGGCTGTCATGCCAATCCAATAAATGCGTCATTACCGTCCTGTTCGTAGAATCCACTGGGCTGAAATGAGATCGGATGAAGATTGTTTTTCTTATTGCCCAGATCTTGTCATTTCAACATGGTCGAGATCTTGCCGTATAAGAGTCACGACTTCTCCAACTAAAAAAGGATCAGGCAGAGAGGTGTGGTGGCTGAGTGGAAAACCACCAGGGTTTCAGGGCTTGCTGTTGATAATTAGCTGGTGTGCTAACGAAGGACCAGTGGAACACATGCCTGTCAGCTTTGCAGGCATGCTGCAGGGAGACAAGTACCCACAGGTGGCCTGGGCCATTTTCCATTCAGCTTGGCATAGTTTCCACGCCCATTGTCCTCCTCTGTGCATTGATGTCATCCGATCAGCAACACCTGCCTTCTTACCTCACACCTACAGCTTGAGCAATCGCATCTGTTGGTTTTTGTTGGTGATAAAGTAATGACAATTGTTCCTGTGTGAGAAGCAGACATTTGGGGCAGGAGAGAAGGGTCCTGTACACTCCAGTTTAATCACACAAAGTATTGCAGAGCAAATGCAAAAAAGTAATTCTTTTTTGCTGGCTGCAGTAGCAATGGTGAAGACTTTGAGGTATTGAACTAGCTAGCTAAATAAAAAAATAGCACTAGCCTTAGAGATGCACAATACATTATATTGATATGGGCTAATATTCGTTAAAAATAAAGATATCGGCACCGGTCTGAAGTCTTGGCCTATATTGCCAGTTATTTAAACTTTATCAGTATTCAGAGTTAGCAGCATTAGACATTAACACTAAAATGGGAATGTTTGCAGTGAACGATCAGCGATTTTCTGTAGTGGAGGACGAGGGATTTTGTCGGCTCATTCACCTCTTATAAGGTTATTATAATTCAAAATACTGGCTCGCAAAAGGTTTATACTTCATAATTAAACCTGGCCAGCATATAGATGTTTCATTTTTCACAGAGTAAAAAAACAATGTAATGTCTTTTCATCCCAGCAGACTCGGCAAACCCCCGGCAAGTGGTTAGCCAGTTATCAGTAGCTGTATTGGTGACATAAGAAAAAAATTTGCAATTATCAGTATCGGTCAACATTTCCAAGCCGATGCACCACTAGTTATCTTAGGTGAAAGTGGCCAATCAGGTAGTGCTTCCTTCATGTTTGTTTTTTTCTGTACAGCTCACTAGTTGGCCTTTTTGACATTTTCCACTGACTTGTACATCCTGTTTAATAGTAATAAGATTCGACTTCCTTTGCATTCCATTAATAACGTATAATTAAGTTCCCATAGTCGCATGTGTGATTTCTTTTTAGTGAAGGTAAAATAGGTTTGAATTTAATTATAAAAATAATTTGTGGTAGACGACGCATTGAATCATTCCCTAAATAACCAGTATCAAATGAAATCACCTTTAGACTAACAAGTTACACCTCAGCTGATATGATTTTTAATTCTTTATTTTTTATTCTTTATGTCTGTATCTGTTGTTCATTTGAGCGCATTTAATACGTTAAAATAACGCAGAGACATGGATGACTGTCGTCCCCTGTCCTTTAGGAATCGGTTATGCGTCTGTGGTCATCGTCTCTCTGCTGAACATATATTACATCGTGATCCTGGCCTGGGGGCTCTACTACCTGCTGCAGTGTTTCCAGCCGGAGCTGCCGTGGGCCAAGTGCAGCCATTCTTGGAACACGGCGAGCTGTGTGGAGGACACCGTGCGCAAGAACAAAAGCCTCTGGCTGGCTGTCAACACAACCAACTTCACTTCTCCTGTCACTGAATTCTGGGAGTGAGTATTTAAAGCCCCCCCCCCATGTCACCCTAAGTCTCATGGTGTCTGTTTCTTTGTCACTTATGAAACGTGGCTTCCATGTGGAGTCCAGACACAAAGCAGCCATCTGTGGGAATCATTTTCCTCCATGTGTTCTTTAATACTTTTTTTCTATTCCTGTATGCATTTACACCCCCCCCCCACCGCCCCCACCCACAGGCACAATGTTCTCAGCATCTCCAGTGGCATCGAGGAGGTGGGCTCCCTTAAATGGGATCTCGCTCTTTGTCTCCTGGCCGTCTGGATCATCTGTTTCTTCTGCATCTGGAAAGGGGTGAAGTCAACAGGGAAGGTGAGTTGACTTTAATTCACACCCTTCACAATCCACGCCTTAACTTCCAGCTATCCTTAAACACTCAATGACAAGCAGCATGCTGAGGTAATTTTGCCAGGAACAATGCAACTGACTAAGTTCCATTCAGTTTTTCACTTGTGGGTGGTGCTTACACTCTCTTTTGTACAAGCAGACCGTCTTACTTCCTACACAAGCGGCATTATGGCACTTTGTTCATTGTGACGTCAGGAAGATGCTGTTTTATTTGGGTCATTCTTTGTACTTCTGTCATATGCGCATATTTCTTCTGAGTCTCGCACTGCCCGTTGTGCTACCAGAGAGAGACAATGCAAGTAAGTGATACTCAAAATACAGACTTAATAAACAACGTGCCTGGTAGTTTCTGCTCCTTTGGGGATGTTACCCCTCTCGTATCTTCCTACCAGTACATTACTTCACCCCCCAGTAGCAAAATTTGTTAAAGCATGATGACGCCTCTGATCACCAGGCTGAAAACACCAGGGATTCAGCTGAAAGGAAACTAAGTGGAAAACTTAACTTGTAGCTTGAAACCTTATGTGCACCAGTGTGTAAACCGAGATGTTAATGACATGTATGATGTCCCAAGGTGGTGGAACCCAAAGGGGAAGACTAGGGCTGCTCTCAATGCTTCTCATATTTCCGACGGGGCTGTTGATGAGCTTTACACAAAGGCACACACATACATTGTTTGGTCCCCGTCCGTGTCTGGCGACCGGCCAGTTTGAGGTCAGTGGAGTTCAGATCGCTGACATACAGATGCTAGACAAGCTGAGCGTAACTGTTTGAATTACGGCTTTCACTTACGTACTTGTATGTGGCATATGTGTTTAAAAACGGGTTTTGTTTCCCTGGGAAGGGCGCTAAACCCTGTTGAAACTGATTCATGTTTTGTTTTACAGTAGTAACATCTCAAAATCAAATGGAAGCAATTCAGCCATAAAGTCATTTTTAATTTTTGAGATGCTGATAAATTTGTCCCATTATGCTTAATGAAGTTAAAAAAAAAAAGACAAGGAAAATGTAATAATTGACAGTTGGATAAGCATCTTCTACTTACAGTATATGGTCTAGCATGGCACAGCAGCCCAGAAGGTGCTGCAAATACAGTATACAGTTCTTGTTAGGGCGGAGGTGTGAGAGAGAATGCAGTGAGGATTAGTAATGTTTTTTAAAAGGTTCTGCCAGATGTCTTTATCACGGAGAAGATATTCTGATGGTATTCTTTTTTTTATTGTCCTTTTGCCAGGTTGTTTACATCACAGCGACATTTCCTTTCGTTATGCTGCTTGTCCTGTTGATCCGTGGAATCACTCTGCCCGGAGCATCTGAAGGAATCAAGTTCTATCTCTACCCAGATCTCAGCAGACTGTCTGACCCGGAAGTAGGAAGCTGCTTCTCTGTATATCTTCTCTGTCATCTTCTCGTTTTTTTGTGAGGCAATGTTAAAAAATGCTCAAGGGAATAAATGACATATGGGCAATGTTCCAAGAAGTGTCACAATTCTGAACTTTTTATCGAAATATTTTCTTTTTAAACGTATACGTACGAAACAAGAAAAACATAGACACAGATGTCTGACGGTTCTTTCACACCTATTTTTTGTTTTATTCTTGCTTTCTTATGGAATCACATGATACAGAACAAAGCTCAGTTGTTTTTGCTGGTGTCTAATTCCTCTAAAAACTACTGGGTTGACCCAGATGCTGGCTTGAAGGCAATACATAACACTACATAACAGTCGTTCCAAATGTGTGAAAACAAACCTGTATGTATTCATTTTTGCCCCCAGGTCTGGATAGATGCAGGAACTCAGATTTTCTTCTCGTACGCCATCTGTCTGGGGGCGATGACATCACTGGGGAGCTACAATAAGTATAAATACAACTGCTACAGGTGAGGGCTCGCACTGGAGGGGTGGGAGAGAGTGGGCGGGGTAGTTTGACAGATGTGTGCTGTTTAATAAATTCCATGACATATGTGTGACTTAGGGACTGTTTGCTGCTGGGAGGCCTGAACAGCGGAACCAGCTTTGTGTCTGGCTTCGCAATATTTTCCGTCCTGGGCTTCATGGCACAAGAGCAAGGGGTGGACATTGCTGATGTGGCAGAGTCAGGTACGAGGGTCCAAGTGGCAGTGATGGTGGGCACTGCTAGCTAAAAACAACGATAATAAGGGGCCTGTAAATTCAAATATCTATAAAGGGAAACCCCCAAAAGATCAGGGATTCTACGGAAAAAAAACAGAAATCCTCAACAGCAACTGTGAAAATTCTAAGCAAAGGAACATTTCTTGGAATTTTTTTTGTGGCCAAAACATTGATTTAACCTATCAGTTGGTCTCTGGATGGAAGCAGAGTTTGGTTTGATTGTGCGTTTTTGACAATACTGAGATTTACCGTATGAAGTAACTCCATCGGCAAGTCTGAAACTCTCATGTTGGACATGATCCAGAACATCAGCAGCAAAGCATCAGCTGGCTGGGCCTTGTTATCTTATCGCTCGACGTTTCAGTTTGCAGGTGATGTTAGATGCTTATTTAATCAAACTAAGCAAACAAGCACATCTTAGCACATGACGTGCAAAGTGTGAACGTTTTCGAAGAGCAGTGTTTGTATGGAAGCACGAGCCTCTGCCTTCATCCTCCATGTCCTGGAATTTCCCAGAATCTTCTTCAGGGTGGACGCATTCAATCTGTTTGCCTCAATGCGCTATATGTGTGTTCATCATGCATTATATTGTCTCAAAAACCTGGCAATTTTCTGTTTTATTTATTCAACAACCTGAGAAAAATAAAGGAAGATGTTTTGCTCTCATGATTGTCTTACATTTAAAAATTTAAAAACATTTAAATGGTGAGGAAAACTTTCTGCCATAAAACAAGTGTGTCTCTTTTTGCTTGCTTTCCCATGAGTTTCGTTGTTAGGAGAGAGATTTGGGATCTAGAGTATAGATCTTTTTTGATCAGCTGGGGATGCACAGGCTAATAATGCGTTCACATGGTGATGGAAACCTAAACACTCCGCCTTCCGAAGCCCCTATGTAAATTAGTCATGGGATTTAGTCATGTTTGTTTAAAGTGAAACGTTCTCATCTTAGCATTTTTGCATGTCAGACTGAGCACAGAGCTCAAGATGCATATGATGGGTGCCAATGATAAAAAAGGTTCGTTTTTAATACCTGTTGATAAAGATGGATCAAACAGAAAGTAGAGGTGGAGCAGGTAGGATTTCATTCCGTCTTATCATGTAGTTTGACGGCAATGATGCTTCGTCACCAGTGTTTCCTAACCAGGTCCCCAGTGCCCCTCAGACGGTCCACGTTTTTTCGGTCACCCAGCTCCTTGCCAGACAGTCCCATGATTTTAGGGAGAAAAAGTGTGAACTGTCTGGGGCTGCCTGAGGACCGGGTTGGGAAACACTACTCTACAGGCCATGGGAAACTGGGGTCTGTGTACATGCAGAGGGGCATAGAAGTTACCTATCTGATTGTTGGCCCTGTACAATACGGATGAGTACAGCACATGAAGAAAACCAGCTAGATGGGTTATTCAAGATGTAAGTAAGAAATAATTGTTACATTTGGATGTATTTCGTGCCTTACAATCGGACAAACACCTTTCACTTTTCATATAATGTAGAATTTAAATATATGACACTGACTTTTCAACACCTACTGTGACAAATCACACTGAGGTAAGCAGTGATAAGATTTCCGATGCTTTGCCTCCAAGGACATGGATTGCTCTGACCATCTCTGACCCATTTGGTGTTTGGCCACTGCAACATATTTTGATTTAATGAACAGTTCTGTTTTTACTTTCCTGGACTCTGCATTTACACATTTTTATCTTGCTTGTCATCATTTTACATGACTCAGCTAATGGCTTTTCTTCAAGACGTCGGAACAGTGCAGAGATCAGAAGGGGGATTTTATGTTTTGCTTTTGGTTGCAGTGATGAGTTTAATATATTAGATGCGGTGATGAGTTTGAAATGCATCATGGGTACTCTGTAACATGGTAAACTGGAGTAACCCTGAGAGATACTAAGAGCAGACCTGGCAACACTGCATGAGGCACTTGACACACCCTGCGCATGATGTTTTTCTGGCCTGATTTGTGCACAGTGTGAGCCCTAGTGGTGCCTGTGGAAAGTTGGGGCCTTGGTGGTGCCTGTGGAAAGTTGGAGCCCTGATGGTGCCTGTGGAAAGTTGGAGCCCTGGTGGTGCTTGTGGAAAGTTGGGGCCCTGGTGGTGCTTGTGGAAAGTTGGGGCCCTGGTGGTGCCTGTGGAAAGTTGGGGCCCTGGTGGTGCCTGTGGAAAGTTGGAGCCGTGGTGGTGCCTGTGGAAAGTTGGGGCCCTGGTGGTGCCTGTGGAAAGTTGGAGCCGTGGTGGTGCCTGTAGAAAGTTGGGGCCCTGGTGGTGCCTGTGGAAAGTTGGAGCCCTGGTGGTGCCTGTGCACAGTTCAGGTCAGAGTGAGGTTGCCTTGCTTACTGTCTCTTCTCCCGCTCCCCTGTCCTTCTCTTCTCTCTCATAAAGGGCCTGGGCTGGCATTCATTGCTTACCCCAAAGCTGTGTCCATGATGCCGTTGCCTACCTTCTGGGCCATTCTGTTCTTCATCATGCTTCTGCTTTTGGGCCTTGATAGTCAGGTGAGTGTGGCTACGGTCGATATTTCACCTCTGTCTCTTTCTTTCTGGAAAATTTAGGAGAGTTAATCTTTTGTCAACATAAAGAAAAATGCTATGTGTAACCTGGGACATACCTGTCTAGTGGCCACAGTGTTTCTCACATAAATACAAATAATCACTATCACTATGATTCACTGCCCTGTTGTTCATGTCAAGATGCTGACAAAAACAGATCCTATCAGTATGTCTCTCTAAATCTCTTTCTATTCTCCTGTCAGTTTTGAAGAATCAGACATGAACTTTTCATAAGGTTTTCATGCTATTACACCATTAGGACGCTTCTGTTAGCTGTTAGCTTTCCAATTTTCTTGTCTTAGGTCTAACATCATTGTCTCCTACCTCTGCAACAGAAGCTAAAGAATGGCATGATTACTGTGCACCTTCTTCACCCATTAATCACACTTTATTCACACCTCTCTGTGATCTGTCTCTCCCTTCTCAGAGTGTGGTCGCTTTTTTCGTCACTGCATCAGGCAGAGACGTGCAGCACTGCTGCCATTCCTACCAAATGTAAAATGTATTTATGACAGTTTGAAAGCAATGATTTAAATAGCACGTCGACTGGATAACTGAGTTTTCCAGTTCAGATTAAACACATACAGCCTGCACTGGCCCCGATCTTTTTTGTCAGGTTAATGACATCGACTAGTGAACAATAAGACTGGGGGGTCAACCAGCTACTGTAGCTAACAACTGCATTGCATACATGGTAGCAGGTATATTAGCTGTCTGGAGATAGTGACACCGTTGATCCAATCAATAGATAAACAGGTTACCCTGAGCGGTCACTCTGCTGATGGAGATGCATGCCACCGTTTGACCATTGCCCTCTGTGCCTCTGCAGTTTGTTGAAGTGGAAGGACAGATCACATCTCTGGTCGATCTGTATCCATCCTTCCTAAGGAAGGACTACCGGAGGGAAATCTTCATAGCCGTAGTGTGCGTTATAAGCTATTTTCTGGGACTTACCATGGTAACTGAAGTAAGTATTTTGATAATATGCTGGCATTTCTGCAGTACTTTTGGGAGTATGCTATTCAGCAGAGTAGGAACCTGGGGGGATCCTGCATAAAGTGTATTTTAAATTCGATGAATTAATGAAATGCTACAAAATGATTCTTTGGCCAAATAATTTTTGTGCTCTGGTTGTTAAGTGTCACTTTTCATGATACATGTCTTGTAAAATCCCAGACACACAAAAATAAGATTTTATTATTATTATTATTATTATTATTATTGTTTGGTCACTTTACCCTTAGCTCATAACAGAAGTAAATCTTGCCGACCAGAACCTTGCCATTGCTCTCACTGGTATACTTGGAGCATGCTCCCAAATGCTCAACAGATGAAATATCCAGCCAGACTCTGTGAATGGCACACTGGGAATGCCATCTGTTTACAACAGCCTTTTTTTTCCTCCCATGATGTCATTCTTCTTTGGCCCCACCTACTCTGCCTAGGAGTAAAATGAGCAAAATGGCCTCTCTGGATTATATCTCTCTATAAATCAAGTAAGAAGGTATTATGCCACAGTAGCTGTTTGTGCCAGAGTACTAGGCCCTCCTGAAAGGTTACAAATATCTCAGCATGTACTAAATATCTGCTGGTTTTCTCCCACAGGGTGGCATGTATGTTTTTCAACTCTTTGACTACTATGCAGCCAGTGGCGTGTGCCTTTTGTGGGTCGCATTCTTTGAATGTATCGCTGTAGCCTGGGTTTATGGTAAGTCTCAGAGATGATTTCAGGGTGAAAAATGGACATGTGCTGTTTTTACCTGCAGCTTTAATTCTTAGAGGTTATTTCACACTTGAATTCCATACAGTGTTTCGGACATTGCTTGTGAAATATCTTGGGTACGATTAACTTAAGGACGATATGACCAGTGAGGAACATTTATTTATAATTAAAGATGATTGCCAAATAAACAATTTGTGCCTTCCCAGAATTAGTTATTTTCAAGCAACAAGTCATAAAATTCCAGTAACAGAAGAATAAACAGACTTAAAGGCTCTTTACTCCAGTGATGTAACTGCAAAGGACTCTGGGAGTTCATAGAGCAGTTTGCCCATGTATAATGCATAGCAGCATCAATCAAATGCACCTGTAAATAATGAGACTTTCGATTGATATTCAAAGCATTCATTAAATCCATCCATACCACTTGTGCAACACATGTATACTATAAGCCTGGAGCCTGTGCTGTAAAGGTTTAAACAGGCCATGTCAGTCTGGGTTGATGTTGGAGGTGAGCGCGGTGCTCAGGGGCGGGTTGGTGTTACAGCTTCCCTCTGCTTGAACGTAGCCTGGTATTAACTGTTCATGCTTCCTGGGATGAGCGTTCTCTCTCTTCCTACTTTATAACCACAAAAGCATAGAGACATACATGTCCAGCATGTGTTGTGTAAGTGCAAACATGAAAGGAACAGATGTTTTTGCTGAAACTATTTAGAGATGTTGCTGTGCTTTAGTTCCATGTTGCTCGGACATGAATGTAAGATGACGCAGTAGAGGTTTCTGGCATTTTGTACATTTTCTGACATATTGGACTCTCCCCATCGTCACATGCGATTAAAGGAGGACACCTTATATTATTTTTTTTTTACTTTAGGGACCATGAGAAGGAGTGCACGCCTGCTTTCTGTGACCTTTTCTCTGAATCTTGTTTTTGTGCTCCCGTTTCCTGGAAGTGCAGTGCGTAGGGCTCTCCATTAGCAGGCATCCTGTGTGGCCCTGTGTAACTTAGCTCTTTCCCTGTTCCACCACAAATGATTCGGCTCAAGAGCTGCATGGTAATTAGCACAAGGAGCTGAAGCAGGTGTGTTAAATGAGGGTGAACCATTTACGTAATCTCAAGATGCATACAGGTACAGTCACCCATAGCCATCTGTCTCTCCCTCCTGGGTCCTGACACTTCACATATATGCTGTAGACAAAAATTACACAATAGTTACTTCGAGTTGTATAATGTACTTTAGAAATTTATTATTTATTATTATTTTGTACTTCAGTGTTTGTTTTTTTGCCATCTTATTGAAATCAGCAAATAAGTTACTATAATTTTTTAGCAAAAAACAGAGGCACAGCTCTGAAAGTATAAACCCTGCAGTGGTTGCTGTACTGGAAGAAAGATTGTACAGATGCTGGTCTACTTGTGAACTTTCAGACATATGAACGAAAAGGACTGTAAGTCCAAATTGTGTTCGTTGGGCTCCCATTTCCTGTCCGCAACATCAATTTTTTTCCCTGCGCGTCAATTCCGCCCAGTACAGCTTCTGGTCGCTACTCCCGCCGTGCAGCAGCGTAGTGTGCGTACTCCCAGCATCCTAGTTCTTAGTACTTGTGTATACCCTTAAAATGATGTTGAATAACAACTTACATTGCAAGTTACGAACGGCCATTCGGAACGTAACTCGTTTGTAAGTAGAGGAGCGTCTGTATATTACAGTATAATTTTGACCTAAAATGAAATCTGATATTAATAGTAAAAATGACTTAATAATCAATAAATATAATTTATTAATGGACAAAATGTTTCACTTTTTGCAATTTAATGCACAGATGTGAACCTTTATAATAATTAATAAAGTAAATATTTAGATGTCAATAAGATGGCGAGTTTTGCTATTTAGGAAAAGTTGGTTGTTATTGTGTCTGTTTTTCTACAACAAAGGTTTGTGGAACTAAGTCATGCCATGAGATTTCTGATGAATTCATAAAAGGGTTATTGATGCTTGTGAGGATTGAAAAGGTTAAAAATATCAAAAACTTTTATGCCCATCAAGCCCGTCAGCTGTATAATATACAAATAGAAAGGCCGCACCAGAAAATACTGAGCTGAACAGATAGTGTGGTATTTAATTTGTCATCCTTTTTCATACTTATGAATTCTGAATATTATGTTATCATTGCAAAGCAAAACTGACCGTGTAATATTCATAAGCAGTTATACATTTTCTCCATATTCAGGCGTTGATAATTTCTATGATGCAATTGAAGACATGATTGGCTACAGACCGAATCGCTGGATGAAACTAAGCTGGACAATCATTACACCAATCCTGTGTGTGGTAAGTACCCTGGGCTACGCCAGGATATTTTATTGTATGTCAGCTGTCTGTAGGCCATTTATACTCTGTGTTCTCAATGGAGAGATCAGATTTTAATGTCCATTAATATTTTAATGTTCATGTTAAATCAATTACTGGGTAATTAACATTCCTCACATTTAACTCCAGGGTAAGCAGAATGTAGCATTGGCTACATGTAATATAGTTGTGCTATTGTACTTTTTGCTCTCTACAAAGTTCAAGATACCATCTGCCCTCTGATACAGGAATTCTGGAATTAGAAAGTTCTTTGGAAATCCTCTGCGTGTCTGTTGTCTTAAGATTGTTGAACATAATTGTTAATTCTGAGCCTTATCAAAAGTGGTATTGTAGGGGTGCGACTCGACACAAAATTAACAGTTCAGGGCAGACCTCAGTTCTGTGTTCACACGTCAGTGCAATTTCAGTGCAGCGGGAAAAACAGAATCTGTTTATTGTTAAAACTGCAAGCACAACCAGTAACAACAGCCGTAAACCAAATAAAAGGCAATGTGTCCGTCGACCTGTCTGTATAAAAACCAAAAACCCATTTATTTGCACACTGTAAAAATAAATACGTAAAATAAATAAAAACTTCAAAAATAAGACATAATAATAATCATAATAAAATCATCTAAATGTATGTGGTCTACTACCGAGTATGGTCGTATGGCGGTAGTGACACACAGCACAAAAAGCCTGCGTATTCTAGCCTCATCAGCGAGGTCACGCCCGCCGCACTTAACCCGAGAAAGGTGTGCCTGTGCAAGAAGTATAATTAATTAATCAAAGAAGGGGGTTACGCACTCAGTGATTTTGGAAACAAGCAAAATGTGACATGGGCTTTTTAATTTGCATGGTGAACCTAGCGGAAATCCACAGAAACCCTTTCATTTTCAAAATGAAAGCATGGTGTGTCAGGAACCCATGACCTACTGTATGAAACAATGTACATGTATTGTTTCAGAATGGAATAAACACAGAAAGACTAGCGTTTCACAATACATCCGGAAACTGGCAATACATTCACCGTCCGTCATCAACCCTTCTCCATCTGTCCCACATGCACTGCAGCTTAGGATTACAAGGATTCACTACTTTCTTTGAACCTATATTTTACTTTAATTGAAACAGTTATTTTTTAAATTGATACATCTTTCAGCCTAACTGATTTGTCCTATTAGGCATGTTAACAAGGCAGATGTCACTTAAGTCTAGCCTAAAGGTAATATATTTCTATATAGTATTCTGTGATATAATTCTCATATAATTATATACATTTTTCACGTGGATTGTAAGATTAACTTGTAAATGTAAAAAAGTTTTGTTTTGTCACATCTACAACTATCTGAACACTGCAATATTGTATTTGACCAAGTAGAAGCACTTGAATTGATACAGCTCTCCAGAGTGTGTAGGGAAAAACGCTTAACTCAGTGGCAGAATACATGTTAGGGTAATTTACATTGACGTATTTTGGTGTTTCTTTGCCCAAATTGTGTATCTGGCCTAAGTGTGCATAAACACCAGAATTAAGTCGATGGTAGAATTTAGATTTAAGTTGAAAAAGCATGCAGATAGATTTTTTTTAACTTGTGCACAAATGATAATAAACCCCGGGCGTATTTTTAGCCCGGTCTGAATTTCCTGGCCAAAGCACCTTAAATACGACAGAGAGACTAGCCTGCAGAGGCTGTTTCTACCTTCTCGAGTCATACACACATTCAGATAATGTTGTCTTGAATGAGTTAGCATGTTGGATGCGTTTCCAGCAACATATCCGAGTTCAGTATAACAGAGCCGACAGACAGCTTTTGTCTTATCGCCTGCTTTCTCTCCAGTGTTGGTGTAATTTATTGGAAAATCAAAATGTTCCCAAACTGCCGATATAAATGATGTGGGAGGGACTCCGACCTCGCACTTCGCTGCTATGACTGACTGAACTCCAAACAAGCATCAGCCATAACCAGCTCACAGCCGCGATTAGCATAATGTTTTTAGTGCTGAACATCTACTTGTGAATTTAGGTTCAGTCTGTGTCAGGAAACGTGTTCATTCATTGTGAGCTGAACTGAAAATGATGTAACCGAACGGTATGTGACGAACACACGTACCATTACAGCCCTAGTGTATTATAATACAATGCTAAAACACCCACTGGCATAATCTCAATAGGCATAAATTTCTGCTTTGAGTTTCCATGACAACCTTATTTTAAGCGGAATGCCTCAGCACATTGGACAATGTAACGCAAAGTGCAACTAACAATTATGGGCGTGTCCAAATCCAAAAACATTGTCCTACAGTAGCTCTCAATTATTGTGGTTAGTGCTTTGGGCATAACAAGCAATAAATCAACTGGAATGGTGCTTGGATGTTCTCGTGCGGGAGGTGAGAATGCACATCATCGACCAGGAGCAACACTTATTCACCTAAGCCTTTCGAAATGAAGAAGGTGTGGGATGAGGTACTATAGCAGAGAGTGTGTCCTCGTTTTCTGACATCACCAAATCATCAATCAAATACTTATAATGTCTAATTGGCAGAGGTTAAGAACAGGCAGGTTGAACTTCGTTCACCTTTGCTTACCTGACTCCAACTACACCCCTGCAGGGAAAAACATGCGTTTTCCATTGTTACTAGTTTTTCTGAACTGTAATTCGTCAAAACAGCCTTTGACTTTAGAGTGTGTTGGAGACATCAGTATGTAGATGACGACAAAATCAAGAGCGGCCATCAATTTTGTTCAGCTATTTTTCACAGCCCAGTTTTTATGTGCAAATTCCAGTTGTTTACTTTCTCTTATATTTGCATTTGCGTCGGTTTGTTTTTTTGGGGCTTAGCATGGGGTCTTTTGTGCTCTTTTTTTGCACAAATTTTTAATCCAAGTTATGTTTACATATTTAGATTTGTTGGAATTTATGTAATTTATCTTCTGGCAATAAAATAAAAATCATTTTCTAAAAACAGTAGCGCACCACTTTGTTGTTTTGTGGCATTTAGTTGCACTCATAAGTTTGGATAATAGGACATTTGTACATCTTAGCTCAGTATTTGTGGGAGGGAAGCTCTTCAGGTGAAATGTCCTCTCGACGTGACAGTGATCCAGCACTTATGATTGTCAACCAGAACTGAAATCGCTGTGTTGTTTCCTTCCTTGTTGGGTTGCGATGAGGCATCCATTCCATCTGTCTGCTCCATTGACGGATCTCTTTTTTCTCTTAGGGTTGCTTTGTCTTTTCCTTAGTCAAGTACAAGCCGCTGACGTACAACAAGACTTACCAGTACCCAGACTGGTCCATTGGCCTGGGCTGGGCTCTGGCCCTTGCCTCTATGGTGTGTATACCCATGGTGGTGGTGATCAAGATCATTCGTTCAGATGGGCCTCTCATCGAGGTAAGCAGAGCTTTGCATCCATGTCCCTCTGGTTCCCAGATGTGTCTTATAAGTGTGTTTCCTATCCCATACTCCTACAACCTCTTCCTCACCCCAGCGCATCAAGGCGGTGACCGCTCCTGTCAGGAGTGCTAGCAGCTCCTGGCCTGCCAACCACCAGCTTAAGGGCAGCAAGCTGGGTCTCTCTCTGGACCCCAAGGAGAACAGTAGCCTGATAAAGCCCAGCCACACCATCGTGGAGACGGTGATGTGATCTCTCTGTGAGAGGATGAAAAGATCTGCCCTTTGTGTCATGGTATTTTTGCTTACTTTGATAGTCGTAGGACCAAGTTTACATTGCTATATATCTGCACTAGGAGTCTTGTTTTCTACAAAAGACGTTGCATATTGTATTTTTGGGCGTTTTTAATCAATTTTATCGATATTAATGATGTTGTAGCTTGGGGGAACATTGATCGAAGCCAAATGGCCAAATGTGTCAGATATGGCTCATTATTTCCTTTTTCCTTTGATGTAGATAATTGACATCAAACGCTCTTTTCCTTCTGGCAGAACCAGGAAAAAGGCATATTTTACTTTAACAACTATTTGTGTTATGGTGTATGACAGTAAAATTTCAGTATATCTGTGTAGTCAGGAAAAAAAATCCAGCCTCTTTCAAAATATTTTTTGTCATAGTGCCAGTATCCTTGTCTGGTGACATTTTTTCTCTGTTGTTGTTGGTGTAATATACAGCTGAATGTACATGGAGTAGCCAAGCATTGTGTTCCTGCCGGCTCTGGTAGAGTTCCCTGTCCTATGGGATGATTGTACTGTGACACTAGCATTAGTAAAGATGCTGCTGCAAAGGGCAATTAAGATCATACTGCGATCCTTTAAAGTGCATCGATGTTTTTGTCTTTTTTTGTAACGTTCAAGTCTCATGCAGTGAGTCACCTTTTATTTCAGCTTCTTCCTCATACAGTTGGCTACAAGTAAGAAATATGACACATAAGGCAGCAGCCATGCCACTGTAGCCCTTTTTCTGTCTCCCTAGCAACAGAGTATGAGGGGCAATGCACAGCCTGGAGTGTAGTTACATTAAAATTGAAAAAATGTATTAATTTTTTGGCTTTTTGTAAGATTTGTTTTCTATGTGATGCATTTAGATGTATATTAATGCGATTCCCTCCTATTCTGATTCCCTAGTCTCCTTTCCCTCCTTACTTCTTTATTTTGGTTTTCAATGATTGTTCGACCTTGAATTCACTGCCATTTAAATTAGAAATTGATATTCAATACAAAAAGTATAGGTCACTGCTCCGAGTATGATCTTAACAAGGACACCAAAGAATATCAAACCAAGTTTGTTATAAATCCACTATTAACGTTTGTTAATAATAATGTTCATCTTCTAACTTTTCCCAGACTGCAGGTTTACACTGTATTTGTTTAGAAGCCATATGCCTTTTCCTTGTCAAGCATTTTATATTGTACGTGAAAAGTACTCTGTTGCTGACTACCTATACTTTAAGTTAAATTTCTTATTTTCAACCAACAAAAAGCTAAATTTCCAGCTCTTTTGTGCAATACTTTGTATCCAATTTTTTTTGGATTGTGCAATACTTTTCTCAATCATGTTCTTCTTTGGAACTACTCTTATGTTGCCACAGTATGGAATGAACACAGATGATCTACAAACAAAACCTGTTTTCAGCACAGAATGTGAACAGTCGTTCTAAGGTCTTTGATAAAGACCTTTGATTAAGCTGTAAAGGGATATTGCTGTTAGAAAAATCCAGGTTCCCCTTTTAATTGAATTAGTCCTTTAATGTTGCTCTACCAAATTGGGCTATACCTCCTACTGCACTATACTGGCATCAAACCCCAAAACACCCACTATTTATATTGTAATTAAAATGCTAGGTGTTTTTAATGAAAAAAGCTAATTTGCAAAATGCAGGTGTTTTTAAAATGTTTTTTACAGTATGTAAAGACTTTTTTAAACGATTAATAAATGATTGTTTTTTTATTGAAATGCCTTCGTTTGGGGCAAAAGCGTTTCCAATTAACACCTCTTCTGCAGTTTAACATGGAGCATATGCTGTGTCATCGTCCAGCTCTTAAACGCATTTAGACCCACTTTGTTTTCAGGATCTGCCACATGGATTGATGGATCCCCAAAAGGCAGCATGTGCTGTGATCAGCATGGCTGTGCGGCGCTAATTCTGCTCACACACCATTTAGCATGAACCTGAATGAGAACACACATCATTTCATCACAGATTGATGTGAATGCAGCCTATTTTAATATTTATGGTCTAGCTTCAAGTTCAAAATATAAACTAAGATAATGGAACCACCAACTGAACTGCTGCCAATGGTCTGCTTCCTACTGTTAGATGTCCCACCTCGAGAGAGGTGTACCTCTTCCAAAGGTAAATCGTTCATATCGTGTACCTCTTGCTGTAGAGTCTTTCGGTTGTCGAAGCATCATACCTGCCATCGCTTGACATAAGTGGTTAGACTAGAGTTTAACAGTTGAGATGATTTGCGCCGATGATGAATGAAAACAAGCATGTGTTGTAACAAAATGACCTGCCTCATATACAGCCCACTGCAGCTGGCACAGCTTGCATAAATCTCACCCCAATGTTACACTTGCCCTACGTCGTTATAGCGTTTTATAAAGTACTGCTGTGTGATATCATTCCAGTTGGAATCATGCTGTTACACCAAACAATTTTCCATGTTAGAACTCTGCTGTCGTTATGCAGTCCTGCATTTGCAAGAACAATGTTTTAGTTTCTTCTTATGTAATTCAGTTTGTGAAAAAGAACAAATAAACATTTAAAAGCTGACTTGCGTCTGTGATATTTTAATTCCAACGCCGAAGTACTTGGATTTCAGCACTTTGCTAATTCTTGTTGCATATGACATTTACCCCCATAGTCCACTAGTTTTAATTTAAATGAAAATATTGCATTTTAAAATTACCTTATGATTTTGTAACTGGCATACTTGCAAAGTGAACTTGATTAAAAAAAAAAAAATGTATGCTAATTACTTTGACTTATCAGTGGTCATGCCAGTTTCTGTTTCATGCTGAAAACTGTAATCTTTAATCTCATATTCATATCTAGGTCACCCTCAACAGCTGCTGGCAAATAAGCCGACGCACAGTAAGAGTGTTTGCAAAATGTGCAAAAAAGCAGAAAGCGTTGTGCACTCTGGCTGACAGAATGGAGCAGCCTTTGCTCTGGTCTAAAACTCCTAGTCAAGGCAAAGAAATACTTAACAGGATGCACAGTGATCAAGTACATATGGTCTGTTTGCATTAATTATGTACTTTTTTAAAAACCATCCCAGACAACATATTGGCCAACTGTACAGGAGAATGTACCGGCAGCACAAATCAGTTGTCAAGGTTGAAGACTTATTTATTGCCAAAAATGTGAAGTAACTAAAATGACAAACTTTTGTTTATACCTCTACTTTTTATTTTTAAAAGACTCAGAGGACACAAATGTATGTCTTAAGTTTTTTTTGAAGGACGGCTTTAGAGCAATAACATGTCAATCCAACCAAAATTATATCTAAGGGTGTCTAACCAGACTTGCCACACTAATATAATACACTTTTTAAAAAAGCTACAATATCAGTACAATCATATAATCCCACTGTGGTCAGTCTTAAGGTGGTTAATCATAATCATTTGATCACCTGTACAACACGGATCGTTTCCAAATTGTAACACTACACTAATAACATGCATACCATAATGTACTTTGTACTGTCAAACACAACATCTTATTCAAAAAACAACTGGTTATATTGGTTGAATAGTTAGAGGTGCTGTACATAAAACTGCACAGAGAAAAGAACATTCCCCATATAATGTGGATCCCAGTCATCAAAATAAACAAAGCATACATTGATTTGACTTGTTTTACAGTCTGGTGAGCTAAGCTGATTGGCTAAGCACACTTAAGATCATTAGAAAAGGGGGGCAAAGTCTGAGTCTTATTGACAGGGATTGTGCCTCTGAACTCAGCCCACGCCATAACCAAAGCAGCTTTTTCCTCTAACAGCACTTGGCTCTATGCATGCACTAATGCAGCTGAGAGAGAATCTGTATTATGTGCAAATCCTGAGTTGCCCTTTGTACAAGGCTGCATTTGGGAACTACGCGGAATTCCATGTGGGATTTCCTGACCACACGACAAGTTTTCCTTAAAAATATTTATTTAAAACATTTAAAATTCAGAATACATTCTGGCACTGATATTTAATAGTAACACATAGTAAAGGATTTAAATTTTTCCATATATGAGCTTCGATTTTTTTTCTAACTTGGAACAAATCGTGTATTTTTGCACAAGAGTTCAATGAAACACGAACTGGTTGAAAAATATCAACACAAAAACACGACCGACAGACCATGCGGACATAATGCCACGACAAAAACAAAATGAGGAAACCAATGCAATTAAACTTTCAAAAATATGTCTGCAAACTATAATATATTAAACATGAAGGGCTCTGTTTCTGTGGGGGCTGAGTAAGAGGTAGGAACAGACATGAATGGAACCCCCTGGTGAAACTGACGTAGACTACAAACAAATCAGTGAAGAGACCATTGGGTGAATGGTGATTAACGGGCGATTACCAGATTTATGTAACGAGGCTACAAAAAGGTGACAATCTAAAATGGTGCGATACTAATCTAATAACACACAGTAAGAATGAAAAACACAATGGTGAGGCGATATTTAAGAGGCAGTAACAAAGTAACTTCAAGAAAACAATTGTGCTTTACCATTATAATTAGTGATTTGGTGACAGCGCTCTTAAGTCCTCTGTTTTTTGAATAATTTACTACATTTACATTGTGTGAACTGCCACAAATACAGTGCTGACTGACACAAATTAGTGTATATCGTGATTGACCCATGTGTGGACTCAGCATTGTGACTTTGTACTATGACATTCTGCAGGTTGTGCTGGACTATGACAGAGCAGCTCTTGGGAGGCAGAGGGCTAAGGTTCACATTGGTTGTAAGCAGCAGCTAATCTCATATCTATGTACATACAGTAACTAAGGGAATCCTCACCGCTGGTTTTAAGCAGGTTTCCTTCAGTCTCTCTCCTGTAGTGCGCTGCTGAGAGAAGCAGAGGGGGGGGGGGGGGCTGTTCTTTTTGCTACCCAGAATTCTTCACACTTGGCATCCGCCTTAGTACTCTCAGTATCTGGGTAGATTTCTGTTATCTGCAGATCACACCAGTCATTCCCAGTATTATTAAAACAACTGACAATGACAGATTAAATAAGATAATACAAGCACTAGCTCGCCATGCCTTACTTATTTACTGAAACACATAGTAATATGCAATGACAAAAATGCAGTCGTCGCTCACCCGTGCCTCATGTTATAAGTGTATAGTGTGTGTCTGGCTTTCTCTGGCATTGAGCTGTGTGGCAGATGGGTCCTCACAGTCCACAAACTGTCCCGGAGTCGCAGGAACCAGCGGGTTCCTACTTATCACTAATTCCAGCTTGTCCCCCGTGTCTGTGATAAGGGGCACAGCCAGGCAGCAGTCCGAGTCACTTGTGCGTACATGGTTCACCTGTGGTATGGAAATAACCTGTGTTGGTCTTTCGAGTACAAGGTCATTTTCTGTGTTCAGCCAACATCACACACTGAATTTTTTTTTCTGAAGCTAGTATAGCTTTAATTACACTAAATAATTCCAGGAAGATTGCGTTTAGAGATTATTAGCTTTTACACAATCCAAGCCTGAGTCAGGAGTAATTTCTGTTTTAACTGTATACCTTGCTAATCTTTGGCTGGTTCTTTCATTACTTATCATTCTTTTATGTACAAAAGCATTTAGCCACATTTTATCTGCTCACCTAAATCACCTAAAAATGTCTGTTGAGAGTGGCATTTTCAATGCTAATTAGGCACAAACCAGGCAAAATGTAAAAGGCAAGCAGGAGGAGCACAGTACCTGGAGAATGTGGTCAAAGGGCTTCAGCCCAGCTTTATCAGCGGGGCCTTCCGGGCGAACCATATTAACATAAATGCCACTCTGAAGGTAGCCGTCTGATATACTGAAGCCAAAGTCATGAGTCTCTAGATCCTTCATTATCGTTACCTAAAGTCAGTGGGAAGGCAAAATTCTCAGCAGAGTGCAGATCTAAATGTCTATGTTCCCACCATCAGAATCCTTAATTCTTACCCGGCGAACAATTTTTTACATTATCAGAAATTCATAAATACTTCATGGGTTATCATGGCCTTTTCTGTTTCTAGCAAGCAAATGCTGTGGGGAAGAAGACAAACTGCTAACTGCATGTGCTTGTGACAGAACAGGAGACGTGCTGCCCGACATGGACAGGTGGGCTCTGCAAGGCACCTTGAGCAGCTCAAGAGCTGTTAGAGATAAGGAGCCCTCTAGTCCTTCCTCTATGCTGTCAGGCATCCAGGCACTCTCACAACCAATCAAGAAGTTGTTATTCTTGGCATTGCTCATCCTCAGCGGGTTCACCAAGTCATGTGACTTGTGCGAGTCCATATCCAGACTGAAGGTGCTGCCACTCATTATCGATGCCTGCAAGAGAACAGCATGCATCATAGCTGTTATAAAACCATTAGTGATTCTCTTTCTTCTGAGCAACTTAAATAGTTTAAATCAAGCATTTAAATAATACAACTTACTCGTTGAAATATTTGAAAGTGTAGTTTTTGTAAAGGTTAATGCTTATAGGCTTAAGTGACTTAATTACCTCAATCTCCCTCAAAAGCTCTGACTGCCCACAAGTCTCCAGATCTTCCAGGGCCTGGCACCAGAGCATGTCCTGCTGGTCCAGCGCAAGGTTGCTCTGCAGCCTCCGTAAACCATCTCTGCACCATTGCAAGGACAAACAAGAGATGCACAGGTAACAACATCTTCTGACTGCCAGTCCAAGTGGGCTAAGCCATTAGACATCAGCAGCGTCTCATGCCAGCGGGCAACAGAAAATTAAGGCGCAACACACAAAATAAATAGTGATGCTTTTACTGAAAAAAATCGGAGGGAGGGGAGTAGAAAGCAATTATATGACCAGCTGTGGACCGATGCCATGTAGCCAAAGCGGTAAGAAGCAGGAAGAAGCAAATGAAAAAAAAAAAACTGTGTGGAATTACTTCAAACCTGAACCACACAATGCACCCTGACTGAATGCTTTTTCATAAGGTGGTGAGGTGTGTTATCTAAAAATGGCGAAATCATCAGGATTCATGCTGAAAGGTACACTTTAAAAATGTGTACAGCAGGCATTAAGCAAAAATGGAAACTTAATATGAAGTACAACGTCCATATTTTGCAAATGGTTTCCGAACATCCCATTTTTCTGTGGAATGTAAACTGGGAGTCAGTGTCAATATTTTTAAGGATTTATATCAATTACATGGAACAGTATTCAGTAACGCACCACATTAACTGCTGTGGAAGTGAAATTGGACATTGGCAGGCCTGGGAGGGAGGCATATTGGGTTTGTTATGTCTTAGGCCTTAGGCAAGAAGAGATTGTTTTGAATACTGTGTGACCTCGCTTCGCGATAGCTGCCTGCAGTAAGTTCCGCAGACCCTGAAGAAAGCTTGGACCTTGGAGAGGCAGACAGCGGAACAAAAGGGGGGGAGAAACCACCGGCAGGAAGAGATTGGAAGCTGCCCCAACTGGTACACAATGAGTTATAGGTTTATAAAATAGTTGCAGCAGACAATATATAGCATGTTACACGGGAGTGCAAAAGTATAAGTAATCATGTTAGTCATACTAATCATATGTTAACTATGTATTTGCAGTGATTCAATGACAAGGACGCCAATGTGTTAATCATTAATCAATGGAACACCCAAACATTAATAGTGATTCAATATCATATGATCAATATCTATATACATATCTCAAGTAGAGTCTAGAAGCCCAGACAGATTCCGGTAAACTGAGCAAGATGGGTGGATTTTACCTTGCTACCAAGGTGAACCAATAGAGCAGGAGAATTGTGTTTGTTATACGTTTCAGCTCGGTTTGTTAGTGTTTTGTGACCAATCAGGACTTAGAAGTCCTTATTGGGAATTGGGAGTTATGGTTTAACAACTGGTTGCTCTGGTACCAAGTGCCAGAGTGTGATGGGAGCACTTTGCTGGATTGGTGGAATAAAAGAGATTTTCTTTACTCACCAAACTGAAAGCTCCAGATTTTTATTCTAAGTGACTCTCTGTTATCAGAGAGGTTGATTTATAATTTTTTTACCACACTGCACCTTCAAAATACCGTTACAATGCATTCGCAGAACATTCATAACCATCATGCAACTATACCTAAACACCCTATCTTAACTTAATATATACATTACAAACACTGTATGATTATAATGTTTGTTATCATATAATGTTCACAATGTATACTACAGCTATTAAGGTATGTTAGGATGCTTATGAACATTCTATGAATGCATTATAAAGGCATTATGAAGGTGCACTGAATGTTCTATGAATGCAGAATGAACACATTATAAATGTGCAGTTAATGTTACCTAGTATTCTTATATTCATTTTAAATATCGTATTTACATAACCCTCATTCTATGGGTGTAGCAAAGCAATACTTTAATATTTTAAAGTCATTTGCAAGCATACAAGTATTTCAATGTGATCATGTGGATATGAGTATTAAAATTCAGCAGTAGAAATTAAGAAGTATACTCTTGATAATTAATATCTTAATAATGTGAATGAGTAACAATATTGGTAATCAGTTTTAATTTTCCACATAATGATTAACTGATTTCTCTTCTGCATGCACCCCCTATGATCATGGTATTTTGTAATGGCGCAAGTAACCAGAATTTTGTAATCAACTGTTATAATTTTGTGTGTATTAACCTGACTGTAAGAATTAACTTCGCTGTAAGAAAAGCTGATTTTCTGAAGCAAGAATGAAAGATGTGGCCAAGCTGCAGGCCCCAGCAATGGGTCAAGTCTAAGGCTGAACCGCATTAAATTACAGATGACAGATGCATTTTGTTTATATTCGAGTTCTAACTCTAAAGCCAAAACAACTCATTTGTGGTTATCATATTGATGCTTAAGGGCATCAGCTGCTAGTCAGCCTTTGGTTTTTAATGGATGCATCAACAGTGTTGGATTTGCTAAAAACTACAGCCAATGTTTCATTAAGTTGATATTGCTATATTTAAAAAAAAAAATCCACAAAGGGTCAACCTACCCAGAAGGCTTGTCCCAGTTGTTGTTACTGAACTCTTCATTACTTATAGGGCATTTCTTGCACCCACCAGCAGGCAGTGCATTGTTGTTCTGTGTAGTTCTGTGCCACTTGTCAAGTTCCAGGGAAACATCTGAAACTAGATGGGTGTGGGTCCCTGCATCAAAGACAAGAGCATTAGAAAAGCCTGGTAGACATACATGTGAGATGTTTCCTGTTGTCATTACCTAGGCCTCCACCACCAACATCAGTGCTAGATCCAGACCCATCCCAGGATTCCATTGCAGAATCCACACTTGGAATGGTGCCAGAATAGATCTCAGACAGTCTAGTGGACTTCTGGGAGTTGTCATCGTCAGCTAGATCATTTGTCAATTCAGATTTCTTTCCTTCTGTGCCAAGCTCTGAAGGAGGACAATATAAAAATTAATTAAAATTTCTTTCTTTGTCAAGTTCCGTGACGAATCTTCTGTAATACGAGTGACTATGTAGTGCAGGAAACTCAAAGTGCTAATCGTTTGAGGATTTCTGTCTTATCTGCTGAGGTTTTCGAGTTTCCCTCCACTCCTACCATTGATTTGCTTCTTGATCTTGAGAGTGACCGTTTCTCCTGCCATCTGCAGCAGGTGGATGGCTTCGCTCAGCGGTTTTCCCTTCAGACTCACACCATTGAGAGCCAGAATGCGATCCCCTATGTGGATGGCTCC
This sequence comes from Brienomyrus brachyistius, assembly GCF_023856365.1. NCBI lineage: Eukaryota > Metazoa > Chordata > Actinopteri > Osteoglossiformes > Mormyridae > Brienomyrus > Brienomyrus brachyistius. The sequence goes on along the minus strand of NC_064538.1, from coordinate 10,622,294 downwards.
GGTCCTGCAGGGGCCAGTAGAAGCTTTAATCAAAAAGGCCAACAACCGGTAGTTTTTCCAATGGCGTTTCAGAGAGAAAGCTTAACATTTTTCTTCTTTCCAAGTGTTTCACTCAATAGCCATATGTATATAAAAGGACTTGCATTGCAAACAGATACTTTTTAAATTCCAAATGGCATTAGGAGAATAACAACAGATATACTAAGACGATCAAGTACTCATAAGTACTCACCTCTCAGCAAGACCCCTCTTGGAAAGACCTGAGATAACGATAGGATCAAAAGGCTCTTCAGTCCCTGAGATGGTGATCCCCAGTGGGCCGCCGAATCTCTGCAGCTCGACAGTGTAGATGATGCAGCCAGACATGTCCTGCTCATCTTAAGCACAGAGACACCACTCACACAACCCACTGAAGACTATGGCATGTCGCCGTATGCCTTCCACCTGCTGATGTCTGGCTACATCTTATGTCTCAAAAATCAGGTCTATCATAGTTGATCATGTATTTAGGGGAGTATAACTAAGTAAAACGCTACCCCAGGACAGCTCACAGTCAGCTCATCTTCACGTATCCCCTATAATCCCCCAAAAAACAAGAACAGAAAACGAGGAAGCCTGAGTAAACGGGGCCACTGTCCGGCCGCCCGTGTCTCACCGGCATTGTCCTCATCTTTTTGGATTTTCAGCTTCACAAGGTCATCTGACTGCTGGAGGAGCTGCAAAGCATCATCCATGGTGCAGTTTTCCAGGCGAACGTTGTCAATAGCCAGCAGCTTGTCCCCAGGCTCCAGAGTACCTGTCCTGTGTGAAAGAATGAGAAAAGCGATCAAAGCTTTTCTGGATGAACTGAAAGGAGCAGGAGTACAAGCCTTTGCCATGGAGGGCTGCACTGCCTCCGGCTGCGTTCACTACCCGTCCGTATTTCAGAGGAAGAATTAACAAAAAATTACAGCAAAAAAGATGAATCTGGCATACGCCAATATTCACTGCCTGTCCCTTTCTATGACTAACACGTTTAATGATAAAGGAGACGTTTTGAAAACTCTTTCCATAGATTGAGAAAAATACATTGATTGTGTAGTTAGATGTGACACAAACCTCTGTGCTATGCTGCCCTTCCTGACGTCTGAGATGATGAGAGGCTGTCCAGGTCTTTTACTTGCTTTTGGAAGAAAAAGAATGCATTTACATTTCGGAAGTATACAGTGGTTATACTCAGTGTACACACCCCTGTTAAAATGCCAGGTTTTTGCCATGTAAAAAAAAAAAAAAAAAAAAAAGAGACACGATAAATATTTTCAGAACTTTTCTCACCTTTAAAATGTGACATGTAACCTGTACAATTCAATTGAAAAAAAAGTCTGTTTGGGGGTAAAATATTAATTAAACAAACTTACAATACGCTGGCTGCATAAGTGTCACACCCTTAAACTAATACTTTGTTGAAGCACCTTTTGATTTAATTACAGCATTCAGATGTTTTTGAGTAGGAGTTGATCTTGACTACACTTCCTTGCAAAAGTGCTCCAAATAGTCTTGTGCACAGATGCACAAGAGCTAAAAACGACGTTTTTGGTAGAGTAAGTAAATTATCCAATGTTTCCTAACTTTTATACTGTATTCATATCCCTTCAGTGATCTATGAGTTTTTGAAGCATTTTCAGATACCTTCAGTGACAGATGACATTCCAACCTTTCAACATGTCAATCTTACTGTTTTGTTCCTATTTTGGTAGAGGACACCCATTCACTTGTAAAGTTCTGGAGAGTACTGTGATACTTGAGTATGAGTTCAACCAAATACATCTCCAAAACCAGAGTAAGAAATAGTTAAAGAAATAGGATGTTAAATAACAACATGCAAATATTTTACATGCAAACTTACATGCTATAAGGCTAAATCGTAGCACATGATTAAAAGGCTGGTTCATATTTCTTTGCACACAGCCAACACTCGTGCATCCACTCTGTGCATGAGTACACGGACACGTTCATAGTTCTCCAGTCAAGAGGCGTACTTTGCACATGCGCACAACTTGTATTAATAATAATAATAATAATTATTATAAATAATCATTTAAATTATTCTGATATGCCCTGCACACGTACCGCAGCAGTGAGATTTGTACCCGTTCTCACAGGTTTGCCAACTTTAGTCAACTGGCTGGCGTGAGATTTTCAATTCGATACAAGTCCACACTCACATACACACGCATTTACCTGTATGTAAGAGCCTTATTACTTTTTAAGTAAAGTCTGTAGGTTTTGCAAACGCCAGCGTTCGTCGAAAACCATGCATGTTGGTATTTAAAGTGGGCGCTAGCGAATCGATCATGCGCAGTGTGCCCGGAGCTGCACAGGCACAAATTTGGAGTGCAGCAGGCGTTCGTCCGCGGAGGCGTACAATGACGTCAAAAATGTTATAAAGGTTCGCGCGGACAAGTCCGCAAGTATGCGTGCGAATAAGTATGAACCAGCCTTAAGGAGAAACATCTGGAAATGTAGATGCTCACCACTCAGGGTGATCCCAAGGTCCACACCTCGCTTCCTGGGCAGCTTTACATTAAAAGTCCCACTGCTGGGTACTACAGATTCTGCCAGAAGGGAGAATTAATAAAACCAGTCTAGTCAGCAACACACTATTGTGTCACATGTCATTTGCATCTTAGCTACAGCTAGTGAAAAATTCCGTATTGGAAATGAGGATCATTTCAAAGGAATGATACAAATGAAATATGCATTTCCAGTACAGGTTGTTTCAATAATATGAAGTATTTTTCCCCTAATGCAGCAGCAATTAAGTTATCCATTATTATTAATCATCTACATATCCAGCTTCCTTTGCTTGATGCAGCCCTGGACAAAAAAAAAAATTCTCATTTAGTATGAAATAATTATGTATTTGCCTGCAAATTTTGGGGAAAAAAATATTCTATTGAATGTACATTCAATTTGCTTGTATGCTTTTGATCAAGAACTAAAATAGGCAAAGACCATTGAACAGCAAGATAACACTGTCACCACCCTTAATAGTTTGAGGAACTGCCAAACCTGCCACGTCAAACTCGATCCCCAACGTCACATGACTGGTAAGAGCAGCATCCCGTAGAAGCTGAGTTGCGTCTTCTAACGTTCCATCCTCAGTCAAAATGCCATTGATGGACAGCAGCCTGTCACCGGCCTGAAGCAGTCCACACCTGTCAGCCAAGCACAGACACATGGAGGGAGAGCCCCTTAAACATTTCAAAACAGGTCACCAACAAACACAACACAAGCAGTGATAAAAGTGAGCCTGGTCCTTGTGCCTGGCTACAGATACTACTGGAAGCATGTGAGATTCCTCTAACCAATGCACTGAGAAGGGATTGCTATTTAAGGTGCAGATCCTCACCCTGCCCCAGTCGGCAGGTTCCCGCATTGGTATTCTGTATTACTTAAGTCACTTTAGACAGAAGACGGTTCATAGCCTAGCTTATAAGCAGGGCTCGAGTTGTCATAGGACGCACGTGGATGCCTTCCACAGAAGAAAAAAATTATATAACCAAAATTATATAACCAAAATATACCACCTCACCTTCCCCCTAAACTGTTCTATGTAGCTTCACTCAGGTACAGGTGAATATACTAACTGTACCAGGGGTACTCAACTGGCGAATTCCGCTCCACATCCAGACTGAAACAATTTAATCCAGACCACAACAATCAGTTACCTTGCCCCCCCCAATATAATTTTATGTATTCAGGGGCCCCCAGAAAGTTATAGGCCCCCTCAATCTTCCAGGGTGTCCATGCCCCTGCCGCACTCCTGCCCCCATCATCCCTCCCGAAATATTTTTACAGCTGAACCACTGCTTTCAACACAGCAAAGGCCCACACTGGACAGCAACAGACTGACATGCAGCTGATAGGGCTTTATGTCTCCACCTTTGATTACAGTTCTCTCCCATAGTAACATTCTTACTCTTCTGCAATACAGGCTTATGAGGCATATGGAAATGTTTCTAGGTGCAAGAGCAAAGCGTTTTAAGAGCAGCACTGCCAACTGTAATGGTAAGAACTAAAGGATGTGAAAAAAGTCAAACTAGTAGATTATTTTTGGTTCAATTTTCTACTTTCCAGTAATAACTGTAAAAACATGCTGGCATATCGACCCTTCATGTGTTTAATGCTCAGTCCCAAAAATAAAGCTTGCAGACAAGAGCATACCTCCAAGTTCATGTCCCACTGAGTGTTGACTCAGATATGCTACTGGCAGAAAATAAATTAGCTCAATTCTACTGGATGCATATCTATATGAAATACAGGAAGTATACTACAAACTTCCTGCTTTAAGCAGTAACGGACCCTGTATCCAATGACATTCGCAGGGCCTCTGTGTAGCCGTTGTTGTGTACAGGCATCCTATCCTCACTCAGACTGCAGTCCCACACATGTATGGCCCCCCTCTGTGGAGGAATCAGGGATGGTTTACTGAATCACAAGAAGCTTACCATGAATTGCAGTGCACAATATCGAGAAAGAAATGGAGGAAAGCACACGTCACTGAAGAACGCACACTGCAATGCAATTAACTCATAAATGAATAAGAAACACTGTTGCAACTAATTGAGGAAGCGCTGCTGTGATGTCTGTGGTAGCAGGATTTGTAGCGCGTTCGCTAAAACAAGCTGAGCTACACTTGAGTCACTAATTAAGAATTAACCTCTCCCAGGGCATCAAGTTGGCAAAAAGGGAGTCAAGAGACACTTCATCTGTTCGAAAGACGCACGACGCATGTGGCAGGGTATCCAAGCCATCCCTGACTTCAAGACCCCGTCATGTGTGTGTGAAGCCGACGCCTCTCTCCCAGATGCACTCAACCACTTCTACGGCAGGTTTGAGGCCCAGAACATTGAGCCAGTGCGGAAGACCACACCCCCGCCAGACGACCGAGTGCCGTTCCTGTCTGCAGCCAGCGTGAGAACGACCCTTGCTAGAGTAAGCCCATGGAAAGCTGCTGGACCCAGCAACGTAATCGGACGTGTGCTCAGACATTTTCAACACCTCCCTGAGGCAAGCTGTCCTCCCACAGTGCTTCCACCACCATCAGACCTCTTCCAAAGAAGGTCATCGTCTCCAAGCTCAACGACCACCGCCCAGTAGCACTTACTCCAATTGCCATGAAATGCTTTCAGCGATTACTCCTGAGCCACATCAAGAACCAGCTCCCCCACCATGCTAGATCCACTGCAGTTCATGTACCGCACAAACAGATCAACAGACGATGCAATCTCACTTGCACTTCACCTGTCCCTGTCACACCCGGAACACCGAAACACCCACGTGAGGATGCTGTTCGTCGACTTCAGCTCAGCATTCAACACTATCATCCCTCAGCAGCTGATCACCAAGCTGGACCTGCTCGGACTGAACACCTCCACCCGCAACTGGATCCTGGACTTCCTCACTGGAAGGTCCCAGACAGCCCAGATCGGCAACATTACTTACTTAACTCTACTCTAGGCAGCTATGAAGTTTCAGTAAATCCACCCATTAAAGATTAAAATCAAATAAATGTGATCATTGGAACTGCAGGAGTCATAAAACAGTAGATCAGGAGAAATAAGGGGTTATTATAAACGGTAGATCAAAGTGACATAGTCCAATAATCCGTACCTTACAAGACTTTTTTTTTCACATTAATTGTATTTGATTGCCGAGTTGTTCAATCGTTATTTCCACTGCACTGTCATGTGCTCACTATCAATAACAACAATTATTTAACTCAACCTAAAACAAACCAACATTATATTATTCACTTGTCAAGAAGAAATCATATCCCATTCAATTTTCTGTCTCGCTCATCACAGCTAGAGATATGAACACATCAATTAATGGCTGTACGATGCAATTGAACTGCAGACCTACTGTAACATTTAAACAAGTAACCTTTCTAAACACCTTAAGCGCTGCAATACCTGCAGGTTCCAACATGCTGATCAAATACACATTATACACAAGCTTTGAGGTATATTGTGAGTGGAATTTGGAATCCCATGCATTTATTTTGTATTTCTATTAGAGTAATTTTATGTGTTGGTTTGACTTACCTCTCAGCTGGGCTGTGGGGCGCGATGGAGCGGATTACTGGGGGGGCACTCAGGGTTTCTATGGTAAAAACACCCCCTTGCAGCTGAAGGCCAAAACCATTGAGGGGGTCACCCAGTATGGTGACATCACAGGTGTCAGGATGCACAATCTGACCCCCTGGAGCCACAGTGCTGGATGCCAAGGACACTGGTGTAGCAGTAGGAGAGAGGAATGCAATTCACAAGTCATACCTGACATATAGTGCTTATGTAGTGTTCAACTCTAAGCAGCTATCAAGTTAATCATGCAAACATGTGAATGTGTATTCTTCACAAACGCATGCATTTTTCCTCTAGTCCAAGGGTCTCAAACTCCAGTCCTTGGTGGCTAGATCCCTGTGTAACTTAGGCATTTCCCTGTTCCACCACAAATGATTCAGCTCAAGAGCTGCATGGTAATTAGCACAAGGAGTTGAATCAGGTGTGTTGAAGGAGGGGAAACCCAAACATGTGCAGGGCTCCACCCCCCAGGACTGGAGTCTGACATCCCTGCTCTAGCCTCCACATACAAGAGCTCTTGTGCTCCTTGACTCTTTGCCTTCTGCTCAGCATTGAGCTGTGGGGGCTGGTGGGCAGGATGGAGCAGGCAGGGGAGATGGGACGCGGCGCAGGGCAGGAGGGCTGGCTGCCCAGGCCTGATGTGCTGGTGGAGGCGGGCGACATGTTGCTGGATGCTTGCGGAGAAACAAGAGACCACCACCGATAAGTCAATGCAAAAATCTTCAGAGAACCAAATGCATCACACCGTCCATGATGATGATGATGATAACAACATCAGCAGAATAAAGTGCAGCGTGCATGTACACAGCTGCTCGTAAAGCAGAGTACAGCAGACAGCCCCGCTACTTACACCTGCAGGGTTCCTGGGAGGCTTGGTTGCTGGTGCCCCCCCAGGGGGCCTTACACTGGCCGGGGTGCTGACCATGGCAGTAGCTCACGCAGGGGTCCCAGCAGTGGTGCTGCTCACTCCGCTGCACCTTCACTGCACACAGAAACCTGTGGTCAGCATGTACACTCTGAGCTAAGGACAGGAACACCTCACTGAATGCAGAGCAGAGATCTCGCACGCTAATAGCGTCATCAGATTCAGTACTTTAACAGTCCTCAGTGTGTGATTGACATTGTGGAAACGTCAGTATTTCGTTGAGTTTCCCCTTTAACACTGGAGTGACACCAAGTGCAAATCGTGGATAAACTCCTTACTTTTACTGGCCAATTTAGCAAGAACCGGAAACAGATGCGTTTGTAACATTTGTGATCTTTGAATTAAAAAGGCTTTGTTTTTTTAAATTACTTCGGCAAGCACAATTTAACAAGTTAAAACTAGGACAAGAGAGAAAAGCTTTTTGGACAGTTAAAAAGGTTGATTTACAGCTTCGATTTGGGAAGCCTTCGCAGCGTCCTTTCTTGCTTTTGATTGGCTTGGAAATTATCCAATTAGCCCTTCTTAAGATACAGAACACCTGCCATTATACTGAGTGTGAGGCTTGTGATTTTACTGTTTATTTAGTGCAAACAGAATAAATTCAAGTAGTGTTTCCGTTATAGAAAATGTATTAATGCTTTTGGGTTTTTTTTTCTACTAACTGAGTATTCTGAAGTCTTGCTAACTTCAATTTAATTTAGCATTCCCTTCTGTATATAAAAATCTGTGCTGTTTTTACTCTTGATAGTTAATTTAGGTGGTACAAGTCTGTTTGTCAGAAGCTGAAGTACTGCTTTTGTTACATTTTTTCTTCATATGAAGTATTTTGTTAGTATATATGAGTTGCTGTTATTCTGACTGAAATATAGAGGAATGAAATGGAAAGATTATGCTCTTGTGTCATCCTTCATACCCAAATGTGGTTAGGTGTACTTGTGCTCTGAATTTCCTATAGTGCATGCATAGGTGTTCTGCAGTGGACTGGTGCCCTATTCTGCATGAAATATACGCTGGGCTGCTCCACCCACGGCCTTAATTGGGTTAAGTGGCTGTTAGATGGAGATTGGTCTCTGAAGCCTGAAATCTGGGCCAATATTAAAAGCATATCCAGCTGAAAAGACGGTGATAAACTGGCTGAGCATCACTGTACCTCTCAGGTCAGCTTTGTTACTGAAATACCTCTTGGCCCAATATGTGTAAGAACTTCTGCATCATGTACATTAATTGGCGTCATTCGCACTATAAACTTTCCTGGTCTTACACACCAGTCTCACGTGGTCTGCTGGGCAGGATCTCCAAGCTTGCTTGGTTAGTAGAGCTGGATATGAGGCGCGCCGCCTCCAGGACTGAGCAGTGCTCTGTGCTGGTGCCATTGATGGACAGGACGTGATCACCGACGCGCAGTGCCCCGCACCTGCAGCCGAAACAGACAGGCGGCAAGAGCTTAAGGGCAGGGCTGGGAACAACCTATGCAAAAGATCTGTTGGCTAAGCGAGATAGATTGCTTGTAATGTATTAACTATTAGCTTTACTTGGACATCACTTTGGACAGAAGTGTTTGCTAAATAAATATATAGCATTCTACAGGGACTGGACATTGATGTGAATGTGGAACTGGGAGTCTGGCTACCTGCCCTGAAATATGGAGGACATGCAAATAGTGTCAGTGGGACAGAGGCGCAAAAGCACATGAGCAATGATGCAGGTCAGAGGGACGGAGTCAGAGACTGCTATACCTGTCTGCAGCGCTGGCTGCCTTAATCTTCTCTATGGCAATGACCTGCTTGTCCCTGTGTGCTGCAGACGC